>NC_064826.1:66070000-66695000 GCF_024166365.1 Elephas maximus indicus | reverse complement strand
AGATCTATTGATGATTTTTTTAATTGATGATTTTTGTCACATTTAAAGTTTGAGCAGCACTGTTTATGCAAAGGGTTTCAGCCTTGCAGCTTAGACCCTGAACTTGGAGGCTTCTTGTTTTTTGTTTGTTTGTTTATTATTTTACTTCATTTAGTGGGGAGTAGAAAGTGACAATGCTAAGGATAGTTCTAAAGATTCACTTCAAAAAAAGCATCTGGACTTTGTGGGCAGCTCCTGTCTGGATGGGAGATGAGAGGGCAGAAGCTGGCCAAATGGACATGAAAATAAAGAGTGGAAAGGAATGTGCTGTCTCATTAGGGGGAGAGCAACTAGGAGTATATAGCAAGGCGTATATAAATTTTTGTATGAGAGACTGACTTGATTTGTAAACTTTCACTTAAAGCACAATAAAAATTAAAAATAAAAAAAAGAGAAGGGAAATGCCAGAAATGGGATTTGGATATTTAATTATACCTCATTGCAACTGCCAGTTGATTGTCTATGTCCCTCAGTTTCTTGAGAACGGGAGCTATGTGCTGTATCCGCAGTGCTCAGCCCAGGTCTGGTATATAGTTGAACCTGAATAAGTACTTTCTAAATGTTAAAAAAAAAAAAAAAATCATCTGTACATTTTTAGGGAGCTGCATGTCTTCTTGGCATTTCATCACTTTTGCTCTTCCTGGTTTCATCTTTAAATTTTTGTTGTTGTTCTTTGATTTCTTTTGTTCCTGGTCTTGAATATGTTTGGTGACTATAAGCAGTTGAGGGAAAGTGTGATCTAAGTGAAATGTGAGGGAGGGAAAAGCCTTCATGCTCTTCATCTAAAAATGAAATGACACTCTAGATATGGCGTGTTAATTGCTGGCAGATGCACTGACACCCCGAGGTGTAGGAGGCGAAGGCGGCAGCCACAGCACTCCACCTGAGCAGGGTGCTACCTCCATTCGCCTTTGGAACAATGGGATTCCCTGATGGCACGATCAGATCTGAGCCTCCTCCAACACTCACAAAGCAGCAATCTCCTCATGAGGCAGAGGGAATTGCTCTTAAATACTGTTTTAGCATGGATGGAGCCCTGATAAATAACATTTCCACTTAGGTTGAGTCATAGTTCCTTAGCACTGAAGCAGCTTTCTAGAAATGCCAGGGACTTTTGGAATTTGCTTTAATTCCCTCAGCATCGTGAGTAAGAGTTGGGCACTGAGCAGTGATTGTTGGGGATTGCCTAGAAGTCTACCAGGGTTGCCTTTGTTGTTAGAATCCTCCCATTCCCCAGTTGCTGTCTCACTCTTTATTCCAGGTCTGTACTGTGCCCCTAAGCAACTACCTTACATCTTGCATGCCTTCTTGCCCGCCCCTCCCAATACACAGAGACACACTAAAACTCAAACACTGTGGCCCCCTGCATCTCCTTCCCTATAGTGTTTCTCTTAGATAACAGTGAACCTTTTAAACCTGCAAAGAATCTTTTCTGTAGTAGATAATTGGTAAAGATGTAAACTCCCCTCCCTGCACCCCAAACAGGCATAACCATATGTTAATAGTAGAATCTCACAGTGGAAAATACTCAACATAATAATAACTATAGTTAATATTTGTTGGGTACTTTCTATGTGCCAAGTACTCCAGGAGCATTATTTCATTTAATTTCCACAACTGTCTGAAGTTGGTATTTTTATCCCCATTTTATAGATGAAAAAATTAACCAACCGGCCCTAGATCCCACAGCTAGTCAACATCAAGCTTGACAAGACGCAAACCTAGACATTTTGAATCCAGAGCCCATGCTCTTGCCCTGTATACTGAATAAACTCCCTCAGCGAGGCTCTGTTGGCAAAAAGGGGGACTTGAATTTTCTTTATCCTGAAAGTGTTAAGCATACAAATATTAAGTGAAATTGTACGATAAACTCCGAAACACTACCACTTAGATTTATTATTCATTAACATTTTCTCGTAAGTTTTTTTATCCATATTTATTTTTATGAAATCATTTTAAAGTAAATTTTAGGTATCTTGATACTTCATTGCTGTAATGGGTTAAGTGGTGGTCCTAAAAGACATGTCCACATCCTGATCTCCAGAACCTATAAATAACACTTTATGTGATAGAAGATTGAATATTCTTTTATTTGGAAAAGTGGTTTTTACAGAAAAAATTAAGGATTTTGAGATGAGGAGATGATTCTGGATGATTCAGGTGGGCCCTAATTGAACGACAAAAGTGAGAAAGGCAAGATTCGGTACAGACAGAAGAGGAGAAGACACACACAAAAGAGAAGGCCACATGAAGAAAGAGGCAGAGACTGGAGTTTTGCAGCCACAAGACAAGGATGCTTGGAGCCAAGGAATGCCGGAAGCACCAAGAGGCACAGAAGGATTCTCTCCTAGAGCATTCAGAGGGAGCACAGCCTTTCCTTGCCAACACTTTGACTTCAAGCTTATGGCCTCCAGAACTGTGAGAGAATAAGTTTCTGTTGTTTTAAGCCACACGGTTAGTGGTAATTTTTTAAAGCAGCCCTAGAATACTAATACAACGCCCTGAAATACTTCATTATGCCTCGTCAACAAAATAAGGATGTTATTATTCTGCATAACCACAATACAATGATCATACCTAAAGAAATTAACACTAATTCTCTAATGTTATCTAATATATAGTTTATATTCAAATTTTCCCAAAGGTTCTCCAGAGGTCTTTTAGGGCTGGTTTGTTCAAATAGGATCCAGTCATGAACCATACACTGCATTTGGTGGTTGTGCCTCTCGTCAATTTAACCTAGAAAAGTGCTCCCTGAACGTTCCCCGTTTTCCATGACATTTACTTGCTGAAGAGCCTATATAGAATATCTCACATTCTGAATTTGTCTGATTGCTAGAATAAAGGGCTTTGCTGATTAACAAGTCTGCTGCAGCAAAGGTTTTCTCAAAGCCCTCTGGATCTCACCCTGCTTGTAGCTGTTGCCTGAGGCAGATTTGACAGGAGCAACGACAGAGCGGAGAGATGCACCCCATTGGCTGCCATCTTCCTGGGGCTTCCTTAGTGGACTCACATCTCTCTTTTCTGACAGAGGAAGATGTTAGGGCTTAAGTCTCCTGCAGAAAAGGTGAAAAAGGGACTCTTTCCACTAAACTGAAACTGACTTTTGGCAGTACGAAGAGGTAGGCAGTTACTTATTCAGGGATGTCAAGATTCTGTAACAGAAATACCACAACTGGGTGGCTTTAAGGAACAGAAATTTATTTACTCACAGTTAAACCCAAAATCCACTGCTGTTAAGTTGATTCCGACTCATAGTGACCGTATGGGACAGAGTAGAACTGCCCCGTAGAGTTTCCAAGGAGCGCCTGGCAGATTTGAACTGCCGACCTTTTGGTTAGCAGGCATAGCACTTAACCACTATGCCACCAGGGTTTCCTCCTCACAGTTAGGATGCTAAAAAATAAATAGATAAACATTGCCAATGAGTCGATTCCCACTCATAGCAACCCTATAGGACGGAGTAGAACTGTCCCATGGGGTTTCCAAGGCTGTAATCTTTTACGGAAGCACATTGCCTCATCTTTCTCCTGCAGAGTGGCTGGTGGGTTCCAACCACTGACCTTTCAATTAGCAGCCAAGCACTTAACAAATGCTCCACCAGGGCTACTTTTAGGACCTCCTTGTTGTTTGGTATTGTTAGGTGTGGTCAAGTCTGTTCTGACTTATAGCGACCCTATGTACAACAGTATAAAACACTGCCCAGTCCTGCGTAATCCTCATAATCGTTATGCTTGAGCCCATTGTTGCAGCCAATCCATCTCGTTGAGGGTCTTCCTCTTTTTTGCTGACCCTCTACTTTACCAAGCATGATATACTTCTCCAGAGACTGCTCCCTCCTGAAAACACATCCAAAGTGTGTGAGACAAAGTACATCATCCTTGCTTCTAAGGAGCGTTCTGGCTATACTTTTTCCAAGACAGATTTTTTCATTCTTTTGGCAGTCCATGGTATATTCAATATTCTTTGTCAACACAACAATTCAAAGGCATCAATTCTTCTTTGGTCTTCCTTATTCATTGCCCAGTTTTGCATGTGTATGAGGCCACTGAAAACACCATGGCTTGGGTCAGGTGCACCTTAGTTCTTAAAGTGCCATCTTTGCTTTTCAACACTTTAAAGAAGTCTTTTGCAGCAGATTTACCCAATGCAATACATCGTTTGATTTCTTGATTGCTGCTTCCATGGGCATTGATTGTAGATCCAAGTAAAATGAAATCCTTGACAAATTCAGTATTTTCCCAATTTATCACAATGTTGCTTAGTGGTCCAGTTGTGAGGATTTTTGTTTTCTTTGTGTTAAAGTGTAATCTATACTGAAGGTGGTAGTCTTCGATCTTCATCAGTAAGTGTTTCAACTCCTCTTCACTTTCAGCAATCCAGGTTGTGTCAGCTGCATAACACGGGTTGTTAATGCTGGGGCCTCTTTAGAAGGCTAGAAGTCCTAATTTAGGGCACCAGCTCTACAGGAAGGCTTTCTCTTTCTGTCGGTTCTGAGGGAAGGCTTTTGTCCTTTTTCAGCTTCTGTTCCTTGGCAATTTTCATGTGGTGTGGCATCAATCTTCTCCTATCTGTACTTCCATGCTTCTGTGCCTACTCATTGCCTTTGAATCAATTCCAACTCACAGGGACCTAATACAGCAGAGTAGAACTGTTAATCTGCTCTTTGTATATCTCAGAAGTGATTGGTTTAAGACACACCCTACAGTGATCTGGCCTCATTAACATAACAAAGAAAACTCTGTTCCCAAATGGGATTACATCCACAGATATATTTTTAAAAAACCCGTTGCCTTGGAGTCGATTCCAACTCATAATGACCCTGTAGGATGGAGTAAAACTGACCCATAGGATTTCCAAGGAGCAGCTGGTGGATTCAAATGGTTAACCTTTTGGTAGGCATTACTATTTACAACGCGTATTTTTGGAGGACATAGTTCAATCCATAACGAGCCCTAATACACTAGTATTGCTTACAGGGATCACTGAAGCTGAGATTCCACCATCTGAAATGCCCATAGTTATCTCAATGAGGCCTACTCCCTTTGAAAATGCCACATTTCTACACAGAAAAATACATGATGTCATGAATACA
Organism: Elephas maximus indicus; assembly: GCF_024166365.1. Taxonomy (NCBI): domain Eukaryota; kingdom Metazoa; phylum Chordata; class Mammalia; order Proboscidea; family Elephantidae; genus Elephas; species Elephas maximus. The sequence goes on along the minus strand of NC_064826.1, from coordinate 66,689,866 downwards.
ATGGTGTGAATCAGTTTTATATCACATGACTTTCCCAGTGATCGTTTGATCAAAAGGGGTTGGAGACTGTTGGATTTGACAAAGACCTTCTCAAACTGGCTAATTTTGCCTAGGCCTGGGTACACTGAACTATTGGGAAGAGTTGTCAGTGCCTAGAAGGCAGGCTTCATACTGATCACGAAGTTAGTGGAAGGGAAGACAAAGGTATCCAGTCCCTTGCCATGTGAGGGCTTTCATCAACTTTGGAAGAAGACAAATGGAAAATGACACCCCCTGTTTAGAAACAGCCATTGGTACTTGACCTGGTCACTTTACTTCTTCTTAATTGACTACTCTCCCACCCCCCATTGATTTAAAGCCAAGGAAATGTTTTCTCATCACCACATGTCTCAAAGCTTGGAAAATAAAGCATCCTTTCCTGTCTTGTATTTGATTTAAAGTCTGCTTTGGGCATTTATTGAACTGATTAGCACATTAGTTTTATTATTCTCTTCCATGTCCTTTTATGTTCTGGTGAGTTTATGAGGTGAGGCTGGTTTTGTTCTGAGAGTTTAATCCAAAGGCCTTCACTAGAAGGCTGGCATGTTTCCTTTTCTCATAAAGATAAGAAAACATCAACAGGCACAACAAAGATAGCAGACTGTCTGAGTTTGACTTATGGGAAAGACTCCAAGTCAAACCCTCCAGTAAGACAGATTTGCACACTTATTGGTTTACTTCTCCTAATACCAGATTCACAAGTGATCCCCTGAGGGGAAAGCTGGCTGTGTTCCTTTGCTTACTCTGGGGACTTAATTTGCAATTAAAAGCCAGACTAGTTTCATGCATCATTTTAGGGGTAAGGATCACTACCTGAGCCACAGGGAAGAGGAGGCCACAAAGTTCTTTTTAATAAGACATCAACAATGGGGTTAGCTGCCAGAGAAGCCATGCTACATTTAGGAGTATGTGGAGAAAAAAAAAAAAAAAAAAAAAGAGATTCTGTTTTAAAAGAGAGAGAATCTGAATTTACTGTATTCCTAGAGATCCTTGTACTCCAAATGAACTTGCTAATAATTTCTAGTAGTTTTCATTTCAGTGTTGTATAGATTCAGTAATGTCTGATTAATTTTTGTATTCAACTTCATCTTACCTTTTCTACTCATTCATTAATTTCTACAGTAGTGTCTTGAGTAAACAATGACCTGGAGAAACACTGGGTGAGAAGAGAAGAGGGTGAAGTTGGATACACACAATCAACTTGTAAACACTTCCATCTTCATCAATGAAAAAAGTTCAGCTATTCTCTCTTTTGCTTCTACACATCCCACCTCAGGGTGCCTTTATATAATCCACTGTTACCACTTTGAACCCACCTTTTATATTGGGGAAGGATTGAGCAAACATATTAGATGACCCAGAATAAAAGACCTCGCTAAAAAAAAAAATCTAAAACACAGTTTAACTCTAATCAACTTTAGTCAATTACTTAGATGTTGCAAAGCCTAGGCTTTTTTTTTTTTTTTTTTTTTAAGTATTTAATGATATTCCTTACTTCTTTCTTACTTGTGCTTATCATTAATGAAGGAAAAGAAAGCAACAGTTCAAACTTTCCTGGACAATTCTTTTTAGATGCACTAACCATCTAAATTTACCTCCTACCCCAGCTTTTCTAAAGTGTAACCAGGCATAATTGTGTATAGCAGGTTCTCATTAAACTTAGTGGGAACATAAATGGACACACATTTAAGATCAGTCATACCTGGAATGTTCATGTAAGATGGGTGAATTTTGGAGCAGACCCTAGAGAGCTCTCCTGGAAGATGGTAGCATGAGGAATGGCACTGAATGCCTCTTTTCTCATTATAATAAAGTATCGTAATATGCACACTGCCTACCTTGCAGGACTGCTGGAAGAATAAATTTGGAGCTGTTTTATAAACTGTGAAGTGCTATGCCAGTATAAAATGTTACAAATAATACTTATTAGTAGGGGTCATAATTTTTTTTTTTAATTTTTAAAAAATATTTTTTCTGTTTTTGGTGAAAGTTTACACAGCAAAACACCACACAAATTGTTCAGTAACATTGATTACATTTTTTGCAACGTGTCAACTTTTTCAATTCCATTCTGTATGTTTAGTTTCCAGTAATCTGGTTTCCCTGTCTCTTTACCCTTTCATCTTTGCTTTAGAGTAATTGTTGACCATTTGGTCTCATACAGATAATTTTTCAAAAGTGTGCAGTACTCACAGGTAATATCTTTCTTTTAGGAACCAATCTTCTTTTTAGCTAAACAGTGGCAATTGTAATTTTGATAACCAATTATACATAACAGATTAAAATTAGAAATATGCTAGAAACTGCACTCTTGTTTTTCTGGGAAGGGAGAAAAGAAAAACAAAAGGAATGCGTTTGACAAAAATCTAACAAATTTATGAGTTACAAATTGACCTTTAGTAAGAGGTCTGATCAATTTAGGAATCCAATAATGGAAACAAGATAGTAATTTATATTACAATAGAGTTGGGATCAGCTGTGGCTGGATAGAAGAAGCTCTGTACTTGATAGGGTTGCTCACCAGTATAATATGGTCAAATTGTTTAAACAGAGGGTTCTGTGATTACTTTGTAGGTTAGGCTGACCCCAAAGTTTTATGAGAATGAACAAGTAAAATCCTCAAAAAACAGACGGTATTCACTGAACTCATCTCTACAACCTCTTCTTTTCTCCCTTTCTGATGACCTGAATCCTTCTCATTTTCTGAAGAGCACTGGTAATGCGGTGTTTAAAGTGTAAGATTGCTAACCAGAAGGTCAGCAGTTTGAACCCACCGGCCGCTCAGTGGGAGAAAGATGTTACAGCCTGCTTCCGTGAAGATTATAGCCTTGGAAACCCTGTGGATTAGTTTTACTCCATCCTGTAGTGTCGCTATGAGTTGGAATCGACTCAATGGCAATGGATTTGGTTTTTTTTTTTTTTTTTAATTCACTTTCCAGACCCACTTTCTTCCTGTATGGATCCTTCTTTGATTTCCCACCATGGCTCAAAACTCTTTCTCCCTCCTTTGAACTCCAAGAAGCACTTCTCATCTCCTCCATTCACCTGACTTTTGGTTCATACTCCTCGATATGACCGATGTGGATAACTTGCCAGCACTTTTTACCTATGTTGTCTCTTCTTGCCTAGATGATAAGCAAGCTGAGGCCAGCAACAATGCCACATATATCTTAGGATACCCCACAGCTCTAGGCCCAGTATTTTACCCAAAGGATTGTAGACTCTGGAAATCTCTCATTCCTGTGAACCATTGACTAAGGCTCTAGAGGCACCCAATCCTGTATGGCAAGACGATGTGTTTTATAAAGAAGAAAAAACAAAAATTGAAATAGTGTCATGTGCCCACAGGTGGGAAGAGCAGAGATACTCAGAAGCAGAGCCCCAGCCAACACATTCAATCAAATTCAGAGTTAGAACCTCCAGTATCTCTGTTGAGGTGCTGAAAAAGCCCTTTCACAAATCTCCATCCCTTCACTTATGGTTTTCCCTCTGCTTGCAATGTCCTTCCTCCCTTTGTCCACTTAGTGAATTTTTATTCCTCCTTTAAGAATTATCTTGGGTATGCCTTCTCTGAATTCTTTCCTACAGTCTCTTCTCTTCTGGGCAATGTTAAAGGCTTCTTCCTCTCCCGTTTCCACAGCATCCCACACATGTCATTCTTAGAGCATTTACCTTGCTGTTTTATGACTTTTATGGATACATCCTCCCTATTAGACTCTGAGCATCTCAATTTATATTTTAATATTCCCAGCACCTTACATGATGCCTGATCCATGTAGATACTCAATAAATGTTTGCTGAATGGATAAAAAGGCAGAAACCCCCGAGGTGGACTAGAACAGTAGATAGATTAAGATCAGAGACTCACAGAGTCCAAGGCCAAAGTCCCACAAATAATGCTGTGTGAGAAGCCTGCTGTCCATGCAGGGAACACCTAGGGAGTGGGCAAGGGTGATGCAGGGAACAAGGAGGGGCCCTGTGACCAGCACGGTTGTAAGGGCAGTGGGTCCAACTGCAGGTAGCTGGGGATGACACAATCAAAAGGTGTAAGGTAGGGGCTGTCAGTCAGTATTATTACCTAGCTGTTCATCTACTTTATTTTGTAAAATTATAAAGTCCTTGTGGGCATGGGCTGAAATTTCTTCTTTTATATGTTCAGCCACCATATGTCTGTCAGTTTGTTGTACTATGGTGGCTTACGTGTTGCTATGATACTGGAAGCTTTGCCACTGGTATTTCAAATACCAGCAGGGTAGCCCCTGGTAGACAGGTTTCAGTAGAGCTTCCAGATTAAGACAGACTAGGAATAAGGACACAGCAGTGTACTTCTAAAAAATTAGCTAGTGAAAACCTTATGAATAGCAGCAGAACATTGTTTGATATAATGCTGGAATATGAGCCCTTCTGGATGGAAGACACTCAAAATATGACTGGAGAATAGCTGCTCCCTCAGAGTATTGTTGACCTTAATGATGCATATGGAGTCAAACTTTTGGGACCTTCATTTGCTGATGTGGCATGACTCAAAATGAAAAGAAACAAGAAATTAATAATTGGAGTAATCGGATCAATAATTGGAATGTGGAATGTACGAAGTATGAATCTAGGAAAATGGGAAGTCATCAAAAATGAAATGGAATGCATAAACATCGATATCCTAAGAATTCCAACCAAAAAACCAAACCCTGTCAAATTGGTTCTGACTCATAGTGACCCTATAGGACAGTATAGAATTGCCCCACAGGGTATCCAAGGAGCAGTGGTGGATTCGAACTGCCAATCTTTTGATTAGCAGCCAAGCTCTTAAACACTGCACCACCAGGCATTAGTGCATTGAAATGGGCCACTATTGGCCATTTTGAATCAGACAATCGTATGGTTTACTACATGGGGAATGACAAATTGAAGAGTAATGGCATCATGTTCATGGTCAAAAAGAACATTTCAAGATCTATCCTGAAGTACAATGCTATCGATGATAGGATAATATCCACGAAGACAAGTTAATGTAATTATTATTCAAATTTACACACCAACCACTAAGGCCAAAGAAGAAGAAATTGAAGATTTTTACCAACTTTTGCAGTCTGAAGTTGATCAAACATGCAACCAAATACATTAATAATTACTAGTGATTGGAATGCAAAAGTTGGGAACAAAGAAGAAGGATTGATATTTGGAAAACATGACGTTGGTGATAGAAGTGATGCTGGAGATTGCATGATAGAATTCTGTGAGACCAATGACTTCTTCATTGTAAATATCTGTTTTCAATAACATAAATGGCAGCTATACAAGTAGACAATGACAGATGGAATACATAGGAATCAAATAAACTACATCTGTGGAAAGAGATGACAGAAAAGCTCAATATCATCAATCAGAAGAAGGCCAGGGGCCAACTGTGGAACAGACCATCAATTGCTCATAGGCAAGTTCAAATTGAAGTTGAAGAAAATTAGAACAAATTCACAATATGACCTTGAGTATATTCCACCTGAATTTATAGACCATCTCGAGAATAGTTTTAACACACTGAACACTAGTGACCAAAGACCAGAAGAGTTGTGGAAGGACATCATATAGCGAGAGGTCATTAAAAAGACAGGAAAGAAAGAAAAGAACGAAACGATGTCAGAAGATACTCTGAAACTTGCTCTTGAATGTCGAATAGCTAAAGGTAACAGAAGAAATGATGAAGTAAAGGAGCTGAACAGAAGATTTCAAATGGCGGCTTGAGAAGACAAAGTATTATAATGAAATGTGCAAAGACCTGGAGTTAGAAAATCAAAAGGGAAGAAGATGCTCAGCATTTCTCAAGCTGAAAGAACTGAAGAAAAAATTCAAGCCTCGAGTTGCAATTTTGAAGGATTCTACAGGGAAAATATTAAATTACATATGAAGCACCACAGAATATGGAAGGAATACAGAGTCACTGTACAAAAATGAATTGGTTGGTGTTCAGCCATTTCAGGTGGTAGCATATGATCAAGAACCTATGGTAGGCGGAGCCAAGATGGCGGACTAGGCAGACGCTACCTCGGATCCCTCTTACAACAAAGACACGGAAAAACAAGTGAATCGATCACATACATAACAATCTACGAACCCTGAACAACAAACACAGATTTAGAGACGGAGAACGAACTAATACGGGGAAGCAACGATTGTTTCCAGAGCCTGGAGCCAGCATACCAGTCAGGTACGGCACAAGCACAGAGACCTGCTCCACCCCCCTGAACTAACCCCGGGAGGGGGACTAGCCAGTTCCACGGGCGGCGTGGGACGCAGCCGTTAGGAGAAGTCCCTGGGAGGCAGTGACTGATCTTGGAGCAGAAAGAGTAGCATCCGAGCCGGGGAACCGTCCCACAGGGATTTGGACTGCACGCAGGCGGCTTCATTAACATCTGAATAGCCTGAGCCAGAGGGAGAACTCTGATAGGGATCTGACTGCAGTTTTTTTTTAGCGGATTTTCTGGAAAAACTAGTTTCCCAGTGATGGCTCGGAGACAACAATCCATATCAAACCACTTAAAGAAGCAGACCGTGACAGCTTCTCCAACTCCCCAAACAAAAGAATCAAAATCTTTCCCAAATGAAGATACAATTTTGGAATTATCAGATACAGAATATAAAAAACTAATTTACAGAATGCTTAATGATATCACAAATGAAATTAGGATATCTGCAGAAAAAGCCAACGAACACACTGATAAAACTGTTGAAGAACTCAAAAAGATTATTCAAGAACATACTGGAAAAATTAATAAGTTGCAAGAATCCATAGAGAGACAACATGTAGAAATCCAAAAGATTAACAATAAAATAACAGAATTAGACAACACACTAGGAAGTCAGAGGAGCAGACTCGAGCAATTAGAATGCAGACTGGGACATCTGGAGGACCATGGAATCAACACCAACATAGCTGAAAAAAAATCAGATAAAAGAATTAAAAAAAATGAAGAAACCCTAAGAATTATGTGGGACTCTATCAAGAAGGATAACCTGCGGGTGATTGGAGTCCCAGAACAGGGAGGGGGGACAGAAAACACAGAGAAAATAGTTGAAGAACTTCTGACAGAAAACTTCCCTGACATCATGAAAGACGAAAGGATATCTATCCAAGATGCTCATCGAACCCCATTTAAGATTGATCCAAAAAGAAAAACACCAAGACATATTATCATCAAACTCACCAAAACCAAAGATAAACAGAAAATTTTAAAAGCAGCCAGGGAGAAAAGAAAGGTTTCCTTCAAGGGAGAATCAATAAGAATATGTTCTGACTACTCAGCAGAAACCATGCAGGCAAGAAGGGAATGGGACGACATATACAGAACACTGAAGGAGAAGAACTGCCAACCAAGGATCATATATCCAGCAAAACTCTCTCTGAAATATGAAGGCGAAATTAAGATATTTACAGACAAACACAAGTTTAGAGAATTTGCAAAAACCAAACCAAAGCTACAAGAAATACTAAAGGATATTGTTTGGTCAGAGAACCAATAATATCAGATATCAGCACAACACAAGGTCACAAAACAGAACGTCCTGATATCAACTCAAATAGGGAAATCACAAAAACAAACAAATTAAGATTAATTAAAAAAAAAAATACACATAACAGGGAATCATGGAAGTCAATAGGTAAAAGATCACAATAATCAAAAAGAGGGACTAAATACAGGAGGCATTGAACTGCCATATGGAGAGTGATACAAGGCGATATAGAACAATACAAGTTAGGTTTTTACTTAGAAAAATAGGGGTATATAATGAGGTAACCACAAAAAGGTATAACAACTCTATAACTCAAGACAAAAACCAAGAAAAACGTAACGACTCAACTAACATAAAGTCAAACACTATGAAAGTGAGGATCTCACAATTTACTAAGAAAAACGCCTCAGCACAAAAAAGTATGTGGAGAAATGAAATTGTCAACAACACACATAAAAAGGCATCAAAATGACAGCACTAAAAACTTATTTATCTATAATTACCCTGAATGTAAATGGACTAAATGCACCAATAAAGAGACAGAGAGTCACAGACTGGATAAAGAAACACGATCCATCTATATGCTGCCTACAAGAGACACACCTTAGACTTAGAGACACAAACAAACTAAAACTCAAAGGATGGAAAAAAGTATATCAAGCAAACAATAAGCAAAAAAGAAGAGGAGTAGCAATATTAATTTCTGACAAAATAGACTTTAGACTTAAATCCACCACAAAGGATAAAGAAGGACACTATATAATGATAAAAGGGACAATTGATCAGGAAGACATAACCATATTAAATATTTACGCACCCAATGACAGGGCTGCAAGATATATAAATCAAATTTTAACAGAACTGAAAAGCGAGATAGATACCTCCACAATTATAGTAGGAGACTTCAACACACCCCTTTCGGAGAAGGACAGGACATCCAGTAAGAAGCTCAACAGAGACACGGAAGATCTAATTACAACAATCAACCAACTTGACCTCATTGACTTATACAGAACTCTCCACCCAACTGCTGCAAAATATACTTTTTTTTCTAGCGCACATGGAACATTCTCTAGAATAGACCACATATTAGGTCATAAAACAAACCTTTGCAGAGTCCAAAACATCGAAATATTACAAAGCATCTTCTCAGACCACAAGGCAATAAAACTAGAGATCAATAACAGAAGAACGAGGGAAAAGAAATCAAATACTTGGAAAATGAACAATACCCTCCTGAAAAAAGACTGGGTTATAGAAGACATCAAGGAGGGAATAAGGAAATTCATAGAAAGCAACGAGAATGAAAATACTTCCTATCAAAACCTCTGGGACACAGCAAAAGCAGTGCTCAGAGGCCAATTTATATCAATAAATGCACACATACAAAAAGAAGAAAGAGCCAAAATCAGAGAACTGTCCCTACAACTTGAACAAATAGAAAGTGAGCAACAAAAGAATCCATCAGGCACCAGAAGAAAACAAATAATAAAAATTAGAGCTGAACTAAATGAATTAGAGAACAGAAAAACAATTGAAAGAATTAACAAAGCCAAAAGCTGGTTCTTTGAAAAAATTAACAAAATTGATAAACCATTGGCTAGACTGACTAAAGAAATACAGGAAAGGAAACAAATAACCCGAATAAGAAATGAGAAGGACCACATCACAACAGAACCAAATGAAATTAAAAGAATCATTTCAGATTATTATGAAAAATTGTACTCTAACAAATTTGAAAACCTAGAAGAAATGGATGAATTCCTTGAAAAACACTACCTACCTAAACTAACACATTCAGAAGCAGAACAACTAAATAGACCCATAACAAAAAAAGAGATTGAAACGGTAATCAAAAAACTCCCAACAAAAAAAAGTCCTGGCCCGGACGGCTTCACTGCAGAGTTCTACCAAATTTTCAGAGAAGAGTTAACACCACTACTACTAAAGGTATTCCAAAGCATAGAAAATGACGGAATACTACCCAACTCATTCTATGAAGCCACCATCTCCCTGATACCAAAACCAGGTAAAGACATTACAAAAAAAGAAAATTATAGACCTATATCCCTCATGAACATTGATGCAAAAATCCTCAACAAAATTCTAGCCAATAGAATCCAACAACACATCAAAAAAATAATTCACCCTGATCAAGTGGGATTTATACCAGGTATGCAAGGCTGGTTTAATATCAGAAAAACCATTAATGTAATCCATCACATAAATAAAACAAAAGACAAAAACCACATGATCTTATCAATTGATGCAGAAAAGGCATTTGACAAAGTCCAACACCCATTTATGATAAAAACTCTTACCAAAATAGGAATTGAAGGAAAATTCCTCAACATAATAAAGGGCATCTATGCAAAGCCAACAGCCAATATCACTCTAAATGGAGAGAACCTGAAAGCATTTCCCTTGAGAACGGGAACCAGACAAGGATGCCCTTTATCACCGCTCTTATTCAACATCGTGTTGGAAGTCTTAGCCAGGGCAATCAGGCTAGACAAAGAAATAAAAGGTATCCGGATTGGCAAGGAAGAAGTAAAGTTATCACTATTTGCAGATGACATGATTATATACACAGAAAACCCTAAGGAATCCTCCAGAAAACTACTGAAACTAATAGAAGAGTTTGGCAGAGTCTCAGGTTATAAAATAAACATACAAAAATCACTTGGATTCCTCTACATCAACAAAAAGAACACCGAAGAGGAAATAACCAAATCAATACCATTCACGGTAGCCCCCAAGAAGATAAGATACTTAGGAATAAATCTTACCAAGGATGTAAAAGACCTATACAAAGAAAACTACAAAGCTCTACTACAAGAAATTCAAAAGGACATACTTAAGTGGAAAAACATACCTTGCTCATGGATAGGAAGACTTAACATAGTAAAAATGTCTATTCTACCAAAAGCCATCTATACATTTAATGCACTTCCGATCCAAATTCCAATGTCATATTTTAAGGGGATAGAGAAACAAATCACCAATTTCATATGGAAGGGAAAGAAGCCCCGGATAAGCAAAGCACTACTGAAAAAGAAGAAGAAAGTGGGAGGCCTCACCTTACCTGACTTCAGAACCTATTATACAGCCACAGTAGTCAAAACAGCCTGGTATTGGTACAACAACAGACACATAGACCAATGGAACAGAATTGAGAACCCAGACATAGATCCATCCACGTATGAGCAGCTGATATTTGACAAAGGACCAGTGTCAATTAACTGGGGAAAAGACAGCCTTTTTAACAAATGGTGCTGGCATAACTGGATATCCATTTGCAAAAAAATGAAACAGGACCCATACCTCACACCATGCACAAAAACTAACTCCAAGTGGATCAAAGACCTAAACATAAAGACTAAAACGATAAAGATCATGGAAGAAAAAATTGGGACAACCCTAGGAGCCCTAATACAAGGTATAAACAGAATACAAAACATTACCAAAAATGATGAAGAGAAACCCGATAACTGGGAGCTCCTAAAAATCAAACACCTATGCTCATCTAAAGACTTCACCAAAAGAGTAGAAAGACCACCTACAGATTGGGAAAGAATTTTCAGCTATGACATCTCCGACCAGCGCCTGATCTCTAAAATCTACATGATTCTGTCAAAACTCAACCACAAAAAGACAAACAACCCAATCAAGAAGTGGGCAAAGGATATGAACACACATTTCTCTAAAGAAGATATTCAGGCAGCCAACAGATACATGAGGAAATGCTCTCGATCATTAGCCATTAGAGAAATGCAAATTAAAACTACGATGAGATTCCATCTCACACCAGCAAGGCTGGCATTAATCCAAAAAACACAAAATAATAAATGTTGGAGAGGCTGCGGAGAGATTGGAACTCTCATACACTGCTGGTGGGAATGTAAAATGGTACAACCACTTTGGAAATCTATCTGGCGTTATCTTAAACAGTTAGAAATAGAACTACCATACAACCCAGAAATCCCACTCCTCGGAATATACCCTAGAGATACAAGAGCCTTCATACAAACAGATATATGCACACCCATGTTTATTGCAGCTCTGTTTACAATAGCAAAAAGTTGGAAGCAACCAAGGTGTCCATCAACGGATGAATGGGTAAATAAATTGTGGTATATTCACACAATGGAATACTACGCATCGATAAAGAACAGTGACGAATCTCTGAAACATTTCATAACATGGAGGAACCTGGAAGGCATTATGCTGAGCAAAATGAGTCAGAGGCAAAAGGACAAATACTGTATAAGACCATTATTATAAGATCTTGAGAAATAGTAAACCTGAGAAGAACACATACTTTTGTGGTTACGAGGGGGGGAGGGAGGGAGGGTGGGAGAGGGTTTTTTTATTGATTAATCAGTAGATAAGAACTGCTTTAGGTGAAGGGAAAGACAACACTCAATACATGGAAGGTCAGCTCAATTGGACTGGACCAAAAGCAAAGAAGTTTCCGGGATAAAATGAATGCTTCAAAGCTCAGCGGAGCAAGCGCGGGGGTCTGGGGAACATGGTTTGCGGGGACTTCTAAGTCAATTGGCAAAATAATTCTATTATGAAATCATTCTGCATCCCACTTTGAAATGTGGCGTCTGGGGTCTTAAATGCTAACAAGCAGCCATCTAAGATGCAGCAATTGGTCTCAACCCACCTGGAGCAAAGGAAAATGAAGAACACCAAGCCCACATGACAACTAAGAGCCCAAGAGACAGAAAGGGCCACATGAACAAGAGACCTACATCATCCTGAGACCAGAAGAACTAGTTGGTGCCCGGCCACAATCGATGACTGCCCTGACAGGGAGCTCAGCAGAGGACCCCTGAGGGAGCAGGAGAGCAGTGGGATGCAGACCCCAAATTCTCATAAGAAGACCAAACTTAATGGTCTGACTGAGACTGGAGGAATCCCGGCGGCCATGCTCTCCAGACCTTCTGTTGACACAGGACAGGAACCATCCCTGAAGACAACTCATCAGACATGAAAGGGACTGGTCAGCGGGTGGGAGAGAGACGCTGATGAAGAGTGAGCTAATTATATCAGGTGTACACTTGAGATTGTGTTGGCAACTCTTGTCTGGAGGGGGGATGGGAGGATAGAGAGAGAGGGAAGCCGGCAAAATTGTCAAGAAAGGAGAGACTGAAAGGGCTGACTCAAGACGGGGAGAGTAAGTGGGAGTAGGGAGTGAGATGTATGTAAACTTATATGTGACAGACTGATTGGATTTGTAAACGTTCACTTGAAGCTTAATAAAAGTTATTATAAAAAAAAAAAAAAAAAAAAAAAAAAAAGAACCTATGGTACTGAAGGAAGAGATCCGAGCTGTACTGAAAACATTGCCAAAAAACAGGGCTTCAGGAATTGACAGAATAACCAATTCAAGAAACATTTCAATTGCAGTACTGGAAGTGCTCACTTGTCTGTGCCAAGAAATTTGGAAGACAGCTTCCTGGCCAGTTGACTGGAAGAGATCCATGTTTGTACCCAGTCCAAAGAAAGGTGACCCAACAGAATGCAGAAATTATCAAACAATATCATTAATATCACATGAAAGTAAAATTTTGCTAAAGATCATTCAAAAGCGATTGCAGAGGCAGGGCCAAGATGGCGGACTAGGTAGACGCTACCTCGGATCCCTCTTGCAACAAAGACTCGGAAAAACAAGTGAATCGATCACATACATAACAATCTACGAACCCTGAACAACAAACACAGATTTAGAGACGGAAAACGAACAAATACAGGGAAGCGGCAACTATTTTCGGAGCCTGGAGCCAGTGTCCCAGTCAGCGGGTTTTCTAGAAAAACAAGTTTCCCAGTGATGGCTTGAAGACAGCAGTCGATATCAAACCACATAAAGAAGCAGACCATGACAGCTTCTACAACCCCCCAAACAAAAGAATCAAAATCTTTCCCAAATGAAGATACAATCCTGGAATTATCAGATACAGAATATAAAAAACTAATTTACAGAATGCTTCAAGACATCAGAAACGAAATAAGGCAAACTGCAGAAAAAGCCAAGGAACACACTGATAAAACAGTTGGCAAGAACTCAAAAAGATTATTCAAGAACATAGTGGAAAAATTAATAAGTTGCAAGAATCCATAGAGAGACAGCATGTAGAAATCCAAAAGATTAACAATAAAATTACAGAATTAGACAATGCAATAGGAAGTCAGAGGAGCAGACTCGAGCAATTAGAATGCAGACTGGGAAATCTGGAGGACCAGGGAATTAACACCAACATAGCTGAAAAAAAATCAGATAAAAGAATTAAAAAAATGAAGAAAACCTAAGAATCATGTGGGACTCTATCAAGAAGGATAACTTGCGTGTGATTGGAGTCCCAGAACAGGGAGGGAGGACAGAAAACACAGAAAAAATAGTTGAAGATCTGCTGACAGAAAACTTCCCTGACATCATGAAAGACGAGAGATATCTATCCAAATGCTCATCGAACCCCATTTAAGACTGATCAAAAAAGAAAAACACCAAGACATATTATCATCAAACTTGCCAAAACCAAAGATAAAGAGAAAATTTTAAAAGCAGCCAGGGAGAAAAGAAAGGTCTCCTTCAAGGGAGAATCAATAAGAATAAGTTCAGACTACTCAGCAGAAACCATGCAGGCAAGAAGGGAATGGGATGACATATACAGAGCACTGAAGGAGAAAAACTGCCAGCCAAGGATCACATATCCAGCAAAACTCTGTCTAAAATATGAAGGCGAAATTAAGATATTTACAGATAAACACAAGTTTAGAGAATTTGCAAAAACCAAACCAAAGCTACAAGAAATACTAAAGGATATTGTTTGGTCAGAAAACCAATAATATCAGATACCAGCACAACACAAGGTCACAAAACAGAACATCCTGATATCAACTCAAATAGGGAAATCACAAAAACAAATTAAGATTAATTAAAAAAAAAAATGCTCATAACAGGGAATCATTGAAGTCAATATGTAAAAGATCACAATAATCAAAAAGAGGGACTAAATACAGGTGGCATAGAACTGCCATATGGAGAGCGATACAAGGCGATATAGAACAATACAAGTTAGGTTTTTACTTAGAAAAATATGGGTAAATATTAAGGTAGCACAAAGAGGTATAACAACTCCATAACTCAAGATAAAAGCCAAGAAAAACGTAATGACTCAACAAACATAAAGTCAAACACTACGAAAATGAGGATCTCACAATTTGCTAAGAAAAACGTCTCAGCACAAAAAAGTAAATGGAAAAACAAAATTGTCAAGAACACACATAAAAAGGCATCAAAATGACAATACTAAACACTTATTTATCTATAATTACGCTGAATGTAAATGGACTAAATGCACCAATAAAGAGACAGAGAGTCTCGGACTAGATAAAGAAACACTATCCATCTATATGCTGCCTACAAGAGACACACCTTAGACTTAGAGACACAAACAAACTAAAACTCAAAGGATGGAAAAAAATATATCAAGCAAACAATAAGCAAAAAAGAAGAGGAGTAGCAATATTAATTTCTGACAAAATAGACTTTAGACTTAAATCCACCACAAAGGATAAGGAAGGACACTACATAATGATAAAAGGGACAATTGATCAGGAAGACATAACCATATTAAATATTTATGCACCCAATGACAGGGCTGCAAGATACATAAATCAAATTTTAACAGAACTGAAAAGTGAGATAGACACCTCCACAATTATAGTAGGAGACTTCAACACGCCACTTTCGCAGAAGGACAGGGCAGGACATCCAGTAAGAAGCTCAATAGAGACACGGAAGACCTAATTACAATAATCAACCAACTTGACCTCATTGACTTATACAGAACTCTCCACCCAACTGCTGCAAAGTATACTTTTTTTTCTAGCGCACATGGAACATTTTCTAGAATAGACCACATATTAGGTCATAAAACAAACCTTTGCAGAATCCAAAACATCGAAATATTACAAAGCATCTTCTCAGACCACAAGGCAATAAAACTAGAAATAACAGAAAAACTAGGGAAAAGAAATCAAATCCTTGGAAACTGAACAATACCCTCCTGAAAAAAGACTGGGTTATAGAAGACATTAAGGAGGGAATAAGGAAGTTCATAGAATGCAATGAGAATGAAAATACTTCCTATCAAAACCTCTGGGACACAGCAAAAGCAGTGCTCAGAGGCCAATTTATATCAATAAATGCACACATACAAAAAGAAGAAAGAGCCAAAATCAGAGAACTGTCCCTACAACTTGAACAAATAGAAAGTGAGCAACAAAAGAATCCATCAGGCACCAGAAGAAAACAAATAATAAAAATTAGAGCTGAACTAAATGAATTAGAGAACAGAAAAACAATTGAAAGAATTAGCAAAGCCAAAAGCTGGTTCTTTGAAAAAATTAACAAAATTGATAAACCATTGGCCAGACTGACTAAAGAAATACAGGTGCATCAATTGGTATCAACCCACCTGGATCAAAGGAGAATGAAGAACACCAAGGTCACAAGATAACTATGAGCCCAAGAGACAGAAAGGGCCACGTGAACCAGAGACTTACATCATCCTGAGACCAGAAGAACTAGATGGTGCCCGGCCACAATCGATGACTGCCCTGACAGGGAGCACAATAGAGAACCCCTGAGGGAGCAGGAGATCAGTGGGATGCAGACCTCAAATTCTCATAAAAAGACCATACTTAATGGTCTGACTGTGACTAGAGGAATCCCGGCGGTCATGGTCCCCAAACCTTCTGTTGGCACAGGACAGGAACCATCCCCGAAGACAACTCATCAGACATGAAAGGGACTGGACAGTGGGTAGGAGAGAGATGCTGATGAAGAGTGAGCTAATTATATCAGGTGGACACTTGAGACTGTGTTGGCATCTCCTGTCTGGAGGGGGGATGGGAGGATAGAGAGAGTGGGAAGCTGGCAAAATTGTCACGAAAGGAGAGACTGGAAGGGCTGACTCATTAGGGGGAGAGCAAGTGGGAGTAAGGCGTAAGATGTATATAAACTTATATGTGACAGACTGACTTGATTGGTAACCGTTCACTTGAAGCTCAATAAAAATTAATAAAAAAAAAAAAAAAAGCAACTGCAACTTTACATTGACAGGGAACTGCCAGAAATTCAAGCTGATTCAGAAGAGGATCTGGAATGAGGGATATCATTGCTGACGTCAGATGGATCTTGGCTGAAAGCAGAGAATACCAAAAAGATGTTTACCTGTGTTTTATTGACTATGCAAAGGCATTCGGCTGTGTGGGTGGTAACAAATTATGGATAACAGTGAGAAGAATGAGAATTCCAGAACACTTAATTGTACTCATGAGGAATCTGTACATAGACCAAAAGGTCGTCATTAGAAGAGTAACAAGGGGATATAGTGTGGTTTAAAATCAGGAAAGGCGTGCATCAGGATTGTATCCTTTCACTGCACCTGTTCAATCTGTATGCTGAGCAAATAATCCTCTGAGAAGCTGGATTATATGAAGAAAAGCGTGGCATCAGGATTGGAGGAAGACTCATTTACAACCTGTGATATGTGGGTGACACAACATTGGAGGAAGACTCATTTACAACCTGTGATATGCGGGTGACACAACATTGCTTGTTGAAAGTGAAGAGGACTTGAAGCACTTACTGGTAAAAATCAGAGACCACGGCCTTCATTATGGATTACACCTTCATGTAAAAAAAAAAGCAAAAATCCTTACAACTGGACCAATATTATCATAAATGAAAAAAGATTTGAGTTGTAAAAGATTTCATTTTACTTGGACACACCATCAACGACCATGGAAGCAGCAGTCAAGAAATCAAAAGACGCATTGCACTGGGCAAATCTGCTTCAAAAAACCTCTTTAAAGTGTTAAAAAACCTCTTTAAAGTGTTAAAAAACAAAGATGTCAATTTAAAGATTAAGATGTGCCTCATATGCATGTGAAAGCTGGACAATGAATAAGGAAGACTGAGGAAGAATTGATGCCTTTGGATCATGGTACTGGCAAGGAATATTGAATATACCAGAGACTGCCATTAGAACAAACAAATCTGTCTCGGAAGAAGTAGAGCCAAAATGCTTATTAGAAGCAAGGATGGTGAGACTTTGTCTCACACACTTTGGACATGTTATCAAGATGGACCAGTCCCTGGAGAAGGACATCATGCTTGGTAAAGTAGAAGGTCAGCGAAAAAGAGGAAGACTCTCAAGGAGATGGACTGACACAGTGGCTGCAACCATGGGCTCAATCATGACAATGATTTTGAGGATGGTGCAGGAGTGGGCAGTGCTTCATTCAGTTGTAAATAGGGTCATTATGAGTAGGAACAACAACACAATATGTTTCATAGACACCCTACAAATGTTTGTTAAATTAATTCATTTTACTCTAAACATTGTCTCCTGAAAAACAATAAACATTCTATTTCCTTTTTTGCTGATTCGTGATTCTAATTTTTTTTTAAAATGAAATGTGAAGTATAGGAAAGTGGTTCCTTTCCTGTATGAGATGTTATGGGTGCGTATTTTTCCATAGATGAAGACAGCAACAACATTTTCCTGATAAAATTTTACCTACTCTTAGAATACAGGCATATTTTTGTCTTTCTATGTTTGTCAAAAGATTTCCCTGTTCTCTGGTGTTGCACAGAGATTAGCTTCTTAAAGAAATAGCCTGGGGGGGGGGAGGAATATTTTATCATTGAAGAACAACTCATGTTGTAATATTAAGTGAAGAAGAAAACATTGCCTACTGCAGTAGCAACACTTGACAGAGTTGACATTTATTTGTTATTGACTATCTTTCTCCTCTGACATGTTTGGCTCACTGAGATACCCTGAGCACCTAAACCGTTTCTGGCACATGATAGGTACTTAGTAAATACTTGCTGCTAGAGGGGGGCGTGGAAAAAGGAAGAGAAGGAGGGGAAGGTTAATGTATGGAAATGTGTAAATACCAGGAAGTGATTCTGAATCAATCTTACTTAACATTGTTATAAGTGATCTGAAAAAAATGCCTGCTAAAATAAAAATTTCCACAAAACTCTTCTGTATAGTGAGTATGTGGAGCAATAAGAATAAACCATAAAAGGAAATAAGTTGGCCGTATGAGTGGGTAGAAAAATGGCAAATAAGCTCCATGCAGACTGATGTAGGATGATAACACATTATGGGAAAATGCTACAAACGTGCCTATAAGATAATGATTCCTATTAGATCCGAACCAAGAGAGAATCCAAACGAGTTATTGAATGCACCCTGCTTAATGTCCGGGGGTTGTTCTTCAATTTCAGTGGAGTGAAAGAAATACATCCCACGTTATTTTAATTATGCATCTATAGACTTGGATGAAAATATCTGTGAAAATAAATAAAACTTTTCCTGATGGTTGCGTCACAATTTTCTCTCCGCTCTTTCTATGTCCTCCTTTCTAGCCTGCTGTCTATAGATGTGAGTCTCAGTTCCAGTGATGCGGTTAGGGTGCCCACTCTGTCAGCAGGGCTCCCCAAGCTCTCATTCTGGTAGGCTCAGCTACTACAAATCAGATGGACCCACTACCCTTCTGGCTATAGCTAAATAGAATCAGAGAGGCAGTTACTGCCCTTGTACCCTCTATACATCTAAACTCAAAGTTAGCTTCAGCATGTTTCTATTTATTGTGATAGAAAAAAACTCAAGGTATTGGTAGAAAATGTATTTCTCCGATTTGCAAATCTATGCCTGTAAATGATTCTACTGTTTTTGTTGTTTGTTGGTTTTCCTAATAAATATTTTGGAAAAAAAATTAAGACTCCACAATTTCTGTGAATTTAATTCTGGTCTCTGCACCTTGTGAATGGCAATAAAGAACTGAAGGTTGAAGAGCAACTTGGGGTGACTGAAGGAATTGAAAGTCTTCCACTTTGGGTAAATTTTATTGTAAATTAGGATTACCACATGGAAATGTAAAGGCTGAGGAGGTCCTTATTAAAACCAATAAACTTATTGGTTATATATGTGAATTTATTTAATCCTCATAATAATCCTATAAGACAAGTACTATTTTTATCACTATTTCACATTTGGGGAGGTTAAGTAATTTGCATAAGATCTTACACCTAATACATGGCAAAGGTGGGATTTGATTCCAGCCAGTCTGAAGCCAGAGTTGATGATCTTGACCACCACACTAGGCTTCTGATGTATATTGAATTGAGTGCACTGTTGCAATATTTATAAAATCTGTAAACTTATAAAACTCTTCATACCAAGATGTGGCAATGGCTGTAAATACAAATGGGCACAACTGCTAAATTCATGAATGTTAAATCAGAAATGTAATATGAAAGAACACTGGTGCTGTTAGAGGTATGACATTGAGCTGTAGAGACTGATAAACTGGGGACAACTAAAGTGTCTTTCCCAAACTCTGCCTTTGGTCCAGACAGACCAAGAGATTTGCGGAAGTCAGGTATGATCCAATGCTAAAAGTCTCATTTTTCTATTTTATGTCACAATAGCTACAGAAAGAATATTTTAATGATCTGTAAGTGGTCCTCACCATTAGCTGCTACCATTGCTGATTTTGGAAAGTGTTAAACGGTCAATAGATTCTGGTCCTATCGGCCTTCTCATGGATATATTCATGCTGAGCATTCTCTCCCACTGAACATTCACCTACTTGCTATGTGAAATGGATATTTGCTCATGTCCTTTTTTTTCAACTCCATTCTGCCCTCTAATGAATACTTCATAACCAAAATTAAAACAGTAAGTCTATTTAAGAAAACTTTTATTTAATACAGTTTTTATTATTTTAAGCACTATGACCTTACAATTTCCCATGCAGCCCCAAATTCAAATTTTACAGTACCTGTGTGGGAAACCCTGGTGGCATAGTGGTTGAGAGCTATGGCTGCTAACCAAAAGGGGGGTAGTTTGAATCCATTAGGTGCTCCTTGGAAACCCTGTGGGGCAGTTCTACTCTGTCCTATAGAGTCGCTATGGGTCAGAATCGACTCGAGTTTGGTTTTTGAGTTTTTTGTGTGGGCTTTGAGGCCTCAATATATTAAAAAAACTACTCTGCACCTTTCGATGTGCACTAAATGTAAGAAGGGTAAGTTTAATGAATGTGTTTTAAAATCTCTCTGCTTACCCAAACATTTTGATGTTTGTAAAACACTGAAAAGATGAACACTGAGGTGGTGTGGAGGAAGGGAGGAGAACTGTTGAGAGAGATTTCACTTGGTGACTGTTGCCATAGGAACCATTTACCCATTGCTGATATCAGTTCCCAAGGAAGATGGGGATAGCAAATAAATAAATAAATAAATAAAGCCAACAGATGAAGAAAACAAAGGGATCTGGCAACAAAAAATATTAAACACCTTTTATGTTGATGGATTTGAAAAGATAGTATTTTCTCAGGGAGAATGGGCTTGGAGGTTGCAAAAATGTGGTACCATTTCTCTTTCAAAGAGTAGGTAGACATGTGTTAGTAGGAGGCCCTGATTTGCTGCCATGTCTTCCTCCATAGCTTACTACCACTCCGTGGGTCAATCATGAGAACGATCATAAACTTCAACTGCAATTCCCTTTTTTCCTTTGCAATCAGCCTACAGAACTATATAGTAAGCACTCAGTATGTTTGTTGACTAGCCAATCATTGCCCCCGCTTAGAGAGTTTCTTAACATTGCCTTTAAGAGGAATAAGCATAGAATCTCAGTGAAGTGGTATTTGTGATCTCAAATGAAAAAAAGTTTCTCTTGCTCAAACCCTGACAGCAAGCACATTTTTTGAAGTTATGGCTCATTTGCAATTTCCTATTTCCTCAACATATGGAACTACATTCCAAGGGAATTGTCAGATTAAGAACTAAACTCATTTTTTAAAAATTTTCCAGTTAATACACACTTTATGCTGTTATGAAGGCAAAGCAATCACTCTTGATGCTTAGGGCCTCAACCCTTCAGATGTAATTGGACACCTCATCCTGATCCTTCATCAATCATTGTTCTCCTTTTGATGTCTTTGCCTTCTGTAGCTATATATGAACTCTATTTGATCATTTCTAAAAACTTTGCTACTATATCGAAGCTGACCAAGATTGAGATAGTACTTAGAGTTATTAAAATGTTGAAATATTCACTAATTCATTCTTTTTATGTCGTTCTCAGTACCAGTTTTCCCCTTTATTTCTCTAGGTAACAATGTCAGACTCAGATTTACCAATAGACCAGGTGTCTTCTCATGAAGACATGGCCTGGATTTCCCAAATACAATTAGGGAAAATGCTAGATTGGTTCAAGGTAGAGGCTACTACACTTAGGTAGGAGGCAGACACACTGGAACCATCTTTGTGGTTGGGTCTATACTAGAATTGAACACTTACATGCCTTCAGATTTTAGGAAGGTGACCTAAATGAGTAAAACCAGCTTGATGGAGATAGTGGTGAGATGAGAGCAAAAGCTTGTCCAAAAGGACCGAGCTAGGACTTAATGGTCTGAGACTAGAAGGACCCCAAAGGTCATGGTACCCAGACCTTCTGTTAGCCCAAGACTGGAACCATTCCCAAAGCCAACTCTTCAGACGGGGATTTGACTGGACCATAAGATAGAAATGATATTGCTGAGGAGTGACCTTCTTGGCTCAAGTAGACACACAGCTCCTGTCTGGAGGGGAGATAAAGAAGGCAGAGGGGAACAGAAGCTGACCGAATGGACACGGGGAATACAGGGTGAAGAGTGTGCTCACTTATTAAGGTGAGAGCAACTAGGAGTATATAAAAATAGCAAGGTGTATATATACATTTTTGTGTGAGAGACTGATTTGATTTGTAAACTTTCACTTGAAGCACAATTAAAAAAAAAGGACTGGGCTAGGGAAAGGGGGAGGTAGGGCAGGAAGGAAGAAGTGTAACAATTTTTCAGCTCCAGCTGATTGATGCCATGCAGAAATATGTGTTTGGAGTTGGCACATCATCCCATTTTGAAGAGAAGATGAAAATGTGGATATTTTGGGAACATTTCTTCATTTTCCAAATTTCTTAACATTGAAGTCTTTGGTTCCCTTTTCTTTCTACTCACTCTTTTGCAATGTCATTCAGGCTCATGTTTCCTTGACATCCTCACTGGGTTGTCTAGTAGACATTGTTAACCTAACATGGCAAAACTGAACTTCCTATAAAACCTACAAAACCTCTCACTGATTGCAATGTCAATCTCAGGTAGAAACTTTACAGTCACATTTTACTTGTCTTCACATCCAATCCGATAGGAGATCGAGTTGATTTTGCCTCCAAAATATATTCACACTCCAACTGTTCTTTATAACCTTCACTAGTACCTCCCTAGCCAGCATCGTTTCTCACCTGGAGTACTTCAAAGGATTCCTAAATGGTCTTCCCAAGTCTATCCGTATCTCCTTCCCTACATGTAGTCTATTCTCAACACAGCAGTCAAAGCAATTATTTTCAAATATAAGTTAAATCATGTCGGTATTCTGCTCAAACCCCTATATGACCCTCCATTTCAAATGGAGTAAAAATAAGCCCTTGTTTCCTTGTTCTGTTATAAGGCCCTACCTTCCTCTGGTTCCTCATTAATTCTTTGAGCTCATTTCTTGCTAGGTCTCACTTGCTCGCACCACTCCAGGCACACTGGCCCCCTTAGTATTCCTCAAACGAGCATCCATACTTCCCCCTTAGAGACTTTGTACTGGCTATTTCCTCTTCCTCGATCATTCTTCTCCCCCTATGTTCGCATGGCTAACTCCCTCATCTCCTGCAAGTGTTTCATTCAAATGCCACTTTCTTGCTGAGGCCTCCCACAACCCAATTCCACCTTTCTTCTAAACGTCCCTTATCCTAATTTATTTTTTCCTTTTTTCTTAGCCCTCACTTGCTAAAATATTATATTTTAATCATTTATTATGCTCGTTACTTATTGTTTGTCTTTCCCTACTAGAATGTAACTTCCAAAAGGGCACCTTTGTCTGTATGGTTCATTGATGAATCCCAAACTCCTACAACAGTGGTTGGCATATGCTCAATATATATTTATTGAACGAAATTTTCAATGTCATCAAATTAATTTGAGCAAACACTGTGTGGGCCAAAGAAGCCAACTCACAGACCAAGTCTATGGGCAAACTCTTGGAGACCTCTGGTTACAGAAAGGAGAAATAACCCTCATCCCTCCTCCCCTGACGTCCCTGGTCTATCCAACTTGCACAAGCAACCCTTCTATTGCAAATTGTATCCAAAGTAGACAGTACACAAAACTTAGTGTGTGGGGGTATTAGTTCTAGACATTTCCCTGGTTTCCCTTCTGCCTCTTTCTCCAAACTTGCTCCATTTAAGGAGTAGGGTAGCCAACTCCAGTCTGCAGAGGGCAGAGGGAGGAATCCAGGAAGAATGCTAACTACCCATTGTGATATCTGCCTATCTATTCTAGTAGTTGAGGCCAGAACTGAGCAGCAGGAACCACAGCAACCACATTACAAGATGCCACCACTAGTTCTTTAAGTCATGTTTTACAATAACATCATGAAAACAGAGGTGACAGCATGGTGAACTCTAGAACACATAGACCCAAGTTGAAACCCTGGCTCTGCCACTTACCTTGACCTCTTACTCAACCTCTCTGAGCCACAGACTCCTCATCCGTTAAATGGGAGTCATGATATTTAGGATTAAAAGGATTAAATGGGATAGTAGATGCCAAATGCTTGACACATTATATAGTACTATTAATACTGGTTGGTTTTTTTGTGTTTAGTGTTATAATACCATTAATAGAGTAATTAATAATTGCTTCCTTTCCTTCCCTGAAGCCAAAGGTTTGTTAAAACCATTCTAGAGAATTTGATTCCCTTCAATTCTCCTAAGTCACTTACACGACTCAATCTTTTTGAATACATTTTTTTCAAAAATTTATGGTGTTTCTTTAACCTGTTGTCCATACCATAGATATTTCCTAGATTTTGAAGTCTTTCCTCAAACATTTCTCTGCAAAATATATATTTTTTTACTTCTGGGTTTCTGTCTCTCACTTTGAAAAAAAAAAAAAAAAATGTCAATGTTGCTACATGAGAATTAATCTTCTGGCCTTTACTTTCAAAGTCCTTCATGGTTTCTGTATATTTGTTACCTAAGACTTCAGCAGAAAGGCCAACTATATAGAGTGATTAAAATAAAACAAAACCAGGAATGGCATTTAAAAGTATTTCACTTTTTTTTTTTTAGTTCCTTAAATACTCATATTTAAGACTCCCCACCTCACCCTGAAATGTTTGGTGACTGGTTTTTGTCTAAATGAATCCAGTAGCAACAGACTCACATGTTCCTGTGTGACCTGGAAATTCCCAAGTAATCACTTTTGAGTAGCAGATGTTTAGATAAGCTAACAAGTTCTTAAGGAAATAAATCCTTTTATGATTATTTCAGAAGGGATCTGTATGTTTGGTTCAGTGTGTGAGTGGAACTACATTCTCAACAGGTGAAAATAAATACATACAGAGCCAGGGTTTAATCCAAGAGAAGAGGATCTGGCACCTATTTTCTGGTGACTATATAAAGACAGGCCAGGGCCTGACCCCAGGATAGGTGTGGGTCAGAAGGGCAGGAAGGGAATCTGCTGGTCCTCTTGTTCTCTTTTAAAGTCTTGTAAGAGCAAAATGCATGTCATTTTTTAAAAGGGGCCTGGGAAAGGAAGCATTGTGAGCAAGATAACCTAATACTTACAAAGATTATCATGTGTAGAACTAAGTGGGGGAAATAATGTAATCAGTTATCAGTGCCGTCAGCAAATATGTATTTATATATCCTTGGGGGTAAGGCAAGTACCAGACAGGCATGTGGACGCAAGGAGTATTGGCATGATGGTGTGTATTTATGCTAATATGTATGTAGCTGTGTATTTATTTATGCTGATATGTATGTAGGCAGAGGCTGTTTATTATTACTCTGGGATTTTTGTTATTGTTTTTTAATTTTTTGCTAGATCTCAGTACCTTCAATTTTTACATTAAAGAGGCTTTGAGCCACCAATACCTTTGTAAAAAAGAGAATATCCTCATTAGCTTTTCCCTTCAGGCAAAACCAAGTGCTTTCCACCCCTGATAAAGCCCTAAATCTTCCATCTTGACCAGAGGAAAAGACAAAGATGGCAGCCTCAGTTCCAAGGGATCCCCTTCCTTTTTTTCTCTCCTTCCTCCCTTGCACTTATTTTCTCATTTCTTTCCTGTTTTTCTCCATTTCTGATGATACAGCTTTATTCTTAGTTGTATTCCTTTCTTTGAACTTTTCTAACATTCCAGGATTACCCACAAAACTCATAAATTTTTTTTTTAAAGAGGAACAAATCATATTAATCTCGATAAGATGCTATATACGCCTACACAATTTTGCTCACATCAGGATTGAGGCTAGAAAAGCAAAACAAAACAAAGCTAATTTTATTTAATAGGCAAACACATAACTGCAAACAAGATCATAGACCGTAAGTTTTCCACACAGTGAGCATATAAACTCAGTGGTCTGGGGCCCATGGTCAAAAGGACATCTTCGTTCTACACTCTTCAGATCTTTCCAATTAGAACTTGAAAGCCCATTTTCCTCCCAGAGAAATGCCAGATGCATTCTTCTTTAATGAGCTTAGGACCAAAACTGCAATATGATCTCCTGGTTCAGGTGGAACATGGATAACAAGTTAGAAAGAAAGGAGAATGGAGTCTGGAAGAGGATGTAGATTGAAGGATTACCTTAATTAAATGTAAAAGTAGGATCAGAGACGTAGGAAGAACTTAAGGAAACACTAGTTCTGTGGTCTGAGAGACAAAGCACTGTAGGGCAGCTGTTCTCATGTTTGAAAAAAATCTAAGTCAGTCTGAATGTTTATACAATATTTAAAGAAAATAAAATGGGCGTGACAAACATCCCATAGATTATGGGCAACGCAGGACCAAAGCCTCCTGAGAAATAATAGCATCTTAAATGTCTTTAGTTGGTTCTATATCCTAATTCCATGCATCTTATCCAACTCAAATTTATTAATTATGTTATTCTTTCAAATAATTCCTGACTCTACAGATCCACTATATTGTTCTGAATCTGAAAAATTCAGGCTATAGACAAATAATAATTTAATTCAAAGGTACAATACAAATGGTTTAGGCCATTAACGGCTTGTCACATGATATTTTTATGATGTTTCTTAAGAGTTACCGGGACTTAAAAATGCTGCAATTTGGATTAAATAAATTATAATCCACTGGAACAATGGGGTATTATGCAGCTGTAAAAATCAACGAGGAAACCGTGGACTGAGATAAAAATATCTCCAAGTTATATTGTTAAGTGAAAAAGTGAGATGCAGAACAGTATGTAGAGTGTATTGACTTTTGTATAAAAATGAGTGAGGATTAACAATACATATATGTGTATTTACTTGAATATATAAAAAGAAACACAAGAATACACAAGAAACTAAAAACATGGGTTATTTAGGGCTGGAACAGTGGGCAGGGGCAATTGGTTCAATTGGAAACAAGGGTGAGGAGACATTTTCCTATAGACAGTTCTATATTTTTAGATTCTTGAACCTATTGACTATATTAGCTATACGTGTAATTTTTAATGTTCTTTTCACTATAAAAATACGTGAAGTGCAGCAGTCCAAAATAAAATTACAAGCTGATGAATCTATAAGGGAAATCCGTATCACTAACCTGTAGATTTATTCGCAGCTTCTGTCATCTTGTGTCTTGCTAATATCTCAAGGGTAAGCTACCAAATGCCTACAGTTTGACCCTTAGGTAAAAGGAGAGATCAAGAAACTTCAGAAAACACAATCACCCAATAATCTTCTTAGAAGCATTTGGAGCTGCTTGCTCAGTGATCCATGAATGTCAAGGCAAACCCTTGATATGCGTCTTCCAAGTTTCACATAAACCTCTTTATCTAAGGTAAATGTTAGGTCAGTGAGAAATATTAGTGACCTTTGTTTTATGCTCTGGACTGTTTCTAGGCATTACTTCACATATACTGCTAATTACTCAAGAAATATACTGCATTTCTAATATCTCTTCACAGACTGAGATGTTAAGGCATCTCTGACAGTGTGGTCAGTGGCAAAAGAGCACACATCCGTTTTGGTTCCTATCCATAGAATTACAGAAATTCACAGACTTGCCCTTCATGTCCATCTCTACACTTAAAAAAAAAAAAAAAGAACCCTTTGCCATTGAATCATTCTGACTTATAGTGACCCTATAGGACACAGCAGAACAGCCCCATAGGGCTTCCAAGGAGCAGCTGTTGGATTCAAACTGCTAACCTTTTGGTTAGCAGGCGAACTCTTAACCCTGCACCACCAGGACTCCATTTCTATATTACTTCCCCCTCAAAACATTCCCTGTTCTCCAATTGCAATGCCAGCTCCAGTATCATTTTAAGCTAGTTTCTTTTGTACCTTGACTGCTTTTCTTCACATGGCAAATCTGCCTCTATCTGATATCAGGGGAGTGATTATCATTAATATTATTAAATGTACAAGCTGACACAACAAACCACCAATTTTTTATTTTGATGAAAATATTTTTGTATTTTCAGCAGATGGCTGAAAATGTTGCCTTTGTTATACATTCTTTGTTTTGACAAAGACAAAAAGGAGAGAGAGAATGGGAAAGCAAGCTCTGGATCATTTTGCCTGTGAAACTTCATCTAAAACCAAACAATTTGGCACGTGACTTCGGAGCGCCGTCCATGTTTCATTTCTAGAGCCCATTTCCTGGGCAACCTCCACCCTCTCCCAGCTGTAGAGGTCAACACAATAGACTTGTCACAGGTTTTAAGACGGGTAAGCACTTTTAATTTGGAGAAATTATTACCCGGGGAGAAAATGGGCTGGTCTTGTACTTCAAAGAAAAAAAATAGAAATCAAGATGCACACAGCCTCCTGCATTGGACTGACTGTGCCTCCTAAGCAGCTGTTCAAATAAGTCGCTGCCCTGAGGAAATGTATATTCAAATGTTCCTTGTCATTTGCTTCTCCTGCTTCACACCTAAAAGCCAGATGCAAGCTCTTCCAGGGCTAACAAATAGATGCCTTCTGGTGGCTCA
Source organism: Elephas maximus indicus (assembly GCF_024166365.1). Classification (NCBI taxonomy): domain Eukaryota; kingdom Metazoa; phylum Chordata; class Mammalia; order Proboscidea; family Elephantidae; genus Elephas; species Elephas maximus. Next base: position 66,661,196 of record NC_064826.1, on the reverse strand, counting down.
TTATGGTAATTACTGGCCATATATTACTGCCATGTGAAAAGGACTTTACACGTGGTTTATTTGTGTTGAGCTATTAAGAATCCTCCAGTTATCAGATCAACCACTGCTCTTGGGTTTTAAAAGCAAGTTGCATCCTATCTGATCCTCCAGCTGCTACTTTTGTGAAATATTTAAGCACCCACTTAGAGACCTAACATGTTGCTGAGAAAAGTTACTTACCTGCTTAAAATAGGGTTTCCCAAGTCCACTGAGTACTGTGAACACTTGCACTGTGAGCAGTTTCTGCATGACTCCTCCCTGACCACCATCCCATCCCTCCGAAAGTTACAATAGGCTTTCGCTATTCTTTGATCTTCAACTGCGCTACACACCTCTCTGTTGGCTACAAACACCTTCTTGGTGTGGATGATGCAAGTGAGCTTTATGGGTTTGGATGACCAGGGTTGAATCCTAGGTTAAGGATGGTCTGAGACTCACACAAGCTGCAGGGCCCCCTTTAACAAAGAGAATAAGAAATGTATGAATACAAAATTAGGCACACAAATGAATATTTAGAATGGGAAACAAATTACAAATTTTAAAAAGTTAACAAACCTTCAAACATCACAAAACCAAAAGGTAACATATCTTTTAAAAATTAATTGCCTGACTCTCCTATATAATGCATTTTTTCCTGTATTTGGAACATAGCAGGATCTTTGGTTGTCTCTTCATATGACAATGGTTTTATACTTTTTTATGGAGAGGAAAGAAAAATAATCCAATCTCTTCTCTAGCTTCCATTGATTGAAATGCTTAAAAAATATATATTACTTAGCTTCACAACTTGTTATTGGTAATGTCATGGACATTTTTAGAATTTTTGTTAAATTTGGGAAAATGTTCATTGAATTTTTTTCATGTATGAACTACATTTCAGAGTATTTCAAGTTTTATTTTGCAGTGATCTATCTTAAATACACTTCGAAATGAGGATATTCATTATCCAGGTTGTTGTAGATGACATCGACGCGTTGGAGTACTGAGTTTTATGCTATCTTTGCTGATACTGGTATTTTATGCCAAATCAGCAAAATCAGCCTTTGATTCATTCCTCTGCATTAACTGAGTTAAGCAATCCAAGGGTCTATTCAGTCACTCCATCTATGAGAAATATATCCTTCTCTTAATCTATTACTGCTCTTATTTTCATCTGAAAAAATTTTTTGTTATGAATTGCTTCTCAGTGTTAGAGTAATTCCTATTGATTTCATCACTCATCTTCATAGCTTTTAGTTCAACATCTGGGCTTTTTTTTCTTTCTGAATTTCTTCTTCAATCTTTAATATATTTATAGATGACAAAAAAAAAAAGGGGGGGTGTCCTATTGAGTCACTATGAGTCAGAATTGACTCAACAGCAACAGGTTTCAGTTTTTTTTAGTATATAAACACTGGGGCCCTGGTGGCGTAGTGGTTAACTGTTTGGCTGCTAGCCAAAAGGTTGGTGGTTCAAATCTGCCAGCCACTCCTTGGAAACCCTATGGGGGCAGTCCTAATCTGTCCTATAGGGTTGCTATGAGTCAGAATCTGGTTTTATATAAACATTCAAATCAGGGCACTTTAGATAAATTCTCACTTGTTTCATTGAAGCATTTCAAAATATCTTTCCAAGTTTGTTTCTTGATATCAGGATAAGTTTCCAAATTTTACAAAACCATAATATTTGGGAGGGGCCCATTCAAATAAGAGGCCATGAAGCTTAAACTTCATTAGAGCCACGAAAAATGAGCCTTTGGGCCTCTGAGAGATGCCTCGATAGGTGTGACTAGGTGTGCTGTTGGCAATAGCCCTGCCTCCCTCCTCTGTGCATCCCTGCCTAATGCAGTATACTGCTACATACAGAGCTATTCATTTTTTACAATAATATGTTATTGTTTTTTCAGTGAAAGTTTATACAGTAAATTATGTTCCCATTTGACAATTTCTATGCAAATTGTTCAGTGACATTAATTACATTTTTCACAATGTGTCAACATTCTCTTTAGCCGTGTTCTGGTTGTTCCATTTCTCGTACTGTAGCTTCCCTCCCCTCTTATCTTCTCATCTTTGCTTTAGAGTAATTATTGATCTTCTGAAATGGCTATTAATTTTAAATTGACATTGAACTTAAATTTAGGAACAGACACTTCAAGATAATTTTTTTTTTGGGAAAAATGACCTGTCATGCTCCCAGCATCCTCAGAGGGTAAGGGATGAGGAATGGAGTGGGAAAGAGCTCCCGGGGTCAGAAAGCAGGACAATGATTGGGAAGGAACGGCTCTTGGGGACTGTCCACCTCTTTCATCCTGATTTCAGGACCCACAGGCTTATGTATGATCTGCTTCTAATGGCAGGCACTTAGTTGTTTGCAATTTTATGAATCTGCTTCACTCAAGAGACAGATCATTCAGCAAACTCTTCCTGCCTGACAACATCATCTCCCTGATTAGAATACCAAAGTGGGAAATAACCTAAATATTAAAAATAGGGAGTTGGTTAGATACTTTATGGCACATCCATACAACAGAATACTATGCAATGCTATAAATGTCCTACAACAGTTTATTGATTGACTTGAAAATTAGTTACAATATTTTTTTATGTGCAACAAACAAGCTACAGAGTGACGTGAGTGGTAAAATCCCAGTTTTTTTTTTTTTTTTTTTAAATCTCTTTATACATGTGGATCTGGATGGATATGTGCAAGGTGTTGATGGTAGTTTTCCCTGGGCAGGAAAATTGTCTAAGATTTTAAGTTTAAAAAAAAAATTCAAAAATTAAAAATACTTACATTTTCATTTTTCCCCTAATGTCCATCGGTGATTTTAGTAGTAAGAAAAATATTTATTAATGAAAAAAGAGAAGTTATCAGTTCAACAATGGATTTCTCTAGTCCTTCCCAATAAAATAATGGCCTGAAATTTAAATTTATAGATGCAGTTCAATATTCATGTTGAAACCCAGTTTCCAAGAGGCATTAATCTATTTCGAAGAACGATTACTCTCCAATACTTACCATAGCAATAGGAGACAGGCCAGTCTCACATGTGGCACACCAGAATCCATGAATTCCATCCCTGTGATTGGGGAATAGGCCAGCATACCAAAAAATTAGTTCCAGGTGGCTGTAAGAAAAACGCTTTCTGTTTAAATTGTATTTTTCTGGAATGTATGTATTTAAAGTCTTCTCTTTAAAAAGTTGTGTTTATTCCTTCATACTTGTATGTATGATTAGGAAAGGAGAGCACCTTATTAGAAATTTGGGGTGCATGTAGATAATCTGTATTAATTTCTGAGTTGTCATCAAGCACCATGAATGCAATGTGAACCAGCTTAAAATCTATGAAACTCAAAACATCCTTTTTTTTTTTTTTTTTTAACATAAACTCATTTTTTTCCTTCCAAGAAAATGGTTCTCAACCCTTAGTGTGCAAAAGAAACACCAAGGGAGACTTGGTAAAATGCAGATTCCAAGTCCCTAGTCCCAGATATTCCGATTCAGTGGGTCTGAAATGGGACCCAGGAGTGGGCTACTTAAACTGGGGTCCATAGTTGGAAAACACATTTTAAGAAATGTGTGTCTCGTAACAGCGGACAAATTATAGCAGAGCGCAACCAACAGACTTCTCTATGGCTCCGTGAACTGCGACGTGTGGAACAGACAGAAACATTGCTTCCTGTCCTAAACGCTTTGTCCACCCCTCCTTCACCAGCTGATGGATATGCCCCCTGAGTTGTATAATGTGAACCTTTGCACCAAATTAATCAGTGCCTTGAACCTGGCCTCTGGCAGTTAACGAAATCACACTGTGTGGAAAAAAACAATCCTTTTTTCCTCAGAGTAGTTTAAAGCCCTGTTAAGATAATGACTTGGGCACTCTAAAACCTCCTGCATTTAGCCTTCTACATCGACGCTCCTCCAGATTGCTGCCCTAGCTATGTGTGCTTTGTCTCTGCTTGTGCTAATGGTTTTCTGTGTTCTGTTCTAGACACGTGACAGCCCAGTGTCACAGTGCTGCTGGAAAATGCCTTCTCCGTGCCCGGGAAGAACCTGTATAAATATTCTCAATAAATAAATAACAGTTGTCATTTTTAGAATATGACAATCTCCAGCTGCCTGTGCTTAAAGTGAGTGAAGTGCCGTTTATCCTAATAGATGTGAATGGGTGTATCGTGCATACCAGTGATCACCTAATTCTTATTCACTCCAACCTTGGTCTCAGTTGGGGGCAAGTGCCTCTAACAGGGTTTGGCTGGATCAGATCACAAGCTGAAAAATCTTGGGCAATTATCGAAGCCTGAGGCTGAGGAGGGAGCTGTCTTTTCATACCTTGAAGCCCCAAAGTCCCCTCCTCTTCCCAGGCTTACCAAAGACGCTGGTCAACCTCCCATCTGTGGAATTTCTGGGAATCTCTCTCCCCCTGTAATTTAATGTGACTCAGTTGTTCTCTGTCCTGATAATACAAAGTGGTGAGAAAGTCGCCTAATCCTACTGGCATCCCCTCTTGTCAGCACCTCTTTATTTCACTCTTTAAAGGCTCAACATGTTTTGATTTACAATACGCACCGAGATAACTGCAGGTGCCCTCTCTAAAAGGCAAGGTTAACTCACCTGAGATGAATTCTTTTATTGCAAACAAAAGCAACACATGAGCAGGAAATACAATTAATACAGGTGCTTCCCTGAAATTTAGCACATGGTTGTCCTGAAAGGGGGGAAAAAAAATTCCTCACCATGGCCTGGAGTTTCCTTTTATGCTATTTCATTGAACGATTTGTATTAGAATATGTTTGAAGGGCAAAGGGATAGCCCTCCAAGCTCAGGAAAAGGCCCAAGAAACAGCCCAAGTAAATAACCCTAAAAGTTATTTTAAAAATCAATATATTAATAAATTAGTTGCCTTTGAGTCGATTCTAACTCATAGTGACCGTATAGGACAGAGTAGAACTGCACCATAGAGTTTCCAAGGGGTGCCTGGTGGCTTCAAACTGCCAGCGTTTTGGTTAGCAGCTGTGGCTCTTAACCACCACACCACCAGGGTTTCTAAGAGTTATTTAGGGGTGAGTAAAGTATTGGACAAAATTGGCTTTAAAGTCAGCATTTCTGGGCACATCCTATCCAATGAAATCATCAGCCTTATATTTTAAAATGCCTTTTAAAAGTACTCCAGTTAAGACAACTCTTGTAGAACCTGTCATTTGATTCTCCTTGAACTGTATAATGCACACATTAATTCAAGAAAAGTGTTTTGAATTATTTTAGATGGAGGTGGATGTGTTATTTTATCTTCAGTTTGTTTCAGGATCCGAGTTTGCTATTCTGGTAGTTGAGGGTTCATTACTTTAAAACCTCAGAATTTAATTGAAAGTCTTTTGTGAAATATAGGTAAACCTTTTCAGGTGGTGTTGAAGAGATTTGTTGTTCATTTTAAGACATGATCAAAAAGGAAATCAAGCAAAATCAATGCTTCAGTTCTACCAAAGAGCTTAATTTTGCCAATCTTGTGTAGTTAAAGAAAATTAAGATAAAAAGGCATGAAAAACAAAAGGGGGAAATTGTAGACTTAAGAACACCTGACAAGTAGTTACAATTAAGTTGCTGAGAATATTACATCTATGTTTAAAAACTTGATCCCTCCCCTGAACGAGTAATGTGTCTTCTATCTTTTAACTCTTGACCTTGATATTTATTTAATTCAGATAGTTTCCTCAAGCGAAGCGTTATTCTTCAGCTTTGACCAGGGTAATTTCTAATATCAACTCACTTAGAGGCCTACATTCCTATATTTACAACCCACACATCCTCCTTTGACAACTCTTGCTCCCTCAGTGCACACACAAAATAGAGTTTCAACAAACGCTTTTGGCGTAACCACACTTCCCCAATGGCAGAATCTACCTGCTCTGGGAATGACAAGATGACAGGGCTGCATGCTCAATTACACCTGCTCTCTTTTTAAGTAATTGCCTTAGATCTTGCCAAATTATGTGCTAGTTTTCTCAGGCACTCGAATTTAAATTAGAATGAAGGTGCTAAGCTCTATTAATTACTACAATAATTGAGGCAATGTCTTTTTGTTTTCTAGAATTCTACTCTATTCTGAATTTTTATGTAACAAACAAGAGTGTTATTTTGTGGAGTTCTCTATGATTTGTAGAAATAAAAGCAATAAAGGACTTGATTAGGGTTGCCAGAATTAGCAAATAAAAACACTAGGAAGCCCAGTTGAATCTGAATTTCAGGTGAACAATGAATCATTTGTTAGTATAAGTATGTCCCATGCAATGTTTGGGATATACTTTTACTAACAATTATTTGTTTTTTACCTGACACTCAGATGCAACTGGATGATCTGTATTTTATTTGGCAAACCTACAGTTGAGTAAGACTAAAGAATTAATTTTGTCTACCAGTTTTCTATGAGTAACACTATTGGGAGGCAATAGAATAAAGTATATTTCAATTTTGGTATTGGGGAAATGAGAGGATTAATTTAAAAAATAGGCAAAAAAAAAAAAAAAGATATCGTTAGCAAGAAATATTAACCTGAAGGGGGGGTTCATTCCTTTTTTTCATACTTAGTCAAATACACATTTTCTCTCTGTGTGTATGCATGTGAAATCTTCTTTGTTTTCTGCCTGAATTAGCATTTGTTACTTTTGTGCATGACCCTCTAAAAGACTTTCCATTACTCATCTGCAGCCATTCAAAACTGGTGAAGCCTTACGGGAACAGCAAACAGGGGAATAGTACTCTGATTAAAATTAGCTCAGCCGAAGAAAGATGGGACTCTCTGCTTCAGACTGGACTGTCATAAGTCAAACATTGGGAAACAGAAATCTTCAGATTCCAAGAAAAACGTATTAAAGACAAATTTCTTTCAAAACTGTAACTGCCATCCAGTTGATTCCAACTCATAGCAACCCCATAGGGTTTCCGAGGCTGTGAATCTCTACAGAAGCAGGCTGCTACATCTTTCTCCACAGAACCACTGGTGGTTTCCAACCACTGACCTTTCAGTTAGCAGTTGATTGCTTTAGCCACTGCGCCACCAGGGCTCCTTGACTTATGCAAAATAGGTACCAAATCAATTGGATGTGAATTATCTCCTTATCATTTCTTTCATCACAAATATTCAAAGGCAATTTATAAAGTATATGTTAATAAAGTTAAGAAATGTGCTACAAATTGTTTTGATTAATATTAGAAAGTGGCATATTTCAACTTTTATACTGTGTGTGCTAATATTTGCCCTACGTATGAATTGAAATATGTTTATCATCTCTGAATTATAGCTTTTTTTAATAGTTATATTTAGCCACAGTCCACTTTTAATAATTCTCACTTTTAAAAAAAAATCTTACTTTTAAAACAAGCAGAGGTCTAAGTGGGAGAAAAAGGGAATATGGCACTTCTATTATTGTAATGGAATAGACTTTCGTTATCAAATAATACATTTCTGTTAAATCTAAGGTTGTTGTTACAATCTAATGTCCCCCAAATAAAATTATTTTCTTTTTCATTGGCTTGATATAATGTAAGGCAATGACAAAGTGCTTCTTGTCAAAGCTCTGAAGAGTGAATAAGGTGTTTACAACACGCAGCATTTGTTAACATGACAAAGGATAGGTACTGGATCTACCAATGTAAAAGTTTTCTCGATCATCATCTTATCTAGCTTTCTACAATGTCCAGTGTTATGTGTTAAATGTATGTTCAGTGCCAAATGTATTGTGCAAGGTTCTATAACGTGAATAAAACAAAACAAGCCCACTGCCATCTAGTCATTTCTGACTCATGGCAACCTCATGCGTTTCAGAGTGGAACTGTACTCCATAGGGTTTTCAATGGCTATAATCTTACCGTGCTTGGTAAAGCACAGGGTCAGTGCAAAAGAGGAAGACCTGCACTGAGGTGGAGTGACACAGTGGCTGCAACAATGGGCTCAAACATAGCAATGTTTGTGAGGATGGTACAGGACTAGGCAGTGTTTTGTTCTGTTGCACATAGGGTCGCTATGAGTCAGAGCCAACTCGATGGCACCTAACAACAACAACCACCTTACTGCAGTAGATAGGCAAGCCTTTCTCCTGTGGTGCCACTGGGTGGATTCGAAACCGCTAATCTTTCAGTTAGCAGTGGAGCACAAACTGTTTGCAACTCCCAGTAAGTGTAAAAAAAAAAAAAAAGTTTTTTTTTTTTTGATCTATTAATTTACTTTAAACTGTCCAGCTCTTTGGTGTTACCAAAACCACTAAAATATATCAGTTACTTAGAAGAGTTCAGATGCCTATTTATCTGGAGAAAACCAAGTCTTGGTCCTAAAAAAAAAAAAAAGGCAACAGAAAAAATAGCCAAGATCCTGAGACGCAGTGTCGGAATAAAACTGCTGAATGGCTGATAGGCCCACAAAGCAAGGAGTATACTCATTGCTTTCTGAGGCTGTGGGGCAAACCCAGTCTTGCCAAAGTGGGAGAGAAATATCCCCAAAAAGGGGAGAAAGAAGGAATAAGAAATAGAAAACTCAAAAAAGAGAGAGGAATGCATAGTTGGTAATGGATTGGAAGCAGCAGTGGCACAAACCAGATTATTTCAAGAGAGAAAAAAATCATCACCCAAAAAGAGGGAGAGAATTATTTCTGCAAGTGAGTTCTATGGAAATTAGTGTCCAAAATGTGAAAGATGTGCCATGAAAGGAAAAAGGGTTTCATAGCCAAATATGTCTGAGAAACGTACAAAATTCCATCTTGGAGATTTATAATACATAATTGAACACTACAGTTCCCTAAAGGTCCCATTGTTTAATCTTTTTAGTGTTGTTAATAAATGTAGGCATGTTTAATATTGGTTTTCCCAAACTTATTTGGTTATGGAATTCTTTTTTCAGGGCACCTGGTAACATTCCCTGTTGTATGCGTGGATGAAGCAATGAACCTTAGTGTTCTGTGTAACCATTTGGGAAACTTGGGCCTGGATAAGTACCTCGATGGTACCTAAGGACATTGCTTTATTAACCCATGGTGTTCTTGGTGATGACCAGAATAGCAACATGGCTAAACGTATGAGCTTTGAATTCAGATTCCTTGAATTCAAATCCCAGGTTTTCCTCAGCAAGTTCCCTGATCTCTTCAAGCCTGTTTCCTCTTCTGTCCAAGAGGGAATTATAATAACAAAAATAATAATGATAAGAACAAACAAAAAACCATTGCCACTGAGTCAATTCTGATTCACAGCGACCCCATGTGTTACAGAGTAGAGCTGTGCTCCATATAGGTTCAAAAGGCTATGAACTTTCAGAGGCAGATCACTAGGCCTTTCTTCTGAAGAGCCTGTGGATGGGTTTGAACTACCAACCTTTTGGTTAGCAGCTGAGTGTGTAACCATTTGCACCACCCAGGGACTCCGTATAATGATGTCGTTGTTAGGTGCCATCGAGTTGGCTTCTACTCAGCAACATTATATACAATGGAACAAAACGTTGCTTGATCCTGCACCCTCCTCACAATCATTATTATGTTTGAGCCCATTGTTATAGCCACTGTGTCAATCCATCTCTTTGAGGGCCTCCTTCTTTTTCAATGACCCTCTACTTTCCCAAACATGGTGACAGGGCCTATTTCATAGGTTGTAGGGGAATCAGATGAAACACTTCCTATAAGGCACATAACTTAATGCCCAGCACAAGGAATATAAAATGTCAGTATTAAAGGTCTGCTGCCCAAATCCCCTCTTCTGTGAATTCTGTAAGCAGAAGTGTTTATCTGGCAACTCAGACGGGTTTTGGAGATTAAATGAGTGCTGCGTCGCTGACCAAGGCAACATGGGCACCTGGGCCTATGGTCAAATGCAGTGAATAAATAGGCTCTTACCAGTCTCATGGTGGTTTGAGAGGATTCAGTGAGGTTAGGCAGGTGAAGAGTTTAGTGATTTGATGGGCACAAGCAGGTATGGCTGTTTGCTTGTGGCAGGGATAAACTGACAGGCTATATAAATAAGGCGAGTTGAGTTTCCTATCCTCTTCTACTTCCTCTTTCCCAAGCTTTCAGTAGCTGTTTTGCTGAGACATATGCTGGCTCTAGGTTTTGTGTCTGTGAGCTCAGGTGGGAAGAATCCTTCTTACCACTGGTAGCTGGCATGAAGGAAAGACAGGATGATCTGGGAGAGGTGTTGAGTCCTCAGGTTGGAGATCAGAAGGCCAAGCCAGCGCTGCTTTCTTCTCAAAGAAAAATCCCCATCTTCAATCTTTTTAAAATTGAGAGGTGAGGAAATAGACTTTTTAAAAAGACTGTATGTTATAGAACATAATATTTGCCATTTCAGCATTTATTTACATGGGCAATCCAGTGACATTAATTATGTTCATCATGCTATGCAACCATCTGTTCCCAGATTTTTCCATCACTTTTGTGGAAATAGACTTCTAAAGACTTCTTAGAAAATGATTAAGATTCACAGGAAGTGGCAAAGATGGTACAAAGAGGTCCCTTGTATCCTTCACCTAGTTTCCCCCATTGGTTACATCTTACCTAACTATAGGATAATACCAAAACCAGGAAATTGACGCTGGTATAAAGTGTGTGTGTAGTCCTATGTCATTTTATCACATGTATGCTGTTGTTGTGTGCCATCGAATCCATTCTGACTCATAGCAGCCCTATAGGACAGAGTAAAACTGCCCCATAGGGTTTCCAACAAGCGTCTGGTGGATTGGAACTGCCAAACTTTTGGTTAGGAGGCTCAGTTCCTAACCACTTCACCACCAGGGCTCCATTACATGTATAGATTTGTGTAGCCACCACTGCAATAGAACTAAATATTTTGTTTTACCTGGTTTTCTCTTTTAAGAGGCATTTTTTTCTTACAGTTGACTGACTGTTGACCTTGCTATGATTTAACTCTGACAAGTGAAGGTAGGCATGAACAAAGGCGAGGTACTGGAGGGTTTTGATATCATTTATTTCAGGATTTTTATAGGATTCTGAAAACTTGTTCTATGGTTGCAATGTGCTTCCCCTTTCCTCTTTGTAAATCTGGCCATCAGATGTAAATACTTCTGGAAGTAACTTTACATCTTAATTTAGTCCTTTCCTCTGTCATCATTTATGATTGCATTGGTGAAAATGTATGTGTTTTACACAAGGCAAAATGTGCTGAAGAAAGAACCAAATGGTGGAACAGATCCCATTTTAAAAGCCATAAACAAGCTTATGGCAGTAAGTGGTGACATGAATAAATTGCTTTTGCAAGAAAATTCAGACTTAATATTATTACTAAGCCACAGCTGAAAGGCATAACTATATTTCAAATGGTAATAATAACTGGCATCACTGGGTTAGAAATGACCTCATGATGGCATCGTAACTACTTTCGTATTTTAAAAAAAAACAAAGGGAAGCTTGGGATCTCATCATGGTAGTTAGGGATGTAAAAATCCAGTGATGATATGGCTGGTTTTATACTATATTCTTTGCTATATTCTCCTCTGATCTTTAATACAAATATGTCAAGATTTATAAGAGACCGATTCTCATAGCTTTGGTATGACTAGAGCTCCTTGTTTGTTATAACATTAGTAGGTAAAATTGTTGACCTTATTAGATCTCCAGGTCTGTGAATACCATTATAACCAACAATTTCACCCATAAAATGAGTTCTTTACAATAAGTGCAGAACAAAGTTTCTGATAGAAATAGAGAGGCTCTTGGGCACCTGTGCTTGCTAACCATACCAGAAAAGAGGTTGACTGACCCTGGCAATTCCCTGAGTGTGTTTCATAAAATAGGAAAATCTCCGAAGATGCTCCATGAAAGTTCTATTTTAAATCACAGCCAAGACATTGTTTTTAACACAGATTTGCCTACACGTTTACCAAATCTTTTCTTCACATTCATTTTTGCATCTTAGCCCTTCCCTTGGGAATCACTTTTCTTCTTCTTGAAGGTCTTCTCTTACAAATTTCTTTAGAAGGCAGATTTTTTTTTTTTTTTTTTAGTTTGTTGAAACGTGCTAATTTCACATTTGGAGATTTTCACTGGCTGCTCGATCTAGGTTGACAGTTATTTTCTCTTAGCTTTTTGAAGATAATTACACCATCTTTTGATAGTCTCAATCAAATTGCAATTTCTCGTAGATTATCTATGTGTGTTTGTTTGTTTTCCCTACTTGCTTTAAGAACTTCTCTTTGTATTTGGAAATACACAGTTTCATTGTGTATCTAGGTGTCTTTTTCTTTCCTCTTTATCCTATTTGAGTTTCACTGGTATTGTGAACCTAAAGGTTTGTGTCTTTATCAATTCTGCAAAATTCTCAGCTAATGTTATTTTGAATATTGCCTTTCCCCAATTCTATTATCTCCTTCAGGTAATCTGATTAGACTTTTGTTAGAGCTTTTTACACTCCGTGTTCACTGATTTGCTCTTTCTATGTTTAATCAGCTGTTAGATATTCTAATTTAGTTTCTAAAAGTTCTTTTTTTTTTTTTTGGCCTGGTCATTTTTCATAGTCCTTAGCATCTCAGTGATAATTAAGAAGTCTCTTTTATTTCTTTAAGCATACTAAACATACCTATTTTATATTCTGTATGTAATAATTTCTAGTCCTGTAGCCTTAATGAGTCTAATAGAGGTTTTTTTTTTTTTTTTTTTTTTTTTTTTCTGTTGGCTCTTGTTCATGGTGGTTTATGGTCTCATTTAACTTGATATTTTTTATTCTGGGCTCATATTCCTTGGACTTTTGGCTGTAGAAATTTTTTGAGGCTCAAGTATAAACTGTTTTCTTTCAGATATGATTTATTTTTGTTTCTGATAGTCACCCAGGGGCACGACCTAGGTAGGGCCAATTCAAATTAAATTTTTATCTTTGAGATTTTTTAGGTCACTGAATTCCTTGAAATCTGTTCCTAAATGCATGTAAAGGCTGGTTTGTGGTTTTGAATTCTCAGGGAAATATTTTCCCAAACTCTTCCACCTAGATCCAAGTCTGAGACAGCTAAACATTTCTTTTCTATTTCCCTCTGCTAGATGTTTTCGTTATTTTGTGCTAGTTAGTTAAATAATGTTGACATCTTTAGCCTTTCACTGAAAGAGTCATTTCTGGAAGCTCTGGACTCATACAGGAGTCTCTGATCCAAACCTTCTTTCTTGAATAGGCCCTCAGCTTAGCCTTCGAGGCCCTAAATAGATGCGGCCCAAAGTCTGTGTCACCACCAAATGTATGCTCCCAGAGTACCTGCCAGTGATGGTACTGTGTTTACTCTCTGAAGCTGTACTCTTTCATGGTTAGAAGCTCAATCTTGCTAGCTCAGTTTTCAATTTAAGATTAAACATTACATTTAGCATTTCCAATTTGCTCTGTACAAGGAAGGCCTTTATGATTGTCTGTCATATTATCTAAATGAGAATTTAGAATATCATTTAAAGGTATAAAGAGAATTACTAGAAGAACTAAGAGTAACAATACCAAAAAACCCAAACCCATTGCCATCAAGTCGATTCTAACTCACAGCAACACTATACGACAGAGAAAAAGTGCCCCATAGGGTTTCCAAGGAGTGGCTGGTGGATTCAAACTGCTAATCTTTTAGTTAGTAGCCTGAGCTCTTAACTACTGTGCCACCCAGGCTCCAAGAATAATATAGCCAAACAAATTGAATAGTGGAATGGAGGGAAGAGAGATGAAAGGAAGTAGAATCATATTTAATTTATTTATCATTAATAGTGAAAAGTCAAGATGATGTACCTTAAATATAGAATTAAATGTATTATATAGAATTATATTTATAAAGGTAAATGTAGGGATCTGTAAGAAAAGTGATAAAACTTGCAAATTATTAGAAGAAAGATACATGCGCAAAAACAAAACATACATAGACCATTTAGTAAAAATTAAAAGACAAAAGAAGAAATAAACATGAGAAAATACTGCATTAGAACAAATCAAACACAAAAAATATAGTAAAATATAAAAGACAAAAGAGAAACTAAAAGTAGGAAATACAACAACAACATGGCAGAATAAAAACAAACATATAATAAAGGTAAATTTTATAAACCGGCCTATGAAAAGACTTTCAGATTCAATCACAAATAAAAATTCAGTTATGTGCCACACAAAAGAGATGCTTTTAAAACAAAGTGTCTCTAAATGGTTGAGAGTAAAAGGATACACACATTGTATAATGCATATGAAAGCACAAAATTGTATGGGGCAAAGATATCAGACAAGTTTAAGTTCACAACAAAGAAATGTTAAATAAGAGTAAGAAGGCATTGTAAAACAAATGTTATAATCCGTAGAAAGGTACAATATTTAGAAATACTTATGCACTAAATAACATGGCATAAAGAGTCGTAAAGCTAAGAGATAACAAATACAAGGATACAAAGATATGCACAAAGGTAATACATGTTCATCATCTTCAGGCCATAAATAATCAAGCAGGACAAAAATAAGGAAAGTTATAAAAGATTTTTTTTAAATGAATAGATGAAGGCGTTATGCTCAGTGAAATAAGTTAATCACAAAAGGACAATATTGTATGACCTCACTTATATACAAAAAGACAAGAAAAGGCAAACGTATAGAGACCAAAGTTTGTTAATGGTTACCAGGGGTGGGCAGAGGGGGAAAGGAGGAGTAATTGCTCATGGAGAACTCAGTTTCAGTTTGTGGTGATGGAAAAATCACACTGATTAAGCATAGAGTTGCACAACTGATTATTGTAGGTGATGTCAATAAGCCATACACCTGTAAAAAACTGAATTGACAAAAGTTGTATGATAGACATATTTACAACAATGACAAGAAAAAAAAAGTAACTGCTGAGGCTGCTTACATATAACCAAACACCTCATGGGATTCGATTCCTTGATTTGGAGGTTTAAAGTCGTGGTTTCATGCGGCATCCCAGTTAATTGGCCTAATAACGTGTTTAGTGCTTCTGCTCTACTTTCTAGTTTGTTGTGTAGTGCCTAGGGTCTTAAAAGCTTGCCCATGGCCTTCTAAACCACAACAATTGGTCTCTATTCACCTGGAGCAAGAGAAGAAGGAGAGTGAGAAATAGGAGGAGGAAATGGAATGTGTGGCTAATTGCCTCCACGAAAAACTGCTTCTTTGCATGGACCAGAAGAACTGGATGGAACTCAGCTGCCGTTACTGAACATTCCATCAAAGATTCCATAGAAAAACCCTGATCCAAAGGCAGAAAATGCAGAATGGAATTTCAAATTCTCCTGGAATCCAGATTTTCTGGAACCGTAGATGCTGGATGGACACCTGTAACTATTGCCTTGAGATAATCTTTATACCTTAAGCTAAAAATATCCCCTGAAGTCTTCTTAAAACTAAGCAATAGTTTAGCTTAACTAGTAAAAGATGTCTGCCTTGAGCATTATGTTTTTTTAATAATTATCTACATGATATTAAATTAACAACTCAAAAGATTAGATAGGAAGATTAATGTTAATGAGGGAGGAACAACTCAAAAAAGGAGAGTGAAAATGGTTGCACAACCCAAAGAATGCAATCAATGTCACTGAATTGTACACGTACAAACTGTTGAATTGGTGTATGTTCTGCTGTGCATATTCTCAACAACAACAACAACAAAATAAACAAAACTTAAAAAATTATAGAATAGGTCTAATTCAGAGATGGTACCTTTTCAAATGTACATAGGATCTGTTAGGCCATAAACTTACTACAATTCAGAGAAGTGAAAGAGTTTTGTCTTGTTTTATTTACAATGAAATAAGACAAATAATTAATATCAATATTATTTTAAAAACAAGCCTTAGCATCCAAAAAATTTAAATCTCTTTTAAAACATACGGGCAAAAGAAGAAATCAAAACCAAAAATATTGAAAACACTGCATATTAAAACCTCTAGGACACAAATAAAAAATTTACTGAGGAAAAAAATTGAAATAATAGGGAATAAAATCAACTAGAGTAAGAACTCAGCATATGAAGTTGTGGTCACCAACGAAATAAATCTAAAGAAATCAAAATAAGGAATTAGTAAAGAAAATGTGAAATCACTGAATATCTACAACAACCACAATAACCAGAATAAAGTAGAACTAATAAATTTTTTTTTTAATAAATTTAAGAAATTGTCATTTTAAAAAGTTAATCTGATGGATAAACTATTAATATATTTTTTTCAATGGTGAGAAATGGAGAAAGCACAAATATTTAAAAATAAGGAATTAAGTTGAGTGCCTAAGTGTTCTTATCTGGTGATGTCAGATGGATTCTGGCTGAAAGCAGAGAACACCAGAAAGATACTTACCTGTGTGTTTTTTTTTTTTAAAAATAATTTTTATTGTGCTTTAGGTGAAAGTTTACAAATCAAGTCAGTCTGTCAAATATAAGCTTCTATAAACCTTACTCCATACTCCCACTTACTCTCCCCCTAATGAGTCAGCCCGCTCCCTCCTTCCAGTCTCCTTTCGTGACAATTTTGCCAGTTTCTAACCCTCTCTACCCTCCTATCTCCCCTCCAGACAGGAGATGCCAACACAGCCTCAAGTGTCCACCAGATACAAATAGCTCACTCTTCGTCAGCATCTCTCTCCAACCCATTGTCCAGTCCCTTCCATGTCTGATGAGTTGTCTTCGGGGCCAACAGAAGGCTTGGGGACCATGACTGCCAGGATTCCTCTAGTCTCAGCCAGACCATTAAGTCTGGTCTTTTTATGAGAATTTGGGGTCTGCATCCCACTGATCTCCTGCTCCCTCAGGGGTTCTCTGTTGTGCTCCCTGTCAGGGCAGTCATCGGTTGTGGCTGGGCACCATCTAGTTCTTCTGGGCTCAGGATGATGTAAGTCTCTGGTTCACGTGGCCCTTTCTGTCTCTTGGGCTCATAGTTATCGTGTAACCTTGGTGTTCTTCATTCTCCTTTGATCCAGGTGGGTTGATACCAATTGATGCACCTTAGATGGCCGCTTGTTAGCATTTAAGACCCCAGACGCCACATTTCAAAGTGGGATGCAGAATGTTCTCATAATAGAATTATTTTGCCAATTGGCTTAGAAGTCCCTTAAACCATAGTCCCCAAACCCCTGCCCTTGCTCCGCTGACCTTTGAAGCATTCAGTTTATCCCAGAAACTTCTTTGCTTTTGGTCCAGTCCAGTTGAGCTGACCTTCTGTGTAGTTCTTATCTACTAACTAATTAGTAAATAACCCTCTCCCCTCCCTCCCTCCCCCCCTCGTAACCACAAAACTATGTGTTCTTCTCAGTTTATACTATTTCTCAAGATCTTATAATAGTGGTCTTATACAATATTTGTCATTTTGCCTCTGACTAATTTTGCTCAGCATAATGCCTTCCAGGTTCCTCCATGTTATGAAATGTTTCACAGATTCGTCACTGTTCTTTATCGATGCGTAGTATTCCACTGTGTGAATATACCGCAATTTATTTACCCATTCATCCGTTGATGGACACTTTGGTTGCTTCCAGCTTTTTGCTATTGTAAACAGAGCTGCAATAAACATGGGTGTGCATATATCTGTTCGTGTGAAGGCTCTTATTTCTCTAGGGTATATTCCGAGGAGTGGGATTTCTGGGTTGTATGGTAGTTCTATTTCTAACTGTTTAAGAAAACGCCAGGTAGATTTCCAAAGTGGTTGTACCATTTTACATTCCCACCAGCAGTGTATAAGAGTTCTAATCTCGCCGCAGCCTCTCCAACATTTATTATTTTGTGTTTTTTGTATTAATGCCAGCCTTGTTGGGGTGAGATGGAATCTCATTGTAGTTTTAATTTGCATTTCTCTAATGGCTAATGATCGAGAGCATTTTCTCATGTATCTGTTAGCTGCCTGAATATCTTCTTTAGTGAAGTGCGTGTTCATATCCTTTGCCCACTTCTTGATTGGGTTGTTTGTCTTTTTGTGGTTGAGTTTTGACAGAATCATATAGATTTGAGAGATCAGGTGCTGGTCGGAGATGTCATAGCTGAAAATTCTTTCCCAATCTGTAGATGGTCTTTTTACTCTTTTGGTGAAGTCTTTAGATGAGCATAGGTGTTTGATTTTTAGGAGCTCCCAGTTATCTGGTTTCTCTTCATCATTTTTGGTAATGTTTTGTATTCTGTTTATGCCTTGTCTTTGGGCTCCTAACGTTGTACCTATTTTTTCTTCCATGATCTTTACTGTTTTAGTCTTTATGTTTAGGTCTTTGATCCACTTGGAGTTAGTTTTTGTGCTTGGTGTGAGGTATGGGTCCTGTTTCATTTTTTTGCAAATGGATATCCAGTTATGCCAGCACCATTTGTTAAAAAGACTATCTTTTCCCCGATTAACTGACACTGGGCCTTTGTCAAATATCAGCTGCTCATATGTGGATGGATTTATATCTGGGTTCTCGATTCTGTTCCATTGGTCTATGTGCCTGTTGTTGTACCAGTACCAGGCTGTTTTGACTATTGTGGCTGTTTAATATGTTCTAAAATCAGGAAGAGTGAGGACTCCCACTTTCTTCTTCTTTTTCAGTAATGCTTTACTTATCCAGGGCTTCTTTCCCTTCCATATGAAGTTGGTGATTTGTTTCTCCATCACATTAAAAAATGTCATTGGAATTTGGATTGGAAATGCATTGTATGTATAGATGGCTTTTGGTAGAATAGACATTTTTACTATGTTAAGTCTTCCTATCCATGAGCAAGGTATGTTTTTCCACTTAAGTAGGTCCTTTATAGTTTCTTGCAGTAGTACTTTGTAGTTTTCTTTGTATAGGTCTTTTACATCTTTGGTAAGATTTATTCCTAAGTATTTTATCTTCTTGGGGGCTACTGTGAATGGTATTGATTTGGTGATTTCCTCTTCGATGTTCTTTTTGTTGATGTAGAGGAATCCAAGTGATTTTTGTATGTTTATCTTATAACCTGAGACTCTGCCAAACTCTTCTATTAGTTTCAGTAGTTTTCTGGAGGATTCCTTAGGGTTTTCTGTGTATAAGATCATATCATCTGCAAATAGAGATAATTTTACTTCCTCCTTGCCAATCCGGATGCGCTTTATTTCTTTGTCTAGCCTAATTGCTCTGCTAGGACCTCTAGCACAATGTTGAATAAGAACAGTGATAAAGGACATCCTTGTCTGGTTCCCGTTCTCAAGGGAAATGCTTTCAGGCTCTCTCCATTTAGAGTGATGTTGGCTGTTGGCTTTGTATAGATGCCTTTTATTATGTTGAGGGATTTTCCTTCAATTCCTATTTTGCTGAGAGTTTTTATCATAAATGGGTGTTGGACTTTGTCAAATGCCTTTTCTGCATCAATTGATAAGATCATGTGGTTTTTGTCTTTTGTTTTATTTATATGGTGGATTACATTAATGGCTTTTCTAATATTAAACCAGCCTTGCATACCTGCCATAAATCCCATTTGGTTGTGGTGGATTATTTTTTTGATATGTTCTTGAATTCTATTGGCTAGAATTTTGTTGAGGATTTTTGCATCTATGTTCATGAGGGATATAGGTCTGGAATTTTCTTTTTTTGTGATGTCTTTACCTGGTTTTGGTATCAGGGATATGGTGGCTTCATAGAATGAGTTACGTAGTATTCCGTCATTTTCTATGCTTTGAAATACCTTTAGTAGTAGTGGTGTTAACTCTTCTCTGAAAGTTTGGCAGAACTCTGCAGTAAAGCCGTCCGGACCAGGGATTTTTTTTTGTTGGGAGTTTTTTGATTACCGTTTCAATCTCTTTTTTTGTTATGGGTCTATTTAGTTGTTCTACTTCTGATTGTGTTAGTTTAGGTAGGTAGTGTTTTTCTAGGAAGTCATCCATTTCTTCTAGGTTTGCAAATTTGTTAGAGTACAATTTTTTATAATAATCTGATATGATTCTTTTAATTTCAGTTGGGTCTGTTGTGATGTGGCCCATCTCGTTTCTTATTCAGGTTATTTGTTTTCTTTCCTGTATTTCTTTAGTCAGTCTGGCCAATGGTTTATCAATTTTGTTAATTTTTTCAAAGAACCAGCTTTTGTCTTTGTTAATTCTTTGAATTGTTTTTCTGTTCTCTAATTCATTTAGTTCAGCTCTAATTTTTATTATTTGTTTTCTTCTGGTGCCTGATGGATTCTTTTGTTGCTCACTTTCTATTTGTTCAAGTTGTAGGGACAGTTCTCTGATTTTGGCTCTTTCTTCTTTTTGTATGTGTGCATTTATCGATATAAATTGGCCTCTGAGCACTGCTTTTGCTGTGTCCCAGAGGTTTTGATAGGAAGTGTTTTCATTCTCTTTGCATTCTATGAATTTCTTTATTCCCTCCTTAATGTCTTCTATAACCCAGTCTTTTTTCAGCAGGGTATTGTTCAGTTTCCAAGGATTTGATTTCTTTTCCCTAATTTTTCTGTTATTGATTTCCACTTTTATGGCCTTGTGGTCTGAGAAGATGCCTTGTAATATTTTGATGTTTTGGATTCTGCAAAGGTTTGTTTTATGACCTAATATGTGGTCTATTCTAGAGAATGTTCCATGTGCGCTAGAAAAAAAAAGTATACTTTGCAGCTGTTGGGTGGAGTGTTCTGTATAAGTCTATGAGGTCAAGTTGGTTGATTGTAGCAATTAGGTCTTCCGTGTCTCTATTGAGCTTCTTACTGGAAGTCCTGTCCTTCTCTGAAAGTGGTGTGTTGAAGTCTCCTACTATAATTGTGGAGGTGTCTATCTCACTTTTCAGTTCTGTAAAGTTTGTTTTCTGTATCTTGCAGCCCTGTCACTGGGTGCATAAATATTTAATATGGTTATATCTTTCTGGTCAATTGTCCCTTTAATCATTATATGGTGTCCTTCTTTATCCTTTGTGGTGGATTGAACTTCAAAGTCTATTTTGTCAGAAATTAATATTGCTATTCCTGCTCTTTTTGCTTGTTGTTTGCTTGATATATTTTTTCCATCCTTTGAGTTTTAGTTTGTTTGTGTCTCTAAGTCTAAGGTGCGCCTCTTGTAGGCAGCATATAGACGGATCGTGTTTCTTTATCCATTCTGCCACTTTCTGTCTCTTTATTGGTGCATTTAGTCCATTTACATTCAGCATAATTATAGATAAGTATGTGTTTAGTGCTGTCATTTTGATGCCTTTTTATGTGTGTTGTTGACAATTTCATTTTTCCACTTTTTTGTGCTGAGACATTTTTCTTTGTAAATTGTGTGTTCCTCATTTTCATAGTATTTGACTTTATGTTTGCTGAGTCATTATATTTTTCTTGGTTTTTATTTTGAGTTATGGAGTTGTTATATCTCTTTGTGGTTACCTTAATATTTACCTGTATTTTTCTAAGTAAAAACCTAACTTGTATTGTCCTATATCGCCTTGTTTCCCTCTCCATATGGCAGTTCTATGCCACCTGTATTTAGTCCCTCTTTTTGATTATTGTGATCTTTTACATATTGACTTCAATGATTCCCCGTTTTGAGCTTTTTTTTCTTTTTAAAATTAATCTTAATTTGTTTGTGTGATTTCCCTATTTGAGTTGATATCAGGATGTTCTGTTCTGTGACCTTGTGTTGTGCTGATATCTGATATTATTGGTTTTCTGACCAAACAATTTCCTTTAGTATTTCTTGTAGCTTTGGTTTGGTTTTTGCAAATTCTCTAAGCTTGTGTTTACCTGTAAATGTTTTAATTTTGCCTTCATATTTTAGACAGAGTTTTGCTGGATATGTGATCCTTGGCTGGCAGTTTTTCTCCTTCAGTGCTCTGTATATGTCATCCATTGCCTTCTTGACTGCACGGTTTCTGCTGAGTAGTCTGAACTTATTCTTATTGATTCTCCTTTGTAGGAGACCTTTCTTTTATCCCTGGCTGCTTTTAAAATTTTCTCTTTATCTTTGGCTTTGGCAAGTTTGACGATAATATGTCTTGGTGATATTCTTTTTGGATCAATCTTAAATGGGCTCAATGAGCATCTTGGATAGATATCCTTTCATCTTTCATGATGTCAGGGAAGTTTTCTGCCAACAGATCTTCAACTATTCTCTCTGTATTTTCTGTTATCCCTCCCTGTTCTGGGACTCCAATCACACGCAAGTTATTCTTCTTGATAGAGTCCCACATGATTCTTAGAGTTTCTTCATTTTTTAAAATTCTTTTATCTGATTTTTTTCAGCTATATTGGTGTCAATTCCCTTGTCCTCCAGATCCCCCACCCTGCATTCCAATTGCTCGAGTCTGCTCCTCTGACTTCCTATTGAGTTGTCTAATTTTGTAATTTTACTTGTAATCTTTTGGATTTTTGGATGCTGTCTCTCTATGGATTCTTGCAGCTTATTAATTTTTCCACTATGTTCTTGAATAATCTTTTTGATTTCTTCAACTGCTTTAACAGTGTCTTCCTTGGCTTTTTCTGTAGATTGCCTTATTTCATTTCTGAGGTCATCCCTGATGTCTTGAAGCATTCTGTAAATTAGTTTTTTATAGTCTGCATCTGGCAATTCCAGGATTGTATCCCCATTTGGGAAAGATTCTGATCCTTTAGTTTGGGGAGTTGTAGAAGCAATCCTGGTCTGCTTCTTTATGTGGTTTGACATCGACTGCTGTCTCTGAGCCATCTCTAAGATATTGTAGTGATTTATTTTATATTTGCTCACTGAGTCTTATCTTGTTTTGTTTTCTTTCAATATACGTAGATGGGCTACTAGATTGCTCTGTCTTGATTGTTGTAGCCCTTGAATCACTTATGTCCTATTACCAGCTGGTTTGGGCTGTTGCCAGATATATAAGTCTAAGAGTCCATTCACTATTCTTGAGTAGAATCTGATTTTGGGTCATCAAGTGCGTGGTGCAGACTGTCACCTATCCAACTAGAGAAATAGTGGTGATAGTAGTGGGCACAGATTCTAGTAGCAGCAGGGTTTCACACTCCGGGGGGGGGGGCAGGATGCTGACAGGCTTCCCCCAAGTGCCAGTGAGGTAGGTGTGTCTCTATTCCTAAAGCACTTTGGTGGGTGGACTCTGCAGCTGTACCTTAGGCCCCCAACGCAAGTACCTCTACAGAATGGTAGGCGTCACCCTCCTTAGACCCCTAAAAGGCAGGAGGCTAGGTGGTCTGGGGGGAGCTTCAGCCCTCAGTTCCCCGTTGTGGGTCAGTGAGGGCTCTGTTGAATATGCAGAGATATCAGACCTGGGAAACTTGTCTTTCCAGTAATCTGCTAAAACAATTATAGTCAGATCCCTATCAGAATTGCCTTTGCATTATAATAGCCACCTTGTTCCCTGTAGGGATGAAAGCCCGAGACTGTGGATCACATATGTTTGGCTGGAGCTGGTTCTGTGTTTTTAGTTCAATTAGGGAAGGATTTTTGGTCCCTGGTTTTTTTGTAGCTGCTTCTCTCAGGCCAGGAGAATGTGTTAGGAAAAGACCGCCCCCCCCCCCCAAAAAAAAAACCACAGTGCACTTCACTCTCTGGCTCAGGAAATTCCAGTGTTAATGAAGCTGCCTGGGAAGGGGAGGGGAGGGTTCAGATAAATAGGAGAGAGTAGCACCCCCGAATATAGACAAAGTTACTTATCTTGCTTGGGATGACTGTTTTATCTGAGATTCCCGAGGGGCGTGTTGACTGTGTGCGCTGGCTGGGTAGAGATTTCTCCCAAAGGTCAGGCCCGCGTCCTGTGCTTGTGCTGTCTCAGAAGCTGTGGTCAGTTCCTCCACTCCCAGTCCAAAGCCCAGCGCCAATGTTCCCCGGCTGGGATGCTGCACTTCAGGCTCCAAAACCAGTCGCTTCCTCCCGGTGACTTCTCCTCCTGTCAGCTGTATCACTGCGCTGCCTGCGTGCACTGGCTGGGCTTCCCCCGAGGTCACTTCTGGGGGCTAGGGCTGCATCCCGTGTTTGCGCTGTCTCAGGATGCCATGCTCAGCTCCCCTGCACCCAGTCCAAAGCCCGGCGCCAAGGTTTCCTGACTGGGACGCTGGCTCCAGGCTCTGAAAACAGTCGCTGCTTCCCCATGGTTGTTCGTTCTCAGTCTCTGTCACTCAGGTCAACTCTTTAGATCTGTATTTGATGGTCAGCGTTCGTAGATTGTCATGTATGTGTTCGATTCACTTGTTTTTCTGAGTCTTTGTTGCAAGAGGGATCCAAGTTAGCTTCTACCTAGTCAGCCTTCTTGGCCCCCTTAACTGTGTTTTATTGACTATGCAAAGGCATTCACTGTGTGGATCATAACAAATTATGGATAACATTGCAAATAATGGGAATTCCAGAATACTTAATTGTGCTCATGAGGCACCTCTACATAGACCAAGAGAAAGACTTTTGAACAGAGCAAGGGGACACTTCATAGATTAAAGTCTGGAAAGGAATGCATCAGGGTTGTATCCTTTCACCATGTTTATTCAATCTGTAAACTGAGCAAATAAGCCGAGAAGCTAGAGTATATGAAGAAGAATGAACAAGGCATCAGAATCGGGGGAAGATTCATTAACAACCTGTGATATGCAGATAAAAAAAACATTGCTTGTGGAAGCAAAGAAGACTTTAAGCACTCACTGGTGAAGATCAAAGACTACAGCCCTCAATATGGATTGCACCTCAACATAAAGAAAACAAAAATCCTCACAACTGGACCAATAAGAAAAATCATGATAAATGGAGAAAATCTTGAAGTTGTCAAGGATTTCATGTTACTTGGCTCCACAATCAATGCCCATGGAAGCAGCAATCATAAAATCAGACAATGTATTGCATCAGGCAAATCTGCTGCAAAAGGCCTCTTTGAAGTATTGAAAAGCAAGGATGTCACTATGAGGACTAAGGTGTGCCTGGCCCAAGTCACGGTGTTTCCAGTCACCTCATATGCATGTGAAAGTTGCACAATAAATAAGGAAGACCAAAGAAGAATTGATGCCTTTGAATTACAGTGTTGGTGAAGAATATTGAATATACCATGGACTACCAGACGAATAAACAAATCTGTCTTGGAAGAAGTACAGCCAGAATGCTCCTTAGAAGCAAGGATGGACATATTATCAGGAGGGACTCCCCTATGTGTCTGTCAGTTTGTTGTACTGTGGGGGCTTATGTGTTGCTGTGATGCTGGAAGCTATGCCACTGATATTCAAATACCAGTAGGGTCACCCATGGCAGAAAGCTTTCACTGGAGCTTCCAGGCTAAGACAGACTAGGAAGAAGGACCTGGTGGTCTACTTCTGAAAAGAATTAGCCAGTGAAATCCGTATGAATAGTTGCTGAACATTGTCTGATATAGTGCCAGAAGATGAGCCCCCGAGGTTGGAAGGCACTCAAAAGACAACTGGGGAAGAGATGCCTCCTCAAAGTAGAGTTGACCTTAATGACGTGGTTGGAGCCAAGTTTTTGGGTCCTTCATTTGCTGATGTGGCGCAACTCAAAATGAGAAGAAACAGCCGCAAACATCCATTAATAATCGGAACGTGGAATGTATGAAGTACGAATCTAGAAAAATTGGAAATCATCAAAAATGAAGTGGAACACATAAACATTGATATCCAGAAATGGAGTAGTACTGGCCATTTTGAATCAGACAATCATATGGTCTACTGTGCTGAGAATGATAACTTGAAGAGGAGTGGCATTGCATTCATCATCAAAAAGAACATTTCAGGATGTGAAGTACAATGCTGTCAGTGATAGGATAATATCCATACATCTGCGAGGAAGACCAGTTAATACAACTATTATTCAAATTTACACACCAACCACTGAGGTCAAAGATGAAGAAAGTGAAGATTTTTACCAGCTACTACGGTCTGGAATTGATCAAACATGCAATCAGGATGCATTGATAATTACTGGTAATTGGAATGCGAAAGTTGGAAACAAAGAAGGATTGGTAGTTGGAAAATATGGCTTTTGGTAATAGAAATGATGCTAGAGATCACATGATAGAATTTTGCAAGACCAGCAACTTCTTCATTGCAAATACCTTTTTTCACCAACATAAATGACAACTATACACATGGACCTCGCCAGATGGAATATATAGGAATCAAATCGACTACATCTGTGGAAAGAGATGATGGAAAAGCTCAATATTATCAGTCAGAACAAGGACAGGGGCCAGCTGTGGAACAGACCATCAATTGCTCACATACAAGTTCAAATTGCAACTGAAGAAACTTGGAACAAGTCCACCGGAGCCAAATAAAACCTTGAGTATATCCTGCCTGAATTTAGAGGCCATCTCAAGAATAGAATTGATATGTTGAACACTAATGACCAAAGACCAGATGAGTTGAAGAATGACATCAAGGATATCATACATGAAGAAAGCAAGAGATCATTAAAAAGACAGGAAAGAAAAGACCAAAGTGGATGTCAGGAGAGACTCCGAAATTTGCTGTTGAATGTTGAGCAGCTAAAGCAAAAGGAAGAGATCATGAAGTAAAAGAACTGAACAGAAGATTTCAAAGAGCCTCTCAAGAAGACAAAGTAAAGTATTATAATGACGTGTGCAAAGAGCTGGAGATAGAAAACCAAAAGGGTAGAACATACTTGACATTTCTTAAGCTGAAAGAACTCAAGAAAAAATTCAAGCCTAGAGTTGCAATAGTGAAGGATTCTATAGGGAAATATTAAATGACACAGGAAGCATAAAATGAAGATGGAAGGAATACAGAGAGTTATTATACCAAAAAGAATTGGTTGACATTCAGCCATTTCAAAAGGTAGCATATGATCAGGAAATGATGGTAGTGAAGGAAGAAGTCCAAGCTGCACTGAAGGCACTGGCGAAAAACAAGACTCCAGCAATTGGCAGAATACCTATCGAGATGTTTCAACAAACAGATGCAAGTGCTCACTTGTCTATGCCAAGAAATTTGGAAGACAGCTACCTAGCCAAATGACTGGAAGAGATCCATATTTCTGCCTATTCTCAAGAAGGGTGATTGAACTGAATGTAGAAATTATTGAACAATATCATTAATACCACACACAACCAAAGAATATTCAAAAGTGGATGCAGCAGTATATTACAGGGAACTACCAGAAATTCAGGCTGGATTCAGAAGAGGATGTGGAACCAGGGATATCACCGCTGACGTCAGATGGATCCTGGCTGAAAGCAGAGAATACCAGAAAGATGTTTACCTGTGTTTTATTGACTATGCAAAGGCATTCAACTCTGTGGACTATAACAAATTATGGATAATATTGTGAAGAATGGGAATTCCAGAACACTTAATAGTGCTAATGAAGAACCTGTACATACATCAAGAAGCAGTTGTTAGGGCAGAACAAGGGGATACTGCATGGTTTAAAGTCAGGAAAAGTGCATCTGCGTTGTATTCTTTCACCATACCTATTCAGTATGTATGCTAAGCAAATAATCTAAGAAGCTGCACTATATAAAGAAGAATAGGGCACCAAAATCGGAGTAAGACTAACAACTGTATTATGCAGAAGATACAACCTTTCTTGCTGAGAGTGAAGAGGACTGGAAGCGTGTACTGATGAAGATCAAAGACCACAGCCTTCAGTATGGGTTAAACCTCAACATAAAGAAAGCAAAAATCCTCACAACTGGCCCAATAAGCAACATTGTAATAAATGGAGAAAAGACTGAAGTTGTCAAGGATTTCATTTTACTTGGATCCACAATCAACACCCACGGAAGCAGCAGTCAAGAAATCAAAAGATGCATTGGGCAAATCTGCTGCAAAGGGCCTCTTTAAAGTGTTGAAAAGCAAAGATGTCATCTTGAAGACTAAGTTGTGCCTGACTCAAGCCATGGTATTTTCAACAGCATATGCATGCGAAAACTGGGCAATGAATAACGAAGGACAAAGAAGAACTGGCACCTTTGAATCGTGGTATTGGCTAAGAACATTGAATATACCACGGGCCTCCGAAAGAACACACAAATCTGTCTTGGAAGAAGTACAACCAGAGTGCTCCTTAGAAGCAAGGATGGCGAGACTGAGTCTGGCATACTTTGGACATGTTGTCAGGATGGATCAGTCCCTGAAAGAGGACATCATGCTTGGTAAAGTGGAGGGTTAGCAAAAAAGGAGGAAGATCCTCAATTAGATGGATTGACACAGTGGCTGCAACAATGGGTTCAAGCATAATACCAATCATGAGGATGGTGCAGGGCCGGGCAGTGTTTTGTTCTGTTGTACATGGGATTGTTATAATTTGGAACTGACTGGATGGCACCTGTCTTAGGCTGGGTTCTCTAGAGAAGCAAAACCAGTAAAGTGTATAAATATACAGAGAGATTTATATCAAGGAAATAGCTCATTCAGTTGTAGAGGCTGGAACGCCCCAGGTCTGTAGATCAGACCGGAGCCTTCTTCTCATTCATGTAGCCTCAGGGGCTGGCGAACACAAAATCGGTAGGTCAGACAGCAGGGCTGTGGCTCACAGGCTTTGAAGACTGATGAATCCCAAGATCGGCAGGCAAGATGGCAGATAAGCTGCTAGCTCAAGTCCCAAGAACTGCAGATCAGACAAATAGGAGCCAGCGGCAGGATACAGACCAAGCAAAAGCCCTCAAGCCTTGCCAGAAAGTCTACGTATATTGGATGCAGGCCACACCCCCAACAAAACTCCCTTTCAACTGATTGTCTACTCACAGGAGATTCCATCATGGAAGCGATCACGTTATTTCAAAGCTTATCATGGAGGCGATCACATCATCATAAGACTGCCAAACTACATCATAAGTGCCAAACCACTGAGAATCACAGGCCAGTCAAGTTGACACACGACCTGAAGGATCACAGCACCTAAAAAGAAATAACAACAAGGATTAAGATATGTCTTTGCTTAATATTGTGCACATGGATTTCAAATAACTAA
Source organism: Elephas maximus indicus (assembly GCF_024166365.1). Classification (NCBI taxonomy): domain Eukaryota; kingdom Metazoa; phylum Chordata; class Mammalia; order Proboscidea; family Elephantidae; genus Elephas; species Elephas maximus. The sequence continues at coordinate 66,632,388 of NC_064826.1, read as the reverse complement.
AAAGGAAAATTTCTCTAGGAAATTTAAATTACCAAAAATGACTTCAGAAGGGATAGAAAATCTAACTAAACCATTTCAGAGAAATTTTTAAAAGTTGTCAAAAAGTTGCAAACATCAAGTTCAAACTATGTTTTACATGAAATCTACCAAAAATGTTAAGGAACAGAAAATTCCAACACTATTGAAATGATTCTAGAACAGAAATTAACAAACAAAAAAAAAACTTTCATTTTTTCCCCATTGTTGGCTGCCATTGAATCAGTTTTTGACTCAGAGAGACCCCATAGGGTTTTCAAGGTGTAATTTTTACAAAAACAGAACACCAGCTCTTTTTCCTGCTGTGTGTATGATTCCCCATATTGTGTGATTTTCCTATATGTTATAAAAAAAAAAAAACCTCTATGATGTTAATGAAGGAGGATGGGCAGCAGTCGGTTAGTGAGGCAGGAGTCAAACTACAAGATTGGATTGTGTCTTCAGGCAATCTCTTGAGCAGAGAGACAGGGGGACCTCATACCATGAAGAAAGAACTGCCAGGAGCAGAGCGTGTTATTTGGGACCCGGGGTTCCTGAATGAAAAAGCTCCTGGTCCAGGGGAAGTTTGATGACAAGTACCTTCCTTCACAGCCGACAGAGAAAGCCTTTCACTGGAGCCGATGCATGAATTTGGACTTCTAGCCTATTAGACTGTGAGAAAATAAATTTCTTTGTTAAAGCCATCCACTTGTGGTATTTCTGTTACAGCAGCACTAGATAACTAAGACACGTGCGGAGTTGCTGGGTGGGCTCGAACTGCCAACATTTTGGTTAGCAGCCGAATGCGTAACTGTTGCATCACCAGGGCTCCTTTTTATACTCATCATAATAATCTTACCAAAATCCAACAGCGTAGTAAAACTACATATCAATCTTTCTTGTGAATATTGATCCAAACACAAAATAAGGTATTAACAAACAGAATCCACATTACATTAAAAGAATATATCATGACCAAGAAAAGAAGTAGGGTTCAATATTAGGAAAGTTTGGCAGTTTCTGTGATTTATAGGCAAAAGCCTACATTGTACTTAATGGTGAAACCACTAGAAATATTTTCAATAGGAGAAAGACATTAATATCCATTAGTACAATGATTATTTATCATTGTTTTAGAGGTCTTAGATGTACAATGAGAAAGGAGAAAGAATTAAGAACAAAGGTTTGAAGAGATGACATAGAATTATCATTATTTACACATATGATTAAATGCATAGCTGTAAAACAGAAGGGAGCTTGCACAAGTCATTACAAACAATAAGTGGAATAGCTGGCTGTAACATTAAGACATACAAATTGGTTATTTTCTTTTGTTCAAGTAGAAGTTATTTTAAAATATAAAAGAATAAAAGAAGCATTTGCTGTAGGAACAAAATGATAAAATACAGTAGGAATAAACTTAACAAGAATTGTTGAAGATCTATATAAAGAAAATTTAAAAGAATACAGGACAAAACAAGAGTTGAGCAAATGATAGATATATCATGCTCTTGGACAGGAAGTCTTAATATTTTAAAGGTAGCAAATCTCCCTGTATTAATCTATACATTAATACCCAAATGAAGTGAATGAATGGATAATTTTTAGGTCAACTATAATTAAGAGAAGATTTATTAGGTGAGGTTAGTTTTACAAGTTATTAAAATATAATGCTACATTAATTAAAGCAAATTTTTACTGGTACGTGAAAACAGAGCATCAGTGTTACAAACAAAGAGTTGGGATGTGTACTAAAATACTCAAAATGATATGGCTTGTTATAAAAAAATCATTTCAAATTCATGCAAAAAAAAAAAGAGATGATTTATTCAATAACAGTGATGAACAATTGCCTAGCCTTCTGGAAAATAATAATTAATTCCAACTCTAGTCCTTATACCAAAATGAAATCCAGTAGGATCAGATATTTAAATATTATAAAAGGAAACTGTAATGATACTAAAAGAAATTATATTAGGACTTTAAAAGTAAGCTTGGAATGAAAGAAGTATTTTCAAAACATGATACAAAACCTAGAAGTCATAAGAGATCATGGATTTGTCTACAAAAGAGTTAAACATATGTGCATAATTATAGACTATAAATAAAATCAATAACAAACTGAAAAGGATATTGGTACAACTGGTTACCACGCTCCCTGCCAAGTGGAAGGGTGGAAGTTTGAGTCTACCCAGAGGTGCCTCGGAAGAAACACATGGTGATCTACTTCTGAAAAGTCAGCCATTGAGAACCCCAGGGAGCACAGTTCTGCTTTGAACATGAGGGGTCTCCATGAGTCAGAATCGACTCCGTATTAAGCAATAACAATGAAACTGGGGAAAGGACATAAGCGGGCAGTTTATAGAAAAATAAATTCAGCTTTTAATGAATACACTCTCAGCCTTGTAACCATTAAAGAAATATTCATGAAAACAAAAATAATATAAAATTTAAACCCATCAGATTGGGATCTATTAAACTATACATGCGTGTACGTTTGTATCCGCATGTGATAACCCTGGGGGAAATCATCATGAGATGTTAATGTAGTTGCCTCTGTGAATATTATTCCTTAGGGTGGGATGAACTCATACTTTTTACTGCACATTCTATTTTATATTTAATTTTTTAAGTCATGTGTGCATTACTTTTAAAGAATAAAATAATTATTTCAAAACATAAATTGAAACCTGAGAAATTAAATAGATTAATATCATACAGTTAATAAATAGCACATGTTTCATTCAAACCTAGGGCTACATAAATTTGAAAAAAAGCACATGAATAAATTGTTGGCATTAATTCATATTACTATTTCTAAGCTCTAATCCAACCTGAAAAGGTTCCTGTGTATATGGGCTCTCTAAGAAGAGGCACGTGAACACTTGTTGGGAGGTTGGTGTTTTTGCTTTCTGTACTGCTTTCTTTTTTGATTCTACTAATAGAGATAGGAAGCAACCTGTGATACCTTTATTTTTAACAAGCATCTCTAATAGATCTGGGTTTTTTTTTTAAGCCTTTCAATCAATTTTCCTTCATTGGTGAAATCAGCACTTTCTCTCCCTCTCTCTCTTTCTTCCCTTTCTGTGTGTGAGAGTAAGTGTTTGAAATCATTACTCAAGATTTAGGCTACAAATTTAGACTATAAAATTGCAAAACTTAGACTGAGAATAAAAATACATCTTGGTGTACTACTTGGTTACAGTGAGTTCAGGTGTTTTGAAGGAATTTCTCTCTGAACATTCTAGAGTGCCTCTATGGATTGAATCAGGAAAATTTACTTTTTTCTTCTTTTCTTTTTCTCCTTTTTTTAAATCACAAAATCCACTTACTAAAATTGTGTGTCTCAGAGCACTGACCTTTAGATTATAATGGCTTCCTTGGGGCCATTACAACTTATAGGGCATATACCTTCTCATCTTTTAATCTGCAAGTAAAGGTTACAAAGTTTTAGAGCATAAAGTACCTCTTTACTTGTAAATTCACTTTCCCCACCACAAGTCAAAACCATTAGCCTACTTTGGAAACTTTGAGTATATGAAATGGCATTCTTAAAAATCAAATTAAACTTTGAGCAGAAAAAGGGCTTTTTAAAAAGTATAATATCCTAGGATGATAGGTTTGACTGAAAGCCTAAAGGCCACCTAGTAAAACCTCCTGCTCTGATTAGGATTCCAGGCCTGTTTTCTAACAGTTTGTGGGGTGGAAGGACTAGCTTTCATTTTGTTTAATCTGTCCTTCTCTGCATCAAAATTTAAAGTAATTATCTAAGTAGTGGAATCATCAGCAATTTTTTTCTTTTTTTATTTATATTTTCTAATGTTTAAATCAATAAACATATATTATGTTTAAAAGGAGCCCTGGAGGCACAAACGGTTAAGTGATTGGCTGCTAACTAAAAGATTGACTGTTCCAACCCACCCAGTCACTCCAGGACAAAGACCTGTTGATCTGATTCCCTGTAGATTACAGCCAAGAAAGCTCTGTGGTGCAGTTTCCACTCTGTCACATGGGGCCACTATGAGTTGGAATCAACCCAACGGCACCCAACAACAACAACAATTATGTTTAAAGATCTAAAGTTTAAATACAATGTTGGTTTAGAAATTTGGAAAATACAAACATGAATAAGGATGACAAACAGAATCACCATTTAAATTTCAGTGCTTATCTTACGTACACACACATACACACACACACACACCCCCCTCTATTATGATTAATCGACAAGTACTTCAAAAACTCTCAGTAGCAGTCATATAAAAAAGATGGAAGGTTTTGTCTCTCATATTTCAAGCCCAGAGCTGGATGGTGGCTCTGCTCCATGGGATTCTTCTACCTTATGGTTCCTTTGTACATGGCTCCATTTCCCCAGATCACTTAATGATTCAGGGTAGAAGCTCCAGCTATCACATTCACATCCTAGTCGGCAAGATGGAGGAAAGGGAAAGAAAAGAATATGACTCTTCCTTTTAATGAGAATTTCTAAAGTTAAATATGCCACTTCCACTTATGTGGTAATACCCAGAACAGGCACGTGACCGCATATTCTTTTGAAAGGGGGGGTCTGGGAAATGCAATGTTTTCTCTGGAGGGCTATGGCCACCTAAAAGTCCCATGATAGGTTTCCTGCTTACTAAGCCCCATTGCTTCTTTTAAGGGTACTCATCCTCAGACTGCTCCCAACATGGGATGTAAAATTTTAAGACCTTATCTTTATTCTATCCTGCTCTACAAAATCATGACACAAAGGTCAGCTTTAAGACAGTAAAATTGAAACCTCTGATAGAATGGGAAAATTTTTAGAAAAAATAAATCATCAAAATTGACTCAAGATGAAATAAACCAAAAAAAAAAAACAAAAAACAAAAAACACAAAGCCATTGCCGCTGAGTTGATTCCTACTCATAGTGACCCTGTGGAACATAGTAGAATAGTCCCATAGGGTTTCCAAAGAGCAATTGGTGGATTTGAACTGCTGACCTTTTGCTTAGCAGCCTAACTCTTAATCACTACGCTACCAGGGTTTCCCAAGATGAAATAGAAAATAGTAAATAAATCTAAAAAGTGGAATTTATCATTGACTATCTACCCCCATTCCTACACCCAAGAAAAGACTTCCAGCCAAAACAGATAATGTTACCAAACTCTGAGTACAAATAATCTCTATTTTACACAAGCTGTCTCAGAGACTGAAAAAAGAGGTCAAGTTGCTCCACTCATTTTATGAGGCTAGTATAACCTCTATACCAGTACTTGGTAAGGACAGCATAACAAAATAAAATCAGAGATGAAAGGCAGTAGTGAATTTAACTTAAGCTTGTAAAGTGCCGGAAAAAAGAGAAAAAAAAACTGAGATTTTTATCAGATTTATGTTGAATTTATAGATCGATTTGGGTGGATCTCTCTCTGTGTGTAGAGGAGTGGTGTTGAAAGGTTTGAATTTTTTTTTTTCTCTTTCCACACCTTCCACCTCCCCCTGACCCCAACTACGTTGTAAGTTAAACATTCTGTGTCTATTCATTTAATAGTCACGCTAGTTACTTTAGCATAGGTACTTAACAAAGTCTAAAGTTGGTCAGTATGTTTATCCTCTTTTTCAACAGTACAAAAAATTTAGAATACTCTATCTCTGATCATCCCCTGTAGTACTATAAATGACAGTTGGCAAGAATTTTAATTTTTCTCCCATAAATTAGCATGATTATTTGTATGTTTATTGGTTAGTTTTGTGAGCATATTTAGTAATTTTTTGCTTGTGATATTTGCATCTTAGATTTTCCATTTGAGATAATTTTCTTTCTTCTTAAAGTACTATATACTGTGTATATTTTCCTTAATTCCAACTCTATTAGCAGTATATTCTCTGTGATTGTGTGAAATTTTCTCAATTTCTTCACCTTACTGAAAGACAGTTTTGCTGGGTATACAATTTTAGGTTGACAGTTAATTTCTTTCAATGTATTTAAAATACTATTCTCCTATGTTCTGCTTCCACTATTGCTGGGAGAAGTCAGCTTTCAGCCTAAGTGCTGTTTTTGTATGTGTTCTGTCTTTTCTCCAAGGCTGCTTATATATCTTATGTTTCTCTTTCTTTTAGTTTGTGTGGTGGTTTTTGTTTTTATTTTTAAGCTTACCTGATATGCACAGATGTAAGTATCATTTTATTTATCATGTTTGGCATTTATTGTACTTCTTCAATCTAAGAAATGGTATCTTTTCATAGTATTAGAATATTTGCAACAATTAACTCATTGAATATTTATTCCTTCTCTCCTTATGACGCTCCGGGTAATTCATATTCTATTATTTATGCCCTAAACCTCTCCTATTATCCATGTCCCTGGACTGTTTTGATAATTTCTTTGGAACTGACTTCCAGGTCATTGATTCTCTCCTCAGCTATTTAATCCATTCATTCAATTTTTAATCAGGTATTGTATTTCTCATTTCTAGAAGTTCTATTTTCTTCTTTTTCAAATCTTCTTGCTTGTTTTTTAAGATATTGTATTCCTTCCTGATATTTTTAAGACATTTTTTAAAAATCTCTTTAAACATATTAAACCTAATTATTTTATATTCTGTCTGATAATGTTAACATCTGAAATCTTTCTCTTCTTCTGCTAGATTACATCCACGTGATATGGATTTCTTGGATGTTTTATAATTTTTACCATGAGTAACTTGCTTTCTGTTGAACTTTTAGGGGGACTTATTTGAACCAGGAATGAAACTGGCTCCTCTAGAGAGGATTTGCATATGCTTCAGAAAGAGTCTTAGCCTCGGCTGTTGTTGTTTGTGGTTTTGTCTGTTTGCTTGTTTGTTGTTGTTTTGTTTGAATGTTTTTCATTTGGACCTTCTTAAAACATGAATTCAAATAAAAATCATCGTAAAGTAACATGTGGCAAGAAATTCTTACGGGAGATTATTTTTTCCTCTCTACGCAGTGACAGATCTAAGACAGACATGTTTTCTCACCCTTTTTCTGTGGTGGGGTTTTGCTTATCACGTGCTCTTATACTAAAGGTGTGACCTTAAGGGGACATTTTTTGTGGAGATCTCCTATTGGATTCCCCACTTACAACTGGCCTCAGGCTTTTCTCTTGTCTCCTGCATCCCTTGCTCCTGTCGAAATGGAAGCTCAAAGTGTCCAGGTATGTCAGAAGCCCTAGGAGAAGAGATAGCTTTGAAATTCACTAACTTCCCAGGGTTCCTGCTTTCATTTGCTTTGGGGATAAACAGATTCTTTATTTTCATGTTAGCTCAATGATTCATTTCAATGCATTTCTAAAAATATTTTCCCAGAATTTTAGCTGTTTCCCTTGAGGACTAATCTGCTGTATTTCTGGATATGGAAGTTACAGGTATTCCATTTTGTCTTAATGCATCTGTTTCAATTTTTATTGCTCTTAAGCATATCAATTATATGTATATTTGCTCTCTGTCCTTTGCCTCATTATCAATCACTTATTTCTCATTTACATTATTTTTATTTTCCCCACTGTATTTTATTAGAGCTGCTCGTGTTTTTCCCATCACTCTTGTCATAATTCTTAGCATTTTCAATATCTAAATAGAAAATCCTTCCAATACCCTGGACTCTCCTTCTTTACTTTCCTCTTCTCTAGTGATCTTTTCCCCCAACTAAGCCACGCATTTCTGTGACTGTATCTTAACCTTATTTTTACCAGTAACTGGAATTACTCCATAATCTCAGTTTAATCATTCTCCTCTGCCCCTCACCTCATCTTTCTGGCCCATTCCCTCTAGTATTCCATTTTAATTATTCTTCCATCGTTTTGGTATCTACTAAGTCTATGATTATATAAGCTTTTAATTATCTCTCACCACCCCCTCTCATCCCCCAATGTCTTCACACCTATCCTTACCCAGCTTATATTCCATGATCTGACGTTAAAATCACCGTGTTGCATAAATCTCAACTCCCTGTTCCTTTCTGGCTTTGACAAATTTCAACCCTGGTAAATTCCAATTTCTCTGTACTCTCCATGTTCTGCTGTATAGCTGAACTTGGCTGCAGGAAAATGTGCTCATATTGATTGGTCTTACTTTAAATTTATGACCCTTAACATTAAGAGGTTTGTGCTCTCTAGCAGTCATAGTAACCAAACCAAACCCAGTGCCGTCGAGTTGATTCCGACTCATAGTGACCCTATAGGACAGAGTAGAACTGCCCCCATAGAGTTTCCAAGGAGCTCCTGGCAGATTCGAACTGCTGACCCTTTGGTTAGCAGCCGTAGCACTTAAACACTACGCCACCAGGGTTTCCAGCAGTCATAATACATTTCCCAAAGTCTAGATTACTATTTTATCTTTTCTTCCCTGTCCTTATATGTCCAACACATCCTTCCCCATCCTTACTCTTAGTGATGATCTTGTTATTTTGCTGGAAAAATAAAAGCAATCAGAGTAGGCCTTCCAAACTCTCCCAATGCCATTCTACCTACCTACTTGCATCTAGACCCCATAGCCTGCTTTCCTTCCTGTCAAGTATAATAATCTGTTCTAGGGCCATTCTTTCCCACAACCCCTCTTATCTACTTGATGGCATATCTACAACAAATTTTCTCTCTCCAGCATCATCATTGTCCCCCTCCTCTACTGTGTCATTTTAATCTTTTCCATCTTAGTCAGTTTTCTGTTTAACAGCCAGAGCACTGGAAGTGTAAATCAGAACGTTTTACTCACTACTTATATAACCCTCCAAGGGCTTTCCTTCATATTTGGGATAAAATCAAAACTCCTTAACTTAGTTTGCAAAGTGCTTTGTGACCTGGCCCTTAACTCTCTGTTGAACCTCATCCTGTACCACTTTCCCTCTTGCTCACTATATTGCAGTCACAGTTGTTCTTAGATGCTGTCCAGTCTATTTCAACTCACAGTAACCCTATTTACAACAGAATGAAACACTACCCAGTCCTGCCATCCTCATGATCTTTGTTATGCTTGAGCCCATTATTGCATCCACTGTGTCAATCCAGCTCATTGAGGGTCTTCCTCTTTTTTACTGACCCCCTACTTTACCAGGCATGATGTTCTTCTCCAGGAATCGGTCCCTCCTGAAAACATGTCCAAAGTATGCGAGATGAAGTCTCACCATCCTCGATTCTAAGGAGCATTCTGGCTGTACTTCTTCCAAAACAGATTTGTTCCTTCTTTTCACAATCCATGGTATATTTGATATTCTTTGCCAACACCATAATTTAAAGGCATCAATTCTTCTTCAGTCTCTCTTATTCATTGTCCAGCTTTCATATGCATATGAGGCAATTGAAAACACCATGGCTTGAGTCAGGCACACCTTAGTCCTTAAAGTGACCTCTCTGTTTTTTAACACTCCAAAGAGGTCTTTTGCAGCAGGTTTGCCCAATGCAATATGTCGTTTGATTTCCTGACTGCTGCTTCCATGGGTGTTGATTGTGGATCCAAGTGAAATGAAATCTTTGATAATTTTAGCCTTTTCTCCATTTATCATGATGTCGCTTATTGGTGCAGTTGTGAGGATTTTAGTTTTCTTTACATTGAAGTGTAATCCATACTGAAGGCTGTGGTCTTTGATATTCGTCAGTAAGTGCTTCAAGTCCTCTTCACTTTCAGCAAGCAAGGTTGTGTCATCTGCATATCGCAGGTTGTTAATAAGCCTTCCTCCAATCTTGGTGCCCCATTCTTCTTTATATAGTCCAGCTTCTTGGATTATTTTCTCAGCATACAGATTGAATAATTATGGTGAAAGGATAAAACCCTGACATACACCTTTCCTGATTTTAAACCACGAAGCATCCCCTTTTTCTGTTCAAACGACTGCCTCTTTATCTATGTACATGTTCCTCATGAGCACAATTAAGTGTTCTGGAATTTCCACTTTTTGCAATGGTGTCCATAATTTGTTATGATCCACAGCTGAACCCCTTTGCATAGTCAATAAAACACAGGTAACATCGTTCAGGTAAACATTCTCTGCTTTCAGCCAGGATCCATTTGACATCAGCAATGATATCCCTGGTTCCATGTCTCTGAATCTGGCTTGGATTTCTGGCAGTTCCCTGTTGATGTAGCTGCTTTTTTGAATGATCTTCAGAAAATTTGTGTCAGTTTGTCATACTGTGGGGGCTTGCATGTTGCTGTGATGCTGGAAGCTATGCCACCGGTATTTCAAATACCAGCAGGATCACCCATGGTGGACAGGTTTCAGCTGAACTTCCAGACTAAGGCAGGCTAGGAAGAAGGACCTGAAATTAGCAGTCTTCCTGCTCTATAACTTTTGTTTCTAGTTTTGCCCTCTACCCATAATGTTCTTTCGCTTGATATTCATACAGGTGTCTCCCTCCTTTCATTCATATTTTGTCTGAAAGTCATGTACACAAAGAAGTTTTCATGATCACTCAATCCAAAGAGACACTCTCCATCATATCCCTCTATTTTAATTCTAAGTGTAGCAGTTATCACTCAGTATGTGATGTTTTTCCTATTTACTGCTTATTGCTGAATTTTCTCTCTCTCCCCACTAAACTTTTAGTTCCATTATAGCATGAGTCTATATGTCGATAACACTATATTTGTAACACCTAGAGCAGTACTTTATATTAGATGTATAATAAATATTCAGTGAATGAATGAAAGATGATTGAACGGGAATTTTTCTAACCTACTTTTAACAAGTTTCAATGCAAGTAAGTTAACCTTCTCATATCATATATGTTCCATTGACTTGCTTTAACAAATTAATGTGATTTTAAATTTGTATTATATATTTCAAAGTCATTACAACAAAGGAAAAATGGCTTTCCATTCCAATTCTCTATAAACATTGACTAGATCAACTATATGCAGTCCATAGGACTTGGATAGACATTTGATCATTATTAGAACTAGTATATGTTTTCACTAAACAGTGAATAATTGTGCCTTTCTTATTCTATGCTATGGATGCAAAAACAAAGCACCTGTAAGGGTTCTATCCCCTTTAGTGGATGATGATAATCCAAATGGATTACTTACGTTTCCAGCTAAGGTGCTAAGAACGTTGTAAATGTAACTTGAGATATTCATACCACCATAGAACTTCCCCTCCTACCCACAGAAAGTGAGTCTCCACATACTTCAATGTCTCCATCTATAGCACATCTTTGATGTTTCACATTTTATATTCCCTTCAGCTAAGTATGGAAATGGTTAGTTATTTAAATAGTTCCAAAGCTACTGTTAAGTGAAAATACTTAAATGTGGAACAGATGTTCAAGTGCTGGGGCAATAAAGATATTATTTAGGGCAGCTGAAAAACAGATAAAAGGGCAGGGGAGATCAGCTCATGATGGATGAGCACCTATGGCCAAAGCAACTACAGGGAGAAGCAGCAGACAGCTGTAGGCATTGAAGAGTGTGGGAGTCTGCCATTTTATAAGGGGACCACAGTTTTTCTAGTATAGAAAAAAGACCATGAGCCTCTGTTTCTGGTTGCCCCATGCTGATGGGATGGGATATCTATTAGAGCAAGAGAAAGTCCCATACTTGCAATGATAATGAACAATGATGAATCCGCGAAACATCTCACGACACAGGTGAATCTGGAGGGTATTATGCTGAGTGAAATTAGTCGCAAAAGAACAATCCTTGTATGATAGCACTATCATAATTACTCGAGAAAAGGCCGAAACACAGAAGAAAACATTCTTTGATGGTTATGAGGGTAGGGAGGGAAGGAGAGGGGAATTCACTATATAGTAGATAAGAATCATCATAGGTGAAGGGAAGGACAACATACAATACAGGGGAAGTCAGGACAACTGGACTAAACCAAAAGCTAAGAAGTTTCCTGAACAAAATCAAACACTTTGAGGAACAGAGTGGCCAGGGCAGGGGTCTAGGGACCATGGTTTTAGGGGACATTTAGATCAATTGGCATAACAAAGTTTATTAAGAAAATGTTCTGCATCCCACTTTGGTGAGTGGCATCTGTGGTCTTAAAAGCTTGTGAGCAGCCATCTAAGATGCATCAGTTGGTCCCAATCCACTTGGAGCAAAGGAGAATGATGAACACCAAAGACACAAGGAAAATATTAGCCCAAGAGACAAAAGGGCCGCATAAACCAGAGATTCCATCAGCCTGAGACCAGAAGAACTAGATGGTGCCTGGCTTCTACTGATGACTCCCCTGACAGGGAACACTACAAAGAGTCCCTGATGGAGCAGAAGGAAAGTGTGGAGCAGAACTCAAATTCATGTAAAAAGACCAGACTTAATGGTCTGACTGACACTGGAGGAACCCCCAAAGCCATGGCACCTAAATGCTTTGTTAACCCAGAACTAAAACCATTTCTGAAGCCTACTCTTCAGACAAAGGTTAGACTGGACTATAAAACATAAAAGAATACTCATGAAGAGTGTGCTTCTTAGTTCAATCAGATGCACGAGACCAAATAGGCAGCTCCTGTCTGGAGGATGAGAAGGAAGGAAGGGACAGGAACTGGTTGAATGGACACAAGAAACCCAAGGTGGAAAGGGGGAATGTGCTGTCACGTTGTGGGAATTGCAACTAATGTCACATACAATGTGTGAAAATTTTTGTATGAGAAATTAACTTGAGCCTTAACTTTCACCCAAAGCACAATAAAAAAAAAAAGTGCTTAGAAAAAAAAAGGGGAGAGAGAGAAAGAGAAAGCCCCAAAGCAGTTTGCCAAATTGTTTCTCAAAATTTGCTGCATGTATTGAGTGGATGAACAAACAGGACTTTAACTCGCCTTGTCATCTCCATTGCTTCATCCTGAGCAGTTCTGCAGAATATTTCATTCAAAATGATAAATGGTTTGTTTTATGGGATTTTAGAAAAGTGTTCTAATTATCTCAAAGAATTAATGTAGAAAAATCGCCATGAAAGCTCTAACTTTTTTTTTTTTTTTTTTTTAAGAGTAATCGGCATTTGCCCTAGGTTTAGTAAATTTTAGGTCCACAGTAAAAAAAATTCTGTGTGCTGGCTTAGGAATAGACCACTGTATCAACTGAATAAGGAGCACACAATCTACTAAAAATATATAGGAATTATTATGTAATAGGGTGTTATCCCAGATCGAGTAGAAAATAATAGTAGATTATCCAATATAAGTAGCCCCTTGGTACAATTTCCATATGGATTAGTAATTTAAGTATAAAAAATAAAATCCTATAAGTACTTGAATAAAATATAACATAGTTGAGTATATTTTTAAATTTAAGATAGAAGTGATTAGAAAGCTATTCAAGGCACCAAAACCTGAAATGTTTAATAATTTTAACTATATAAAAAAGTAAAGATGCCCATATGGCAAAAATATTAAAATTGAAAGGTAAACAAGAAACATTTTGGAGCATATAGGTAGACAGAGAGTTGATATTCTTGATGTATCAAGTACATTAGTACTACAGAACTAACAGCCAAATAGAAAACTGTACCAGAAGACATTAATTGGCACTTTACTAAAGAAAAGTAAATAGCCAATAAATAAATAAATAGGTGGAAAAAAAATTAAACCTCACTATATATATATATTTTTTTTTTATTAATCAAAGACATGTTTATTTAAAAATATTTCCTTAAGAATGCCCTGTTTTAGGCAAGGTCACAGAAGCTCCACAGACACATCCAATTGTGAGATCGAATTGCTGGCCTGGGAGCTGTGGGGACCATGGTCTCAGGGAACATCCATCTCAACTGACATAACATAGTTTATAAAGGAAATGTTCTACATTCTACTTTGGTGAGTACTGCCTGTGAATGGCCATCTAGGATACTCTGCTGGTCTCACTCCTTTGGGAGCAAGAGAGAATGAAGAGAACTAAAGACACAAGGAAAAGATTAGTTCAAAGGACTAATGGACCACAACTACCACAGCCTGCACCAGACTGAGTACAGTACAACTAGATGGTGCCCAGCTACCATCACTGACTGCTCTGACAGGGATCACAATAGAGGGTCAAACTCCAAGAGTACGGCCCCCAGACACCCTTTTAACTCAGTAATGACGTCACTCCTGAGGTTCACCCTTCAGCCAAAGGTTAGACAGGCCCGTAAAAACAAAACAAGACTAAAGGGGCACACCAGCCCAGGGACAAGGACTAGAAAGCAGGAGCGGACAGGGAACCTAAGGTTGAGAAGGGAGAGTGTTGACATGTTGTGGAGTTGTTAACTAATGTCATAAAATAATATGTGTACTGTTTAACGAGCTGCTGGTTTGTTCTGTAAACCTTCATCTAAACCCAAACCCAAACCCATTGCCGTTGAGTCAATTCCGACTCATAGTGACCCTATAGGACAGAGTAGAACTGCCCCATAGTTTCCAAAGAGCACCTGGTGGATTTGAACTGTCAACCTTTTGGTTAGCAGCCATAGCACTTAACAGCTACACCACCAGGGTTTCCAACCTTCATCTAAAGTACAATAAAAAAATTTAAAAAAGAATGCCCTGTTTTGTCAGACATGTGTAATAGAAAGTACTCTAATATACTCTGGGTGGCTTTAGTAGTTGAGTGTAACCTCTGTGGGGTGCAGTTAGTCAATATGTATCAAAAGCCACAGTGTGCAAACTTTTTGACCCCAAAATTTTATTTTTAGGAATTTATTCGAAGGAAATAATCTAACAGATTTGCAAAAATATATATACAAAGATATTCATTGCACAATTGCTTCTAATGAGTAATTGAAACATAAGTACATGTCCACATATGGAATATTACCCTGTAAATTAGTCAGGATAAGATAGACTATGCTGCTATAACAAACAAATTCCAAAGTCATGGAGCCTTTACATACAAAAGCTTTTTGTTTGTTTTCTTTTTCCCTTACACAGAGCCCACTGAGAGTGTCTGATGATCTCCCCAGGGCAATACCTCCAGCAGACTACTCGGGGCTGTTTCCATGCTATGTTCTTGTCGTTGTTAGGTGTCACTGAGTTGGTTCTGACTCGTGGTGACCCTATGTACGATAAAACGAAACACTGCCTGATCCTGCGCCATCCTCAGAATCCAATCATTGCTGTTTGAGCCCATTGTTGCAGCCATCTTGTTGCGGATCTTCCTCTTCACTGACCATCTACTTTACCAAGCATGATGTCCTTCTCCAGGAACAGGTCCTTCCTGAAAACTTGTCCAAAGTAAATAAGACGAAGTCTCACCATCCTCACTTCTAAGGAGCATCCTACAGCTCCATAATTTCTATATAGTGTTGCTGTGGCAGGGTTGGAGGGCTATAAGAGAGCTTTTTACTGCCTCAGCATATAAGTGATAACATCACCTCTACTTATAGCCACTTGGCCAGAACTAGTCTGTCCTGCCTAACACAAAGGAGCTGGATGCATATTCCCTTGGATGCCCAGAAAGAAGGACAGGATGTCAGTGAATTCTATTAATCTCGGCTGTATTTGGCCATTAAAAATGCTGTAGATCTCTATTTATTCATACAAAATGTCCACAATACATTAAGTAGGGGGGAAGACATATTTTGGATAATTCATTTATATCGGGGGTAGTGGTTAAATGACAGCACAAACAGGAAAAAATACTTGCAAATATATGTTCCTACATATAAATTGAAAATATATTGAAAGGTTTATATATTAAAAAGTTGATAGTAGTTGGCTTTGAATAGTGGGATTATGAATACCTAAACCAAAAAAACCAAACCCAGTGCTGTTGAGCCAATTCCGATGCATAGTGATCCTATAGGACAGAGTAGAACTGCCCCATAGAGTTTCCAAGCGCCTGGAGGATTCAAACTGCCGACCGTTTGGTTAGCAGCTGTAGCACTTAACCACTACGCCACCAAGGTTTCCTATGAATACCTAAGCTTGTTAAACTCAAACTTAGGTGATAGTGTGTCTCTGTGAAGCATGCTAGAGTTTACACTGTGCACTAACATACTCTGTCATTTAATCTCTCAATAATTCTCACAGGTAAGTTTTAATATCTCTATTTAACACATGAAAAAACCAATTCAGAATCTAAGTGGCTTACCTAATATTAGTCAATAAAATGGGGGTTCAATGATATACCAGCTCCAAGTACCATGTTCCTTTTTTTTTTTTTTTTCCTTTTTATAAATATAATCCTTTCTTTTGTATTGTGATCAAAACTTTTTCACTCCAGAAGACTGAGAACCCAGAGGAAATCTCGGGCTTCCTGGACTCTCACCATGCTGATCGCGGTTTGGGTCTGAGGTTACTCAGGAGACGTAATTTTAAAATAAAATAAATAAATGTGGGATTCAAGAAGGGATCTTGCCATTTTATGTTTCTGCCCACTTTTTCCTATATATTCACTTTCTGCTTTATGAACACTCTTTCTCGTTGATTTCTTTTCTGTAGACAGTGCTTTAAGAAACAACTAGGCCAAGCTCTTCACGCTCTTCTTAACCTTTACTGCTCTGTGCCTACACACATTCCATTTCTCCTACTTCCTGTTCACTGATCTAAGTGCATCTAAGAAGCCTTCCCAGATTCAACTTATTCTAGGGTGGCCCTTCCCTGGTTTTGGATTCCCTCCGAATCTGTGCAGAGTCACTCTGCTTTATCACATATGTGCTTATATTCTCATGTGTGCAACATCCATTTGTTTACTAACTAAGCTTCTTAAAGGCAACCACTGTATTCTTTGCTATTCGCTTTTTTGTATTTCATAGAATGGTGGCCAGGGAGATGCATTGCCCAGATCTCCTTCAAGAGAAACTGTTGTGGGAAATGTAGTTAACTGATAGCTCTAGCTGCCGCCCCTCTGGGTCCACCGCTGCGTTCATAGTGAGGCCACACTTCTTCTAGGCCGCTCACAGCCAATGACTCAGTATGGCAGAGTGCTAGTGCTGGCCCCTTTGTGTGAGATGCAGGGCTCCTCTAAAAAGTAACTTTGACTCAGGGACTCCTTATAAACCTGGTTAAACTTTCTCAGAGCTCCTCTGTGGCCTAAGACTTTTCTACCTAATCCTTCCTTCCCTCTCTCCTTTCACACGTCAGACCCACATTGGTTTGAAAGTTCTCCCAGCCTATTCTTGATCCCTTTCATTGTATTCTTCGTGTGCATTTCCCCCAATAAATCTTTTGCCTATCTTCCCATGTCCCTCTCAAAGGATCTGAGTGAGTGATTCTTAAAGGATGTGAACTGACACATAATATCTGACAAATGCTTAATAAGTGTTTCTGAATGAACATTGATTCAAGAGTTTCTTCTTTCTATTACACTTCAGTGCAGAAGTAAATTCAACTTTATATAATCACCTTAATTTTCCTGCTTCATCTTTTTTTTTTTTTTTTGACAGCATAGACCAGTGATTCTTCACATTTTTTCTACTCTGGGACCCAGAACAGACTATCTTTCTATGTAACATACTTTCAGAACTGTTGCCCAAATACGTAGACAGCAAATTATGGCCAGCCCTACTGTGTTAGCTCAAATTCCATTCCTTTCTCTTGCATTCGAGAGAGCACAGCAAAATAAATGACTCGGAAAATCTGGAGCTAATCTAATTAATCTATTTTGAAAAGTCAATAGTTTATAAACTTTTTTTTTTTTCTCCAGGGGCGGATTAATCAATAAGCAAGGTATGCATGGGTTTACAGTTCTTACCTTAAGGTATGCACAGGCTTAATAGTGTTTACTTACTGATCTGTAGTGCACAGTTTCACATGGGTTTGATGTGGTGAAACCCACATGAAATTGTGCACTACAGACTAGCAAGTAATGCAAGAAAGCCTGAGTACCTTGCTTATTGGGTAATTCGTCCCTGGTCTCTTCCTATAATTAGCTACAACTTCTTTCCAGACACTTCACAATTGATCCTGCCATACCAGTTAAGAATATTGCCTGTAACCACGAGAAAGCATAGCCTACAAGTGTCCAGCAGATGAGTACAAAGAATAAAATCATGCTTTATGAATGGAATCACAAACCATTTTGCAATCAAAGTAATAAATGCAGTTCAGAAAATATTAATGCACTTCAGTTGGCAATTGCATTTGCCATTATCAAGTGCTCAGTAATATAGTACTTAGCTATTCTAAAGTCACTTGGGTATGCTAAACAATTAAACATGAGTCTAGGGAATAGCTTCATTTAGGCTTTTTCAATTATATAACCATGTATCACATTCAATATTTTCCATCTCGGACCTATGAGCGGACCTATGAGACTATAGTATTTTGAAGCAGAGTTTTTGGAATACACAAAGTAACTGTTGTTGTATTATGATAGTTATATTAAATGACTTTCTTTCCCTACTATTTCCCCAAACTTTCTACAATATCTTGATGGACTTATTTTAAATTAAGATATGTGATTCCTAGATGTTTTTCATTGATAAAAGCTCATTTTTGAATTCAAGAAAATCTAGTTTTAAATATTCTTTTGTTCTTTGAGGAAACCCTGGTGGCGTATGGCTAAGTGCTATGGCTGTTAACCAAAGGGTCAGCTGTTCGAATCCACCAGGCTCTCCTTGGAAACTCTATGGGGCAGTTCTAGTCTGTCCTATAGGGTCACTATGAGTTAGAATTGACACACAGCAACGGGTTTGGTTTTTTGGGTTTTTTTTTGTTCTTTGAATAATAACCACGGACCACCATGGCAGTAGTTCCATGGCAAAAGTGTGAAGCACAAACCATTTATAGATAAATTTTAAGTAGTACTATTTAGTTAAATAATCAAACTACTGCTGCCCATGTGTAAAAGCATTGCAATTGAATGAAAGCAGTTCACAATGAAATAATCTAGTCCACAATACTGCCCCACCGCATCCTATTCATCTTTTTGTTTGCTTTTAGGAGGAAAAAAGAACTAAAAGAGCATATTTGGAAATGGCAGTCATAGAATTTATATCTGGAAATGCATTTAATATGAGAAAATACCTCTGGGGCTTCAGTGTGTGAAAGCATTTTCGGCAAGGTGCTGCTCAGGCTCTCACGGCAGTGTACCTCTAAAACAATTCAAATTTATCAGGAGCTTCAGGCAGTATCCCCTGATTCATTCTGGTTAGAACCCCTGCTGAGAATCTGCATTTCTAACAAGTTCACAGGAGATGTTTATGTTACTGGTTAGGGACCAATTCTAGAACCGCTCGTGGAGCAGTGGTACTCAAAATTTATTATATATAAGAATCACCTGGGGGCCTTGTTAAAACATAGATTTAGTATATCTAGGGTGGAAATGCAAATTCTCAGTAAAGGTTGGAACCGGAACAAAGCCCTGGTATCCCATGAAAAATTTCCAAGATGGTGCTTTTTGAGTGAACAATTAATTTTTTTTTTTAAACTTTAGATGAAGGTTTACAGAACAAACTAGTTTCTCATCAAACAGTTAGTACACACATTGTTGTATGACATTAGTTAACAACCCCATGACATGTCAACACTCCCCCTTCTCAACCCTGGGTTCCCTGTTACCAGCTTTCCTGTGCTCCAGTTCCCACCCCAGGGCTAGTGCGCCACTCCAGTCTTGCTTTGTTCCATGGGCCTGTTCAATCTATGGTCAACGGGTGAACCTCAGGAGTGGCCTCATTACTGAGCTGAAATGGTGTCTGGGGGCCATACTCTCAGGGTTTCTCCAGTCTCTGGCAGGCCAGGAAGTGCGGTCTTTCAAGTTAGAATTTTGTTCTACATTTTTTTCCAGCTCTGTCCAGGACCCTCTACTGTGATCCCTGTCAGAGCAGTCAGTGGTGGTAGCTGGGCACCATCTAATTGTACTGGACTCAGTCTGGTGGAGGCTGTGGTAGATGTGGTCCGTTAGTCCTTTGGACTAATCTTTCCCTTATGTCATTAGTTTTCTTCATTCTTCCTTGCTCCCAAAGGAGTGAGACCAGTGGAGTATCCTAGATGGCTACTCACAGGCTTTTAAGACTCTGGATGCTATTCACCAAAGTAGAACATAGGACATTTTCTTTATATACTCTGCTATGCCAATTGAGCTAGAGGACAATTGTCTTTTGATTCAATTGATGATAAGTACTCCAAATTCAATAAAATAAGATGATGCTCATTAGCAACCACTAATAAGTAGCAGTCGGGTTCTCAGTCATAGCTGTGGCCTGTGGCTTTGGGGAGCAAATAATAAAGTTCTAAAGCAATGCCTCTCAAACTTTAATGTGGATGAGAATTTTCTGGGGATTTTGTTAAAAAGCATACTTTGATTCATTAGGCCCAGGTGGGGCCATAGAGCCTGTGTTTGTAAGAGGCTTTCATGTGATGCTGATACGTCTGGTCTGGGGATGGTGCTTAGAGTACCAAAAGTTCTAAGAACACGATAGGGAATTTGGCTTGCAAGTGAAAGCTCTAGCCAGTCCTACCTCAGACATGCTCAGAATGGACATTGCTCTAGAATTCCTGGAGAATTCTGGGTGTAAGAAAGGACTCAGGATTGAGGATGCAAGACATGGAAGCTCCTAAGAAGATAGGATGTTCTTTCAAAGAGTGGTAGAAGCCATAGCATATTAACACATTCCATCTAACTATGAATGTCAAGACTCAGATTAATATTATTTATATAATGGCATTTGCCACATTCAGGCTTCATCTCGGTTGTTATCTGAAACCATAGCTCAATATCAGAACTACCACCCATCTGTCAGTTTGTTGTATTATGGTAGTTTACATGTTACTATAGTGCTGAAAGCTATGCCACTGGTATTTCAAATACCCATAGTGGAGAAGTTTCAGTGGAGCTTCCAGACTAAGACAGACTAGGAAGAAAGACTTGGCCATTTACTTTGGAAG
The DNA here is from genome assembly GCF_024166365.1 of Elephas maximus indicus. NCBI lineage: Eukaryota > Metazoa > Chordata > Mammalia > Proboscidea > Elephantidae > Elephas > Elephas maximus. The sequence goes on along the minus strand of NC_064826.1, from coordinate 66,611,635 downwards.
ATTAGCCAATGGAAACCCTAATCACAACAGAATATTGTCCAAAGCAGTGCTACAAGATGAGTCCCCAGGTTAGAAGTCACTCAGAATACACTATGACTGCAACAATGGACTTGAACATACCAACAATTGTGAAGGTGGTGCAGAACCAGGCACTATTTCATTCTGTTGCGTATGGGGTTGCCATTAGTCAGAGCCAACTCAATAACAACTAACAACAAATGTCAGAAAGTGAACCAAATGCAACTGTCTTGTTCCTCCCCACCTGAACTTTGAGCTAATATATCACTTACAAAGAGAATTTGTACAAACAACAGAATTGCTGAAGGAATAGTGGTATGGTCACCAACCTCCACAGGACATGTCTTACAAGGAGCAATGTCCTTTGTGACCAAGTCTTTGAGCTGCAAGAAACAGCATTAGAGCAGCAGTGAGTAAGCAAGAACCCTCTGTGCATGGAACATCCGGGCCCATTGTGGCTCATCGAGGTACCACTTTACAATTCCAGTCATCACATCAGCAGAACCACAACAAGCTCTGCACAAGCCAAAGGGGAAAGTGCCGTTGTAAAACTGAATACAGCTGCTTCCATAATAGAACTAATTGCACACTGCATCACAGAACTAAATTAGTAGTGAAAACAGTTATAAAAACCGACAGAGAGTGAAACATGACTCACTTAGGAACTGCTGCCAGTCAGGCAAATTTTCATTGGCCACTGTTCAAAAACCCACACCTGCATTTTTTGAATAGTAAATATATAAGAAGATGTAATTACTAGGAAAACATATGCCTCTTTTGAAATGTGACAACACTAAGTTTTTTCACTGGGACTGTGAGTGGCATGGGATTAAACTGACCATAACACTTACTCATCCCCAGTAGTCTTCACAGATGAACTAAAACATAACCAAAGGTTACTGGCACCTATTCATACATCAGCAACTATCTTTAGCTTAAGCACGTCTAAGGGGCTTGTTTTGCTGATGCAGATTCCTAGATATCTTCTGCATGGTCAATGGAGGAAAAACTAACATGGAGATAGAGGAAATATCAATTCTAAGATGCATATAAATGTATGGCTTAGCTTAAATATTCAAGCTGCAGTGAGTGGGGGTGTCTTCCCTGGCTTCCCTCTCAGCCCTAGGGTAATTGCTGTCTCAATAAAAACCAGATGTTCAGAGAAGACTTCATCTGTTCTTTCAGCCTAAACTCACATTTCTGCCTCCTCAGCTGCAGCCTAATTTAGAGGATTTGCAGATTCCCCACACAGCACAAACATACGTTAAGCCAGGTACAGTCAAAAGGATGATGCGTGTTCCCTCATGGTGGGTACATAGCTACCAAGGATGGCAGACGAACTCCTTGGATTCTAACCAACAAGGTGTAGGATAATGGTCCCTAGGAAAAAGTGTTTTTGGCTAGGGCATGATCGTTTATCCTTCAACAACAGCTCACACCCTGCTCTGATGTTTTCAAATATTCAAATTGTGTTGAACCATATTTATCAAAGAAGAGTGAGTAGAATTTCATTCTGAAACCAATCACATAACAAAACCTGTTCCATGTCCCTGTGAGGATTGTGCCTGGGGAATGTTTTAGCTTTAGCCAGTGGAGCCCTCAAGGTGCTGATAAGTTACAAAACTATATAGTGACTAACTTTTCTTTCTCCTCCTCAATTATTTAAACCTGAACATAAATCCAGACACTCTTGAGAAAACTCTCCTAAATTTGTGGGCACGTAAGAGGTGGGTACTAAAAACAACCAGTGTTTTCTTCATGTGAAACACGGCAGAAAGTATATAAATATTTTTTAAAGGTCATATTACTTCACAAGTTCTAGAGATGCTTGTGTAAGCAAAAAGAAGTGTGTGACAATTGGTTTGTGGGTGTGAGGAATGTATATCCAGTTCTAGGGGAGGAACGTGTGTGAACATCTCATATAGCATTTATAACTATATATTGTTATTGTTTACTTATTTGCTTCTCCTTAAACACTGAGTTCCTCGGATACCAAAACTGTTGCCATTGACTGACCCTGTGCTCCAGAGTAGACCTGTGCTCCACATGGTTTTCTTGGCTGTAATCTTACAAAAGCAGATCGCCAGAGCTTTCTCCCATGATGCCTCTGGGTGGATTCAAATTGCCAACCTTTTTGTTAGTAGCTGAAAGCAAACTATTTGCTCCACTTTTTTTAGGGACATTTCCTTGAAGACAGGAACCATATTATTCACCTTTGAATCTCTAATATTTGGGAGCAGATGTACAAAAAATCTTGGCATTTGTAGGGTCCTCATCTGAGGACAAATAAATGCAACGCTGGAAACACTCACTCGTTTCTGCCAAGAAATTTGGAAGACAGCTACCTGGCCAACTGACTGCAAGAGAATCATATTTGTAGCCATTACAAAGAAAGGAGATCTGACAGAATGGAAATTATTGAACAATATCGTTAATATCACACACAAATAAAATTTTGCTAAAAATCATTCAAAAGCGGGTACAGCAGTACATCAACAGGGAACTACCAGAAATACAAGCTGGATTCAGAAGAAGATGTGGAACCAGGGATATCATTGCTGATGTCAGATGGATCGTGGCTGAAAGCAGAGAATACCAGAAAGATGTTTACCTGTGTTTTATTGACTATGCAAAGGCATTTGACTATGTGGATCATAACAAATTATGGATAACATTACGTAGAATGGGAATTCCAGGACATTTAATTGTGCTCATGAGGAACCTGTATTTAGACCAAGAAGCAGTTGTATGAACAGAACAAGGGAATACTGTGTGGTTTAAAGTGAGGAAAAGTATGCATCAGGGTTGTATCCTTTCACCATAATTATTCAATCTGTATGCTGAGCAAATAATCCGAGAAGCTGGGCTACTTGAAGAAGAATGGGCATAAGGACTGGAGGAAGACTCATTAACAACCTGAGATATGCAGATGACACAACCTTGCTTGCTGAAAGTAAAGAGGACTGGAAGCACTTACTGATGAAGATCAAAGACCACAGCCTTCAGTATGGATTACATCTCAACATAAATAAAACAAGTGGACCAATAAGCAAAAAGAAAAGATTGAAGTTGTAAAGGATTTCATTTTACTTGAATTCACAATCAATGCCCATGCAAGCAGCAATCAAGAAATCAAATGACACATTTGGGCAAATCTGCTGCAAAAGACCTCTTTAAAGTGTTAAAAAGCAAAGATGTCACTTTAAGGACTAAGGCACGCCTGATCTAAGCCATGGTGTTTTCAATCATCTCCTATGCATGTGAAAGCTAAACAATGAATATGGAAGACTGAAGAAGAATTGATGCCTTTGAATTATGGTGTTGGCGAAGAATATTGAATATACCATGGACTGCCAAAAGAAAAAAAGTTTAAGAATGAACAAATACGTCTTGGAAGAAGTACAACCAGACTGCGCATTAGAAGCAAGGATGGTGAGACTTCATCTCACGTACTTTGGACATGTTATCAGGAGAAACCAGTCTCTGGAGAAGGACATTATTCTTGATAAAGTAAAAGTGAAAACAAGAAAGACTCTCAACAAGATGGATTGACACAGTAGCTGCAACAATGGGCTCAAACGTAGCAAGAATTGTGAGGATGGCACAGAACGGGCAGTGTTTTGTTCTGTTGTACCTAGGGTCGCTGTGAGTCAGAACTAATTTGATGACACCTAACAACAACAATAACATCTAAGGTAGCCTCATTGGTGATCCCAAAATTCAACATGGTTGACAGGCTTTGCTGAGGAGGAACTCTCTCTCTCCCCCAGACATTGGAGCTAGATTCTTCTCATCAGAGCAACAGAGAAGTCTGCAGAGCAGCTGCTTCTCATACAGTCTGATTCAAAGGATGAGGCACAAGTGTGCAAACCAATTACATTCTCAGATCTCATTCTGCAGGGACCGTGTCTGCAAGGAGGCAGGAAGAGGATCTGTTAGGCGAAGTGCTTCTTCAGTCGATAGGATTGCTAGGCCAGTCGTTGAAATGTGAGCATAACAATTTCAATCCCAAGTCCCTTTCGGCCACGTCAGTTGCTGCAGAGTCAAAATGTTAAGCTGTAGGATTTAAAGAGTATAGAAACGTTCACCCTATTGTTTGCATTTATCTTCATGGGCCAAATGTGGATAGCTTTTGGAACCTGTGAGTATTAAATAGTAAAAGCTCACGGCTGTGTGTATGGCTATAACATAACTAAGATATGTTTAAGAAGCCCAGATTTTCTGGAAATATTTTAGCAATGAAGCATAAAACACCGAAAAGTATATCTGCCAAGCACTGGAAATCTTTCAGAAGTCATGTTATCAGCTTCTTGTGGGCAATAACACAAAACTTAGTGCCAGACAAGAGCTAACAAATAGTCTTTTATTCTGGCAGCACATTAATTCTCCAGCCCTAAATATTTCCTTCAATGGCAATGTTTTACCAAGATGTTGAATTTTACTATTTCAGATTTAATAATTACAACTTTCAAAGCCTCAGGAGCTCTGACCAGGTTGTGAGTTCCCTCATTTAATATTTCTGTGTCCTCTCAAAAAATACGACCTGTTACTAATCTTTCGATAAAATTAGGAAGAAAACTAGAGAACTTTAGACTAAAAAGTTTTGAAATATTAATCCAATGAAAGAATACCATCCATACAACTCTGCAACCCTGGGAACTGGGAGTCAGATTTTCCTTTGGATTATAAAAAATTTCTAAACGCTAAGAGGGAAAAGGCCTAGAAAACATCACACCAATTTCTTGAATCATCCTTGATCCCAGATGTTCAGGTGGGGTCAGGGAAGGTCCTGAAGGAGAATAACCCAATGGGAAGAAAGAAATAGATTCTAAGGCTATCACAAAGCTTGAGATGGTTCAAACATGGAGCTGAATATGAGCCTGATCATACAGCCTGGTCAGCAGAAGTCAAATCTGTACTCTTCATTCCATTCTTGCTGTCACTGCCCTAGGTGAATTTTAAGATCCTTTTTTTTTTTTTAATAACATATTCCTGCCTCTAGTCTGGTTCCATCCTCTACAGTGCCACCAAAACAATATTTTATTTAATTGTGGTAAAAATATAACATTCGCCAACTCAACATTTTTTACATGTACAATTCTGTGACATTGTTACATTCATCATGTTGCGCAACCATCACCAGCATTCCTTGCCAAAATTTCCATCACTATTAATAGATACTCAGTGCTTCCTGAACAATGATTCCCCCCTCCTGCCCCGGTAAGCACTAACATTGTCTCTATACATTTTCCTGTTCTAAATAGTTCATATGAGTGGAATGATACATCATTTGTCTTTTTGTCACTGGTTTACTTCACCGAGCATAACATTAAAATAATCTTTCTTAAAGCAAGTCTGACCATATATCTTCCTGATTTAAAACTCCTCCAAGCTCCTCACCACCAAAAGGAAACTTTCAAGTTGCTGATCACATGCCTGGCTGATCCAGGCTTGCCCTTTTCCAAAGCCCAGGTTTTCCTTGTGTAGCAGGTCTGTAGGCACCAAACCACAAACCCAGGAAGTTCATAGAATGCCAAACAGAATATCTATCCTAAACAAAACAAAAAAGTACACCTAGGCATATCATATTCAAACTGCAGCAAATCAAAGACAAAAAGCTGAAAAAAAAAAAAAAAAACAGTGATAGTAAAAGTATTACATACAGAGGAACAAGGATAAGAATCACAGTGTACTTCTCCAAAAAGACAGTGCAGTTAAATATTTAAAATGCTGAAAAAAAAAAATGAATCTAAAATTCTATACTCAGCAAAATTATCCTTTGGAAGTGAAGAAAAAGATAACGACTTTTAGATAAACCAAAGCTGAGGAAATTTGTCAACAGTAGACCTGCCTTGCAACAAATGTTAAAAGAAGTTTTTCAGCAAGAAGAAAAACGAAACAACTCAGAAACTTGGATCTATATAAAGAAAGGGTGACAGAGAAGGAATAAATAAAGGTAAAATCAAATCTTTTATTTCTCTTATTCCTAACTGATGTAAAAGATAACTGATTGTTTAAGGAAATAATGGTAACAATGTATTAAATGATGATAGCATATGGATAAGCAAAATGAGTGACAACAATGTCACAAGGGAGAGCGGGGAGGAATTGGGAATAGTCTAAGACACTTGCGCTACACATGAAGTGGTAGAATGTTATTTGAAGGTGGATTTATATTAGCCAAAAATGTATATTGTAAATTCTAAGGCAAACATTAAATTTTTTTTAAACAAGTAAAATTAATAGCTAACAGGTGGAAAAAATGGAATTATGTAAAATTCTCAATTAAAACCAGTGCTTTGAAAGGATATAAACATGCACTTCACTAAAGAAGATATTCAGGCAGCTAACAGATACATGAGAAAATGCTCTCGATCATTAGCCATTAGAGAAATGCAAATCAAAACTACAATGAGATTCCATCTCACTCCAACAAGGCTGGCATTAATCCAAAAAACACAAATTAATAAATGTTGGAGAGGCTGCGGAGAGATTGGAACTCTTATACACTGCTGGTGGGAATGTAAAATGGTACAACCACTTTGGAAATCTATCTGGCGTTATCTTAAACAGTTAGAAATAGAACTACCATACAACCCAGAAATCCCACTCCTCGGAATATACTCTAGAGAAATAAGAGCCTTCACACGAACAGGTATATGCACACCCATGTTTATTGCAGCTCTGTTTACAATAGCAAAAAGCTGGAAGCAACCAAGGTGTCCATCAATGGATGAATGGTTAAATAAATTGTGGTATATTCACACAATGGAATACTACGCATCAACAAAGAACAGTGACGAATCTGTGAAACATTTCATAACATGGAGGAACCTGGAAGGCATTATGCTGAGTGAAATTAGTCAGAGGCAAAAGGATGAATATTGTATAAGACCACTATTATAAGATCTTGAGAAATAGTATAAACTGAGAAGAACACATACTTTTGTGGTTATGAGGGGGGGAGGGAGGGAGGATGGGAGAGGGTTATTTACTGATTGGTTAGTAGATAAGAGCTACTTTAGGTGAAGGGAAGGACAATACTCAATACATGGAAGGTCAGCTCAAATGGACTGGACCAAAAGCAAAGAAGTTTCCGGGATAAACTGAATGCTTCAAAGGTCAGCGGAGCAAGGGCGGGGGTCTGGGGACTATGGCTTAAGGGGACTTCTAAGTCAATTGGCAAAATAATTCTATTATGAAAACATTCTGCATCCCACTTTGAAATGTGGCGTCTGGGGTCTTAAATGCTAACAAGCAGCCATCTAAGATGCATCAATTAGTATCAACCCACCTGGATCAAAGGAGAGTGAAGAACACCAAGGTCACACGATAACTAAGAGCCCAAGAGACAGAAAGGGCCACATGAACCAGAGACTTACATCATCCTGAGACCAGAAGAACTAGATGGTGCCCAGCCACAACCGATGACTGCCCTGACAGGGAGCACAACAGAGAACCCCTGAGGGAGCAGGAGATCAGTGGGATGCAGACCCCAAATTCTCACAAAAAGTCCATACTTAATGGTCTGACTGAGACTAGAGGAATCCTGGTGGTCATGGTCCCCAAACCTTCTGTTGGCCCAGGACAGGAACCATTCCCAAAGACAACTCATCAGACATGGAAGGGACTGGACAATGAGTTGGAGAGAGATGCTGATGAAGAGTGAGCTACTTGTTTCAGGTGGACACTTGAGACTGTGTTGGCATCTCCTGTCTGGAGAGGAGATAGGGTAGAGAGGGTTAGAAACTGGCAAAATTGCCACGAAAAGAGAGACTGGAAGGACTGACTCATTAGGGGGAGAGTAAGTGGGAGTATGGAGTAAGGTGTATATAAGCTTATATGTGACAGACTGACGAGTTGTAAACATTCACTTAAAAAAAAAAAAGCTCAATAAAAATTATTAAAAAAAAAAAAACCCAGTGCTTTGAACCTGTTAGTTCTGGTTTGAACTCCTGATGAGAATTTGCATTTCTAACAAGTTCCCAGGTGATGCTAATGCTGCTGGTTAGTGACCAGTTCTGAGAACCACTAGTACAGTGGTGGTTCTCAAAATTTATTATACATAAGAATCACTTAGGAATCTTGGTAAACTATAAATTCTAATTCAGTATATCTGGGGTAAAAATATAAATTCTCAGCAAGGGTTCAAACAAGAACAAACTGGTTCAAAGCCCTGATTAAAGCTATGGAAGGCAGAAAGAGAGGGAGAAAATAAAGAACAAATGCAGGAAATAGTAAACAATTACAAACATTGTAGATATTAATCCAACTGTATCAATCATCATTTTAAGCTGGTCTAAATATACCAACTAAAAGAGGTAGAATAGATAAAAAGGCAAAACTTAACTATATGTTAGCTATAAGAAACCCACTTTAAATATAAAGTCTCAAATAATTTAAAAACAGAGATAGCGAAAGATATACCATGCTAAAACTAATTAAAAAAAAAAGCTGTAGTATCTATATTAATTTCAGACAAAGCAGTCTCAGAACAGTGAAAATTATTGGAGATAAAGAGGCATATTACATATTTATAAAGGGGTCAATTCACCAAGAAGACATAGTAATCCTTAAGGTGTATGCACCTAACATAAGAGCATCAAAATATGTGAGGGGAAAACTGACAGAAGTGCAAGGCGAAATAGACAAATTCACTATTATACTTTGAGTCTTCAATATTCCTTGTCAGTAACTGATAGATAAGCAGGAAGAAGATCAGTAAAGATTAGATGACCCGAACAGCACTAGCAGTCAACTTGATCTCATTGACATTTATAGAACACTCTATCCAACAGCAGTAGAAAACATATTCTTCTCAAACTCACATGGAACATTCACCAAGATTAATTACATTTTGGGCTCATAACAAACCTACAATGGTCTCACATATAGATCCCCACAGAACTAAAACAGAAATCAATAACAAAAGATATCTAGGAAATTACCCAAATATCTCAAAATTAAATAACACACTTTTAAATAATACATGAGCCAAAGAAAAAAAACTAAAAAAAAATTTTTTTAAATATTTTGATTTAAATGAAAATATAACGTGCCAGATTTGTCGGATGTAGCAAAAGCAGTGCTTAGAGGGAAATTTATAGTATTAAATGTATATATTAGAAAAGAAGATCTAAAGTAAGCCATAACTACCTACCTCAAATGATTGGTTTAGGTTCATATGAACAATTATTTTTTCATCACCAGATGAATGGATAAACAAATTATGATATACATGCACAATGGAATACTATGCAATGATAAAGAACAATGATGAATCTGTGAAACATCTCACAACATGAATGAATCTGGAGGGCATTATGCTGAGTGAAATTAGTCACAAAAGGACAAATATTGCATGAGACCAATATTATAAGAACTCAAGAAAAGGTTTAAACAAACAAAAAAAGCATTCTTTGATGGTTACAAGGCTGGGGAGGGAGAAGGAGTGGAATTCATTAACTAGATAGTAGACAAGGATCAACTTTGGTGAAAGGAAGAACATCACACAATGCAGGGGAAGTCAGCACAACTGGACCAAAACAAAAACTAAGAAGTTTCCTGGAAACATCCAAACACTTTGAGGGGCAGAGTATCTGGGGCTGGGACCTGGGGACTATAGTTTCGGGGACATCTAGGTGGATTGGCATGACAAAATTTATTAAAGAAAATGTTCTGCATCCCACTTTGGTGAGTGGCTTCTGGGGTCTTAAAATCTTGTGAGTGGCTATCTAAGATACATCAATTGGTCCCATCCCACTTGGAGCAAAGGAGAATGAATAAAACCAAAGACACAAGATATTAGCCCAAGAGAATAAAGGACCTCATAAACCAGAGACTCCATCAGCCTGAGACCAGAAAAACTAGATGGTGCCCGGCTACCACCAGTGACCACCCTGACAGGGAACACAATGGAGAGTCCCGGATGGATGACAGAAAAGTGTGCAGCGGAACTCAAATTCACCTTAAAAGACCAGACTTAATGATCTGACAGAGATTGGAAGAAGCCTCAGAACTATGGCCCCTGTATGCTCTGTTAACCCAGGGCTGAAACTATTCCCAAAGCCCACTCTTCAGGCAGAAGTTAGACAGGACTATAGGATAAAAAATAGTACATGTGGGGAGTGTGCTTCTTGGTTTAGTCAGACACACAAGACCAGATGGGCAGCTCTTGTCCGGAGGCAGGATAAGAAGGTAGAAAGGTACAGGAACTGGTTGAATGGACACAGGGAACCCGAAATGGAAAGGAGGAGTGTGTTGATACATTGTGAGGATTTCAACTAATGCTGCAAAACAACATGTGCATAGATTTTTGCGTGAGAAATTAACTTGAGCTGTGAACTTTCACCTAAAGCAAAAAAAAAAAAAGATTATTTTTAACATACTGAAAAATGTAGTTGTCTAGGACAGAATTTCCTGGATTATACAACACAAGATTTTACAAGTTCAACTTTATACAAATTGTTTACTAAGGTACAAAATAAAATTTTAGAAATTTATTATTTTTTTTTACCATATATGCAAATAGAAAATATTTGGTGTACAGATGGCTACCTTGAAGCGATAAGTTAGACAACTGCCATCATAATTTTAGTATCCAGACTATGGCATGACACAGAGCAGCAACTCTCAAACTTTTTGGTCTCAGAACCCCTTTACATTCTTAAAATTATTGATAATCCCAAAAAACTTTTTTCTATATAGGTTATATCCATTAGTACTTACTGTTTAGAAATAAAAATAGAAACTTTGAAAATATTTATTTACTTATTATACAATAACAATAATAAAGCCATTGCATGTTAATATAAGTCATATATTTTTATGAAAAGTGTATTTTTAAAGCAAAAACATTTAGTGAGAAGAAAGGCTTGTTTTCTTTTTATTTTTGCACACTTCTTCAATGTCTGGCTTAACTGAAGATAACTACATTGTCATATCTGCTTTTGCATTCAATCTGTTGGAGTATGTTATTTCAATTGAAGTATGTGAAGAAAATCCAGCTACACAGAGCTGTGTAGTTGCAAAAAGGAGGAGGCTTTTAATAGCATTTTTGGATAATTGTGACTGTGCTTTGATACTACACCAAAACTCAACAAGTGGCAATTTCTTAAAGGTTAGTTGCAATCTGGAATCTGAAAATATGTCAATGAACTTTTTGTACTCTGTTACATTAAAAATCCACTATTTTGTACTTTGGTTGGATCATTTCTGCATGTATGATTTTATAACATCATACATTGGTCATTTGGAAGATATTGCTTCTCTGAGTTATACGGTTTTTTCGGATGTCGACACATTTCATTATATAGTATCAACAAATCACATTCATTAATATCACACCAGTCTCATATAAAAAGCCTTGAAGAATTGGGAAGCTGTCAAGCTCACAGTGGCAGAGACAAATTTTCCCAAATTCTATTTTTTTTGCTTGAAAGCTCAAATTTTATTATTGGCAACAAATACTGTCAGTTGTTTTCCTTGAAGTGACAAGCTCACTTTGTTCATCTTTGACAAAATGTCTTTTGAATACCCAGGTCTGAACCATAGTTTGTCAGTCATTTCTTTCCAGTAAAAATGAAATTTTGTGAGGGAAAGAAAAACAGCTAGTTCGGCTCTCAACTCAAATACCTGCAGACCCTGCTTCAGTATGCAGCCGAAGTGCTCATGCACACTTCTCAATTTGTCACACGGAGTACTAAAAACAAGTGGACACAAGGGTTAAGACTGAGTAAAATTAATAATTTTTACCACTTCATCATAGATATTCTTAAATTATAATGACTTTTTTTTTTCTTCCCTGTGAGTAAAAAATGTAGTAAAGAATACAATGACTATTAGTACAATTTGGTGCTATGGCCTCAATTCATGCCAAAGCACTGGCAGTTTTATTCATCAGTGCTTTTGCACAAAAGCATACAAAGCTACTGGTTAATGAAATGTTGAGTGCGGTTTCATTTTGAAGAAAAAGGAGGAGAACACACCTGAGTTGACATGACAGTGTTCAGAACGTGGCCTGGTCAGATACGTGTGGTTTTGAGTATCAGCTTGTTTTGCCCATGCAGTCATGTTGAATGTTTACAGTTCAAATGTAAAAACAGTGGAAAAGGCAGAAAATGCCCAAGTATCTTTACAAAAATTGTTTTGACCCTATGCTTCTGGTGGACCCCCCAGGGACTTTGAAAATTGCTGTGTAGATGGATTTATGAAGAGACGAGAAAGACTTCGTTCAGTCCTGTCCAGATACTTCAACGCTTCCTGCCCTCTGCCACCATCACATGCTGTCTGCTAAATTGCATCTATTAGGAACCAAAAGCCAGACCCGTTGCCGTCAAGTCAGTTCTGATTCATGGAGACCCCATGTGTTACAGAGTTACAGGGTTTTCTTGGCTGTAATTGTAATGGAAGAAGATCACCAGGCCTTTCTTCCACGGCTCCACTGGGTGGGTTTGAATTGTCAAACTTCATGTTAGTTGTTGAGCGCAAACCATTTGTGCCACCCAGGATGTGATAAAATAGAGAGGCTAAGGAAGAAGTAACCATAATATACAAACATAGAGGATTCTAATTCTTCAGAATAAGGAGATTCTAATTTTATCAGACAGAAACTGTGAGTTTAGCAAATTAGACAGCCTAGAGAGATTCAGGGCTACGGCGATTCTGCAGGTGACTCTCCTAGAAGGTAGTAGCAGGTAAGGATAACCTTTGGCTACCCTGGATTGATGGAGAGTGGTAGGGGGAAGGAAATAGCTTTATAGAGGAATGTGGGAAGGACCACTAGCAGATGGAGCTGAGGCCAGCACAGATCCTGCCATTTTTAAACACACACAAAGCTAGTGGTTAAGGAAACGTTGGGCACAATTTCTTTTTGATGAAAAAGGAGAAGAACATACCTGAGCTGAGACGACAGTATCAAGAATGTGGTGCGTTTAGATATGCGGGGTTTTGAGCAAAAGCGTGTTTTTCCCTTATATTCATGTTGCTGTGTCTTTAAGAAACATAACCTCCTCTCAGGAAGTGGTGAGTTAAAGGCCAGTGAAAGATATCTGTGCATTTCTGGATGTTTGAGGAGTCCATTAGTACAAGTAACGATACCAATCTTGTACCTGGAGTAAAAGCCTTTTCTTATTAACAAACACAGTTCAGGGGATATTAACTAATACCACAGCCTCCTCCAGACAACTGCTTCGAATCCTCCTTCTAAGTTTTATGGGGGAAAAATGTCTTCCAGGGGCTAAAGTAAAAGCAGAAGTGGATGTAAACAGAATTAAAAAGTCAGGTTTTCAGGCTGTATCTGGAATAAGCTTTCAGTTGAAATGAAATGTAATTAGCAAGTAAGATAATGCAGTTTGCTTCATTTAGCTCTTCAGTGGGTTTATAAACAAATTCTGTCGGTTAACTTGTAAAGCAGATGCACCCACTACATCCTGGCTAAGCATGTTATAGAAAACAGCCTGATGCAGGTGCAAGGAATACAAGGTGATACATTTATCAATTTACCGGTAGGAAATGTTGGCAACAATGAATGGGCAAAATTTTTAAATGTTCCCCACTAGGGATCAAACCAAACCCATTGCAGTGAGTTGATTCTGACTCCTAGTGACCCTGTAGGACAGAATAGAATTGCCCCATTGGGTTTCCAAGTCTGGAAATCTTTACGGAAGCAGACTGCCACATCTCTTTCCCACAGAGCGGCTGGTGGGTTTGAATTGGCAACCTTTTGGTCAGCAGCCAAGCACTTAACCACTGAGCCGCCAAGGCACCTTCCTAGTAGGGAAGGTGAAGAAATATTTTGCCTGAGGAATTAAGACAGAAAAGCCTAGGAGCAACACTTAAAGTCAACATTAACATTTCCTTTAGTATGCTCCCATGAAGACAAACTCAAGGGTCATTTGGGGTCCGAAACAACACTAAACTCTGGTTATTTTTACCACAATATTAGCAGTGATTGTTTGTAAGGCAGGGTCAGAGATTTTTTTTTTTTAATTTTCTGTGTTTTTATATTTTACCCATACTATCTCATTACAATTTAAAAACTTAAATTCATTTGAAAAAGGCAAATTAAAAAAAAAAAAAAAAGGCGTGAGCTTATCCTAGAGAAGATTTAAAAAAATACTAAGGTATTATACTTTTAAATATTTAAATAAAACCCTGTTTGAGTTTGGGAAAATAAAATCCTCTCCTATTTGGTCACATGAAATCATTGAAAACTGGCTTTGCCTATTTTTTGACTAAAAATAATATGATCAACTTACTGAGCACGAGAAGAAATTCTAGCTTTTCTAAATTGGAAATTCACATCTTCATTCAAGTTAGGCAGATTAGAGAGCACACTGAAGAGCTGAGTCCATGCGCAGCAATTTTTATTTCATTTTACTGTCTGCACAATAACCCCAGACTCAGCTGTTGTTGTTATTGATGGTGACTCCATGTGTGCAGAGCACAACTGCTCCATAGAGTTTTCAAGGCTATGACTTTTTGGAAGCAGATCCCCAGGCCTGTCTTTTGGGTGATTTTGAACCGTAAACTTTTCAGTTAGTAATTGAGCACTTAACTATTTTGAACCGTAAACTTTTCAGTTAGTAATTGAGCACTTAACCATTTGTGTTGCCTAGCTATCCATGCAGCTGTTTTGTAGAAAAAAATCAAGAAGTATTCGAGAGTGAAGATGTCTTCTCTCCAACGAGCAAAGAGACCAGCTAGAAAATGTGGCTGACCTAGAAGGAGAAGAAGTCTCCCATTTTTATTTTGCCAAATCCCCTCAAGGCTTAGCTCAAATTCTAAGTCCTCCAAGATAACCTCCCTCACCTCATAGCTCTCGTTCTCACTCCTTCCTCTGAAATTCTGTGGCTCCTCTTCTCTGCACTACTCTTGTAGCCCTCAACCTGGCTCCACTCTGCTGTATATAAACATGTCCCATCTCCCCAACATGATGATCTGTTAGGAGCAGAGGTCACACCTTAGACCTCCTGACATTCTCAGTGCTCCCATCATGCTCTATGTTAGGAAACCCGCATATCTATGATGGGATGACAGAAAGGAGAGTGTGTATCTGTAGGATTTGCTAAACATGGAAATGATTTTTGGCAGAGTGTGCTTCTTTGCCGAAATATCACAAGAAGTTAGATAATATAGATACAGAGCATATCTCTTTTTGTCTCCGTAGATATCGCCTCAATAATGACTGGAAAATAGCAAATACTGGAATGATGGTTATGCTGTACTTATATTAAATACAGTTTTATATAAAGTACATTCTAGCCTTCAACTAGAATGGTTGGGGGAAGAAAACTCCCACAAGAGCAAATACGGCACCCCAGCTGTTGCAGCCTAAGAAACTTTCAAAATTTCTAAAAATAGAAACAACTTTTTTGTTTTGTTAAAAAAGAAAGAAAGAAAAAACGATTAGCACTGGTTCTGTCCTACAAAGTATTTTATCATTTTACCTACATTAAACTTGTAAGGTCTAAGTACGGATACATCTTATATGCTGATACTTGGCAGCTCCTTTGAAAGTTAGCAGATAGCCCTATCCATCTCTTCTTTGTAATCCACTCAAGCACAAGGAGTCCTGGTGGTGCAGTGGTTAAGAGCTCAGCTGGCTGCTAACCAAAAGGTTAGGAGTTTGAATCCACCAGCTGCTCCTTGGGAACCCTATTCGGCAGTTCTACTCTGTCCTGTAGGGTTGCTGTGAGGCTGTGAGTTGGAATCGACTTGATGGCACCAGGTTTGTTTTTTTTTTTTTGTAAAGTACAAATCTATAAACCTGTCTAAACCTTTGAGTCAATTTTTCCTAGTCAGCAAAACAAAAAATAAATGCTTTGACCAGATCCTTATTCATTAATTCATCTTTTTAAAAATTTATATTGAGCACCTACTACGTGCCTGCCCTATTTTAGGCATTCTGGAAAGGAGCCGGTTATCCAATAGGATCCTGCCAGATCATCTGTAGTGAACAATTTCACATTTTTTTCATCACATCAAAAACTCTGATTCTAGGTATGGCTGGCATCTGTCTCCCAACCCCATAGCACCTTCCTACAGAATCAAAGCCTCTTTTCAAATTTACAGTCCCTGACATGGGGGATGATCCAGTAAGCAAGGTAAGCATGGGCTTACTTGTGCTTACTTAGTAATCTGTAGTGAATCATTTCACCACAGATGATCTGGTAAGCAAGGTATGTACCGTGCTTACCTTGCTTATTGGATAATCCACCCCTGATTCAGGGTACAGAAGTAACAAAACAGACAAAAAACTGCCCTCAGAGCATTTATATTTTAGTGGGGAAGACAAGCAATGAACAGACATATAACAAAAGCTATTGGAAAAAATAAAAAAAGGTAAGAGGATTGGGAGTGCAGGGCTGGGGTGGGTAAAAGAGGGTGGTCAAAAAAGTCAGATCATGATATTTAAACCAAGCCTTAAAGGAGGATGGAGTTAGCCATGAGAGTATTTTCTCCAATCTTCTAATAGCATGTGAAATTTTACATATGATTCAGGCACTTATCTATGTAGTTGGTCCCACTTAGCATATATACCTCAATTCTCAAGTTGTTTTTTATTCATTTATTTAACACTTATTAAACACATACTGTGTGCCTCATACTGCCTGGCTCTAAGGATACATTACCATAATCCCTGTATCAAGGGGTTCAGAACTTAACGGATGAAGCAGACAGGTGAGTAAACTTACGATATTTCAAGAAGGGCACTGAGCAGAGAACACAGAATCCCAAGAGGAAACTAACTTCCTAGAAGAAGTAAGCACATCTTTGCAGAGGAGATGGCATTGCAATTAGAGCTATGAAAACTCTTAATAGAGATATAAATCCAAAGTGACAAAAATATTGGGAACTAAATAGTACCTTGATTCTTATAGAAACCGAAGGTGCATAATATTGCCATTCATAATATTTTCTAGGAATGCGTATCGCAAATGCTGAAATGTCTAGAGACTTATAACTATCAGTAATAATAGGGTAAATGTTTAAATTTCTTTAACACGGAGCGTCTACTTGTTCTGATCTTTGTCATGAATTCTTATTTAAACTCTCAGGAAGTTTTCTTTCAAAGATTGATAGACATATGAACAATTATTGTGCATTTTTAATGCAAAGCCATTAGACTGATCTCACACAAAGAATCTTCTATTTTCTGTATTGGGATAAATTTCCTACGTGTATTCCAGATTTATAATTTTCAAAGTGCTTTCATGTTGTATCATTTGGTCATCTTTTTATCTCTGATGACTACTTCATTCACAATAATATTTCCAACACGTCTTTTAACCTGACCTGTTGCCGTTGAGTCAATTCTGACTCATAGCAACCCTACAGAACAGAGTAGAACTGCCCCATAGAGTTTCCAAGGAGTGCCTGGTGGATTCGAACTGCTGACCTCTTGGTAGCATTTAGCCACTATGCCACCCTAAGATAACTGAAATCTTTAGAAGATAGGCTTTCTCCCTACTTCAGTAGCTAAATTCCATGATAAAGATCCAGATTATGGCAATGTTGTTGCTTATTGTGGGCATGGTGCCAAAACATACTCTGTGCTAAACAAATATTCCTTTTTCCTTCCTCCGTGATTATTACATTCTTCAAGACCCAGCTCAACTTAGTGGAATGTGGGGTCTTTCTTTACCCCATCCTACCCCAAATGGATTGTTCTCTTAGCTTCTCATCTGCCCTTGCCCCACTCCATACCCTATCTCAGCTTTTTTGGATCTACTCCTAGATGTCTCATAAGCTCTGTAATAGACCAGTACTTCTCCATTGACCCAATACAGCTCCATCAAGAGTTCTGGTGGAATTCAAAAGTATATCCATTTACACAGTAGCAGAGAGGGTGCCTTCTGCTTAGAAATACTGCACTGAATTCTGGCCCTTGACCACTGGGTATGAGAGATCACTGGGATTTTTCCATCCCTCATCAGGACCCTGCTATTGGAGGGAATGTCTTCTGACTCCCAAGCAACCTGCTAGGGCTTGTTCTCCTTTTCGTTCTCACCAGGCTCCAACCAGGGACACACCCCTATTTTCCTCACATGTTCTTCTCTGATAGACCTCTCAGAACTACTGTCTGGGATCATGACTCCATCTAACACTCTGCAACCTGGTTTCAGCTCCCAAGTTCCCTAGATGAAACCTCCATAGCACCTACTTCTGGCTTGGGTGTGGGCTGTTGTTAGTTGCTGTCAAGTTGGCTCCGACTCATGGTGACCCCATGTACAACAGAATGAAATGTTGTCTGGTCCTGCACCATCATCATGATTGTTGGTATGCTCAAGTCCATTGTTGTAGCCACTGAAGGGGCTCATCTTTCAGCATGGTATCTGACAATATTTGTTGTGATCCACTTTGTTTTTATTGATTAACTTTCAAAAGTAGATTATCAGACCTTTCTTCCTAGTCTGGCTTAATCTGAAAGGTCTGCTGGAACCTGTCCACTGTGGGTAACCCCACTGGTATTTGAAATACCGTTAACAAAACTTCTAGCATTATAGTAACATGTGAACCACCACAGTAAGACAGACTGCCAGATGGGTGGTGGTAGATGTGAGCAAGCTCTGCTATTTCTCAGGCACTGTTTTACACTGTAGCCTACCCCAACTGTGACCAGGAACAAGTCTTTTTCCTTATCCCCTTAAGTTCTTGTTAATTCCCACCTGCCATCACCACTCGCCTACTGTCACGTAGCACTGTTCTCCCCCCTCCTTCAGGCTGTTTCAGTCCAGAAGAGCTCTGTTCTTGGGAAGCCAGTCTCATCCTTCCCATGGGCACTAGAAGCTAACCCCACTGTGATCTTGGCCTGCCTTTTTGCCATGCTGCACCTGTGACATCAGCTGGAGGCATGAACAGCAATTGCCTGAGAACAAACTCTAAAGCAAATCAAAAAGTGATGTCCTCAGGTAAGTAGTGGCTTCTGCAAAGTGTTTTGGGGGAGAGACCAGGACAACCATTTTTACACTAGGAGCTAGGGATTCCCAGGGCTCCTCCACAGTAATTCAGAATGCATTAGTGCCACACTGAAAGCTCTTCCTGTACATATCACCAAGGGAATTTTTAAACCAAAGTGTGTATTTGTTTTTAGATGAGGATCACAGTTACTATACATGAAAAGTATTTTATTTGCATCTTCCCAAAGATGGTTGAAGGTAGAGTAAATCATCCAGAAAACTATTGCTGTAAAGTGAGGGTCCTTTTTAGAAATGCTATCGTTCCACCCTCAAACTAATTCTAAGTGAGAACCCTTATCCAAGAACTAAAATTTCTTTTCTTTTTTTAACCATGAACTGTAGTAGTGTGACTATTTAGATCTTATTTCCTCATGCAAAGAATTTTGTTATATGTAGGAGTATTGAAATGGTCTTAGTTATCTAGTGCTGCTATAACAGAAATGCCACAAGCGGGTGGCTTTAACAAACAGAAATTTATTTTCTCACAGTTTAGAAGGCTAGAAGTGTGAATTCAGGGTGCTGGCTCTGGGAAAGGCTTTCTCTCTCTGTCAGTTTTGGAGGAAGGTCCTTGACAATTTGAGCTTCTGCTCCAGAGCAATCTTCATGTGGCTTGACATCTTTCTTCCACCATTTCTGCTTCTTTTGCTTGCTTGTTTAATCTCGTTTATATCTCTAAGAGATTGACTTTAAACACACCCTACACTAATCCTGACTTATTAACATAACAAAAACAACCCATTCCCAAATGGGATTATAACCACAGACATAGAGGTTAGGATTTACAACACATATTTTGGGGAACACCATTTAATTCATAAAAATGCCAAGTTATTTTGCATAAATATTTTTATGAGTGAGAGAGGGAGAACTGATTTTTCTTAATTTGAGATGGAAATTAGAAACACCATTATCATGTACAAAAGTAATTTGTAACTATGATCTATCAAAGAAATATACAATGGATTATGGGTAGAAGTTGTTGTTGTTAGGTGCCGGCAAGTCAGTTCCATATCATAATGACCCCTATATACTACAGAACGAACCACTGCCCAGACCTGTGCCAACCTCACAACTGTTGTTATGCTTCCGCCCAATTTTACAGCCATTGTGTCAATCCATCTCATTGAGGGTTTTCCTCTTTTTCATTGACCTTCTACTTCATTAAGAATAATATCCTTTTCCGGGGACTGGTCCCTTCTGATAACATGTCCAAAGTATGTGAGACAAAGTCTTGTCATCCTTGCCTCTAAGGAGCATTCTGGCTGTACTTTTGCAAGACACATTTGTTAGTTCTTTTGGTAATCCGTGGTATATTCAATATTCTTCGCAGACACTGTGATTCAAAGGTGTCAGTTCTTCTTCAGTCTTCCGTATTCATTGTCCAGCTTCCTCAAGCAAATAAGGTGATTGAAAACACCATGGCTTGGATCAGGCACACCTTAGTCCTAAAACTGACATCTTTGCTTTTTAATACTTGAAAGAGGTCTTTTGCAGCAGATTTGCCCAATGCAATGTGTCACTGGATTTCTTGACTGCTATGATTTCTTGACTGCCACCTCCATTATTATCCTATCACTGACAATGTACTTCAGGATAGATCTTGAAATGTTCTTTTTGACAATGAATGTGACACCATTCCTCTTCAATTTATCATTCTCGGCATAGTAGACCAAAGGATTGTCTGATTCAGAATGGCCACTACCAGTCCATTTCAGCTCAGGAATGCCTAGAGTATCAATTGTCATGTGGTCCATTTTATTTTTGACAACTTCCAATTTTTCTAGATTCACACTTCATACATTCCACGTTTTGATTATTAATAGATATTTGCAACTGCTTCTTCTCTTTTTGAGTCATGCCACATCAGCAAGTTAAGGTCCTGAAAACTTGACTCCATCCATGTCATTAAGGTTGACTCTATTTTGAGGAGGCTGCTCTTACCCAGTCATATTTTGAGTGCCTTCCAACCCGAGGGGCTTATCTTCCAGCACTATATCAGACTATGTTCCACTGCTAGTCATAAGGTTTTCACTGGCTAATTTTTTCAGAAGTAGACTGCTGGGTCCTTCTTCCTAGTCTGTCTTAGTTTGGAAGCTCAGCTGAAACCTGTCCTCCAAGGGTGACCCTGTCAGTCTTTGAAATACCGGTAGCATAGATTCCAGTATTATAGCAACATGGAAGCCACACAGTAGGACAAACTGACAGCTGTGTGAGGGTTAGTAGAAGTAGCTCCCCAAAAAGGTACCTTTAGTATGGTAGGAAATTCAAGGGAGTCTTCATGGTAGACACAAATTAAATTCCAAACTGGCTTTTTATTTAATTTAAGAATGAACATTTTTAATTTTTTAAATATTTTATGCAAAAATTCTTTTTTTCTCTAAAAAGTTTTTTTGGGGGGGTGGGGGAGAGGGAAGAAGGAGACCTGTAGGCTACTATTTCTTTATGACTTTTCTCATTTTGTAACATTAGCCAAACCCTAGGACGTGGAGTAAAAAGTGATTGCATCTCAGGAGATGAGGTCAGTTACCTATTGACCATCCAGCACACTGATTCTTTCCTCCAAACCAGCACAGGTTACAGGATAGACCACGTTGGGAATAAATGTCTCATTTGTGTTATTTATTTCTGGAGAAATATAATGGTTTATATTTGATAAGTTACATTAAATTTTTTCAGTATGGGGATATATCTTTAGAATACAATTCCTAAGTTTGCCAGCGCTTGTTAGGGTGGTACAGAAACTCATGGATGCTTGCTGATGGGGCTGGGATGTGAGGGCGTCTCTCTCCACTCCATTCTCTAGCAGCACTTCTCAAACTTTAATGTGCATAGAATCACCTGGGCTTCTTATTAGGGTGCAGATTATGATTTAATAGATCTGGAATGAGTCTGAGATTTCCTGCTTCTAACAAGATCCCTGTGTGATGCTGATGTTCCTTGTCTGGAGGCCACACTTTGAGTAGCAAGACGTAGAAGTCATTTTTTTTTTTTTTTAATTCCAGAATTAGGAAGCCTTTTGCGCAAATTCAGGAGGCTGTGCATCCACAAGAGTAGGCATGCTCGCCTAATATATTTTACAGCTAAATTTAGCTTAGTTCAGTCAAATCTTCTCAAATTTGCCCAAAATTACTGGGCAAATGAGCACATATACGATTGACCATTGATCTTTAATAACAATAAGGGGCCAATCTGGCTGCACAAAAATCCTATACATACGCCATAAATTGTGCCTGAGGAATAAAAAGTACTTCTGATTCCACTGGATCTGAACGTGGGAGTCTGAGTTTTACAAATCAGCTAAGTGCAAGGAAACCCCACGGCAAGGAGCTGGAAACAGACCTATTTCTATTGTGAGAATTCTAAGCAAAAGCAGAAGGAAAAAGAGAATTCTTTGTGGAATTTAATTCTTTCCAAAGAGTAACAAACAAAAATAACTGGGAACATGCCCTTTGGGGACATGGGACTTGGGACAAATGAGGTTTGCTTCCTAAGAACAGTACTCAGAAGAGAAACAAATAGCTAAGCTGGGTTTGACTGAGAGCTAGCAGCCTGAAAATTTTGTTATCTCAAGAAAAGCATAATTTACAGAGTGGTGGTAATGATAACAATCTGAATTAATAAACCCACCAGTGAAACCACCGTTCAAATACACGTTGGGTGATTTAATTAGCCTCGACTGTACTTTCTCTGTCAATCCCAAACTTCCAGGGATGGAATTGTTGGGTATATTTTTCACTCTATGATTCTGAGAAGTTTATTTTTACCTGGCAAACAATTTTAAACATGAGACAAAGCAGGGCCGCAGTGGTGAAATCACGTAGGAAGTCTGTGCTCCTGCTCCCCCGGCCCCGGGCCTCTGCCTCCCAGGCCCCAGTGCACAAAGAACTGGTGTGAATTTCAGATCCTGAGTCTGCTCTAAATCACAAGAAATAAAGAAATTAGAAATGACATGGTTTACCCAGGGGCCTTTGCTGAAGAGTATTTTTTTTGGAACTTTTACATCAGAGTCTCTAAACTCCCTGGCTTCATTAAGTCACATGTGTCATTGTGTTAGGAAGGAAGAAAAGAACATGTTATTAGCTAAGGACATCGTTTCCCTTTCTTTTGCCCTCCTCCACCCTCCTTTCTCATTTCACCTCATTGTATGTGATATCCCCTTATCCCCCACCCACCAAGACAACTATTAAATCCTTTGTCTTAAGATTCTTTATGCGGTAAATCTATGTTAACTTCCGATGCACGCTTTGAGGAAATATATTTCTTTACATGCCAGTAGTTTTGGAAGCAAACTCATGGTGCCAGTGGAGGGATGGTTCTATGGGTCATCATTTAACTTCTCTGTGGGTAAATTCTTTCCCTTCTCTTACCCACTTCTTCCTTTTCCTTTAGAGTTAAATTTTCAGAGCAAGGGAAGAAATCATGAGAAATAATTTTTTTAGAAGAAGGAGGGTGATTGTCATTGAAACTGATATGTCTAGATGATAGTAAAAACTGTCCTAGCCTCCCAAGGAACATAAGCCCTGAGGCTTGGGAAGAACAAAGCCATCCTCAGAGAGGAGAGGGGAGGGCTGGGGTCATGTGTGGCCTCTCATCCCTGTGGCACCAGCCGGAGCCCACAAACCATTTTATCATCCTCAGGCTCTAAGAGATCAAGGAAGAAGCTGTTTGGAACGTTTCCTTCAAGGCTGAGTTAAATATTCTGGTCTTTTGTTTGTCCTGGTGACTTCTCCTGGCTTTTCCTTGGGCACTCAGCATAGCCTGAATCAAGGGAAGCTTGCGGACCCCCATTTTTTTTCTCATTTTGGCTTAGTTTGGGTACAGGTCTTCATTCAACACTCTCTGACTTGTTTCTGTGCCTCTTTCTGCCCTGTGTAAATTTGGGACATTTTGTAGGGCCCCTATAAGTCAGAATTGACTGACAGCAAGAGTTTTTTTTTTTTTTTCTTTTTTTTCAGTTTAGTGGTAATTGAAGGTGCACTGCTGGCTTAATGGTTAAGTGCTGCTCTGCTGCTGACTGAACTTTGGGGGGTTAGAACCTACCAGCAGCTCTGCAGAGAAAAGGTCTGAGGATCTGCTCCTGTAAAGATTGCAGCCTAGAAAACCCTATGGGGCAGCTCTGCTCTGTCTTATAGGGTTGTTATGAGTCAGAATCTACTCGACAGCATACAACAACAACTGGTAATTGGAATAAGAGGAGATCCTTTTGTTTTTATACTGAGGGTCCATTTTACCTCTGCATCAAAAGCTGCTTTGACTACTGTTTGCAGAAGCTTTGGATACTCTATGTATTTTGAAAAAAAAAAAGAGTTGTAGGCCTAGAGCAGTGTCTGTGACCAGGGAGATATTATTGTGGAAATTAATGTGAGTGTCTGAAATATATTTCACCTAAATATATAATAGTTAATTCCCAAATTGCTATTAAAATGTTCATCTCTAAAAAGTAATAAATGTTGAAGGGGCTGGGTGAATGGAAAGTGACTGCTAATGGTCATGGGGTTTCTTCTTAGGATGATGACAATGTTCTAAAATTGATGGTGGTTTATGGCTGCACAGCTCTGTTAATATAATAAAAACCATTGAATTCTACACTTCCAGTGAGTGGATTGCATGGTATATAAATCATATCTCAAAAAAACAGTTATAAAGTCATAATAAAAAGACACAGCTGCAGGGGGCGGAGCCAAGATGGCGGACTAGGCAGACGCTACCTCGGATCCCTCTTACAACAAAGACACGGAAAAACAAGTGAATCGATCACATACATAACAATCTACGAACCCTGAACAACAAACACAGATTTAGAGACGGAGAACGAACTAATACGGGGAAGCAGCGATTGTTTCCAGAGCCTGGAGCCAGCATACCAGTCAGGTATGGCACAAGCACAGAGAGCTGCTCCACCCCCCTGAACTAACCCTGGGAGGGGGACCAGCTGGTTCCACGGGCGGCATGGGATGCAGCCGGTAGGAGAAGTCCCCGGGAGGCAGCGCCTGGTCTTGGAGCAGAAAGAGCAGCGTCCAAGCTGGGGAACCGTCCCGCAGGGATTTGGACTGGACGCAGGTACGGCATAAACACGGAGAGTTGCTCTACCCCCCTGAACTAACCCCGGGAAGGGGACAAGCTGGGTCGCGCGGGCGGCGTGGGACGCAGCCGGTAGGAGAAGTCCCCAGGAGGCAGTGACTGGTATTGGAGCGGGGAGAACAGCGTCCCAGCCGGGTCACTTGGTCATGGCACAAGCACGGGGAGCTGCTCCACCCATCTGAACTAACCCCGGGAGGAGGCCCAACTGGCTCTCGGGTGCGGCACGGCCACGCGGCTGGAGGGACGAGAAGTCCCCGGGAGGCAGCGACTGATTTTGGAGTCGAGAGTGCACCGTCCCAGTAGGGGAGCCTTGACGCTGGGTGTGGGGCTGGAAGCGGAGGATCTGACCGTGATTCCAGCGGGCCAGACCCCCCGGGGGCAATCTCCACACAGCCAGCACACATAGGCGACACGCCCCGCGGGAATCTCAGATATAATAGTCATTCTAAGCAAGACAAGCAACTCTGGCTATATTCTGAGGTGCTACTGTCCTATCTCTCTGTTCCCTCCCCCGCCCTCCCCAGGCGGCTTCATTAACATCTGAATAGCCTGAGCCAGAGGGAGAACTCTGATAGGGATCTGACTGCATTTTTTTAGCGGATTTTCTGGAAAAACTAGTTTCCCAGTGATGGCGCGGAGACAGCAATCCATATCAAACCACTTAAAGAAGCAGACCATGACAGCTTCTCCAACCCCCCAAACAAAAGAATCAAAATCTTTCCCAAATGAAGATACAATCTTGGAATTATCAGATACAGAATATAAAAAACTAATTTACAGAATGCTTAATGATATCACAAATGAAATTCGGATAACTGCAGAAAAAGCCAAGGAACATACTGATAAAACTGTTGAAGAACTCAAAAAGATTATTCAAGAACATACTGGAAAAATTAATAAGTTGCAAGAATCCATAGAGAGACAACATGTAGAAATCCAAAAGATTAACAATAAAATAACAGAATTAGACAACGCACTAGGAAGTCAGAGGAGCAGACTCGAGCAATTAGAATGCAGACTGGGACATCTGGAGGACCAGGGAATCAACACCAACATAGCTGAAACAAAATCAGATAAAAGAATTAAAAAAAATGAAGAAACCCTAAGAATTATGTGGGACTCTATCAAGAAGGATAACCTGCGGGTGATTGGAGTCCCAGAACAGGGAGGGGGGACAGAAAACACAGAGAAAATAGTTGAAGAACTCCTGACAGAAAACTTCCCTGACATCATAAAAGATGAAAGGATATCTATCCAAGATGCTCATCGAACCCCATTTAAGATTGATCCAAAAAGAAAAACACCAAGACATATTATCATCAAACTCACCAAAACCAAAGATAAACAGAAAATTTTAAAAGCAGCCAGGGACCAAAGAAAGGTTTCCTTCAAGGGAGAATCAATAAGAATATGTTCTGACTACTCAGCAGAAACCATGCAGGCAAGAAGGGAATGGGACGACATATACAGAACACTGAAGGAGAAAAACTGCCAGCCAAGGATCATATATGCAGCAAAACTCTCTCTGAAATATGAAGGCGAAATTAAGATATTTACAGACAAACACAAGTTTAGAGAATTTGCAAAAACCAAACCAAAGCTACAAGAAATACTAAAGGATATTGTTTGGTCAGAGAACCAATAATATCAAATATCAGCACAACACAAGGTCACAAAACAGAACGTCCTGATATCAACTCAAATAGGGAAATCACAAAAACAAACAAATTAAGATTAATTAAAAAAAAAAATACACATAACAGGGAATCATGGAAGTCAATAGGTAAAAGATCACAATAATCAAAAAGAGGGAGTAAATACAGGAGGCATTGAACTGCCATATGGAGAGTGATACAAGGCGATATAGAACAATACAAGTTAGGTTTTTACTTAGAAAAATAGGGGTAAATAATAAGGTAACCACAAAAAGGTATAACAACTCTATAACTCAAGATAAAAACCAAGAAAAACGTAACGACTCAACTAACATAAAGTCAAGCACTATGAAAATGAGGATCTCACAATTTACTAAGAAAAACGCCTCAGCACAAAAAAGTATGTGGAAAAATGAAATTGTCAACAACACACATAAAAAGGCATCAAAATGACAGCACTAAAAACTTATTTATCTATACTTACCCTGAATGTAAATGGACTAAATGCACCAATAAAGAGACAGAGAGTCACAGACTGGATAAAGAAACACGATCCATCTATATGCTGCCTACAAGAGACACACCTTAGACTTAGAGACACAAACAAACTAAAACTCAAAGGATGGAAAAAAGTATAGCAAGCAAACAATAAGCAAAAAAGAAGAGGAGTAGCAATATTAATTTCTGACAAAATAGACTTTAGATTTAAATCCACCACAAAGGATAAAGAAGGACACTATATAATGATAAAAGGGACAATTGATCAGGAAGACATAACCATATTAAATATTTACGCACCCAATGACAGGGCTGCAAGATACATAAATCAAATTTTAACAGAATTGAAAAACGAGATAGATACCTCCACAATTATAGTAGGAGACTTCAACACACCACTTTCGGAGAAGGACAGGACATCCAATAAGAAGCTCAACAGAGACACGGAAGATCTAATTACAACAATCAACCAACTTGACCTCATTGACTTATACAGAACTCTCCACCCAACTGCTGCAAAGTATACTTTTTTTTCTACCGCACATGGAACATTCTCTAGAATAGACCACATATTAGGTCATAAAACAAACCTTTGCAGAGTCCAAAACATCAAAATATTACAAAGCATCTTCTCAGACCACAAGGCAATAAAACTAGAGATCAATAACAGAAAAACTAGGGAAAAGAAATCAAATCCTTGGAAACTGAACAATACCCTCCTGAAAAAAGACTGGGTTATAGAAGACATCAAGGAGGGAATAAGGAAATTCATAGAATGCAACGAGAATGAAAATACTTCCTATCAAAACCTCTGGGACACAGCAAAAGCAGTGCTCAGAGGCCAATTTATATCAATAAATGCACACATACAAAAAGAAGAAAGAGCCAAAATCAGAGAACTCTCCTGACAACTTGAACAAATAGAAACTGAGCAACAAAAGAATCCATCAGGCACCAGAAGAAAACAAATAATAAAAATTAGAGCTGAACTAAATGAATTAGAGAACAGAAAAACAATTGAAAGAATTAACAAAGCCAAAAGCTGGTTCTTTGAAAAAATTAACAAAATTGATAAACCATTGGCTAGACTGACTAAAGAAATACAGGAAAGGAAACAAATAACCCGAATAAGAAATGAGAAGGACCACATCACAACAGAACCAAATGAAATTAAAAGAATCATTTCAGATTATTATGAAAAATTGTGCTCTAACAAATTTACAAACCTAGAAGAAATGGATGAATTCCTGGAAAAACACTACCTACCTAAACTAACACATTCAGAAGTAGAACAACTAAATAGACCCATAACAAAAAAAGAGATTGAAACGGTAATCAAAAAACTCCCAACAAAAAAAAGCCCTGGCCCGGACGGCTTCACTGCAGAGTTCTACCAAACTTTCAGAGAAGAGTTAACACCACTACTACTAAAGGTATTCCAAAGCATAGAAAATGACGGAATACTACCCAACTCATTCTATGAAGCCACCATCTCCCTGATACCAAAACCAGGTAAAGACATTACAAAAAAAGAAAATTATAGACCTATATCCCTCATGAACATTGATGCAAAAATCCTCAACAAAATTCTAGCCAATAGAATCCAACAACACATCAAAAAAATAATTCACCCTGATCAAGTGGGATTTATACCAGGTATGCAAGGCTGGTTTAATATCAGAAAAACCATTAATGTAATCCATCACATAAATAAAACAAAAGACAAAAACCACATGATCTTATCAATTGATGCAGAAAAGGCATTTGACAAAGTCCAACACCCATTTATGATAAAAACTCTTACCAAAATAGGAATTGAAGGAAAATTCCTCAACATAATAAAGGGCATCTATGCAAAGCCAACAGCCAATATCACTCTAAATGGAGAGAACCTGAAAGCATTTCCCTTGAGAACGGGAACCAGACAAGGATGCCCTTTATCACCGCTCTTATTCAACATCGTGTTGGAAGTCTTAGCCAGGGCAATTAGGCTAGACAAAGAAATAAAAGGTATCCGGATTGGCAAGGAAGAAGTAAAGTTATCACTATTTGCAGATGACATGATTATATACACAGAAAACCCCAAGGAATCCTGCAGAAAACTACTGAAACTAATAGAAGAGTTTGGCAGAGTCTCAGGTTGTAAAATAAACATACAAAAATCACTTGGATTCCTCTACATCAACAAAAAGAACACCGAAGAGGAAATAACCAAATCAATTCCATTCACAGTAGCCCCCAAGAAGATAAAATACTTAGGAATAAATCTTACCAAGGATGTAAAAGACCTATACAAAGAAAACTACAAAGCTCTACTACAAGAAATTCAAAAGGACATACTTAAGTGGAAAAACATACCCTGCTCATGGATAGGAAGACTTAACATAGTAAAAATGTCTATTCTACCAAAAGCCATCTATACATTTAACGCACTTCCGATCCAAATTCCAATGTCATATTTTAAGGGGATAGAGAAACAAATCACCAATTTCATATGGAAGGGAAAGAAGCCCCGGATAAGCAAAGCACTACTGAAAAAGAAGAAGAAAGTGGGAGGCCTCACCTTACCTGACTTCAGAACCTATTATACAGCCACAGTAATCAAAACAGCCTGGTATTGGTACAACAACAGACACATAGACCAATGGAACAGAATTGAGAACCCAGACATAGATCCATCCACGTATGAGCAGCTGATATTTGACAAAGGACCAGTGTCAATGAACTGGGGAAAAGATAGCCTTTTTAACAAATGGTGCTGGCATAACTGGATATCCATTTGCAAAAAAATGAAACAGGACCCATACCTCACACCATGCACAAAAACTAACTCCAAGTGGATCAAAGACCTAAACATAAAGACTAAAACGATAAAGATCATGGAAGAAAAAATTGGGACAACCCTAGGAGCCCTAATACAGGGTATAAACAGAATACAAAACATTACCAAAAATGATGAAGAGAAACCCGATAACTGGGAGCTCCTAAAAATCAAACACCTATGCTCATCTAGAGACTTCTCCAAAAGAGTAAAAAGACCACCTACAGACTGGGAAAGAATTTTCAGCTATGACATCTCTGACCAGCGCCTGATCTCTAAAATCTACATGATTCTGTCAAAACTCAACCACAAAAAGACAAACAACCCAATCAAGAAGTGGGCAAAGGATATGAACACACACTTCACTAAAGAAGATATTCAGGCAGCCAACAGATACATGAGAAAATGCTCCCGATCATTAGCCATTAGAGAAATGCAAATTAAAACTACGATGAGATTCCATCTCACACCAGCAAGGCTGGCATTAATCCAAAAAACACAAAATAATAAATGTTGGAGAGGCTGTGGAGAGATTGGAACTCTCATACACTGTTGGTGGGAATGTAAAATGGTACAACCACTTTGGAAATCTATCTGGCGTTATCTTAAACAGTTAGAAATAGAACTACCATACAACCCAGAAATCCCACTCCTCGGAATATACCCTAGAGATACAAGAGCCTTCATACAAACAGATATATGCACACCCATGTTTATTGCAGCTCTGTTTACAATAGCAAAAAGCTGGAAGCAACCAAGGTGTCCATCAACGGATGAATGGGTAAATAAATTGTGGTATATTCACACAATGGAATACTACGCATCGATAAAGAACAGTGACGAATCTGTGAAACATTTCATAACATGGAGGAACCTGGAAGGCATTATGCTGAGCGAAATGAGTCAGAGCCAAAAGGACAAATATTGTATAAGACCACTATTATAAGATCTTGAGAAATAGTAAACCTGAGAAGAACACATACTTTTGTGGTTACGAGGCGGGGAGGGAGGGAGGGTGGGAGAGGGTTTTTTATTGATTAATCAGTAGATAAGAACTGCTTTAGGTGAAGGAAAAGACAACACTCAATACATGGAAGGTCAGCTCAATTGGACTGGACCAAAAGCAAAGAAGTTTCCGGGATAAAATGAACGCTTCAAAGGTCAGGGGAGCAAGGGCGGGGGTCTGGGGAACATGGTTTGAGGGGACTTCTAAGTCAATTGGCAAAATAATTCTATTATGAAATCATTCTGCATCCCACTTTGAAATGTGGCGTCTGGGGTCTTAAATGCTAACAAGCGGCCATCTAAGATGCAGCAATTGGTCTCAACCCACCTGGAGCAAAGGAAAATGAAGAACACCAAGGCCACACGACAACTAAGAGCCCAAGAGACAGAAAGGGCCACATGAACCAGAGACCTACATCATCCTGAGACCAGAAGAACTAGTTGGTGCCCGGCCACAATCGATGACTGCCCTGACAGGGAGCACAGCAGAGGACCCCTGAGGGAGCAAGAGATCAGTGGGATACAGACCCCAAATTCTCATAAAAAGACCAAACTTAATGATCTGACTGAGACTGGAGGAATCCCGGCGGCCATGCTCCCCAGACCTTCAGTTGACACAGGACAGGAACCATCCCCGAAGACAACTCATCAGAAATGAAAGGGACTGGTCAGCGGGTGGGAGAGAGACGCTGATGAAGAGTGAGCTAATTATATCAGGTGGACACTTGAGATTGTGTTGGCAACTCTTGTCTGGAGGGGGGATGGGAGGGTAGAGAGAGAGGGAAGCCGGCAAAATTGTCAAGAAAGGAGAGACTGAAAGGGCTGACTCAAGAGGGGGAGAGCAAGTGGGAGTAGGGAGTGAGATGTATGTAAACTTATATGTGTCAGACTGATTGGATTTGTAAACGTTCACTTGAAGCTTAATAAAAGTTATTAAAAAAAAATCATCTATATGAGACTGAAAGGTCAACAATTACTCTGAAGCAAAGATGGAATAGTAAGGGGACAGAAAATTAGATTACTAGAAATGGGACATCCAGAATGGAATTAATGAGAATATTGACAATTATGAAAAATCTAACCAATGCCACTGAACAATTAGTGTAGTACTTGTTAAATGGGAACCTCATTTGCTGTGTAAACTTTCATTGAAAATGCAATAAAATTTCGTTTTCAAAAAAAAAAAAAAAAGACACAGCTGCTTCTCCATGATTTGTAAGCAGCAATTGTCAACTGATAAACCAATAGATGAGGGAAATAACCTCACGTCACCAGGATGAATTCTCTGATGTCCATTATTTATCAATGACTTTCAAACTTGGATACACATTATTGGATCACCTGGAGAGCTTTTAAAATATTCTAAGGTCCAAGCCCCACAAAAAGAAACAACACATCTAGTGTTGAAAACTATCAATTTGAGGTCCGTGACTTCATATGTTTTCTGAATATCCTCCTCTTAAAAAAAAAAAAAATCTACATTTGCATCGTTCTAAAATCATAACAGTGCAAAAATTCTCACTTCTAGCCTTCTCTCTATCTACCTTGTCCCTTGCCCCCTACCTTCTTCAGGGTTAACAACTCTTGTTAGTATTTGTGTATCTCTCTACTGTTTGACACTAGTCGTTGTCAAACTATAACAGATATCAGAATCACCTGGAATAGTTGTTAA
Organism: Elephas maximus indicus; assembly: GCF_024166365.1. Classification (NCBI taxonomy): domain Eukaryota; kingdom Metazoa; phylum Chordata; class Mammalia; order Proboscidea; family Elephantidae; genus Elephas; species Elephas maximus. The sequence continues at coordinate 66,578,923 of NC_064826.1, read as the reverse complement.
AATCCAGACTCCTGGTTGCACCCGCAGAGTTTCTGATTCAGTAGGTCTGGGGTAGGGTGGAAATTTGCATTTCTAACAACTTCCCAGGTGGTGGTGATGCTGCTGGTGATTCTGCTTTGAGAATCACTGCTACAGGCAAAAGGGAAAGGGCAAAAAAAAAGGTAAAAGAAGAGATCAATGATGTGAATAAGAAAGAGGAACATTAATAAATTTAACAAGATTCATTGGCTGGCAAGGAAGGTTTAGATCAGCCCTGGGGATGAGGGTGGTTAAGGAAGTTGTGCCTTTCTTAGGTAACCTAGTGAAAAAAGAGAAAGAGTCAAGATATTGAAAGACTTGAGGCTAGAGAGAACATCAGACCATTTATTCCATACTATCCAAAATGCTCATAAGGAACCTGTACATAGACCAAGAAGCAGTGGTTTGAACAGAACAAGGGGATATAGCATGGTTTAAAGTCAGGAAAGGTGTGTCAGGGTTGTGTCCTTTCGCCATACTTATTCAATCTGTATGCTGAGCAAATAATCCATGATACTGAACTGTATGAAGAACAGGGTATCAGGATTGGAGGAAGACTCATTAACAATCTGCATTATGTGGATAACAACCTTTCTTGCTGAAAGTGAAGAGGACTTGAAGCACTTTCTGATGAAGATCAAAGACTGCAGCCTTCAGTATGTATTACATCTCAACATAAAAGAAAAATCCTCAACACTGGACCAATAAGCAACATCATGATAAAGAGAGAAAAGATTGAGATTGTCAAGGACTTCATTTTACTTGGATCCATAATGGACGACCATGGAAGCAGCAGTCAAGAAATCAAACAATGTATTGCATTAGGTAAATCTGCTGCAAGAGACCTACTTAAAGTGTTAAAAAGCAAAGATGTAACTTTAAGGACTAAGGTGTGCCTGACCCAAGCCCACGATATTTTCAATGGCCTCACATTCATGTGAAATCTGGACAATGAATAAGGAAGACCAATGAAGAATTGATGCCTTCGAATTGTGGTATTGGCAAAGAATATTGACTACACCATGGACTACCAAAAGAATGAACAAATCTGTCTTGGAAGAAGTACAATCAGAATGTTCCTTAGAAGCAAGGATTGTGAGACTATGTCTCACATACTTTGGACATGTTATCAGAAGGGATCAATCCCTGGAGATGGATATCATGTATGGTAAAGTAGAGGGTCAGCAAAAAAGAGGGAGACTCTAAACGAGATGGATTGACATAGTGGCTTAAACAGTGAGCTCAAGCATAACAACAATCATGAGGATGGCGCAGGACCGGGTAGTGTTTCATTCTGTTGTACATGGGGTCGCTATGAATCAGAGCCAACTCGATGGTACCTAACAACAGCAACAGTCACATGTAGCTATTAAGCACTTGAAATGTGGCTAATGTGACTAAGAAAATAAATTTTTGATTAATATAAATTGAAACGGAAAAATTGATACTTGATTCATTTAATGGGAAAATTTTAAATATGTTTGGAACAAACTGGTATGTGAGGCTATGTTTTCAACTGCATCTTTTATGAAATCTAAATACAAAATAAATTGAAAATTTAATGTCCGAATCGAATGTGCTATAAGCATAAGTCATCGCTGTTGTTGCTGTTAGGAGCTGTCAAGTCAGTTTCAACTCATACCAACCCTACGTATGATGGAACAAAACACTGCCCGGTCCAGCACCATCCTCACAATCCTTGTTATGCTTGAGCCCATTGTTGCAGCCACTGTGTCAATCCATCAGCTTGAGGGTCTTCCTCCTTTTTTGCTGGTCCCCTGCTTTACCAAGCATGATATCCTTCTCCAGAGACTGATCCCTCCTGATAACATGTCAAAAGTACGTGAGACGAAGTCTCACCACCATTGCTCCTAAGGAGCATTCAGGTTGTACTTCTTCCAAGACAGATTTGTTAGTTCTTTTGGTAGTCCATGATATTCAATATTCTTCACCAACACCACAATTCAAAGGCATCAATTCTTCTTCAGTCTTTCTTATTCATGGTCCAGCTTTTACATGCATATGAGGCGATTGAAAACACCATGGCTTGGGTCAGGCACACCTTAGTGTTCAAGGTGACATCCTTGCTTTTCAGCACTTTAAAGAGGTCTTTTGCAGAAGATTTGCCCAATGCAATACATCTTTTCATTTCTTCACTGCTGCTTCCGTGGATGTTGATTGTGGATCCAAGGAAAAGGAAACCCTGACCATTTTTATTTGGTATCTTTTCACCATTGATTGTGATGTTGCTTATTGGTCCACTCGTGAGGATTTTAGTTTTATTTATGTTGAGGTGTAATCCATACCGAAGGCTGTGGTCTTTGATCTTCATCAGTAAGTTCTTCAAGTCCTCTTCACTTTCAGCAAGGAAGGTTGTGTCATCTACACATCGCAGGTTGTTAATGAGTCTTCCTTCAATCCTGATTCCCTGTTCTTCTTCATATAGTCCAGCTTCTCTTATTATTTGCTCAGCATACAGATTGAATAAGTATGGTGAAAGATTACAACCCTGACACACACCTTTCCTGATTTTAAACAATGCAGTGTCCACTGGTTCTGTTTGAATGACGGCCTCTTGATCTATGTACAGGTTCCTCATGAGAACAATTAAGCGTTCTGGCATTCTCATTCTTTGCAATGTTATCTATAATTTGTCATGATCCACACAGGTAGTCAATAAAACACAGGGAAACATCGTTCTGGTATTCTCTGCTTTCAGTCAGGATCTGTCTGACAACAGGGATGATATCCCTGGTTCTATGTCCTTTTCTGAATCTAGCTTGAATTTCTGGCAGTTCCCTGTCAATATACTGCTGCAGCTGCTTTCGAATGATCTTCAGCAAAATTTTGCTTATGTGTGATATTAATAATATTGTTCAATAATTTCCACATTCAGCTGGATCATCTTTCTTGGGGATAGGCATAAATATGGATCTCTTCCAGTCGGCTGGCCAGGTAGCTGTCTTCCGAATTTCTTGGCATAGATAAGTGAGCACTTCGAATGCTGTATCCATTTGTTGAAATATCTCAATTGGCATTCCATCAATTCCTAGAGCCTTCTTTTTTGTCAATGCCTTCAGTGCAGCTTGGACTTCTTCCTTCAGTATTATCAGTTCCTGATCATATGTTACCTCCTGAAATGGTTGAGTGCCGACCAATTTTTTTTGATATAGCGACTCTGTGTATTCCTTCCATCTTCTTTTAATGCTTCCTTCATTGTTCAATATTTTTCCCTTAGAATCCTTTAGTATAGCAACTAGAGGCTTGAATTTTTCTTCAGTTCTTTCAGCTTGAGAAATGCTGAGCGTGTTCTTCCCTTTTGGTTTTCTATCTCCAGCTCTTTGCACATGTCATTGTAACACTTTACTTTGTCTTCTCCAGCCACCATTTGAAATCTTGTGTTCAGTTTTTTTATTTCATCATTTTTTCCTTTTGCTTTAGCTACTTGACATTCAAAAGCAAGTTTCAGAGTCTCTTCTGACATCCACTTTAGTCTTTTTTTCTTTCCTATCTTTTTAATGACATCTTGCTTTCTTCGTGTATGATGTCCTTGATGTCATTCCACAACTTCTCCAGTCTTCAGTCATTAGTGCTTGACACTTCAAATCTATTCTTGAAATGTCTCTAAATTCAGGTAGGATATGCCTCTGGCTCTCATGGACTTGTTCTAATTTTCTTCAGTTTCAACTTGAACTTGCATGTAAGTAATGGATGATCTGTTCCACAGTCGGCCCCTATCCTTATTCTGACTGATGATATTGAGCTTTTCCATCATCTCTTTCCACAGATGTAGTCGATTTGATTCCTGTGTATTACATCTGGTGAAGCCCATGTGTATAGTTGCCATTTATGTTGGTTAAAAAAAAGGTATTTGCAATAAAGAAGTAGTTGGTCTTGCAAAATTCTATCATGTGATCTCTGTTTCTATCACCAAGGCCATATTTTCCAACTACCAATCCTTCTTTGTCTTCAACTTTTGCCTTCCAATCACCAGTAATTATCAGTGCATCCTGTTTGGATGTTTGATCAATTTCAGACTGCAGAAGTTGGTAAAAATCTTCAATTTCTTCACCTTTGGCCTTAGTAGCTGGTGTGTAAATTTGAATAATAGTCATATTAACTGGTCTTCCTTGTAGGCATATGGATATTATCCTGTCACTGACAGCGTTGTACCTCAGGATAGATCTTGAAATGTTCTTTTTGATGATGAACACAGTGCCACTCCTCTTCAATTTGTCTTTTCTAGCATAGAAGACCATATGATTGACCAATTCAAAATGGCCAATAACAGTCCAATTCAGCTCACTGATGCCTAGGATATTGAAGTTTATGTGTTCCATTTCGTTTTTGACGATTTCCAATTTTCCTAGATTCATACTTTGTACCTTCCATGTCCCATTATTAATGGATGTTTGCTGCTGTTTCTTCTCATTTTGAGTCATGCCGCGTCTGCAAATGAAAGTCCCAAAAGCTTGACTCTGCCCACCTCATTAAGGTCTATTCTACTTTGAGGAGATTGCTCTTTTCCAGTTGTATTTTGAGTGACTTTCAACCTGAGGGACTCATCTTCTGGCACTGTATCAATGTTCCACAGCTTTTCAAAAGGTTTTCACTGGCTGATTATTTGCATAAGTATACCCCCGGGCTTTTCTTCCTAGCCTGTCTTAGTCTGGGAGCTCAGCTGAAACCTGTCCACCATGGATGACCCCGCTGGTATTTGAATACAGGTGGCACAGCTTTCAGCATCTCAGCAAAGCATAAGCCCCTACATAATGACAACCTGACAGATGCATGAGGGAAGCATAAATTATATACCTGATATTGAGAACTTGGCATGAAAAAATATATACAATATCTCACAGATAATTTTTATATTGATTACATTTTGAAACTGTAATCGTTTGGCCATCATGGGTTAAATAAAATATATTAATTGTGTAAATTAATGCTGTTATATAAAATTAATTTTACTTTTTTTTTTTTTTTAATGTAGCCACTTCATAACTTGGAATTACAGATGAGGTTATTGTATTTCTATTGGTTTGCACTGATCTACATTTATTCTGTTCAATAGAGTAACTGCTAGCTACATAATTGCTATTTAAATTAAAATTAAATAAAATTAAAAATTCAGTCTTCAATCTAAAAGACTGCACATTTTTCAAATGTTCAATAGCCACACCTAGTGGCTATTATATTAGACAGTGAAGATACAGAACATTTACATTATCACAGAAAATTCTATTGGAATATATCTTAAATATATCTTGGATCCTTTAAAACTTTAATATTCAATGATTTCCATTGTTCTTTATGCTTATTTAAAAAGTTAGAAGTCTTTTTTAAATAATTCATTTTATTTTTCTTGTTGTTGAGAATAGACACAGCAAAACATATGCCAGTTCAACAATTTCTACATGTACAATTTAGTACATTGATTACGTTCTTCTAGTTGTGCAACCATTCTCACCCCTCTCCTTTTATGAGTTATTCCTCCTCCATTAACATAAACTCACTGCCCCAAGTTTTCTATCTAATCTTTCTAGCTAACTATTGCCATATAAATAGATCTCAAAAGAGCACAATGCTCAAGGTAGATATTTTTTAGTAGTTAAGCTAAACTATTTTTAAAACAAAAAGACTTCAGGGGATATTTTTGGTTTAAGGTTTAAAGATGATCTCAGGACAATAGTTTCAGGGGTTTTTCCAGCCTCCATGGCTCCAGAAAATCTGTATTCCATAAGAATTTAAATTCTGTTCTGCATTTTCCCCCTTTTGATCAAGATTCTGCTATAGACTCTTTGATCAAAATGTTCAGTAATGGTAGCTAGGCACCATCCAGTTATCTGTTCTTATTGTAAAGGAGGCAGTTGTTCAGGGAGGCAATCAGACATGTATCCCATTTCCTCCTCCTATTTCTGACTCTCCTTATTCCTCTGTTGCTCCAGGTGAATAGAGATTAATTGTTTTACCTTTGATAGCTGCTTGGAAGCTTTTAAGAGCCCAGGCACTGCTCAATAAACTAGGAGGTAGAACAGAAGCACTAAATATGATGTTAGGCCAATTAACCGGAATGTCCCATGAAACTGTGAAAACATGACTCTAAACCTCCAAACCACAGAACTAAATCCCATGAGGTGTTTGGTTGTACACAAGCAGCCTCAGCAGCTACTCTTTTTTTTTTTTTTCTGTCTGTATTAATATATCTATCATACAACTTTTTACAGGTGTACAACTTATTGACAGCAATTACATTAATCGGCTGTGCAAACTTTCCCTTAACCAGTACAATTTTTCCATCAGCATAAACCAAAACTTAGTATTCCATAATCAATAGCGTCCCCTTTTCCCTTCCCTCCCACCTCTAGTAGCCACTAGTAAATTTTGAACTCTATGCATTTGCCTGTTCTTGTATTTTTATATAAGTGAGGTCATATAAAATTTGTACTTTTTTGTGATTGACTTATTTCATGCAGCACAATGTCTTCAAGTTCCATCCATCTTGTAGCATCTATCAAGACTTCATTTCTCTTACTGGTTGACTACTATTCCATTGTATGTATGTACTACATTTTGTTTATCATTCAACCACTGATGAGCATTTAGGTTATTTCCATCTTTTGGCTATTGCGAATAGTGCTGCAATGAACATTAGTGGACAATTATCTGTTCGAGTCTCTTTTTTCAAGTCTTTTGGTTTTGTACCTAGAAGTGGAATTCCTGGGTCATATAGTAGTTTTATTTTTAGTTTTTTGAGGAATCCCCACACTGTTTTCCACAATGGCTGTACCATTTTGCATTACCACTAGTGATGGATAAAGTTTCCAATTTCCCCATATCCATACCAGCACTTCTTATTTTCTTTTTTTGTTTGTTTTGTTTTGTTTTATCTTAGCCATCCTACTGGGAGTGAAATGGTATCTCATTGTGGTTTTGATTTGCATTATGTCACAGGAAGTTTACTAGAATGTGAAGTCAGTCTTGTTCTACCACAATAATCATTATTGGTCCTCACTATAAAAATTTGGTACTGGGGGCATGAGGTGCCTTTAGAGCTATTTACCAACATATACTTAGAAAAAGGAATTTGATTTTATATAATTTAATTCCTGATTTTGTTTCACACCCAGTCTTATTCCTTTTAGATCCTAAAACGTGGGCACATTTATCTATTTGCAAAACAGTATGGACTAGTTGAAAGGTCTGGGTTTATTCACTGTTGCTCACTAGCCATAGGACTTTGGACAACACAGCTGTTTAAGTTAATAATGTCTACTATGCCTACCTACCAGGTAGTTTTTTGACAATTAAATGAGATAATAGATTATTATAGATATTATTGTTTTGCTACTCAGCATATACCCTTCTTCTGGCACTAGTATTCCAATTTACCTCAGGAAAATTCCACTGAATATAGTATGGTGGGACAGATAGAAAAGGTACCCTGCCCACCCTTAGCCAAGGGATATGTGTATGACACAAGGTTGGTCACTGAGATACCCTCTCCCTGGAATATAAACCTTGAGAGCAAGTCACAGTTGCAGCTGAATTATCCCGTTGGCAATATCCTGAAAGATTATCCATCCATCCTGCCCCCTGACTCCTTTGAGTTGTCCTAGTTCAAATTCTCATTTTAGTTCTTCACCCTTCCTTTCCATTCAGGAGCCCCATTATATTCTTCCAAACTTCCCGGCTTGAGTAAGCCAGAGTTAGTCTCTGTGGTTTACAACCATAGAACCCCACCTGTGAAAAAGAAGCAAAACTGTTTGTGAAGTGTTATATGAAAGTAAAATACTATCATTATTTATATTGATGCTAAATCATATTTTGCTTAAATATTCAAAGATGATTTTAGTGAAAAATCAAAGAAAGGAGTAAATTTAACCCATTATGACTGCATAAATCCCAGCCAGTGTTAATGATAACGTTTTCAAGCTAAAGGGACCTGGGGTATGAATCCTAGCTTTTACTGACTAGATTTCTGACTGTGGACAAGTCACTAACCCCTCTGAAGCCTCAGTTTTCTTATCTGAAAACGATAATAGTAATGTTTGCCATAAATATTGTCAAGATTACATAAGTTAATGTATGAGATAAACACCTAGTACAGTGCCAACACATAGTGTGTGTGCATAATGCATATTAGTGTCTTTCCTTCTCAGCATGACATCCGAAGAAGGAATGAATAACCATAATTAGCATCCTTTTTTTTTTGAGAAATTCCACTGTGCCACAAAAATAAGACTGACTATAAATCTAAAAGTAAAATTCATAAAAGGCAGGATTAAAAAAAAAAAAAAAAAACAGAAGAAATGGATGGTGCCTGGCTACCATTACTGAATGTTTTGATCAAGGACCCAATAAATGGATCCTGATCAAAAGGAGAAAAAATGTGGAACAGAACTTCAAATTCTCATGGAAATAAGACTTACTAGGTAAGACTGGGTGAACCTCTGAATCTATTGCCTGGAAACAATTTTTAAACCTTGAGCCAAAACTACTCTATGAAGTCATTTTTTAAATTAATCAACATATTAACTCAATTAATAAAGAATGTTTGCCTTGAGCATTGTGATCTTTTAAAGAAATGTCTGTGGACAATAGTAACCATAAAGCACAGATGAGAACTTTAAGGGCTAGAGAGTCTAGGTTAATGGTGGTGAAACAATATGGGCAGAGATAGAGAGAGTGGTGACACAACATGAAGTATGTAAGCGATATCATTGAACTGCACGTGTAAAAACTGTTGAGTGGGTAATGTTTTGCTGTGTAAATTTTCTCCAAAGAAAAGGGAGGAGATATACTGAATAAAGGGCAGACAATAAGGATTTGGGGACTGAGACAGTCACTAGGGGCAACTCCCATTAACTGAGTGATTACTAAGGGAAACCATGTTAAGTACTTTACATCTATCATCTCATTTAAAACCTGTTGCCATCAAGTCAATTCTGATACGTGGTGATGTCATTTATGACAGAATGAAACTGTGCTCCACAGAGTTTTCAATGGTTTATTATTTGGAAGTAGATTACAGGCCTTTCTTCCGAGGTTCCCATGGATGGACTCGAACCTCCAAACTTTTGGTTAGCAGTCAAGTATGTTAATCATTCACACCACCCAGAGACTCCACTATTTTATTTCATTCCCCTCAAAACCGTGTAGGTAGATGTTATTACAATTCACATTTTTCAAGGAGGAAACCAAGGCTTGAAGAAGAAAAGCAACTCACCTAAAATGACAGGACTATTCAAGTGGCAAGTCTGGGAAGCCATTCTTGGTCTGTTGGACCCAAATTTAAGTCCTTAATTATTAGACCTCACTGCTCCTTAGTCCTGGTGGCGCAATGGTTAAAGTAGTTGGCTGCTAACCCAAAGGTAGGCAGTTAGAACCCACCAGCTGCTGCGTGGGAGAAAGATGTGGCAGTCTGTTTCCATAAAGATTCAAAAAACACCAAACCCATTTCCATCAAGTTGACTCATAGTGACCCTATAGGGTCTTTCTCCCTTGGAGTAGCTGATGGGTTTGAATCACTAACCTTTTGGTTAGCAGCCAAATGCTTAACCACTATATCAGTAAAAAAAAAAAAAAAGGGCCTCATAAAGATTACAGCCTTGGAAATCCTATGGGGCGGTTCTACTGTGTCCTATAGGGTCGCTATGAGTCGGGATTGATTTACAGCAGTGGGCTTGGTTTTTTTTTGTTTGTTTTGTTTGCTCTGTTTTGCAGAGCAGGAAAGATTGGAAAAAACTTGGCAATACTCAAATCTGTAGAGAAATTTACTTTTTTTTTTTTTTTTGTAGCATAAAAACACAGTGTACCAAATCAAGGGCATGACATTTAGAGAGAAGATAGGACATGAGCTGATGGATGCAAACAGGGAGAGGTAAGGAGTGGTTAACTGGTGGTGAATTTAGAACAGAGGGCAATTAAAAAGGAAATTCAGGGAGAGAAAGCAGGTTAAGAACAGTACATAGAGAACTATAATACAGGGTTAAGGGATTTGGGCCTTCTCTGGACAACAGTACATCATTATAGATTTTTGAGCAAGAGAAATTTAGTGACAGCATGCAGGATGGATTCATGATAAAGATGAGGTACAAGAAGAATGGTGTATACAACTCTGTCATTCACTCAGCATCTTGTTGTGCAAGGTACTGCGCTCAGCTCTGCACATGTACATGGCTATAGTCCCAGGGTGGAGTGCTAATGGTGTAATGTATAATTATGAAAATAAAAAAGCAGAGGCAGGAACAGTGAATCCTAATGTCCTGTTCCTCCGACCAGAGCCCACTGGCTGGCTTGAGTATTACATTATTAGAGCGAACTCAAAGTCCGGGGACACGGAGAGCCAAATAGGAGAAGCTAATGTCCACCTACATAAGGACCAGACTTTGAACCCTCTGAATGATATTTTAATCCACAGCACCCAGAGGTTAAGGGTTGACATACCAGGAATGGATCAGTTATGCAAATACAATGGTAACGAAGGGCATGTGCATGGAGCGAGTGTCAGCCTGTGTCATCTTGGACGTCCCAGAGACTGCACATGACACATGCCAGGATATCTGAAATGCTAACATCAACTTCCTCCTCACTGCAAGTTGCATCCTGTCAAGGATAATTAGCAATTTGGCAAAATTGATTTTGAAAAGAGGGGAAACAAAGACAAAATTTTATTTACTTTGTTCTTGTCTCTCCCTAAGATCTGCTTCCCACTGTGCTCCTTCCAGGTCAAGTTCATTCTGTAAACAATCGAGTTTAATTTGTGCTCTTGAATTTTGGGTAACTCTATAGTTTTGGAAAAAAAAATTTTTTTTTTCTATAGTTTCAGAGCCATCTGGGCACGTTAGTTGTGATTCTCCTATCTATGTTTTTGTAACCTGGGCTATCCACACAAAAGTGCAGCCTGGTCCACTCCGTGGAGGGCCCTGGGAAGATCATGGCAGCCCTCTGGAACTGAAATGGAAAAACTTAGTCAGACTGGGGAGGCCTCCATTTTGGACTGCAAATGTGGATATATGAAGCCAAATCTTCATACCAAGTGACTCCAAGGGCGCTTTGGTCAGCATGTAATTCGGTGTGGGTTGGGCAAGGAAAAGACAGAAGAACAAAAAACTGCCAAGTTTGAGGCCTATTACGCAGTTGTGACCTGACCTAAAGTATGGTGCCGAGTTGTGTGTGGGTAACTCAACCATAAAAAGGCAGCTGTGGTCTTATTAATCGTGAACTTGAGATCATTTTAGTAGAAGACGAATTGCCGCTAAATGATTGATCTGGTATTTGGAGGAAATGCTGTTCTCTTTGCTTCTCCCAAATGGAGACACTAACCAGACTCTTGTCCCACACCCAGAGTGAGTATTTGTGGTGTGGCTCATACCATGGCCTGCGGGAGAATGATGACCTTGGACTGACAGTTCCCCTTTAAGTAGCAAACTTATGTTTTCCATCTTAACATGATATGCCGGAGGCACTGAATAACAACCTACATCCTTTCACACACCACATGTCTGTGCCAGGTTTAAGCTGATAAAAGCTGGAGGGAGTGTTTTCAGAGTTGTCTGACTGAGGCTGGAAATGGGAATATTCAATGAGAGATGGCAAGTGCTCCTTTTTTACCCTTAGGCCTGCTCAAAAAAAATCATAGAGACACTCAGTGAGGTTGGACTCGAAATAGCTTAAATTTTCAAGCCAAGGGAAATGTCTTTCCCCTTTCTCTGTGAGGCTCTGCAGCAAGATAACCTGTTTGCCTGAAAGATTAAATTTGTCAGCCTCAGCGTTGCATAGGAAGGTCTGACCTTGAGAATTATGAGGCCCTCAGGAAAACCAGCAGTGGAGGAGAAAAGCAATCTGGGGCCGGCCAAGATCAGCTGGCCAAGTTGACATCTGCTAAGAACCTGGGAAGAGAGAACTAGGCCTGGGTGAGTTCAGGCTGCTGACCTCTGTCTTCTTGTGGGCCCCAGAAAAATCAGAGTCAGGTTGCAGATGCTGGAAGATTTTCCTCAAACAGAGACATGGCACCCTTTTATTTCTGTTCAAAGGGAAAAGGAGATAGAGCATGAATTTTCTCCCTATGCCTTTTCCTAACCATACCCTGGTGCTAGATTATCTTCCGAGCCTTCTTCTTACCACTTGCCCATTCCAGCTTTTCTGGGAGAAGACTGGGCAGTCAACCACCAGATGTGAGGTTACTTTCATCCTGAAAACACAGATGATTTTCAGGCTTGAACTAAAAGGAGTCGAATGTTGCAGCAGGTATTTGATGAGAATAAGTGCCTCGAGAATAATAACATCTTCTGCTTTTAAAGCATTTTATTACTTATAAAACAGTTCCCTCGTTACCTCCCTTGAGTCTCACAAAAGCCCTATGATATAAGCAGGACAAAACCAAAAACCAAACCCATTGCAATCGAGTCGATTCCAACTCATAGTGACCCTATAAAGGCAGAGTAGAACTGCCCCATAGGGTTTCCAAGGAGTACCTGGTAGATTCGAACTGCAGACCTTTTGGTTAGCAGCCATAGCACTTAACCACTGTACCGTCAGGGTTTCCATAGGCAGGGCAGATGTTATTATTTCCCAATTCTACAGATGAAGAACCTGAGCCCTCAGCAGATTTTGTTACTGACCAAATCACAGAAGTAGTGCATGGCAAAGCAGCGGTACGCTGGGGATATTTTCATCCTACTCAGACCCCTGCCAAAATCTTATCACAGTCTCAAAAATAAGATATGATGAGTCACCTATGGCATCCTCTGACTTCTTGCATTCAAATATGACCCCTGCTTCAGCCATGATCACCCCCCAACCACCAACTGGGATGACTGTAATGTCTCTCTCTGGCTCCTTTAAGACTCACCCCCTCTGCGATCCACCAAAATTCTTTCTAGCAGGATCTTCTTGGCAAACCATTTCATACTGGAGTGGGGGTTTTCATTCTCCATGAGATAGATGCCAAGTTCTTAATTAAGAAGTCCATCAAGAGGCCCCTCTCGCCACCTGTGTCACCTTTCCTTGCAAGTACACATCCACCAGGTGATCCTTTTCACAAAATCAGCTTGCTTTTTTCAGTCTCCGCATTGTGTTCTTTAAAGTTCCTAAGACTCTAGGAATAACCGTCTATTGCCTGGATGGATCTGTGTACACCTGCACATACCTTTACCTTTTTGGCCAGAGAAGGAAGGCTTTGCTGATCTTTTCAGAATACAGATTTTTTTCTAAACACAGAAAACTTTCAAAATCTCAGTTACATAAAGGGCCTTGTACTGGTGGGTCTCTCTGTGTGGAATGTTCTGCCTCCAGAAACACAAATGTCTCACTCCCTGGCCTCCCTCAAATCTTCACTTGGACCTCATCTTCTCGATGAGCCCCTCTTCCCCATCACCACTCTATTTAAAAATCTCAACCCACCTACCTCTATTCCATGCTCCCAATCCTGCTTACCTTTTCTTCCGTTTCTTTTTCCATAGCGGGTACCGAAACCAATTGCTGTCATGCCTACTCCAACTCATGGCAACCCCATGTGTGTCAGGGTAGAACTGTGCTCCATAGGGTTTTCAGTATTTCAGAAGTAGATTGCCAGGTCTTTTTTTCCAAGGTGCCTGTGGGTGGACTTGAACCACCAAACTTTTGGTTAGCAGTTGTTAAACATTGTACCAACCAGGGACTCCTCTGTAGCATGCATCACCTCCTAAAATCTAAAATACAATATAATTTACTAAATAATGTCATTTCTCTTTCTGCTAGAATTAAGTTCTAAGAGGGAGGGAGGTTTGGCTTTTTATTGCTCACTGATGTGTCCCAAGTACCTACGTAGCACTGTGCCTGGCACATAGTAAATGCTCAAAAATGTTTTGTTGAATGAATGGAATTTCTCTCCATGCATCTCACCTCCCTTCCTTAGCCTTCAAGATTGTTCATATTCCAGTCTTTACCAATCACTAATATCTTTACATTGTTGTTGTTGTGTGTCATCTAGTCTATTCTGACTCACAGAGACCCAAAGGACAGAGTAGAACTGCCCCACAGGGCTTCCAAGGCTGTAATCCTTACAGAAGCAGATTGCCACATCTTTCTCCTGTGGAGCAGCTGGTGGGTTCGAATCACTGACGTTTTGGTTAGTAGCCGAGTGCTTAATTACAGTGCCACTAGGCTCCTTATCTTTACACTGAATAACCCCTGGTGGTACAGTGGTTAAGAGCTACAGCTGCTAACCAAAACATCAGCAGTTCAAATCCACCAGGCGCTCCTTGGAAACCCTATGGGGCAGTTCTACTCTGTCCCGTAAGGTCGCTATGAGTCAGAATCGACTCGACAGCAAAGGGTTTGGTTTGTTTTCGTTTAAATAACCCCGAGTCACTGGTTCATCTTCGTTTGTGAATATTTGTATGTGTATTATCAACCATTGTCCCAATTAATCACAGTACCTTTGAGGTTAAATAAGACATTTATGGAGTGCATCAAAACACCAGGATTACAGGTATGTTGCTCAGTTCTATAGATGTATGAATTTGTTGTTCAGCCACGGGTGTTTAGGTCCCGAAAAAACTGCGTACAGAGTCCTAAAGCACATGAGACCAAGACTTATTTCCATCGCATATAAAATAAAAGATGGCTAGTTTTCACATTTTGATAAACTGAAATGCCTCACCTTTCTTTTTTGTGACCCTTCCCCCTCATCTCTACTTTCCTTCACAATAATTGCCAGCACATGTGTGTTACATAGAATGCACCTGTAGGTCAGCAGATATCACTAGGTAAAAGAAAAAGAAAACTTTTCAATGTTTGTTAGCATAAGGATGGACTAATATGTGATGGAGGCATCCTATAGGCCATGTGGGCCATTACACATATTAGCTTGTAAACTTTTCCCTAACAGTCGCTATGAGAGCAACTTCATGGGTTGGGAGACAGAAGATAATGCAAGACATGATTTCCTTTATTAGAGCCTTGAATAACTCTGCCAAGCTGATCAGAATATTGATATTGGTTAATTTGAGCAATGCCCTCCCAGTGGGGCAACTACTGGGGAAACTAAATTATGAACTGAGAATATAAATTCAGAGCAAAGGAACTTGGTTGCATCTAACTATTTGCAGTGATACCTCAACCCCAATAACTAGAGATACGCACAGTAGGCTAGATGTGTGCAATCCAAGTACCCTCAGCCTGCACACTGCCACAGATACAGTAGCACAGACTGCCAGCCTTAACTCCTTTGTTCTTGAATTAATGATAACATTACACTTTTGTTGTAGTCATCACTTCATTAC
Source organism: Elephas maximus indicus (assembly GCF_024166365.1). Taxonomy (NCBI): domain Eukaryota; kingdom Metazoa; phylum Chordata; class Mammalia; order Proboscidea; family Elephantidae; genus Elephas; species Elephas maximus. The sequence goes on along the minus strand of NC_064826.1, from coordinate 66,563,636 downwards.
TGTTTCTCATTTTAACATATATATGGACCTTACTTACATGTTTCAGTCTACAAGCTCCCAGCTTATCATATAGGCTGGTTATACTTTATGTCAGTTGCTAACTGGTGATAATAGGCAGATTCTTTCTTTCACAGTCGCCCATTTGAGTAAGTAAGGGGTAGTCGGGAGACCTCCCCTCAACATATGTTCTTAACGCATGTATCCAATGACATTAGAGAATAGATACTATAATCTATAAACCAAAAAAACTAAACCAGTTACCATGGAGTTGATTCCAACTCATGTGTGTGAAAGTAGAGCTGTGCTCCATAGAGTTTTCAATGGCTGATTTTTCAAAGTAGATTTCCAAGTCTTTCTTCCCATGTGCCCCTGGGGCTCCTTTTCTTATCTCTATAAACTTTTCTCTTAGCAGTTGAATGCATTAACCATTCGTACTGCCCAAGGACTCCGCTACTATCTATACAGATTATGTAGACTGATTTGCCTAAACTATACTATTCTTTCCCTCATGGCTAATGCCATTCTACATGGTAGTTATCACTGTACCATCTGGCCTACTGCCTTCAATCCCTTAAACGTGATACCTGCACTTATACATTTTAAAATATATGCAATATGCCTTTGCATCTGCATTTATCTGTCCAAACCCTAAGTATGACATGAAATACAAATGAAAACATTGCCAAATTTGACTACTGTCCAAGTAAAAATGTTAGAGTTAGAAGACACTATAAGTTAATAAAACATAGAAAACATATACTGGGAGGAAATATTTGCCACATACTTAACAGATCAAACATACTACATACTAGGAGAAAATATTCCCATGACCATTTGTTACCATCCCAAATATTCAAAATACTCAGATTAATTAATACAAAAAAGACAGCTATCAGAGAAGAGCCAAGGACATGCATAGGCAATTCTAAAAATGAGCATCGAATGGCCAGAATATGAAAAATTTCTCAATCTGACTAGTAACCATGGAGATATTTATTAAAAATAATGAGTTTCTATTTTTTTATCTTTTAGATTGGCAAAAATTTTTAGAAATTGATAATATGTAGGTTGAAAAGAATGTGGAGAGAAGGGCAAGCAATCTCTTACACCACGGATGGAGTATAAATTGGAACATGTTTTAGGAGCAGCATGACAATTGTTATCAAGATCTTAAGTACCAGTACCTTCAATTTAGCAATTCCACTGCTACAGTTTATCTTAGAGCAATACACTCCAAAGATCAGAAGGATACGTGAATAAATATGTTCACTGCAGCATTGTTTGTAGTAGCAAATTCCCCTTTCCCTAAATGAATATTATAAACCATATGATAAATCTATAAAATGAAACCTATAGGCATTAAAAAATGGAAGAACAGAACTGTAGGGGCTGATATGGAAAAATGTCCATGATATATTAGCAAATGAAAAAAAGCAAGTTACAGAGTAATATCTGTGATATAATACCATTTTTTATCATGAAGATATTTTTATGTACATAGAGAAAAGGTCTGGAAAGAAACACTACTCCTTAGTACTATTTGATAATAACAAGAATTTGCTCTTTTACTTTATAGTTCCGTAGTGTTGGATTTTTTTTTTTTACAGTAACCATATATTATTTGTGTCATTAAAGCAATTACGAAAACCCTGATGATGCTCCTCACCCCCACACTTGCTTCTTCTGCTGTCTTGCATATTTCTGTCCATATCAAGATCTAGGTGCCCTCCCTGAATTTCCCTCTTGCCCTTTCTCCTCCTTAGCTGCTCATGCCATCCAGTGTCACAGGCCATTTACACTTTTGTGCTAGGGACCCCATGATCTTAAATCCATGAATACGCAGGGTATGTGGATTCTTTTTTTCTTGTAGATAACGATGGGAGTTATCTTCACCTCCCCCTAAGAGTACCAGGTCAAGAAAGATGCGTGTATTACGCTCTTGGGAAGCTTTTTTCTTTTCTCACTAATCCTTTGTGATACCCCAGTTTCATAATATGATTTAGTGAAATTAAACTTGAACAGCCCCAAATTATATAATTAATTACATTTGGCTTCAATTACATTGACTAATTGATCCAAGCCTGCCACACAGGCTACCTGCAGCCTGAGGTGGAATGGGGCAGGTGGTGAGGCTGCATTAGTTTCGTAGTTCATAAGTGCTAGCTAACTTGATTTTTAAAACTGTTACAAATCTGAATCATTCCATAAGCCAGCGAGTCTCACTTATTCCAAGCACCATGTGTAATACATATATGTTTCTGCAATGTTTCTTCTTTCTCTTCTGTCACCAAGGGGTCCTCATCTTTCCTGGACTGTGACCCCTTAATTCTTTATTCAGGCTCTCCAATTTCTTTTCCCAGCACTGCATGCTAGAACTGGTGGTCCTGGAATGGGAGTGGGGGGAGAGAGCTGTTGTTAGTGCAAGAGGAATGGTTGTGCCCCAGGAGCGCAGCCACCAGAAGTTTGTGTCTTCTTAACAATGTATGAGGAAGTATGTTGGTAAATGGTTATTAAGAACTTCAGGATATGATGATAAGACCTCACAGCCTGACCTTCAGAGTCGCTGCAGAAGCAGCAGCATTGGCACCACTTGGGAGCTGTTCGGAAATGCAGAGTCCTGGGCCTCACCTCAGACCTACTGAATCAGAATCTATGCATTTACAAGATCCCCAGGTAATTTGTGTTCATATTAAAGTTTTTGAGACGCCTCACTTTAGAGAAAGTTTTGTGAAAGCAAGAGTCAGCATATCTAACATGTGATTCTCACGTTAGTGGTCAGAGTGTTAGACTCATTAGGAAGGAATCAAAAAGTGTGGCGCTGATTTTATGCACTTACTCCTCCCCCTTGGCCAAGTCGATTTTGACTCATAGCGGCCCTATAGGACAGAGTAGAACTGCCCCACAGTTTCCAAGGAGTGCCTGGTGGATTCAAACTGCTGACCCTTTGGTTAGCAGCGGTACCACTTAACCACTATGCCACCAGGGTTTCCAAAGTCCCTATTAGTGCAAAAAGGGGATCTAAACAGTGTACGTGGGGATTGTGGGAATTTCACTTGAGCACTGATGAGAGCAAAGATTGTTACGCCTAAAAATCAGCACTTAATTAAAAAAAAAAAAAAAAGATTCCTAGTCAAATCATTACACTTGTGAGAAAAAAAAAGTCCCACCTGATTTAGCGTTATCAAGGTTAGACAATTTAAAATACTTTTTCCTGGTTTCTCCCTTTGGCTTACTGAAGATTCTCCACAGTAGCACTGCTAGGGACTTCCTCTCATGCCTTGTGGTATTTGTATGAGGGTGATTTTCTTTGACCACATTCTATATTGTATTTATCCACCTTATGTCATTAGATTTATAGCCAAAAAGTGAACATGGTATTAATGGGATGCAGTCCTATTGACAATAATAACAGCGTGGATTGCTAACCACATGATAAGATCAAGATGCATGTTTGAGTTGGCTGTATTCCTATTCCAGATGCAAGATGATTATCTGACAGCAGAGACAACATGATTTAATACTGAAGGCCCAAGGCCAGGAATTGGGAAATCTGGGTTTTATCCCTGGCTTCATCACTTAGGCCATGTCTACATGAGTGAGTATTTTGTAATTGCATTGTTCTTATTGACCCCAAACTGTTCCCACCCCCTGCCCTGCCACCAGAAGTGTTGTATGTGCAGTTATAATACCATTGCCTCTCTTCTTTTTCCTCCTACTTTCTCTCTTTTCTTGCCTTCCCTTTTTCTTATCAAATTATATTAAATTTTTATTACATAGGTAATACACGAACACATTTTATTGCTAATGAAAATGTTACAAAGAATAATGATTCCCTCTTCATCTTCACCTTTGCAATCCAGGCATCTCTCCTATCTCTTTTCCCTGATCTTGTCCCTTTTCTTTCTGTTTTTATTTCATTCATTTTCTGGTTAGAGGGACTGGCCCCATTTCTACCTAGCCTTTTTTTTTTTTTTTTCCTCACTTTCACCAGCTTGAGTCCCACATAACAAGATATACTCTAGCAAGTGGGGAAATGTGTAAGTGTGCTGCAGAACACAAGAAACCAGCAAGGAAACAGAATGGGAAACTGGGAGAGCCATGTGCCAGCAGAATTGGATTCTAGGTGAATTGAACTATTGCCAAATGCATCCCGCCCTACCAAGCAGGTGGTTAGACAGCAGGATTTTCTCTTCCCCTGGACCCTGAGTATCCTTGTGAGTCAGAGATCTTTGCTTTGCTGGGTTGTTTGCCACCCCTATGGTTGGCAACAGGTGCCCAGGCTAATACCAGTTTCACTGGGACACTTTTCTGCCTCATTTAACCTCACCAGAAGAAACAGGACAGTGGGAAGGTGAAGAAGGTAGACCCACAATAAAAACTGCCAGAAGCTTAGACATACCCATCCGTCTCCCACAGTACACCTCACCCTTAGGAATATCCAGTCACCGAAGAGGTCGAAATCAGCCTGCAAAAGGATTAAGAATGATCTTCTTGCTTGGATAAATCTTGATGTTTTCCAAGGTCATGTTGGCAATGAGGCAGAGAGGAGAAGGTTGGAAGCCAGTTATGTTGGCCAGGATGTGCTGTTTGGGGTTTGTGTTTTTTGTTCCTTTTGAGTTTCAGGAGTTGTATACTGAGTGATTCAGGGTAGGATTAGCACTCAGTAATTTTTGCAGCAATAAAATACTATTGGCAAAAATGAAGGACTACATTTGTTTGACCTGAATACTGCTACAAAACACAATACACTTTTGGCAATAAAGATGAACCCAGTTCTTTTTTTTTATCTCTAAAATCAGGCAGTTTAGTCATTTTAAAGTTTACATATTTTTCTCCACCTTAAAAAAATACACCAGGCTTGAAGCTTAAAATTACCATTTTACTGCATACCAGCTCGTTTAAGGTAAGTCAACCTGCTTCCTGTGATTCATATATTCAGAGGCTTCCATTCCATCTCTTCCTTTTGTCATTTCTTCTCTTTTTTTAGATAGTTTTTTTTTTTTTTCAAGAAAATGAAGCATTGTAGGGGTAACTAAAGCTCTCTGGCATCACTCCCTGATCTCATTTCTCTCTCCCTCTCTCCCTCCCTTCTAAGAGGTAACCAATATTCTGAAGCTGGCGTGTATCCTTCCTATTCACGTTGTAAGTTTTAACAACATATGCATACATCTTTAATTTATAATATTGCTGTATGTTTTTAAATTTACAAATATCAATTCATTCTGCAAATATTTTTTCTTAAATGTGCTTTCTATGCTCAAGGTTATGTTTTAGAAATTTTTTTCAAACGTTTGTACGAATTTACAGCCCCCACCATATGTGTATGAGAGTTCCCAATTCACTTGCCAACACTTCCATGCTAATTTGAAAAATAAAAATGAGCAGGCTCTGCTTGACTATATAGAATTATTGAAGATGCGGCTCTCAATAGTATCACCATTTGTTATCACAATTTTAAATAAATTTAATAAATGAGATCTATAACGTGATAATGGCATTTGTAGAAAGTTTTAGAACCAGGCCATCCTCTAACATTCCAATTTTGGGATTTCCTTAGGGGACATTTTGAAGCTCTCCAATAGTGGGTCTAGAATATACGATTATATGAAATTTGACATTTCTAATAGCTTAAGAAAAGACCATAGGTATTCTAAGAACATCATAGAAAAAGTAGGATGGCACTCCAAACCTATAAGGAATTCTTGCCAACTGAGTTACCAGAATATTAAAAGTCAGTACTCACTGTTGGTTCAAGCAATGAGCACATCCAAAACTAAGACTGATGTCTCCAGATAAAAGCTCCCTGTAAAAGGAACCAGGGCTCTTTGGAGAAATGGCTGATTCTGGGACATCAAATATATAAGATGAGCCTGGAACATCTTGTCATATAGCTAACAAGTAAACTATCGAAGGACTTATATAATGTCATTTCAAAGGGATTCAGGAGCCAAATTTAAGAGATTCCTACTGATTAAAAGGAAACCCTGGTGGAGTAGTGGTTAAAAGCGATGGCTGCTAACCAAAAGGTTGGCAGTTTGAATCCACCAGCCTCTCCTTGGAAACTCTATGGGGCAGCTCTACTCTGTCCTGTAGGGTCGCTATGAGTCAGAATTGACTTGATGGCAATGGGTTTGTTTTTTTTTGTGCTGATCAAAATGGGACAATGAGTGCATCGATTAAGGTCATCAGTGCAAGGGATTAAAACCCATCCAATGTGTTTAAATCCACAGCCACCTTTGGAGGATGCTAGTGAGCCAACTCATTTTGAAAATAGGTAAGTAAAGAGAAAGAATCAAATATTTATTCCACCTTTCCTATACAAACTATTTCACTGGAAAATCGAATAGGAGTTGAGAGACATTTTCCCTTTGAAGAAGTATTCCAGCTAAGAAGTAAAGAAGCAATAATAGAATTAGAATATTATTATTTTGTCAGCCCTAATTTTTTTTTTTAATGAATTAATGGTTGGATCAGCAGCAGCTGCCAACATCCCCCAAATAGAAAGAACTTCTGATGCAAGTACAAACCACCCTATGTAAGTAAAAAAAAAAAAAAAAACCATTGCTATCGAGTCAATTCTGACTCATAGCAAACCAATAAGACAGAGTAGAGCTGCCGCATACGGTTTCCAAGGAGCTGCTGGTGGATCCAAACTGCCGACCTTTGGTTAACAGCTGGACTCTTAACCATTGCTCTACCAGGGTCCCCTTTGTAAGTAGTCCTGTCAAAAAATCAAACCTAAATCTGAGAAATCTCTAGATCCAGTTATTGATTTATAGGAGGTACAGTCAAAAGAGAAACATACTAAAGAAACATGTAAATTTTATCATGGCAAAATCATGACTCCAGAAGACTATAGGTCAAACAACCTTTTATATTTAATAAATAAATTGCAAGGAGAAAGAAAAATAGATAGAGAATTTATTGATTAAAGGAGAGTTAAGGGACATATCAACCAATCATAATGTGGGAACTAAATTTGAATTCTGATATAAATGAACTCAGAAAATTTGTGACATTTCTGTGGCCATTAGAAATGTGAGTGCTGACTAGATGTATGATGATTTTAAGGAATTGCTCATTTTTTTAGATTTGATAATGGCACTGCAGTTTTCTTATCAATTAGAGACATACAGTATAATGAAATATTTACCAATGAACTAATATATGGGCTTTGATTCAAGACACGAAGGGAAGAACATATGCTATATTTCAATAAATAGTTAACTATGTAATATCGGAAGGAGAGAAATGGGTGTGGGTCTATGAAGTAAGACTGACCATGAGCTTTTAATTGTTGAACCAGGTCATGAGTCCATGTGGGGTTGTTATAATGTTCTGTCTACATTTGTATAGGTTTTAAATTTTCCATAATAGAAAATTAAAAAAAAAAAAGTTAATTGGAAGATTAAAAAAAGGGGGAGGGGAAAATTTTAAACGTATCAATTTTGCTTAGGAAGTTCTGTTTGAGATTTTTAAGACAGGAATTGCAGATTCTATAAGAAAAGGGATCTCTTTGGGAAAGCACGTGAATCAAAAACCATTAAAATAAAGTCCAAGGACTGGTTTCCTCCAGGCTCTTTGTCAGGTATTGGGGGTCATTTACATAACAGCAAATCCCAGGGACTGCATCATCCACAGTTTATCTGGAACAAGGTACCTTAGGCCCCTCTACTATTTGCAGCAGCATCTGTAAGAAATTGTAAGTGAAAAGAGAAGTATATATTGATTTGGTTGTATCAACATTTGGTATTTCTTAACAAGATTTTGGAGGGTACTTGACGGTACATTCTACAAGAGTACACTGATTATTACCATAATGAGTGGAAGTATTCCGATGGTACAGGACAGATTCTTCCTGAAGGCATTTCTTTTCACACAGCCACCCTAATTTTTTGGGTTGAAGAAACTAGCTTTCATCAGTGGTAATTGTGTCCTCATAGCAGTGCAGCCCTTAGAAGGCATGAACATGTCTCCAAAATAGATTCTAAAAATTTTATAAGAGGCAACAGGGATCATACCAGCTGAATCCAAGTTTTGCCCAGATTCATTTAAAATTTAGAAATGTGTTTTCTCTTCAGAGCATAGAGGGTTTTGTTTTGTTTTTGCATTTTTTGGTAAATTTTTATTAAAATATACCATATCTACAGTAAAGAAAATTTTCATAGACACTTAGCATGCATACAGTTAAGAACAAACATTTTTTTTTTTTTCAAATCAGAAGTGTGCAGCTCAATGAATATTTACAAATGTAACCATGTAAGGTACACCCAGATCAAGAAGAGCAGTACCAGCACCCCCAGAAAACCCCCGTATGCTCCCTGATACCCTGGCCTGAAATGGAGGCGCTTGTGCTGAGACCCACGTCAGCAAACCGAAACTTCAAGTTTCCATTTTGTGTAAATCCCTAACTTTCCCAGGAGGTAAACTAAATCCAAGTCTATCAATTGGCTCTCCCAGAAACAGAAACCTAAGCTAGCCAATCAGGACTTGATTGATCAGTTTAACCTGGTTCAAAATTTCCCCTTGAGCCTAAATGCCCACCAGCCAATCTAAAAATTGCATAGTATATCTTTTGTTTCCTGTTGGGCTACATTTTTAAAAGTCTTTCCTCCTGTACCAAGCGCTTTGGAACACTTGTCTGACTTTCGGTCTGGTTCATAAACTGTAAAATAAAGTTCATGAATTCATACACAAATGTAATGTTGTGAAAAATTTATTTTTAACACTCCTTTCAGTCACTATCCACACCCCAAAGACAACCACTATCCTGACTTCGAACATTATAGTTTTCTCTGAACTTAACGTAAGTGGAATCATACAGCATGTACCCTTTGGTCTCTGAACAGTATAGTTTTCTCTGAACTTAATTAAGTGGAATCATACAGTGTGTACTCTTTGGTCTCTGACTTCTTACATTCAACATTGTTAGATTTATCCATATTGTTGCTTCTGGTTTCTAGTTTGTTCCTTCTCCTTAGTGCATTGTGTTCATTGTCTTATTTACCCTTTCTCCTGTCCATAGGCATTTGGCTGGTTTCCAACTAGGGGCTATTAGAAATAGTGCTGCTACGAACATTTTAATACATATTTTTTGACGGATGTGTGTATGCATTTCTGTTGTGATTACATCCAGGAGTGAAATTGCTAGGTCATAGGGCATGCAAATGTTAGCTTCACTAGACACAGTTTTTCAAAGCACTTTTTGCAAATGTACACTCCCACCAGAAGCATATGACAATTCCAATTGATCCACATCCTTGCCAACACTTAACGTTTTTCATCTTTTTAATTCTAGTAATTCTAGTGGGTATGTAGTAGTATCTCATTGTGCTTTTAATTTGCATTTCCCTGATGACTAATGAAGTTGAGCACTTTTTCATATGTTTGTTGACCTTCAAATATACTCTTTTGAGGAGTGCGTGTTTTATACAGTAGCCCTGGTGGCACAGTAGTTAAGAGCTCAGTTGCTAACCAAAGTTCGGCAGTTTGAATCCACTAGTTGCTCCTTGGAAACCCTACGGGGCAGTTCTTCTCTGTCCTATAGGGTTGCTATAAGCCGGAATCAGCTCAATGGCGACAAGTCTTTGGATTTTGTTCCATACAGCATACTCGTGATATGGACTTTTGACAGTCTTCAAATTCCATAAAGTTGTACTCAATATTTTCCCTATGTACATTTTTCTGAGGAGAAAGTCCACAGCTTTCATCCGATTCTTAGAGGTATCACATTCCCCCAAACTGTTAAGAACTATTGCCCTAAGAGGGAAATGAGAACTGTAAGCATATACAGTGGGTTCTGCTACAAACCCAATAAGAAGTGAGCCTTGTGGGAACTTCAGATCCCTGTGAATTAGACACTTGATCAGCTGTCACAGGAAGTGTGTCGTCAATCTGTCCCTCACCCTTGCTGTGAGCCCTGACCCTGGATAAGCTTACCCGCTACTGTCTGTTAATGTTAACTATAACAGCAGCAATACTTCCCCATTTAAAGGGAATTCTGAGGTAAGCACTTTTGGTTTATAATATCTGTTGGCCCTGGAAATTTCCACTGCTTTATGAAGACTCTGATCATTAAGAGTCTTTTTAATGCCAAAAAAAAAAAAAAAAAAAAAGCTAAGTGTTTAGGGAACCCTGCATTATTTCAGAACATCTGAAATCTAAGAGAAAAAGGAACGAAAACCTCCAGGGAGACTTACTTTGGCTAACGTATCTTAATAATTTATCCATCTCAATGATTCATGAAATCCATGATACATTGTCTCCAAGACGAAAACAGAAGTGGTGAGTTTTCCTAGACTAATCATTTTTCTCCTCCAAAAGGTTACCAGGGCTTTTTGCCAACTGGGAAAAGAGTAGCAGTGCTGTTTTAGGCAGCTAGCATGAAGACGCTTCCAGAATAGCAAGCAGATTTTCACTTTCAAGTCTGTGCTATTATATTCAAATGGACACAAAGTTCCAGAGAGCTCTTAGGCACCAAATGCTCATTGTTCAAGAACAATAATAACTAAAAAACAGAACAGCATATAAACAGATAAGTCCTCGGAGGTTACAATGGGGTTCAAAAAATTTAACAAGTCAGTAAATAGGCATTTTTTTAACAAGTGACCTGATCATAAAAAATAGACGTTAAAAAAAAAAAAGTTGTCATCAAGTTGATTCTGACCCATAGCGACCCCATGTGTGTCAGAGTAACACTGTGTTTCATAGGGGTTTCCCACAGCTGATGTTTTAGAAGTAGATAGCCAGGCCTTTCTTCCAAGTCACCTCTGGTTGGGCAGCCCTCACAAGAAGTGTGTCATCAATCGTCCCTTACTCTTCTTGCTGAAGAAAAGGTCTTGGTGAGCCTCGACCCTGTGTAAGCTTACCTCCACTCTTTCGGTTAGCAGATGAATGCATTCACCATTTGCATCACCCAGTTAGTGGAGCCCTGGTGGTGCAATGGTTAAGTGCTCTGGCCACAAACTGAAAGGTCAGTAGTTCTAACCCATCAGCTACTCCACAGGTGAAAGATGTGGCAGCCTGCTTCCATAAACATTTACAGCCTTGGAAACCCCATGGGGCAGTTCTACTCTGTCCAATGGGGTTGCTATGAGTTGGAATCGTCTCAACGGCAATGGGTTTGGTTTGGTTTTCGGTTTACGGGACGGTGATTAAATGCTCAGCTGCTCACTGAAAGACCAACGTTCAAACTCACCAGCCATTCCACAGGAGAAAAGACCCTGGCCATCTCATTCCAGGACATGCAGTCTTCACTGCCTCTACTTATTCATAGCAAGTGAGCAAGGGCCTTGTTTAAAAATCTACATTTCCTTTGTGAGGCCATTGCAAAGGTAATTTTCAGTGTGATAGAGATGTCATAAAGTACAGTGACTTAGAACACAGGCCCTGGGATCATGTGTTTGAATTATGACTCTTCTAGGGACAGGCTATTTAACCTTTCTAAACTGCATTTAAACCAGAGGTAATAGCACTTTCCTCGGGGGGCTTTTCTGAGGATTAAGTGAAATAATCCATGTAAAGCACTTAAAATGTTTGGGATACACAAAATAATAATAATAACAGTAATGATAATAAACATTTACTGAGCATTTGTTATATACTTACAAAGCACTCAATAAATTTTAGTTAAAATAGTTCAGTGTGTGCAACAGCAGCTCAATGTCCACCATGTTTGGATTTTTTTTTTTTTTTTTTTATCTTTTCTAACAATGGGCATGCACTACCACCACTGATTTCAAGGACTTTGTGGAATAATCTTCACCAAACTAGTGGTTAATCTGAAAAGAGGGCTCTTTATGTGAAAGGTCTATATGCTACTAAGATGCCCTGAAGCAGAGATTTGAAGCAGGCTAGCCAGTTAAACCTTCCTCAGACTCATCCCCTGTTGATTAGGAGTTAATATTACTAAGTGACCAGTGAGGAGACGTCTCAAGACTGCCTTGAGTACCTATTTCCAAACAGAGAAGTAGACATCAGCACTGGATGTCATCGTAACTCTCAGATATGCTGGGACTTCTATGTCAAGCCAGGATGGAGAAAGACATCAGTCAGGACTAAAAGAGACAAACTAGCCCTACCAAGTACCTAAACATCTCTTGTTCAGTACTTCAAGTTAGAATGTGCACAGACATGATGAGGGCCTCAGATCTGATTCCAACTGCCAGATGGGTCTCAGATCAGTCTTGGAGTAGGAGCATCATGGCAGTAGTCATTTGGCAGCAGTAATACGTAAAGCTCGACTGATAGGAACATCCTGGTTATTTGGGATTCCATAATAACAGGGAGTCTGTTCTTTGACACCATCTAGTTGAAAGTGGATTCACCTGTGACAGGGGGAATAGGGCCTAGACTTTGAGGTAAAGATGATGAGAGTTAGAGAGGTTGTCAAGGATCCCAGCTATGTGCAATCCAGGCCTGACAGGGAGCTGGAAAAAGTGAAAGCCAGGAGCCAAGATGAAAACCTAACCTCCAGTCTAGAATCATGTGTTGGGGATATGACAGAAGGCTGCAGCAAAGTAGACAAATAGCAATCAAGGGCTTCAGGAGTATCATTATGGAAACTGAAACAGTATAGGGAAGCAGAGGTAACTTGGGATAGTAGTGGTGAATACTTCAGATTTCTTCATAAACTAGAGCTGAGATACCTAAACTGAGATCTACTGATGGGCTTCACAGGGCACCGTGAAATATGTGCAAAATATTGTATATGTACATATATGCACAGTTTGGGGGAGGGAGATGTCCATTGCTTTCATCTGATTCTCAAAGTAGTTTATGATCCAAAATAGGCTTAGCACTACTGACCTGATTAAAGTCAATATAGACTTTGTATTTTAGTAGTTAACACTAGTGAGGTAGAGATATATCCCATATTTAAAACCCAAAACCCAAACCAGTTATTGCCAACTTATGGCGACCCGTGTGTGTCCGACAGAGTACAACTGTGCTCCATAGGGTTTTCAATGGCGCATTTTTCAGGCCTTTCTTCTGAGGTGTTTTTGAGTGGACTCGAACCGGCAGTGTTTTGGTTAGCAGCTGAATGCGTTACCCATTTGCACCACCCGGGGACCTCATACTCCATATTTACCTACCTTTTAACCACAAGAAAAACACAAGTAATGAATAATGAAATCGCAGCGCATCTACATGCTGCTGATCTTCATATCCAAAGAGCACCTACCTGGCAGTAAGAGCCACCTATTTTTGGTGACACCACCAAAGAGACCAAGACCTGACCAGCAGGTCAAGTGTTCGCTTTTCCCATACTGGGCATCCCTAAAAATCACCCACTGGTGTGTGACTGTAGCCTCTCTTTAGCCCAGTATTGTTTATCTCATTGATACTGAAATTTGTTCACCAAAATGGTTCCTAAACTCCTGTTTGCAAAGGGGTGCCAGTCTAACAAGGTTTTCACTGGTCCATGTTGAAATGACAACAGGAAAATGTAGTGAGCTTTCTTTTGAAAAACTAAATTTATTCAATTTAAATAACTATTCTTTATTCTGATAAGGACAAAAGATTATGTTCTTACTATTTGTTTAAGGAGCCCTGGCAGCGCAGTGGTTAAGTGCTTAACTGCTAACCGAAAGGTCAGTGGTTCAAACCCACCATCTGTGCCAGGATAAAGATTTGGCAGTCTGCTTCCATAAAGATTTACAGCCTTGGAAACCCTGTGGTGCAGTTCTACTTTTTCCTGAAGGGTTGCTATGAGTTGTAATCGACTCCATGGCAATGGGTTTCTGGTTTTGGTTTTACAATTTGTTTAGTGCTAAACAAAATCCTTTCTTGTATGTGTTGCGTGATAGTTAATGGTGGTTTGTTCTTTTGTTTTTATTCTACTTAACCTATGCTGGTTCCCAATTAAAAAAAAAAAATCTAGCCCATGAAATCCAAAACTGTGGGAATTGCTTCCTGATCTACTCAGTAGTAATGGACCTAGCCTACAAGCGAATGTTGCAATCAGATTGGTTTTTTTTTTTTTTTTTTTCCCAACTCAATGCCTTGTGACTACCCATTTGCCTGATTTTCCAGGGTAAGGTTAGAACTAAACAGACACACTACTGGCTCAAGAAAAAAATCCCACCTTGTAGATTGTGTCCTGCCTAACTGTCCTGATATAAAGACGTTTAAAAAAAAAAAAAAAAAACCCAAACTCATTGCCAACAAGTGGATTTGGTGGGTAGGGGTTAAGAGCCCTAAGGCTGCTAACCAAAAGGTCAGCAGTTTGAATCCAGCAGGTGCTCCTTGGGAACCCTATCAGGCAGTTCTACTCTGACCTCGACGGTCGCTTTGAGTCCGAATAAACTCGGTGGCAATGGGTGGGGTAAAGACATTAAAAAAAGACATTAGGATACATTAAATATACAGGTACTTTCCAATTAAAAAAAAAAAAAACTCCTTTACATAACTATGGACTCCAGAAATTATGAAGGCAAAACTTTTTTTCTTAGGAAAAATGTGTTTACATTAATGTATTTTTGAGAATAAATATGATTACTCATTGACGTTCATACCAGTGTACTACTGTATTTTGTTTTTTTAAAAAATCTATGTTTTCATTCTTTACAATTGAATAATGTGTTGACTAGTTTATTAAATAGTGTTCATATAAAATTATATTATAGGGAAACCATTAACATAAATATTTTGTACCAAAAGGTTATGACGGAACAGAAACTATTATTAAACTTCTTCACAAAAGGTGATTCTATACAACAAATACTTTGCATGACCATTATCCATGTAACCCTGGGCAGGTCATGTAACCTCTCTCTTCTCCTTAACTTTAAATGAGAGCAGAACCTACCTGAAAGGGTTCTTGTAAGGATTAAATATGGTAATAAATATTAAAGGAGCCCAGGTGGCACAAAGAGTTAAGTGCTCAGTGGTTCAAACCCACCCAGCCAGAAAGATTACATTGATGAAAACCGTATGGGGCAGTCACATGGGGTCGCTCAACTTGATGGCACCCAACAAGTACGTGTTATATATTTTAGTACAAAGCATGACACATGACACTCATTCAATAAATTTTACTTAATATTGTTCTATTATTATTATTGCCACACTTTCACTGAAGTACTGATTGTAGAATACTTCAGCAGCAGCAAAAGAGCTGCTGAACAACCTTAAACCATTTTGTCCGTCATTAAGATGCATGTACTCCCTCCCCTCCCCTTGCTTTCTCCTTCCCCCTCTCCTACTCTCCTCTTGTCCTCCCTCTCCCTCTTCTCTCTCTTCCCCTCCTCTCCCCTCTCCTCACTTTCTCTCTGTCGTTCTCCTCGCCAGTACTCTTTCTCACAAATTCTAGCAGCATTGGCCTACCTGATCTCCAATTCTGTCTCCTTCAACTCAGTGAGGTCACTGGACCACCATATGAAAATCGTTGTTTCAGACATTTTGTCCAGTTTTCTAGCTACTTAAGATGGAAGGGTAAATCCAGTCCTTGTTACTCCAACTTGGCCAGAAGTAGAAGTCCTTGGCTAGTATTATTTATTTCTTTGAGTGCCAGATTTAGGGGAAAAGAGCACTCGGCTACGAGGCAGATAACAAGAATTAACAAATGTGATATATCACAGACTGTGAAAGTTTATGTGTGTGTTTATAGGATGTTATTAGCATACACACACCAATCTAGGTCTACAATGTTTTGCTTTTCTTTTTGTTTTTCATTTTCTTGTGACATTTGGCTTTTGAATTATTGGCACTAGGCCAATCTTTATGTAAAAGCCACAAATTAGGAAGCTTTCATATAATTTTAAATCCTATTTAAGGTATAATTAAGGCTTTTGTGATTGACTCGGTAAATTAAAAGTTTTCTTGAGGAAAATGTGATTTTCTTTTATTTTTGTTTCACTCTGAATATTGACACCATGGAATCCTCTGAATATGGAAAATTAGACTGCTCTTACATAAATACATTACAGCAGTAATTTAATATACATGTGGAGCTGACATATAGGGATCCTCCCCATCCAAGATTTCATTTTTATTATGCAGCCCCATGCTAATATTAAGCATTATCACATTGTTCAATATTTGGCACATGGTCAAGAACTCAGCTGCTTACCAAAAAGTTGGCAATTTGAATGTACCAGCCACTACTTGGAAACCCTGTGGTGCAGTTCTACTCTGTCCTATAGGGTTTGCTATGAGCCAGAATTGACTAGACATCAGCAGGTTTTTTTTTTTTTTTTTTACGGGGCTTGTGTGTGTGTATTTGTGTAAGGACACAGATGAGAACACACGCACATGACAGGGAGTGAACCGAACTAAATTTCTTAAGTAAATATTTTTTACTTGTTAATGTGGTATTTAATCTGCAGACTGAGGATTATAAATCCATCACAGGAAATTGAGGAATTCAGATTTAACAAAAATTAACAAAACTCTAGGAATTTCATCACTCTATCTTGAGGCCTATAAAATGTATGACAATGAGTGAGATGGCTCAACAAAATTTTCACTACAAAGAAGTTGTTCAAATGAGAAACACTTCCCAGACCGACAAATTGCATCCAAAACCAAACCCAACCCAGAGCCGTGGAGTCGATTCTGACTCATCGCGACCCTATAGGACAGAGTAGAAGTGCCCCATAGAGTTTCCAAGGAGCAGCTGGTGGATTCGAACTGCCGACCCTGTGGTTAGCAGCCGTAGCACTTAAACACTACGTCACCAGGGTTTCCATAGCATGCATAAACATAGCTAATAAAAATTACTCTTAAATCTTACATTTTCCCTTTGAAACATTTATTGTTCCTAGGAAAACAGTAATTTATTATTATTATTATTCCTAAGTCTGTCTTCTATCAAACTAGAAAACTCAATAAATCAATAATAACTGTTTAGAACAAACCTGTTTATAATTACACCCTCCAATCCAGGTAATTGTTTACATATTTTATACAGAAATAAATGGGGGAAAACATGTTCAGTTTGATTTGGGAGGTATAAAGATTTAGATTGTTTTTCAGCATTTGTGAGGATTGGCTGTATCTTCTTTTATATTACATTTGAGAAATGAATTTATTTCACACAGAAAAACTAGTAGAGCAGGTGACACTGTGCCACTCTAGAGGAAAACAAGTATGGCTTGTTACAACCCGTCAGGGATTTTATCACGATTTGGTTTCCACTAAATACAATACTATATAGAAAATTTAAAATGATGTTTGATTTTAGTTCAATCAATCTTTGTGTATCTTTCTGACGTTCCTGCGACATTTCCAAGCAGGAAGTGGCTGAACGCCCAAACGAGAGTGATCCCAGATTAAGGAACAGCACAGACATCTTGAAGTTTCTTCATTTGTAGAATGAAATGACAGCAACCAGAGAAGCCTGGGGCTGTTTTCCTAGATGTCTACTTTGGGTGCCAGCCATCTGTATTCATTTAGATGGTGCATGTGTGTGTGTGTATGTGTGTGTGTGTGTGTGTGTGTGATGTGGTGTGTTAGGTGGACGGGGGCATGGGACAGATCTCAGGTTGCAGGTCTGAGTGTGGGCTCTGATACTGAAAGTAACCTTCTGCCCGGTGCTCGAAAACAAGACCCCTCATCTGCTGGACCCTCCAGAGAAGTAATTTCACCAATACCAGCTGCGAGGGGCATGTTTTGTGTTTTCTTTATTCAAAGTGAAAGATGTTAAACAGAAATTTTCAGAAGCACTTTTGTTTGGAAAAAGGAAAAGGAAGACCACGGAAACTGGAAAACATCCATGAAATTAGCCCCAAATCACTGGCAATACTGATCATTTCCTGACAAGCTGTCTATCAGCCCAGCCACAACAATAGTTTATTCAGGGGCCATCAGGGGTTAACAGTGATATAGCATCGTTAATGAAATATGAGTGAAACTGTGGATTTTTTAGTTTAATTTTAGTAACTGTAATCATGAATAGAACAGCACTTTACTATTAAAAAAAAAAAAACTCCGTTGCCGTGAAGTCAATTCTGACTCATAGCAACCCTATAGGACAGAGTAGAACTGCCCCATAGAGTTTCCAAGGAGCTCATGGTGGATTCGAACTGCTGACCTTTTCGTTGGCAGCTATAGCTCTTAACCACCAGGGTATCCGCACTTGACAATTAGCAGTCCTCAGAACAGTTGTTAATCTGTCTTCCTTACAGATTGCTTTGGCAGGAATTAGAAGACTATCAGTCTAAAATAAAAGCCCTGAGTGCCTACCTGACTCATCTAAGGACAGTGAAAGGAAGAGAATAGAAAGTAGGGATGCCCTTGGCCATGTGAGTTCCAAATTTTGGTACTTATTTGTGAAAAACCCATCTAAATACAATGTCTATAAATAGGAGATGGAAATGAGCTAATTTGACTGTATGATTTTATTTATTAATTATTCATGACCAAAAAATCCTGACTGCCTTTAATTGATGTACTTATCTGTAAAATTTTCTCAATATTCCCATGGCCTGAAATATCATTGCAAGATTCTTGAAATCTTATATTCTTTCTTCCTCCTCCCCCCTCATCTCTCTCTCTCTCCATCTCTGTATCTCTCTTTCAGTTTCTCTAGTTCTTTTTTATCTGAGAGCTTCTTTGACATCTTCTGAAACCTGCCTTGGCCCATGTTGCAATTCCAACACCCATGTCCTACTGCAAGAGGAGAGCTTGGATGTCCTCTGGATGTCACATCTGCTTACATCCCCCACTTAGTTTGAAGTTTTCTATTTATGAAATTATTATAAGGTGTAAAACTGTGCCTCCCAAACCCTCCTCGAGGGGAAACATTTCTGTTTATTAACTCGTCTTAAAAAGCGCATCTTGAAAATACCTCCCAAACTGAGTAACAGTAAGAACATTTTGCATTACCTAGACTGGTGTGTTTCTAGAGTTTGGACATCATCTGGACCTTTAGGAGAAGAGAGGGAATGGTTTTTGAGTATTTCACATACTTTGGATATTATTTAAAGTGAGGAACAGACTCACCTGGGTAGTTATTTTTCTATAAAATTTGCTGATCCAAGTTTGCATACCGCAATGCAAAAGATGAATAAGAAACTATTTAAATCGCTGCATTCTTGCTATTCTGGGACTTGACAACTTTCCTGAGAGATTTCTTGCTGGGTGTAAAGTATTTAATTCCTGAGAGCTCTGATAAAATTCTGTCTCCAAGTTTTGCAAATTGTGCACTCCTATGACTTTCCTTTATTTCTTAAACTGGCAAGCACTTATCTACCAGAATCACAGAATCTCACAGAACAAAGATTCTATACTTGAGAAACTTGTGTTTGGGAGAGGCAAAAACTAATAAACATAGGAAATTATTGGAGACATGTATACTTGGAAATGCAGTAGGAAATGATTTTGCAAGGGTATTTGTTGTTGTTGCTCTTAGTTGCTGACAAGTCAGCTCTGACTTATGGTAACCCCGTGTACAACAGAATAAAATGTGGCCTGGTCCCGTGTCATCTTCACAATTGTTGGTATGCTCAAGTTCATTGTTGTGGCCACTGTATGTTTGGAGTGCCTTCTAACCTAGGGGGCTCAGCTTCTAGCACTATATTGAACAATATTCTGTTATGATCCATTGGGTTTTTATCTGATTTTTCTTCAAATATATTACTGCCAAGTGCTTTATCTTCAAGTTCAGAAATTCTGCCTTCCACTTGCTCAAATCTGCTTCTGACTTTCTATTGAGCTGTCTACTTCTGTAATTTAATTGTTAATCTTCTGGATTTCTGATTGCTGTCTGTCTATGGATTTTTCCACCTTATTAAATTTTTCATTATGTTCCTGAATAATCTTTTTGGTTTCTTCAATTGCTTTATCTATGTGTTCCTTAGCTTGTTCTGCGTATTGCCTCATTTCCTTCCTGATGTCTTGAAGGGTCCTGTATATTAATCTTTTGTATTCTGCCTCTGGTAATTCCAGGAAGGCACTTTCATCTAGAAGATCCCTAGATTCTTTGTTCTGAGAGCTTGTTGAGACGATCACGGTCTGTTTCTTTATGTGACTTGATATTGACTGTTGTCTCCAAGCCATCTATAAGTTATTGTATTAGTTTATTTTATGTTTGCTTACTGTCTTGTAGCTTCTTGCTTTGTTTTGTTTTGATATGCCCAGATGGGTTGCTTGAGTAAGTTACCTTGGTGATTTTCTCCTTCGAAGCTCTAACATCCTGTCCCCAGCTGGCTAGAGCTGTTATCAGGTATGTCAGTCTAGGATTCCATTCACTTTTCTTGTATGAATTCAGCTCAGGTGTCCAGGTAGCTGATCATCAAGTGTGTGGTACAGGCTCTGTCCTACAGTCTTAGAAGGGCAGGGGTGATTGGTGTAGGTACCAGTATCTGGTTGCAGCAGGGGGTCACACTCTGAACAAGGCAAGGGGCTGAGAATCGTCCCCCATGTGTCTCTGAGGAAAGCGTGTCCCTGTTCCCTAGAGTGTACAGGTGGTTGGTTCTGTAGACAGACCATGGGCACCCAGTGTTTTTGGTTGTAAGGACCGGGAGGTACCAGTTATCCTTGGACCCCTGTTGTGGGTGGCTGGGTGACCTGAGCGGAGCTACCAGTCTTTAGGCCCCTGATGTGGGGAGGTGAGGACCTTGTTTAATAGGCAAAGCAATGTCAAACACCAAACACCCACCTCTCTGCCACACAGCTGAAACAGTTGGAGTCTGCCAACAAGGGCCTACTCTCCTGAAATAGGCCCACACAGGTCCATGCAGAGGGGAAAGGTACCCAAAGTCCACGGACCATTTATGCCTGGACAAGAGCTGCTTCTGTCCTGAGCTTCCCCAGTTAGTAAAAAAAAATAGAGCTGGCAAATTATCTATTCCCCCAGTTGCAAATTTATTCCTTCTCCAAGCCCAGGAGGATGCTCTAGGTGCTCAGCAGGGCCTATCTCAGGCCCAGGAAAGTCAGGAGAAAAGTCCCCAGCTTGGGGTGGGGGGGAGGGCACAGTAAAATATACGCAAGTACTTAGCTTTTGCCGAAAGCACTCGCTATTCTCTGTTTCCAGAGGTGTCAGTAGGCTGTGTGGCTGGCTGCTTCTCCCTGAGGAAACTGTGACCGAACGCTTGTACCTGCCCACTGCCACAGCTTGGGGAATGGTGCCTGAGGGCTTCCCACAATTCAGGTCCTGTAACTCCTCTCCACTTCTTAACTGTCTCTTCCTTCCCCTGCCCTTCAGTTCATTTTCTAAGCTTGCCTTTGATGTTCAGGGCTCCTAGCTTGTCATAAATATACTCGTTTCATTTGTTTTTTCGGGTCTTTGTTGTTAAGAGGGCTTGCCGGAAGCATCTGTCTATTCTGCCATCTTGGCTCCGCCTCCCCACTGGGTTTTTGTTGGCTAACTTTTGGAAGTAGATTGGCAGAACTTTTTTCCTAGTCTGTCTTAGTCTGGAAGTTCCGCTGAAACCTGTCCACCATGGGGGACCCAGCTGGTGTTTGAAACACTGGTGTCACAGCTACCTGCATCACAGCAACATTCAAGCCACCATAGTACACAAGTGGTAGGCAAGGGTATTAGATGGGTAGAAAGCAATGGCATGGATGTAGGAAACAGTTTGGTTTGCAAGACTTAGAATGAAGCAGAAAAGAACATAAGGAAGAACTGTAAAATGATTCTGTATAGATAAGATGGAATTAGGTAATTCAGTAACTTTCATTATTGTTGCTAGCTGTGGTCAAGTCTGTCCCCAACTCATGGCAACCCCATGCATAATGGAAAGAAATGCTTCCTGGTCCTGTGACATTCCCATGATCCATTGCCAATCAGACCGTGTGATCCATAGGGTATTTCATTGACTGATTTTTTTCAGAAATAGATCACCAGGGCTTTCTTCCCAGTCTGTTTCAGTCTGGAAGCTCTTCTGAAACCAGTTCAGCATCACAGCAACATGCAAGCCTGCACTGATACACAGCTGGTGGCTGCACATGAGGTACGTTGGCCAGAGATCAAACTTGGGCCTCCCATATGAAAGGCAAGAATTCTACCACTGAAGCACCACTGCTCTTTAGTAACTTTAAAGTCCAACAAATCAGCCAGAACTTAATGTCACTTAGGTTCTTAGAACTTAGATTCTTGAGTAGGGAGTGACATGATGAAATTGGGGCTTTAGCCAAATCACTCTGAAATGATCCACGAGAGTTGATAGGGGCCTGATCTGGAAGTAAGTAGCTGCATCAGGCAGCTGTTAGAGTGATCCACTGTAATCAGACCTCGGCTAAGTTCATAGCAGAGTTAATGAGACACTTTGAAGAAATGAACAATAGTATATGGCAACAGACTAAATATGGGAGGAGATCAATGGCAAAGAGTTCAAGGAAACATCAAGATTTCAAGACTTCCTGCATCCCACTTTGGAGAGTGGCGTCTGGGGTCTTAAATGCTAGCAAGTGGCCATCTAAGATGCATCAATTGGTCTCAACCCACCTGGACCAAATGAGAATGAAGAACACCAAGGACACAAGGTAATTATGAGCCCAAGAGACAGAAAGGGCCACATAAACCAGAGACTACATCAGCCTGAGACCAGAAGAACTAGATGGTGCCTGGCTACAATCGATGACTGCCCTGACAGGGAACACAACAGAGAACCCCTGAAGGAGCAGGAAAGCAGTGGGATGCAGACCCCAAATTCTCGTAAAAGACCAGAATTAATGGTCTGACTAAGTCTAAAAGGACTCTGGTGTCATGGCCCCCAGACCTTCTCTTTGCCCAAGACAGGAACCATTCCCAAAGCCAACTCTTCAGACAGGGATTGGACTGGACAATGGGATAGAAAAAGATGCTGGCGAAGAATGAGCTTCTTGGATCAAGTAGACACTTGAGACTATGCTGGCATCTCCTATCTGGAGGGGAGATGAGAGGCAGAGGGGTTCAGAAGCTGGTGGGGTGGACAGGAAAAGAGAGAGTGGAGGGAAGGAGTGTGCTGTCTCATTAGGGGGAGAGCAATTAGGAATATATAAAAAAAATTTTTTTTTTATATTCTAGCAAGGTGTATATAAATTTTTGTATGAGAGACTGACTTGATTTGTAAACTTTCACTTAAAGCACAATAAAAAAAATTTTTAAAAAAGGATTTTGAGCCTGGGAAACTGGAAGAATGGCGATATGACTCAGAGAAATGATACAGTTGGGAACATTGACAGGAAATACATATCTTTTAATTGTAAAAAGTATTTGATGGTGGTGTAGTGGTTAAGTGCTATGGCTACTAACCAAAAGGTCGGTGGTTCGAATCTACCAGGCGCTCCTTGGAAACTCTATGGGGCAGTTATACTCTGTTCTATGGGGTCGCTATGAGTCAGAATTGACTTGACGGCAACAGGTTTGGTTTTTGGTTTTGGTTCAGTTAATCCTATGTAAAAAATCACTGTAAAGTTTTAACTTTTTCCCTCAACAGATTAGACTTTATATATATTAATGTGCATTGTTCATGCCAAACAGATAATAATTTCAAAGAGGAGAGAGGGTGGTTGTTAGGAAGCAAAGAAATGCCAATCTTGTGCAGGAAGGGCACCCCCTTCCTTATGCAAAGGCTGGAAATACATCAAATGCATCGGTACCCTTGAGGCTGCCTTTGATGGGAGCTGCACCCCGTTGCAACTGCCACTCTCCCAAATCCCAGAATTATTTGTCACATACCCTTGACTGTGTTTGATTTTTCCATTAAAGAGTCTGAATAACTCATATTAAGATGTGAAAACTAAAGTAGAACTTCCGAGTTCTCAAAGAGTGGAGAGTCTGCTCAGAAATGGGCGGGCAATTTCAGTGTCTCTCAGTAGAGTTCATTAGCAGAGAAGATGATTCCAGAGAGAAGAAAGACAATGGCATGTTGAAGAGCTGTCACTACCACTGGTTAAAAAAGAAAATTGGAAATTATTGTAACTATTGAGTGTGTGATTATAAGGATTTAAAAAAACATTGCAAATGTTACAAAAGCACTTAGATATTTCCATAACTTCTAAACATTGCCATATGCATGGTTTCTGTAAGGAGTTTTCCATCATAAAGGTGTCAAAATGAGATTCAAAAATACACTAATGGAAAATACTTCCCAAACTCTAAATAAGTGACCAAATGTCTCATCTTTTTTTAAAAGACCTGCATAATGCAGACGCAGCAAGGCAAAGCGGGATTCATGAATTCAGAGATGTTATTAATTATCTTGCATCTACATGTCAAAGGAGCCCTGGTGGTACAAAGGCTAAGTGTCTGGCTAACAGAAGGATTGGCAGTTCAAACCCACCTGACAGCTCCTCAGAAGAAAGACCTGGCAATCTGCTCATGTAAGGTTTAAAAACCCAAAAACTAAACCCACTGCCGTCAAGTCAATTCCGACTCATAGTGACCCTATAGGACAGAGTAAAACTGCCCCATAGAGTTTCCAAGGAGCGCCTGGCAGATTCGAACTGCCGACCTATCAGTTAGCAGCCATAGCACTTAACCACTATACCACCAGGGTGTAAAGATTACAGCCTAGAAAACCCTATTGGACTCTGTCACGTGGGGTTGTTATGAGTCAGAATTAACTCCACAACATCCAATATCCCCACATCAACGTATTTAAAAACTCCAAAGAACCTCAGAGATCACTTGTGGTATAGCTGAGACCAGAATCTGGGTCTCCCAATTGAGTTCAGTACATGCCCCAGGGGTACAGGTCAAATAGCATCTCCATACAATCCCAGTATTACAGACTGAATTATGACACATCCCCCACCAAAATATGTGGTGGAATCCTAACCCCATACCTGTGCATGTGATCCCATTTGGGAATAGGGCTTGCTTTGTTGTGTTAATGAGGTTGTATTGTGTAGAGTGTGTCTCAAACCTAATCATTTTTGAAATTTAAAAAGAACAGATTAGAAACACACACAAACCAGGGAAAGAAAGATGCTATGTAGAAATAGTCAAGGAACCAAGGAATGTAGGGGCTAGGGAAGCTTAGACAAGCATTTTCCCCCAGAGAAGGCAGAGAGAGAGTCTTCCCTAGAGTTGGTGCCCTGAGTTCAGACATTTGACCTCCTAAACTGTGAGAAAATAAATTTGTTTTTTTAAGCCACTCACTTGTGGTATTTCTGTTACAGCAGCACTAAGAAACTAAGACACCCACTATGCTGATACCTTATATCAGCATATCAGAGCCAACATAGAGCCATTTGAATAACTCCAAATGTAGTCCTCAGATGCCACCTCCTCCAAGCAGAGCTGGATTACCCAATAAGCAAGGTACACACAGGCCCAGTTGTGCCTTCCCACTAATCTGAAGCACACTATTTCACCTGTCCCCAACCACGTCAGAGATGTAGTGAAATTACTCACCACAGATTAGCAAGTAAATAAAATTAAGCCCGTGTGTACCTTGCTCAATGCAAGCTGGTGCATACCGTGTTTATTGGCTAATCCACCTCTACCTACAAGACAACCTTAGTCATTCTCTGATTTCCAGCTGCACTTAAAGTTCACATCACACATTCCAACATGTCACCACGTTCTGCTTTAGCTTATTGCCTAGGTGTTAGCCTGACCCCTACCTCCAACCCCAGAAATCACTGCCTCTCCAACCTATGTACAGACAATAGGTATCTTGTCTACTTTGCCTCCTCAGCATTTTAAAGAGACACCCCTGTGGTTTGTAATTCGTCTAAAACAATCATTTACACAGCACAAAATTCAAAACCCTAGGGAGGCAGCTCAGTAATTTAGCATTTCTGTTTCATGTGAAAATATTATTTCTAATGGGAAATAATGAAAAGTTCTGAAACATTATTGCTTGTCATTAAAAGCTTTCAGAAGTGTATAGTCTGGGATCTTTATAGGTATTTCCCTGTAAAGTGCCCCGAGGAACAGCATATGGGTCTTTCTACAAGGAAATACCTTCAATATCTTCCATAGCTTCGGGGAAAAGTCTTTAATTTAGAGCTGAATTAGTCATACAAATAAACATTTTAAACCTCTTGGAATCTGAAGTTATGTTTAAGAAGCTTTTCAGATAAATTAAGAGTACGTTTTATCTGTTGTGTTGTGATGACTGTGAATGAGAACACATGGCTCGTGTAGTCAAGGTTTTTTTTCTTTTTTTTCTCCATACTCTTGCCATACCCTTCACAGAAGCTGAGTAACACATGATTCTTGCCATCAAAGATCTTACAAACGAGTGAGGGCCCCATCTCCAAAGACTGATTTAATTGCTCTGGGGTAGACCTGGGCCTCAGTAGTTTTCTAAAAGCTCCCCAAGTGATTCTAATGTGTGACAGTATTTGATAACTATCACTCTAGTTTGGTTGCATTCAAAGTCTCCAGACCAGCAACCTCAGCATCAACTGGAAATGTATTAGAAATGCAAATCCAAGAGGGTGGGGCCAAGAGGGCAGAATAGTCAGATGCTTCCCATGGTCCCTCTTACAACGAAGACCCGATAAAACAAGTGAATCAATTATATATGACAATCTAGGAGCTCTGAACATCAAAGACAAAGTTGAGGAGTCAGAATGAGTGGCAAGGGGAGGAGATACAGTTTAGATGCAGTGAGGAAGTACGAGACCTGATTTGACCAGCACCCTTCAGACTTGATCCTTCGGGGCACACAGACTGAGGCAAGCAGTAGCGCTTGGGACGTGTTTTCCTCACTGAGAGAAATGGAGCAGCGGAGAGTCTGCACAAGCCTCCAGAGCCTGGGAGAAGTGGCACTGGATCTGCGTAAGTTAAGTGCAAGAGTCTAAACTACTGGGCAGGATCAAAATAACCCTTCCGTCTCTGGGAAGTGCCTCTCTTCCCCTTACCTGCCCTCTCCCCACTCTGCTCCAGTCCAATCCATCAGTGTTCAGCAGTTGCCACACCCTGTAGGCCTGAAGTGGGATGCTTCACACCCAAGCCAGTCTTATAGCATTGGGGAGGGAACAAATAAACAAACTAACAAACAGGAAAAAAGAACTGTCAGCAATCCTAAGCCAGGAATTCAGGGAAGTCACTGCTCCTTTGCCTAGAAACAGACATAAGGGGTCCATGGACTTTGAATGCCTTTCACTCCTGCCTAGACCTATGTAGGCCTATTCAACAGCATAGACCTTATTAGCATAGTACAACAGGGTATATTCCTGAAGCCTATTTTTAACTGCAACAGCTTAAGGGGAGTGGCAAGTTTGTGACATTTGACACTGTCCTGCCCATTAAACAGGATCTTCACCCACCCATATCAGGGGCCTGAAGACTGGTGTCTCCACTCACTCCACCTAGCCACTCATGACAGGGGTCTGAGAATAAATGATGCCTCCCAGTCTTTATAGCCAGCAGCATTGGGTGCCCAAAGTCTAGCTACAAAACCCACCCACCTATGCGCTTTAGGGAACAGGGACATGTCTTCCACCTAGGCACTCAGGGGCAGCCATCAGCCCCCTACCTTGCTCAGCACATAACCCTCTACTGCAGCCAGATAACTGTGCCTGCTCCAATCAGCCCACATAGCCCTGCCCATCTAGGACTGTAGGTGAGGGCCTGCACCACATGCTCAATGACCAACAACCTGCACACCTAGGCTGAATCCACACAAGAAAAGTAAACAGACTCCTAAACTCATATACCTAGTAGCAGCTCTAACCACCTGGTGACAGGTTGTGAGAGCTTCAAAGATGCCAATAATCAAAGTAGTTCACATGCCCAGCCTATTTGGGCATAACAAAACAAAACAAAACAAGAAACTAGGACACAGTAAGCAACCAAAACCAAAACAAACCCACTGCCATTGAGTCGATTTTGACTCATAGCAACCCTATAGGACAGAGTAAAACTGCCCCATAGAGTTTCCAAGGAACACCTGGCAGATTCAAACTGCTGACCTCTTGGTTAGCAGTCATAGCACTTAACCACTACACCACCAGGGTTTCCAATAGTAAGCAAACATACAATAAATATAATAACTTATTGATGGCTGGGAGACAATAGTTAATATTAAATCACACAAAGAGGCAGACCATGATGGCTTCAGCAAGTGACCAAAACAAAAAACCAGGAAAGCTCCTGGAGGAAGAGAACATCTTGGAATTACCAGAAGTAGAATTCAAAAGATTAATATACAGAGCTCTTCAAGAGGTAATGAAGGAGATCAGGCAAAACTCAGTCCAAGCCAAGGAACACACAGACAAAGCAATAGAAGAATTTAGGAAAGGTTATACAAGAGCGAGGAAACCCTGGTGGCGTAGTGGTTAAGTGCTACAGCTGCTAAGCCAAGGGTCGGCAGTTCAAATCCACCAGGTGCTCTTTGGAAACTCTACGGGGCAGTTCTACTCTGTCCTATAGGGTCACTATGAGTTGGAATCAATTCGACTGCACTGGGTTTGGTTTTTTGGGTTTATACAAGAGAAAAATGACAAATGTAACAGGTTGCTAGAATCCCCTGAGAGACAGCAAATGGAAATCTAAGAGATTGGCAATAAGATTTCAGAATTACGCAACTCAATAGAAAGTAATAGGAGCAAGATTGAGGAACTAGATAGAAGTCAGAATTAGTGAGAATGAAGATAAAGCACTTGACACTAATTTATTTGTGGAAAAATCTGATAAAAGAATTTAAAAAAATGAAGAAACCCTAAGAATTATGTGGGACTGTATCAAGAGGAATAACATATGAGTGGTTGGAATACCATAATTGGGGGGATAACAGAAAATCCTGAGAGAATTGTTGAAGATTTGTTGGCAGAAAATTTCCCTGATATCATGAAAAATGAGAAGATATCTATCCAAGAAGTTCATCGAACCCCACACAGAGAAGATCCCAAATGAAAGTTACCAAGACTTATAATCTAACTTGCCAAAACTAAAGATAGAGAATTTTAAGACCAGTTAGGTATAAATGAAAAGTCACCTACAAAGGAAAGTCAAGAAGACTAAACTCTGACTACTCAGCAGCAACCAGAAGGGAGTGGGATGACATGTATAAAGACTTGAAGGAAAAAAATTGCCAGCCAAGAATTATATATCCAGCAAAACTGGCTCTCAAATATGAAGGCAAAATTAGGGCATTTCCAGATAAACATAAGGGAATTTGTAAAAACCAAACCAAAATTACAAGAAATACTAAAGGGAGTCCTCCAATTAGAGAATCAATAATATTAGGTAACAACCCAAAACTAGAACATAGGACAGAACAGCCAGATATCAACCCAGATAGTGAAGTTGCAAAAATAAGTCAAAGCTAAAACACTAACAATAGGGAAAAAGGGACAATGCTAGGAGTCCTAATAATGGCATAAAGAGATTACAAACCATAACTAACAATGCACAGACACCAGAAGAGAAAGTAGATAACTGGTAGCTCCTAAAAATCAAACACTTATGCTCACAAAAGACTTCACCAAAAGAGTAAAAAGACAACCTATACAGTGGGAAAAAATTCTTTACTACGACATATCTCATCAGGGTCTAATCTCTAAAATCTACAAGATACTGCAACACCTCAATAACAAAAAGACAAATAACCCAATTAAAAAATGGGCAAAGGATATGGACACTTCACCAAAGAAGACATTCAAGAGGCTAACAGATACATGAGGAAATGTGATCATTAGTCATTAGAGAAATGTAAATCAAAACTACAATGAAATACCATCTCACCCCAACGAGGTTATCATTAATCCAAAAAACACAAAATAATAAATGTTAGAGAGGTTGTGGAGAGACTGGAACACTTATGCACTGCTTGTGGGAGTGTAAAATGGTACAACCACTTTGGAAATCAATTTGGTGCTTCCTTATAAAGCTAGAAATAGAAGTGCCATATGATCCAGCAATCCCACTCCTTGGAATATATTAGAGAAATAAGAGCCATCACGTGAATAAATACTTGCATACCCATGATCATTGCAGCACTGTTCACAATAGCAAAAAGATGGAAACAACCTAGGTGCCCATCAACAAACAAATGGATAAACAAATTGTGGTATATTCACACAATGGAACACTACACAATGATAAATAAAACTATGAATCTGTGAAATGTCTCACAACATGGATGAACCTGGAAGGCATTATGCTGAGTGAAATTAGTCAATCACAGAAGAAAAAATATTGTATGAGGCCACTATTAGAAGAATTCAAGAAGAGGTTTAAACACAGAAAAAAACATTCTTTGGTGGTTATGAGGGTGGGGAGGGAGGGAGAGGGAAATTCACTAACTAGATAGTAAGATAATCATCTTAGGTGAAGGGAAGGACAACACAACACAGGGGAAGTCAGCAGTAACTAACAAAGCGAACTAACTGAACTAAATGAACAGCTAAGAAATTTCCTGAACACAACCAAACACTTCGAGGAACAGAGTAGCAGGGGTGGGGATCTGGGGACCACGTTTTCAGGGGACATCTAAGTCAATTGGCTTAATAAAACTTCTTAAGAAAATGTTCTACATCCCACTTTGGCGAATGGCATCTGGGGTCTTAAAAGATGCATCAATTGGCCCCAACCCAGCTGGAGCAAAGGAGAATAAAGAACACCAAAGACACAAGGAAAATATTAGCCCAAGAGACAAAAGGGCCACATAAACCAGAGACTCCATAAGCCTGAAACCAGAAGAACTAGATGGTGCCTGGCTACCGCCAATGACGGCCCTGAAAGGGAACACAACGGAGTCCCTGAATGGAGCAGGAGAAAAGTGTGGAGCAGAACTCAAATTCACGTTAAAAGGCCAGACTTAATGGTCTAAGCCTGGAATAACCCTAAAAGCCATGGCCCCTGCATGCTCTGTTAACCCAGGACTAAAACCATTCCCAAAGCCCCCTCTTCAGACAAAGATTAGACTGGACTATAAAACATAAAATGATATTCGTAAAGCGTGTGCTTCTTAGTTCAAGCAGATTCAGGAGACCAAATGGCCAGCTCCTGTCCGGAGGCAGGACGAATAAGGCAGGAAGGGACAGGAGCTGGTAGGATGGGCATGGGAAACCTGAGGTGGAAAGGGGGAATGTGCCGTCACATTATAGGGATTGCAACTACTGTTGCATAACAATATTGTATAAATTTTTGTATGAGAAATGAACTTGAGCTGTAAACTTTCACCTAAAGCATAATTAAAAAAAAAAAAAGAAAGAAATGGAAATTCTCAGTCCCACAGACCTACCAAATCAAAAAATTGCAGGGGTGAGGCCCCGTCAAGCCCTCCAGGTGATTCCGAAGCCACTAATGTTTGAGAATCACTGCTTTAGCCGATGGAGCCCTGGTGGTGCAGTGGTTAAGAGTTATGGCTGCTAACCAAAAGGTTTCAGTTCGAATCTACCAGCCGATCCTTGGAAATCCTATACAGGCAGTTCTACTCCGTTGAACAGGGTCACTATGGTAGGAATTGACTACAAGGCAATAGGTTTATGGGTCTGGTTGATAAGAGAAGATATGAGCGATGGAAGATAATCAGCAAACACAAACGGGGGAAAAAGCAACCAAACCAAACGCGTTGCCCTTGAGTCAGTTCCAACCCATAGTAGCCCTATAGGACAGAGTAGAACTGCCCCGTAGGGTTTCCAAGGGTGTAAATCTTTACAGAAACAGACTGCCACATCTGCCTCCTGTGGAGCAACTGGTGAGTTTGAGCCACCAACCTTTCAGTTAGCAGCCGAGTGCTTTAACCACTGTGCCACCAAGGCTCCTTGAGGAAAGCAACAGGCAGGTATATTTTAGAAAATAAGAGACTATTCATATGTTCTATGAGCAATACTGAGACCTCAGCACCTTGCTTAAAGGGGAAAGAGTGTTCGAACATCTTCCAAGGGCAACATGTGAAGAGAACTTGTTTTCAAATTTGGGGTGCTTTCCTTATAATTCTGCTGCTGATGTTGTTTTCAAATAATTCTGTGAGGATATGTCTACACTGGGGACACTGATATTACAGTGGCCTTCAGTGCAGAAGACTCAGGTTCGATTCCCTGCCGATGCACCTCATGTATAGCCACCACCTGTCTTTCAGTGGAGGCTTGTGTGTTGCTATGATGCTGAACAGGTTTCAGCAGAGCTTCCAAGCTAATACAGACTAGGAAGAAAGGCCTGGCAATCTACTTCTGAAGAATCATCCAATGAAAACTGATAAATCATAATGGTTTCATTCTCAGCCAATCTTGGGGATAACACAGGACCGGGAAGTGATATGTTCCATTGTGCCTGGGGTCACCACGAATGAAGCTAACTTGAAGGCAGCTAACAATGTGTCTACATTCTGTATGCACATAGCAGGAGGCAGAGAACTAGAGCAATATGAACACTAGAGATAAAAAAAAAAAACTTCATTGAGGCCAACTTCTTTTTACAGTAATTTTTAGATAACTGGCTCCCTTTGCCACTTCTTTTACCCGCAACTCAAATTATAAAACAGATGAGTGCATTTTATTTTGGCATGCAATTCTGCTTCTTGCCATAGTCAAGCTGTGTGAGGCTACAGTAAACCACTAAGGAAAAGGGCAACTGGAAAATCTGTGCCTGGATGAAAAAGCTTTGGTAAATCTGCAAAGCTAGCACTTGATACAAATTAAAATATCAGCTTTTTTCCCCCAGATATATAAATGCTTTAAGGATCCAATTTAAATATTTTTATTTGTTTGTTTGATTTTCTTGTGTCTTGACCTCAAGGAGAAAGCTTTTCCCTGCCAATGCTGATGAGATTCTTTTCTCAAGTTGCTTCCGTTGTAGCCATATATTCAGCTCAGCTCTTTCTTATGCCATTATGGTTCTGTATTTGCAGCTCGAGTTACCATTTTCACAAGCACCAAGGTAAAAATACTGATTTCTTTTATCTGATCATCATTTAGAAATTGCCTCAACGAAAGAATTAACTTCCTCTTAGCTCTAGCAGGCACTGGCAGAATTAAGTAGATAAATTTGCCTTTGAGGACCCCATTCTCTATCCTTTGGAGATATCCATTTCCATCAAGCAAACCCGTGTGAATATTTGAGGACATTTTAAGCCTCATTCAGGGTCCAGCACAGGGGAGGACATGCTGCAGGCACTCAGTACGTATTTCTTGGGCAGTCCATGAACATGGAAGGGATTTGTAAGCTGCAAAGTGCCACCCATGCCCCTAGTTATAACAATTCTGAGCATTATTACTCCACCTGTGAAGAATACAAATCCTGGCACTGAACAGTCCATGTCACTTGCTTTGGGACTTAGTTTCCTCACTGTCAAATGCAGATAATAATACTTGCCTTGCCCACCTTAAAGGGCAGTAATGAGGCACAAATGAGTTAACTGTTTTTAGACTTACTGCCGGGCTTAGACTTACTGCCGGGCTGGGAGTAGGACAGGCAAGTGAGGCACTCACCTCAGGTTGAAAAATTTAAGGGGGTGCCAAAAAAAACTCTCCATAATCAAGATAAATAATATTTTAATACAATACTTTTTAAAAATAAAAATTAATGGAAAAAATCCACAGTTAACAAAATATCAAAATTTTAAATAAACAGAATCAAGATTACTGCTCTTTTTCTTTTGCCTCAAGCTCTGTAACAGTAACAGCGTTGTTACTGATCCCTTCTGTATTTAAAATTGTGATGCTTTGTACATTGTGGATATTTGGCATTAATTTTGATTTTCTCAAAATATTGATCAAATATTGTTTATCTTGAATACTTGATGATTGTTTGGTCCCCCTTTAAATTTTGCATCCTATAAATTCATGGAGACAGAAAGCAGGTTAAAGGTTGCCAGCGTCTGGGGTGGAGGGAGAAGCCGGAGTTGTTGCTTAATGGGTACAGCATTTCTGTGCAGGGTGATGAAAAGATTTTGGAAATAGATGGTGGTGACGGTTGCACAACGCTGAGAATGTAACTAACACTCCTGAATTGTAAACTTAAAAATGATTACGGTGGCAAAATTGATGTTTATATATATGTATCCAAAATAACATACATACATATTTTTTTAACACTGTAGAGCCCTTCTCATCTGCCTTGCCATAGTAAGGGCGCTGTAAGCTGAAACGGGTTGTGCAGAATACAGGGTTATCATTTTTACTGGCTTCCAAGTCTTCCATTTTACCTGACTGCAGATTTTCTCACATAGTTGCATGTAGGTGACAAAAGCCCTGCTGGATTCCTGGCTAGGCTCTGGCTGTGGAATGGGAACAGGGTCCTGGGTGCACAAGCAGGCATGTGCGGTACTTTTCAGGGACCTCCCTTAACAAGGCACTAGAGAAGAACGCTTCATTGGGGTGTCTGGTATGAGAACCAGTTTAACTTGTGGAACTGGAAAATCTGCCCTTGTTTTGAGGAGAACTCCTCCCTCAGCTACACACCCATCCCAGGGAAGTTTGTTTGGATTCACAAGCTGCCTCATCCATCCCTTTCTATTTTGGTGTCTGTTGTTATGTAGGAAGGGCTGGCTCCAGCCCCCTCATGCTGGAGTCAAGAATAAATGACACCCAGCCTGGATAGCCAGTGATCAGGGATGGGAGAGGGGTTGTGATCAAACGAGCAGTAAAAAGCCCCTCCTCTTCATGCTGCTGTAGGTGTCTACACCCATCACTCAAAGTGGCAGCTTAAAATATGGGTGATGAGAGGATACAGGGTGAGGCAGAAGTTGGGTATTTGCCTCCTCACCTGTCAGCCTGAGAAGTCTGAAATAAAGCCTTTAACCTCTCTCCTGATGTTATTGTTGTTGTTGGGTGCCACTGAGTTGATTTCAACTCATAGCGACCCCATGTGACAGAGTAGGATTGCCCCACAGGTTTTTCTGAGCAGTAATCTTTACGGAAGCAGATTGCCAGTTCTCTCTCCCAAGGAGCTGCTGGGTACATTTCAACTGCCAACCTTTTGGTTAGCAGTCAACCACTTAACCATTGCACCAGCAGGCCCTTACCTCTCTCTCCCAGGACCCTGATAACTGTGCAGTGTTTGTTGTACAGGGAAGAAGAGGGAGAAAAAAAAGGTTGGTATACAAGGGAGAGAGCCCAGCAAAAGGAACCCAGCTCAGGCAGCCCAGAGGACTCTGGGACCATGAGAATAAGCACCCAGCACTAGCAAAGCAGCTGACATGCTTGGAGACGCACAACTCCAAAGCCACACCTAAGTG
Source organism: Elephas maximus indicus (assembly GCF_024166365.1). Classification (NCBI taxonomy): domain Eukaryota; kingdom Metazoa; phylum Chordata; class Mammalia; order Proboscidea; family Elephantidae; genus Elephas; species Elephas maximus. Next base: position 66,528,624 of record NC_064826.1, on the reverse strand, counting down.
AGCATGGATGAGAAAAGGGATGACAGTCCCAGAAGAAAGGTAGAAGCATAATTTCCTCTTAAAGTCCTTGACATCACTCACTAAAACTGAACACAAACAAGACTATGACATGCTGAACTATGACCTTCACATCCGATACTTTCCTTTTTTGCAGTGCTTCCATAAACCCATTGCTGTCGAGTCGATTCCAACTTATAGCCACCCTATAGGACAGAGTAGAAGTGCCCCATAGTGTTACCACAGAGTGGCTGGTGGGTTTGAACTGCCAACCTTTTGGTTAGCAGCCAAGCTCTTAGCGTCCGTGCCACCAGGACTCCTCCCTGGTCCATAGGCAATGGGTTTTTAAAGTAAAAATGATATGCAACTTAATCACATTTCTGACAAAATCTTGGCATACGTTTTCTTAGGCTGGGACACAATCTTAACCATTACATATATGATAGGTTGAATAATGCCCCCCCCCAAAAAAAAATCCACATCCTAACCCCTGGAAGCTGGAAGTATGTTATTTTATAGGGTAAAGGGGACTTTGAAGGTATGATGAAGTTAAGGGTCTTGAGATGAGGAGATTATCCTGATTACCCAGGTAGGCCAAATGTAATCACAAGGATGCTAATAAGAGGGAGGCAAAAGGGTCAGGCTGAATAGGAGATGTGATGATGGAAGCAAGAACTTGGGGTGATGTGAAAAAGGGGCCACAAGCCAGGAATGCAGGTGGCCTCTAGAAACTGAAAATGCCAAGGAAATGGATTCTCCCCTGAGGTCTCCAGAAGGAAGGCAGCCCTATAGACACCTTGGTTTCAGATTTATGACCTCCAGAACTGGAAGATAATAAATTTGTGTTGTGTTAAGCCACTAAGTTTGTGGTAATTTGTTACAGCAGCAGTAGGAAGCTGTAAATTGTGCCTAGAGTTAAGCAGCAATGACAGTAATATGGTGACAAAAGTTCGAAGTCAGCAAAACATTTCTTTTCCTGTGTACTTGGAGGTTCTCAAGGCTTGTTTGAGTTGAATGATGTATAGCGCACAGGGCAAGGCTATATGTACAATTAGCCACTTAATACATGCTTTTTATTCATCTGTGTAGGAGTAACAATGCCTATCAGTTCTGGTGGCCTTATATTTGCCAGAGTAAGACATTTTTAAAATAATATTATATTTTTCAGTGAGAGTGTACGCTGCAAGACAGGTTCCAATTCAAGGATTTCTACACATATTGTTCAGTAACATTGATTACATTCAGGCCTTTGAATTGGTTCCTCTGGTTCGAACCCCAGAAGAAAATTTGCATTTCTAACAAGTTCCCAGGAAGTTATAGGTAAGAATCACCTGGGTTATCTTGTTAAACTACAGATTCTAATTCAGTATGTCTGTGGTGGAAATGCAAATTATCAGCAGGGGTTCAAACTGGAACAGATCTGTTTGAAGCTCTGGTTACATTCTTCACATTGTATCAACATTCTCATTATTTCCATTCTAGATATTCTGTTGCCATTGAGCTAGTCTCACAGCCCCTCACCTCACCTCACCCCACCCCACCCCACCCCACCCCCGACCTTCTCAGCTATCCTTTAAAGTATTTGTTGATCATTTGGTCTCACATAGGTGGTTTTTTAAAAGAGTGCAGCCCTCAAGAGTGATATTCATTACTTTTTGAGCTAACCTGCTATTTAGCTAAAAAATGATTTGAGGGGACAGTTTTGGATGAAGGCTTAAAGAATATCTCAGGGTACTGGTCTTGGGGATTCCTCTAGTCTCAGCAGGTCTAATAAATCTGGGTTTTTTGATAATTTGAAGTTCTGTTCCACATTTTTCTCCCTTTCTATAAGGATCCATCTATCGTGGTCCTAATCAGAACATTCAATAGTGGTAGCTGGGCACCATTCAGTTCCACTGGTCTCAGGGTAGAAGAGGCAGTGGTTCATGTAGATAATTAGTTCTATATGCTTATTCCTTTTCTGAGTCTTGGCTTTCCTTCTTTCTCTTTTGCTGTAGATGAGTTGAGACGAATAGTTGTATCTTAGATAGTGTCTTAGTTATTTAGTGCTGCTGTAACAGAAATATCACACGTGGATGCCTTTAACAAAGAGAAATTTATTCTCTCACAGCCTAGGAGGCTAGAAGTCTGAATTCAGGGTGCCAGCTCCAGGGAAATGCTTTTTCTCTGTTGACTCTGGGGGAAGGTCCTTATCATCGGTCTTCCCCTGGTCTAGGAACTTTTCAGTGCAGGGAACCTGGGTCCTAAAGGCATTTGCTCCTGGCTCTGCTATCTTGGTTGTATGAGATCTCCATGTCTCTCTGCTCACTTCTCTTTTACATCTCAAAAGAGACTGGCTTAAGATACAATCTAATCTTGTAGATTAAGCCCTGCCTCATTAACATAACTGCCTCTAATCCTATCTCATTAACATCATAGAGATAGGATGTACAACACATAGGAAAATCATATTAGATGACAAAATGGTAGACAATCACACAATACTGGGAATCATGGCATAGCCAAGTTGACAAATACTTTTGTGGGACACAATTCAATCCATTACAGATGGCTACTCACAAACTTTTAAGACCCCAAATGTTGCTAGCTTGACTAAGATGTAGAACATCAACTTTATAAACTACATTATGCCCATTGACTGAGTCGTCCCATGAGACTATGACCCTAAGCCTTTGAGCCAAGAAAACTAATTCCGTGAGGTGATTGGTTATGTCTAAGATATATCAGTTTCTGTGATTTTTAGTTGTTTAAATATATATACATATATTTAAATATATACATATATTTAAGCATATATGTACATATATTTAACATATATGTGTATATTTAAACACATATACTTATATTTAAACACATATACATATATTTAAACATATATATACATATATATGCATACACATATATACATATATACACACACACATATATATGGGGTCCTGGTGGCACAGTGGTTAACAACTTGGCTGCTAACCAAATGGTTGGCAGTTCGAATCCACCAGCCACTCCTTGGAAACCCTGTGGGGCAGTTCTACTCTGTCCTATAGGGTCGCTATGAGTTGGAATTGACTTGAAGGCAACGGGTTTGCTTTTTATATGTATACATACATATATATGTAAATGTATGTGTATATATGTATGCATATATATATACTTACCCACCTTACATATGTATTTATACACATATATATGTATACATATAAATATACAAAAACACACATGTATTTTGGTTGTTGTTGCAAAATTATATACAATAGCATTTACCTAAACATCTTTTTTTGTTTGTGTTTGTGTGTGTGAGTGTGTCTGTTCAACCTCTTAGCATCAGTTATCTTGCTTAAGCTGTGTGCGCTTCACCCATATTTGGTGCTGTCTTTTCCATCACCATAAATAAAAAGTGACTACTGTCAATAGAATGAATTATCCTCTTCCCCTTGCCTACTCCCACCCCTGGTAACCACCAATGAATGTTGGTTTCTGTATATATAGCTGTTCTCGGCATTTTATAAAAGTGAGGCTATAAAATAATTTTGCTTTTGTGATTGACTTATTTCACTCAGCGTAACACCCTCTAATTTCATCCATGTTCCAATATGTTTCAGGGACTCATTATTCTTTATGCCTGCATAGTACAGAGTAAGACATTTTTGAAAGTTGGATTTCAGAAATTTGAATCATGTTGCGGTTGTTAGGTGCCATCTAGTTGATTCTGATTCACAGTGACCCTATGTACAACAGAACAAGACACTGCCCTGTCCTGCGTCATCCTCACAATTGTTGCTATGTTTGAGCCCATTGTTGCAGCCACTGTATCAATCCACCTTGCTGAGGGTCCTCCTATTTTTCTCTGATCCTCTGCTTTACCAAGCGTGGTGTCTTTCTCCAGGGACAGGTCCCTTCTGATAACATGGCCAAAGTATGTGAGATGAAGTCTCACCATTCTCACTTCAAAGGAGCAGTCTGATTGTAATTCCTCCAAGACAGATTTGTTTGTTCTTCTGGCAGTCCATGATATATTCAATATTCTTTTCCAGCATCGTAATTCAAATGCATCAATTCTTCATCTGTCTTCCTTTTTCATTGTCCAGCTTTCCCATGCATATGAAGCAATTAAGAATATCACAGCCTGACTCAGATGCACCTTAGTCCTCGAGGTGACATCTTTGCTTTTAAACACTTTAAAGAGGTCTTTTACAGCAGATTTGCCCAATGCAGTGCATCATTTGATTTCTTGACTACTGCTGCCATGGGAGTTGATTGTGGATCAAAAAACATAAGTTGAAATCCTTGATAATGTCAATCTTTTCTCTGTTATCATGATGCTGCTTGTTGGTCCAGTTGTGAGGATTTTAATTTTCTTTATGTTGAGGTGCAATCCATACTGAAGGTTGTAGCCTCTGATCTTCATCAGTAAGTACTTCAAGTCCTCTTCGTGTTCAGCAAGCGATGTTGTGTCATCAGTATTTCACAGGTTGTTAATGAATCTTACTCCAATCCTGATGCTGTGTTCTTCATATTGTCCAGCTTTTTCAGGTTATTTTCTCAGCATACAGTTTGAATAAGTATGCTGAAAGTGTACAACCCTAACACACACCTTTCCTGATTTTAAATCATGCAGTATCCCGTTGTTCTGTTTGAATAACTGCCTCCTGGTCTGTGTACAATGTCTGCATGAGCACAATTAAGTGTTCTGGAATTCCTGTTCTTTGTAATGTTATCCATAATTTGTTATGATCCACATAGTCAAATGCCTTTGGGTAGTCAATAAAACAGAGGTAAACATCTTTCTGTTATTCTCTGCTTTCAGCCCAAATCCATCTGACATCAGCAATGATATCCCTTGTTCCATGTCCTCTTCTGAATCCAGATTGAATGCCATATTTATTTCCTTGAATCATAAGATATAATATTTAGACAGTTCCAACTCGAGAAAATAAAAGTAGGGAAGGTAATGGAGCAAGCAGATTTAGACGAATAACTTTTCTACATGGTGACTTTTTTTTTTTTTTTCCAGGCATCAAGTAATACCAGTGAAATTGAGTCACATGGAGGAGGTGGGAATTTGAGGACTGTCTTTCGTAAGTGAGTGGAATAACTACTTGATTACGTGTCAACCTCTGCTCTACTTGTGGCTGTATTCCTTCTGTTCATGATGACTATACTACTGACTTTCTTGTTTATACCTTTCAAAGGAGGCCATACCCACAAGGTTTGTATATACATACATAACTCAAATCAATAAAACCAGGATCGTGATTGTGTTCATTGGTATTTGCTGATTTAGAGTGAGGCACATGCTGCCACACTTAGCATTTTACATGATAGCTTATGGTTCTCTCCCCTGATTCCCTCAAAGAGCAACTTGTTCATCTTCCCAGTTAAGGAGAATCTATAGTTTTACGTGCCCTTGAAAAAGAACTTCACTCCATAGAGAGTTAAAGTCATTTTGGTACAGGACAAAGTTGAAACAGGCCTACCAGTTGCGGTCGAGTCAGCTCTGATTCATAGTGACCCCATGTCTGTCAGACTAGAACTGTGCTCCATAGGGTTTTCAATGGCTGGTGTTTTGGAAGGAGGTCACTGGGTCCTTCTTCCAAGGTGCCTCTGGATGCACTCAAAGCACCAACCTTTCAGTTAGCAGGCAAATGTGCTAACCGTTTGCACCATCCAGGGACTCCAAAAATAGGCCTAGGTTTATGATTTCTGGATCCCTTTCTTAGCAGTGATTACAGGCAGAGGGGTGTACCTCAGTTGCTAAGGGCATGAATTCTGGGCCTAATCCGCCTGCTTTCACATCCCAGGCCACTACTTACAAGCTATATTATCTTGGGGAATTTACTCAACTTCTGCCCCTCAGTTTCCTCATTTCTAAAATGAGGATGATTTTACCTACGTTAATATGTGTGAAGTATATTCAAATAGCGCCTGGCCAATATTTGTTATTATGATCCCCAAGACCCTGACTCTTTCCACTACTCTCCTACTCCAACCTCCTCCCCCGACAGTCCTTGCTGCCAGCACTGTGACTCACCTGCTTTGCTGTCATTTGGGTGACCTCTACCATCTGGCACCAGCAGAAAGAACTTGCTAGATGCATTATCAGTGGTAGTAAGAGAAGTCTGAGCACAGGGTTCCCATGTCTGTTGAAGTAGTCATTGCGGTATTACCAAATGTTTCTGGCTCTTTGCTTTCCAGGCACGTGGTAGAATTGCATTTCCCGGCCCCTTTGTGGTTCAGTGGGCCCTATGACAAATTCTGGCCGATGAGTTATAACTACCAGTACCAGTTGCCATGGAGTTGACCCCGACTCACGGCAATCCCATATGTTTCAGAGTAGAACTTCAAGCTATAGGGTTTTCATTGGCTGATTTTTTAGAAGTAGATTACCAAGCCTTTCTTTCAAGACAACTCTTGGTAAACTCAAACTTTCAACGTTTAGGGTAGCAGCCAAAAGCTTTAACCATTTGTACCACCCAGGCTCTCCGGGTTAAGATTCGAAGTCATAATTTAATTGTTGATATGAGATTTCCAGTGCTCTCTTTTCATCCTCCAGCATATCTGGCAGCATTCCAGATTGTGACTTCTCCATCAACCTGATCCCAAAGTAAAGAGAAAGCCCAGTAGTGTACCCAGCTGATACAAAATGAACATGTAGGAGGAGTGAAAGATAAGCCCTTCTCGTTTTAAGCCTCTGAGATTTGGTGGTTTACTGCAGCATAAGCTTACCTACCCTGACTGATACAACTACCATTGGCTAACCTGGCAACAGAAGCATCTCCCTACTCCTACAGTGATGAGAAACAGGGTTCTACCTTTCATAGCTTAATATTGGACAGCAGCAGGAAGTAGTTATATCTCTACCACTTCTTACCCATATGGACAGTTACAGAGCCTCTAAAGAAAGCTTTAGCCTTTCTTCTTTTGAATTGGGAATACGTCCATAGGGCCTTCTTCATGAAGTTATTGGATGGATGAAATAAAATAATGAGTATGAAGTATTTAGTTCATGGTCTCCTCCCAATAAATGGTAGTTTCTCTTACCAGCACAGGGACAGTTGATGAAGCCAGGGCATCCACTGAAAAGAGTTTCTAGGACCTTATTATTTCTTAAAGGTCCAGCTTCCCACTGTAAGTTTGTGCTAAAGCTCAGCAGATAATTTGGCAAAACAGCCTAGTCCTTTGCTGTGACCCGTTAACCCTCCTTGCTTAGAGTTTAGCTATCAGTTGGTCGCTTTGCCTAGAATAAAGACAGGCCACTTGTTTGTACTGCCTCATGAGGACAGCAACTCTGGCTTGTACTTCTTTGAATACCCTTTACTGCATGCAACACTGTGCCTTGGATATATTTCTGCATTTTTATTTAATTGCTTTGACTGGTGACTTAGGTTTAATTTCTACTACACTCTCCATAATGAGAACAATGTGATCCTTCCTTGGACTCTGAGGGTGTAAACATCCATGACTGGGCAACATGTGCCCTCATAGTGTTTAAAGAATGCTGTCCTGTAAGGCTGGGTAGCCATCTCACAGGGATTCCTGCACTGGGTGGAAAGTCCGTCAAGGTGATCTCTTCCCACTGGTAATTTCTGCTGTATGAACAAAGCGGAATACAGAGCTGTATATAGGTATATTCTCATACATGAAAATACCAAAAAAAAAACCCAATCCCACTGCCATGGTGCTGATAGCTGCTTATAGGACAGAATAGAACTGGGCCATAGGATTTCCAAGGCTGTAAATCCTTATGGAAGTAGACTGCCACATCTTTCTCCTGAGGAGTAGCTAGTGGGTTTGAACTGGTAGCCTTTGGGTTAGCAGCCAAGCGCTTTAACTACTGTGCTACCAGGGCTCCAATACATGAAGATAAGGTATAAAAAATAATTAGAAGGAAATTTTCCAAAATGTTAGCAGTAGTTCCTCCTGGATAGTGAGATTGTGAGTGATGTATACCGCACTTGCCTTGGACCTGGGCAAGAGGTCTTTTAGAGATCTTCACATATCACAATCACACATAAATTTATGAAGAACACACAGATGTCTCTATCACTCAAGATATGGCACTCAGATCAGGCCCAGCACAATCCCTAACACTTAACATCCATTCTTGTGACCGCACTGCTCAGGCCCCAGAGAAATGCTTCTCCACATCTCTTATCCTATGTCCTGGAAAGAAAAGGTGAGATGAATTGTGGGTTTGATCATGAGGACAATGCTTTGGAATGCTTGAAGTGTGTGAGAGGAAGGTTAAGAGCACAGTTAAACTTGTCAAATTCTTCCTCTAAGATAACATGAATGCAATAGGCAATTTCATAACAAAGTATCATTTTTAAGTAATGCCAAGAGCCCTTGTTCTTTCCTCTTTTCTAATTCCTGGCTCACATGATATCAATTAGCACAATATTCACAAAAGTTGCAAGTGATGGCTTATGAACTTTTTGCAATATTAATATTTCATATTATTCTTAAATTTGTGTATATATATCAAGCATGTATCATGGTACCCATTCTTAATATTGACAGATAGATGAATATAGAGTGCTTTGCTTGTAAATAGTTTTGTCTTTATAAAAGTAACAAATAAGATTAAATTAAAATTGTAATATATAGAATAAATTTTCGTGTCTATTAATTATAGTGGAAACCCTGGTGGCGAAATGATTACGCATTATGACTACTAACCAAAGGATCAGCAGTTCAAATCCACCAGGTGCTCCTTGGAAACTCTATGGGGCAGTTCTACTCTGTCCTATAGGGTCACTAGGAGTCGGAATCTACTTGATGGCACTGGATTTGGATTTTTTTTGGTTTTTTAATTATAATTGCTATTTTACCTTTTAATTTTAATAGATTTTAAATATTTTAAAAGAAAACTTTTTTGAAAAATATATAAAAATAATTGTAATTTTTACCTTTAATTTAATATTCTTATAAAAATGTGTTTACATTTTGTATACTTTAAATACAATTAGTTTTTTAAAGCCTTCAGATTACTGTGAATTGAACACTAATGATATGAAAATCTTGTAACAACAAAATTAGTGATTTTGCCAAAACAGAAGCAAGAAAAATTAATTTTATGTATTGAATACATAATTTATAAGTTACGTGGATCTTTATTACTTGTTCAACTGTCACTGTCCCATGAAAAGGTGATCCCAATGTGTGCAGTAATAATTAAATATAGTAGACTGATACTTTGCCAATTTTCAGACCCCTAAAAACCATAGCTTTCTCAAAGTGACAATGAGATACTACTACACACTTACTGAAATGGCTGAAATCCAAAACACTGACAGCAGCAAATGCTGGTAAGGATGTGGAGCAACAGGAACTCTCGTTCATTGCTGGTAAGAATGCAAAATGGCATAACCTCTGGAAGACAGTCTGGCAGTTTCTCACTTACCATATGATCCAGCAATCACACTCCTAAAAGAGATAAAAACGTATGTCCACATAAAAAGCTGCACATGAATGTTTATAGCAGCTCTATTCATATTTGCCAAAATTTGGAAGCAACCAAGATGTCCTGCAATAGGCGAACGGATGAACAAACTGTGATACATCCGTACAAAGGAGTATTATTCAGCAATGGAAAGATATGAGCTGTCAAGCTATAAAAAGATGTGGAGAAACCTTAAATGTATATTGATAAGTGAAAGAAGCTAATTCCAACTGTACGACAGTATGGAAAAGGTAAAACTGTAGACAAAGTGAAAGATCAGTTGTTATGGAAGGGAGGTGGAGAAGAATGAATAGTTGGAGTACAGAGAATTTTTAGAGTCAAAAAAACCAAACTAAACCCACTACTGTCAAATTAATTCCAACTCATAGTGACCCTGCAGGATTTCCAAGGCCATAAATCTCTGTGGAAACAGACTACCACATCTTTCTCCCGCCAAGCCGAGGGTGGTTTCAGTTAGCAGTGGATTGCTTTAATTACTGCACCACTTGTAAAATACTGTAATGTTGGGCACATGACATTAAGTATTTGTCAAAACCTGTAAAACTGTACAACCCAAAGAGTGAATCCTAATGTAAATTATGGCATTTAGTTAGCAAAATGTACCAATATTGGTTTATCAATTATAACAAATGTACCATAGGAATGCAAGAAGTTAATAACAATTTACACGAGGGAGGGAGGTATATGGGAACTCATTATAGTTCCCACATAATTCTTCTGAAAACCTAAAACTACTCTAAAAGATAGTCTATTTAAAAAAACATAGCTTTACACATGTTCTTTGGTTTTGTTATAAGGGCATGTTAGTCAAGGTAAAAACATTTATATGTAACACAACATTGGACAATTTAACATTTTTTAATGTGTAAAATTCGTTGACATCAATTGCATTAACTATGTTGTGCAACCATTACCTATAAAAGGATAGGACATTTTATTTAATAATTTGTTCGCTGAAGTGATAGCTTTTAAAATATTTTGCTATATGGTATGTGGGCTTCCATTTATGCTCTTCCCCAGGCCTTTTACACATACATTATTTATTTGCACTTTCCACATTTTCTCCATGGATGTATATTACTTCTATGATTAGAAAAAAATAAAATATAAAAATGATTTTGCTTTACAATTTAGTCTTCAATGAGAACTAAAATCCCATCTGAAGTGCCAGCTTCAACAACCCTCTAACGTCTGTTTGTTTATGGAGTGTCCATCCAGTCTCCCATGCCAGATAAAATATAGATTAAAGCCAAGATGGACTGTCCCCAAATGGGAGTGTCCCAACCTCATGACAGAACAGGAAGAAGGCCACCTGGAGGAAGTGACTGATTCACCCTGAAACCATGGTTTCACCAAAACAGAGACTGCCCAGAGCTCCAGGCCAGAGCTGTAAAGTGCTTCGGGAGCGTGTTCCACAAGAGAGGACCAATTATTTCCTCAGACAGACACAGTGAAAAGGAGTATCAGAAAGACGTAGGGCTCAGGGAAATTGAGCCCCATGAATAATACCTCTTGTGATGAGTTTCCTTTGGCTGTCTCCTTTTCCCCAGTACTCAGATATGTGTAAGGTAAAAAGTGCTTGAACTTGACGGACAGCTAAGAGCACCGATTGTCTCAAGAGCAGAGATTCCTTGAAAATGATAAGGTGCAAACACTGTCAAATGGCTCCCTTTGCATTGCACTGCAATCTCCAGTCATAAAGGCTACCAGGACCAGCAGGGGCGTAGCTCCCAGCCATCCCTCAAAACACCAGGCTCCAGCTGTCTGAAGGCTCCCTGGACTACATAATGATAGAGGACAAAGCAGCCCAGGCTCGGGATACATTTGTTCCGGGGACTCTCCGACCATGATCCTGAGAGGGAGAAACACAGATAGTAAGGGAATACTGAGTGGGCCTTGGTGTAAGAGCTGCTGGGCAGGGCACCCCAAGATTAGGCTAGCTGGGCTTCTCCATATTTGGAGCTTCACTGGGCAGGCTAGTTCACTGCTGAAGCCAGGGCAGGTCCCATGGGTTCGTATCTTCTTCAGGGACCACGCTGCTAGGAAATGTCTCCCTTAAGAGAAATTATACATTTTCTGGACTCCTGATTTCCCCCTACTCTCTGTGGGAACCCATGACACCGGTTTGTTTTGTGACTCAGATCAAGTTGGAGACAATACAACACGAAAAGTTCCATGTTACAATTTACCCACATTATACTACTCCTGATACATTTCAGGGTCATCTGAACAGCATCTGTCAAACGCAACAGAGCACATTGACCATTCGCACTGCCCAGGGACTCCTGCGCCACTTATCACAAGTCAATAAACTGGAGCCAGATATTGTTGGTAACATTTTAGAAGCCCTGAACTTGGCTCCATTTCTCCATAGCACCTAGTTCACTGCCCAGTGGTTGACTAAATAGGCAAGAATGATTTTTAATTTGCAAATAAATCATTCATTGAGCAAACATTTTGTAAGCACGGGCTACAAAAGCAACTAAAACGTTGTTTTCCCTTGAGATGCTAACAGTATAGTGAGCGAGAGCATGTTAACAATTACATTGCCATGTGATTAGGGCTGTAATATAGAAATATATCAAGTACTATGGGAATAGAGTGAAGTAAACAAATAATTGGAGTAGAGTGAGAAGGGGACATGGAAAGTTTCAGAGTCTTGAAGGCCAAGTGGCCCAAAGTAGGGATCAAGAGGGAAACCTGGGCAGAAGGCATGAGCAGACAGCATATTCCAGAAATGCAAATACAGTAGTTCTATTTCTATATGGCTATTTTTTTTAAGGCATGGCAGGAAGGAAAATGAAGAGCATTAAGGAAAGAATAGCTTTTGTGGAAAGGAGTAGAGACAGAAATGCTTAAGTTTTGGTTATAAGATGGTGAGAAAACCAATTTATCTGGAGAAGATGGCTTGGGGAAATGAAGTAGAGAGAGAAGATGTTAGAAGGGTGTCCTGTACCACAGCACATGACTGTTGCACAAAGAGCCCAAAATGCAGACTCTCCTGCTCCACAGGTTTGTTGTTTATACTAATGCTTCCAAAATTTAACATGCACAAAAAATTCACCTGGGGTCTTATTAAAATGCAGATTCTGATTCAAGAGGCCTGGGGAGGGCCTGAGAGTCTGCATTTCTAACAAGCTTGCAGGTGGTGCTAGTCCACAGATCACACATATAAATAGCAAGAGTTTAAAATTTGTCATGGTTTTGCCCAAATCCTTTATATGATTTTAAAGGTAGGCTCTAGTACCATCCTTCAGACCCTACCCCATATACTAATATTTTCAAATAATCTATTTTTAAACCTCCATAAACATTTTATTGCATTTAAACCTTAGAATTAGAGGAGGAGAATAATAACTCTCCATCACCTTCTCTTCTTTCAGAATGCGTGTGCGTCAGGGTTTGTATTTACTCCTCTATCAGATGTAGCATCTCTTCCCAAAAGAACATTTTATAACTTAGCTCTCACTCTATGGAAGTTTTATTCCTACACCATTTAAGTCCATTTAAGAGAAAAGTTCTATAACTAAGCAGATATAAACTATTTGAATTCTGTAACCAGATTTTAGAGAATTCTGTGGCTCCCATGGTACCGAGCATAATATTCTGTACACAGCAGATTCTCATATCTGTCTATTGAATAAACCTACATACACACTAAGTTGTTTCAAAAGAATTTTATGGCTACATGGAAATGGACCATACACATAATCTTTTTTCCTCATGTGCATGTAAATTTTGCGTTTCAAAATACTGGGCTGCTTTCACTTCCAATAGCAGTTTTGCACACAGTCTATAAATCTTGCTATTAAGACATTTTCCTTCATTATCCTAAATTTATCTTAATTTCAATCCAATTAAAAACTGTTTACTGGAGTTTTCCCCCCATATAATTGAGCACAGTGTAGTTGATTTTTTCACTGTAAACATACATCTGTGAATAATTCCTAAATGCCACAGTATATAGGAGACCCTGCAGCATAATGGAAGTAATTTATTTCCAAATTGCTCCCATTTCTCTTATGACTCACTTGCAAAGCTTTATTAAAATCAAGTCCAGCAGGTATGACAAGAAGCTGACCTATTTCCTAAGCTTTGTGCATGCTGTCCATGTAGAAAACTCCTAAGGCTTATGCATAGCCCATAAATCTAAACACCCCCAAAGCTATGTCCATAGTTATGTCTCAAGATACTGCTGTCATGGCAATAAGTACCAAAACCAAACCCATTACTGTCCAGTTGATACCGACTCCTAGTGATCCTGTAGGACAGAGTAGAACTGCCCAACAGGGTTTCCGAGGTTATAAATCTTATAGAAGTGGATTGCCACATCTTTCTCCTGCAGAGTGGCTGGTAGGTTCGAACCGCCCATCTTTTGGTTAGCACTCAAGTGCTTAAACACGGTGCCATTAGGACTCCTTCAGCAAAGAGTAGTGGTGTATTTAAAAACATGGAATCCAAAGTGAGACCGCCAAGGTTCAGATTCCATCTCCACCACTCACTAGTTGTGTGAGGTGAACAAGTTATTTAACCTCTCTCAGTCTGTAGAAGAAAATAATAACAATACCTGCTTTACAGGATTACTGTGATGATTAGATGAGTTGATGCATGTAAAGTACTTAGAACATGATAGATGATTATAAACCCAAAACCAACCTGTTGCCATCGAGTCCATTCCGACGCATAGCAAACCTGTAAGTATTATGGTCATTTTTATCTCTTACCAATTCAATAGCAGCCAATTTCCAGGCAATAGATAGAGTTGTTACACAGAGATAAAAATCAAACACCAGCATCTCCCAAATAATTTCAGCAACCGAATCATGGTCTGGTTATTCTGGTCGTGTTAGTGGTCAGATGTCACTGATTAGCAGGGTCAAATCCATGTTTCAGCAAATAACCTTTTAATTTTTCCTAAACCAGCCAAAAGAGCCTGGCTTTATGGTGTTCCTCTGTTTATGTCTAACAGACCTGCATTTTCCGTCAGGTAATTTGAACAATGGTTCAATTTGATCCAATTCATCAAATTGGTAATTAGCACTGAGTCAGTGTATATGGAAGATACAAAGATGAATATTTATTCAATGTTTATTAAATGCCTTTCTATGTACCAGCCACTGAGCCAAGTTATGGGGATATAAAAGGGGGCAAGATGTAGTCATTGTCCTTGGGGAGAGTCTAGTCTGGAGGGAAGAAAGAGAGATGAACCGCATTTATAATAAAGCATGAGTGCTGTGCTAGAAAGATACTATGGGAGAGAAAAGCAAGAAGGAAGTCAATGAAAATATTCTGGTGGATATGATATTTAAGTTGATATTATAAGCATAAAAGGAATTAGCCAGATAAAGAAGAGATAGGGAGAGTACTAGGAAACAGCATAGGCAAAGGCTCAGAGGCAAGCAGCCACAGACTTCATTTGAGAAACTAGTAGGAGGAGTTCAGTTTGTCTGGAGTGTAGAGTGTAGTGCAAGACGGGATAGAAGGGACTTAAGCTAATAAAACCTTCCAAGCTAAGGTAAGGAGCTCAGGCTTTATCCCAAGGGAATAGTGAGATACTGAAAGATTTTTAAGCAGGGGAATGAGGTAATCAGATAGATAGGCATTTTAGAAAGATCACTCTGGCTGCATAGCAAAGAATGAACGGGCAAATGGGCAAGGCTGGGAGCAAGACTTGAGTCGGGAAAACCAATTAGACTTTTGTAATGGTAGAAGCAAGACCTGAAGGTGGCCTGGATTCAGGTACGGCAGTGGGAATATGAAGAAGTGAGTGGTTTAAAGAGATATTGAGGAGGGAGAGTCATTAAGTTAGTGATTGGTGGGATGTGGTAGGTAAGGGGCAAGAAAGAATCAAAGATGACTTTGAGATGAAATAGAGGACATGAAGTACAGAACTGTCTTCAAGGATAGGAGGCAATGGACTTGGATTAAAATTACCAGGGATTGTTAGTTTGGGTTGCTATGAGCTGAAATTGACTTGATGGCCATAGGTTTGTTTTGTTTTGTTTTTTGTTTTTGGTTAGTACGGAAAAGCCGAAAAGATATTTCCATTCTTCAGCGATGCCAGTCCTGTAACTTGGGATATTTTCAGGGGCAATCATCCTCAAAGAGACAACACTCTCAGGCTGAGAGCCCAGAGGCACCTCAATATCTGTTCATCAGGACCTGGAATGCCTGCCGGAAAATGTCTGCAGCTCAGCATAGCATTTCTTGTGCTGCAGATACTTGAGGTCATGTCGAGGTCTTTGTGGGTTTGGGAATTGCTGCTCTGAAGGTGTACTTACAGAAGACCTTGCCAAAGTTGTCAGGAGCAAATCACTTTCCCTACCCCTACAAAAGCCAAATTTTGATATAATTTTTCAAGGCTTTGCATACCAGATTTTGTCCTGGAGTGGGTTTTGATGTAACATCAAGCCTCAAAGAAATAAGCATTACTCTTAGCCTGGAATCTGAGCACTGACCTTTCCTACTTCAGCCTTGCTAACCTTAGCTCTGCAATCAAAACTTTCAGCAGCACTGCGAGGGCTCAGAGAGGAGTTATCCAGCCTTTTAAATTGCCAGCCCGGCACATGTGGGATACATCTTTAACCACAAAATATGTTTTCTTTAAGGCCTTTCCTCAATTGTGAAAACTTAAATTTAATAAGGACTGAGTAAGCCTATAAATCAAACACAATAAAATAGTAAATTATGCACCTTACTCCAAGAGGGGTACATATATTTTATCGTCGAAAAGTGTGGGTCTGGGCATTCTGGAAATTCTGATTTCTTGGGCAGTCTGCAGTAGTTTTCAATTTACAGAACATGATGTTAGTGATTACATTAACTTAATCTAATATTATTTCCCATATTTAAAGGCGGAATGAGAACCTTGTGTTTGGATTGTTGTTGGCTTTAAAAATATGTGTGTATGTGTGTGCACACACATGCATACATAAAGAAATAAGGACCTGGCTGGCTATCCCTATAATAGGCTGAGTTATTAGTACAGCTGCACATTCTGTGTCTCAAGGGATTAGAAGCTCAGCCTGAAATCTCATTTAATTACAGAACATTGACTACCATGGACTCCTTGCATCTGGACCTAACAATAATAGAGAGCAATTTCTCTGAATGGTTTGTAGTGTTCAAGATAGAAACACATGTAGTTCAATTTCTAACATTTGGTTAAGAAAAAAAAGCAAAAGTTCACAGATGGTTAGCTCAGCCTATTAAATAATTTTCTTAAAGTTCTTTGACTCGCTTCTTCTTTGGTGGCTTAAAAAATACCATTCTGTTCCCTTTTACATGTGGAGGTGAAAGGGTACAAAATTACTTAGTTCTTCTGTGAATGAGCATAACAATGATACCTACCTCACAGGGTTATGGTGGGGTTGAAACCAGTTAATGTAAATGAAAGGACATAATAAAATATCGAATGCTAATCCCATGTTAGCTAAACATTATATTTACTATTACTCGTTCATTCATTTATTCATTCAAAAAATATTTTTGAGCACCTACTTGGTGCCAAGCACTATTCTACACATGGGAAATAGAGTGGTGAATAAGAAAGACATGATTTCTGCTCTATGCAGATTCCTTTCCAATGAGGGAGACAGGTGAACAAATACAAAGCAGGACAAAGTGATAGGGGCTGAGGGGTTTCTCTGGAAAAATCCCTCTGAGAAGGTAATATTTGCACGGTAGACTGAATGACAAGAAGAAGCCAACCATAGGGAGAACCAGGAAAAGAACATTCCAGAAAGAGAGAAAAGCAAATGCCTTGGCCTTGAGTTGGGCCTGTCTGAGGGACAAAGACGACCATAGAGGCTGGATGGTAGTGAGAAGAGAGAGTGGCGCAAGTGCATCTGGGGGAAAAGACAGGGGCCCAGCAGGTAGGGCCAGCTGTACAGGCCATGGCAGAGAACAAAAAGAAAATAACTCTAGCTGAATGTAGAAAATGGATGAGAGGTGATGTGGAGAGTGACTAGAGTGGTAATGGAGACACTGATCAAGAGGCTATTAAATAGCTGAGGTGAGAAACATAGTGACTTACACTAGGGTGGTAGCATGAAGACAGAGAAAATCAGGAATCCAAGTGTAGCTGTCAAGCAGGAAGCTATATATAAGACCTGGAGTTCAGGGGAGAGGTTGGGAACAGAGTTGTGAATGTGAGAGTCACCAGGATACAAATGGTTTGTAAAGCCTTGGGACTGAATTAAATCACATAGGGAGATTATAAGGGAAGAAAAGAGGACTAAGACTGAGCTCTGGAATATGCCAACACTTAGAGGAAAGCAGAGAAGGAAAAGCCAGAAAAGGAGTAGCTGGTTCAGGTAGAGGGAAACCCAGGGAAGTGTTGTATCTTGGTAGCCAAGAGAAGAAAATGTTATGATAAAGGAGTAGTCAATGAGTCAAGTGTGGTTGGAACAAAGAGGGATATGATGACCACTGAATTTGGCAACGTGGACATCACTGGTAACCTGATGAGAGCCACTTCAGTGGAGGGGAGAGAGCTAAAGCCTGAAGAGATTGAGAAGAAGAAAGACTTGTACCTGAGGAATGAGGAGAACAACTTTAGACAACTCTTCTACAAAGATTTATTACAAAAAACAAAAGAAGTGAGACATGGAACAAAAAAAATATTTCTTTCAGTAACTAATACTTGCTACTTGCTACCATTTTTTGCTTACTCACTATGTACCAGGCACTATGTACATCATCTCATTGACATTTTAATTCTTAAAATCCTACCAATTGTTGTTATTAGGTGTCATTGAGTCGGTTCTGACTCATAGCGACCCTATATACAACAAAACAAAACACTGCCTGGTCCTGCACCGTCCTCACAATTGTTGCTATGTTTGAGCCTATCAGAGTGCTGTTATAACGTACTATTTACGTACAAGTGAACTGAGGCAAAGAGAGGTTAGGTAACTTCTCCAAGACTATGCAGCTAGATACCTGGAAAATGTAAGATTACAGTGCAGATTGCTTTCCCTTCACATTCTCAGTCTTTTTCTTTTGATTTTTAGCAATGCCTATAAACTCTTTAAGGAGCTCTAGTGGCACAGCAGTTAAGCCCCTGGCTGCTAACTGAAAGGTCAGTGGTTCAAACCTACCAGCCACTCCTGGTGAGAAAGATGTGGCAGTCTGCTTCCATAAAGATTTACAGCCTTTGAAACCTTATGCAGTGGTTCTACTCTGTCCTGTAGGGTTGTTATGAGCTGGAATCGACTCAACATTAACAGGTTATAAACCCTTTAGATGTTCCTAATCCGATGCCTGCCCTTTTTAAATGATAATTTCAAAACTTTGTCAGTCCTCTCAGGCAGCATACCCAAAATCTTCTATTTTGCTCTCAAGAGATGATCTTACCTCCTACTTCAGGAAGGATGAAGAGGCAGTCCTATGAGATTTCCTTCAGCCTTCCCTTCTCTCAAAACTATAAATTAACTAAATCTAAACTTTTCTCCTTTTCTTAATAGTGGAAGAGCTTCTACTCCTGAGGCTAACCCTCAAAACTATACTTTGAATCCCATTAGTTCTCAGATCTGCAGAGGCCCAGCTCCATCAATTACCTTCTCTCCATCCTACATCTTAACCTCTCCCTCTCTACTGGCTTGTTCCAATTAGCATATACACATGCTTAAGTCTCTCGCTTGATCCTACATCCCTCTCTCTAGCTACATGGTCTCCTTCTCTTCCCAGTCAACTCCTAGAAAGTAAAGTTTACAATCACTTTCTACACTTCACCTCTAAGTCTTCTAACTAATCCACTGCAAGTACTCTTACCAGTTACCAGTGACCTCCTTGATGCTAATTTGAGAATGAGTTTCTGTCCTTAGCTTATTTTATCTCTGTGGACCTCTTCCTTTTTCTTAAAACACTCTCCTCCACTGAATTCCATAACATTACTCTCTCCTGGTTTTGCTATTACATCCCTTTCCATTCTTCAACACTGTCAGTGATAGTATGATATCCTTATGCCTACAAGGAAGACCAGTTAATATGACTATTATTCAAATTTATGAGCCAACCGCTAATGCCAAAGATTAAGAAATTGAAGATTTTTGCCACCTTCTGTAGTCTGAAATTGATCAAATATGCAATCAAGATACATTGATAATTACTGGTGATTGGAATGTGAAAGGTGAAAACAAAGAAGAATCAGTAGTCAGGAAATATGGCCTTAGTGATAAAAATGATGTCACAGATCCTATGACAGAATTTTGTAAGAATAATGGTAACTATACACATGGAGCTCATTGGATGGAAAACACAGGAATCAAATCAACTATATTTGTGGAACGAGATGATGAAAAGCTCAATATCATCTGTCAGAACAAGGCCAGGGGCTGACTTTGGGACAGACCATCAATTGCTCTTATCCCAGTTCAAGTTGAAGCAGAATAAAATTAAAATGAGTACGCGAGAGTAAAATACAACTTTGAGTATATCCCACCTGAATTTACAGACCATCTCAAGAACAGATTTGATACATTGAACACCAAAGACCAGGTGAGCTATGGGAAGAACATCATACATGAAGAAAGCAAAAGGTCATTAAAAAGAGGAAAGAAAGAAAGACCAAAATGAATGTCAGAAGAGACTCTTAAACTTGCTCTTGAATGTACAGCACCTAAAGCAAACAGAAGAAAGGATGAAGTAAAAGAGCTGAACAGAAGATTTCAAAGGGCAGCTTCAGAAGAAAATTAAAATATGTAATGAAATGTGCAAAGACCTGGAGTTAGAAAACCAAAAGGGAAGAACACGCTCAGCATTTCTCAAGCTGAAAGAACTGAAGAAAAATACAAGCCTCCAGCAGTACATCAACAGGGAACTGCCAGAAATTCAAGCCAGATTCAGAAGAGGATGTGGAACCAGGGGTATCATTGTTGATTTCAGCTGAATCCTAACTGAAAACAGAGAATACCAGAAATATGTTTACCTATGTTTTATTGACTATAAAAAGGCATTCAACTATGTGGATCATAACAAATTATGGATAACACTTCCAAGAATGGGAATTCCAGAACACTTAATTGTGCTCATGAAGAACATGTACATAGACCAAGAAGTAGTGGTTCAAATAGAATAAAGGAATACTGTGTGATTTTAAGTCAGGAAAGGTGTGTGTCAATATTATATCATTTCACCATACTTATTCAATCTGTATGCTGAGAAAATAATCTGAGACAATGGACCATGTGAAGAAGAATGTGGCATCGGGATTGGAGGAAGACTCATTAACAACCTGCGATATGTAGATGACACAACCTTGCTTGCTGAAAGTGAAGAGGACTTGAAGCTCTACTGATAAAGATCAAAGACCACAGCCTTCAGTATGGATTATACCTCAACATAAAGAAAACAAAAATCCTCACAACTGGACCAATAAGCAGCATCATGATAAATGGAGAAAAGTTCGATGTCCAAGATTTCATTTTAGAGGCAGAGCCAAGATGGCAAGACAGTTGCCTCCAAAGAGCCCTCTTTACAACAAAGGCCAAAAAAAAAAAAACCAAGTGAAATGAGTATATTTATGACAAGCTAGGAGCCCTGAGCATCAAAGGCAAGCTTAGTAAATGAACTGAGGGGCAGGGGAAGGAAAAGACGGTTCAGAAGTGGAGTGGAGTTATAGGACCTGAATCGCGAGAAGCCCTCAGGCACCATTCCTGGGAGTGGTGGCGGGGGCTGGTACTAGCAATAGGCTGCAGTTTCCTCAGGGAGGCACAGCCAGCCACACAGCCCACTCACACCTCCAGAACCAGAGAAGAACAGCACTTTCCATGAAAGCTAAGTACTTGCATAAATTTTGCCGCACCCCTTCCCACCCCACCCCCAAGCCAGCTTCAGCTACCAAATTCCCTGGGCCTGAGATAGGCCCTGTTGAATGCCTAGAGCCACCCTCCCAGCCTTGGAGAAGGAAAAAATATTGCAATTGGGGGAAAAGATAATTTGCCGGTTCCACTAACCGGGGGAGCTCAGGACAGAAGCAGCTCCTGTCCAAGCATAAATGGTCTGTAGACTTTGAGTACATTTCCCCTCAGAATGGGCCTGTGTGGGCCTATTTTAGGAGAATAGGCCCTTGTTGGCAAACTCCAACCATTTCTGCTGTGAGGTGGAGAGTTGGGTGTTTGATGTTTGACATTGCTTTGACTATTAAACAGGGCCCTCACCTACCCATATCAGGGGCCTCAGGACTGGTAGCTCCACTCACGTCACCCAGCCACCTGTGACACGGGTCCAAGGATAACTGATACCTCCCAGTCCTTACAACCAAAAACATTGGGTCCCCATGGTCCATCTGCAGAACCGAACCACCTGTATGCTTTAGGAATCAGGGACACGGTTTGGGTGCCCATGGTCCATCTGCAGAACCCAACCACCTGTATGCTGTAGGGATCAGGGACACAGTTTCCTCACAGACACGTGGGGGATGATTCTCAACTCCTGCCTTGTTTAGAGTGTGACTCCCTGCTGCAACCAGATACCAGTACCTATACCAATCACCCCTGCCCCTCTAAGACTGTAGGACAGAGCCTATACCATACACTTGATGATCAGCTACCTGGACACCTGAGCTAAATCCATACAGGAAAAGTGAATGGACTCCTAGACTGATATACCTGATAACAGCTCTAGCCAGCTGGGGACAGGATGTCAGAGCTCCAAAGGAGAAAATAATCAAGCTAGTTCACTCAAGCAACCCATTTGGGCATATCAAAGCAAAACAAAGCAAGAAGCTATGACACAGTAAGCAAACATAAAATAAAGTAATATGATAACTTATAGATGGCTTGGAGACAACAGTCAATATCAAGTCATGTAAAGAAATAGACCATGATCACCTCAACAGGCTCTCAAAACAAAGAATCCAGGGATCTTCTAGATGAAAGTGCCTTCCTGGAATTACCAGAGGCAGAACACAAAAGCTTAATATACAGAACCCCTCAAGGCATCAGGAAATGAGGCAATACACAAAAGAAACCAAGGAACACACAGATAAAGCAATTGAAGAAATTAAAAAGATTATTCAGGAACATAACAAAAAATCTAATAAGCTGGAAAAATCCATAGACAGCAATCAGAAACTCAGAAGATTAATAAATTACAGAAGTAGACAACTCAGTAGAAAGTCAGAGAAGCAGATTTGAGCAAGTGGAAGGCAGAATTTCTGAACTTGAAGATAAAACACTTGGCACTAATATATTGAAGAAAAATCAGATAAAAGAATTTTAAAAAATGAAGAAAACTTAAGAATCATGTGGGACTCTATCAAGAGAAATAACCTACAAGTGATTGGAGTACCAAAACAGGGAGGGATAACAGAAAACACATAGACAATTTTGAAGATTTGTTGGCAGAAAATGTCCCTGATATTGTGAAAGATGAGAAGATATCTATCAAAGATGCTCACTGAACTCCATATAAGGTAGATCTTAAAAGAAAGTCACCAAGATATATTATAATCGAACTCGCCAAAACCAAAGATAAAGAGAGAATTTTAAGACCAGGAAGGGATAAATGAAAAGTCGCCTACAAAGGAGAGCCAATAAGGATAAGCTTGGACTACTCGGCAGAAACCATGCAGGCAAGAAGGCAATAGGATGACTTATTTAAAAAATTGAAGGAAAAAAATTGCCAGCCAAGAATCATATATCCAGCAAAACTGTCTCTTAAATACGAAGGTAAAATTAGGACATTTCCAGATAAACACAAGTTTAGGGAATTCATAAAAAACCAAACCAAAACAACAAGAAATACTAAAGGGAGTTCTTTGGTTAGAAAATCAATAATATCAAGTATCAACCCAAGACTAGAACACTGGACAGAGCAATCAGAAGTCAACCCAGAGAGGGAAATCCAAAAAAAACAAAGCAAGATAATAATAATAATTAAAAAAAATACTCAAAACAGGGTAACAGCGATGTTATTATGTAAAAGAAGACAATATTAAACAATAAAAAAAAATTTTTTTTTTTTTTAAGAGGGACTAAAAAATGTGGTCATAGATTTTCCATATGGAGAGGAAGATAAGGAGATACAAAGAAATAAAAGTTAGGTTTAAATTTAGAAAAATAGGGGTAAATAATAAGGTAACCACAAAGGAGACAAACTATCCTACACATCAAAATAAAATAAAATAAAATAAAATAAAATAAAATAAAATAAAATAAAAAAATATAGACTCAGCAGAAACAAAATCAACAACAACGAATATGAGGAAAGGACAATATATAATCTACTCAGCACATAAAATTAAGTGGGAAAAAGAAACTGTCAACAACACACAAAAAAAGACATCAAAATGATAGCACTAAACTCATACCTATCCATAATTACACTGAATGTAATGGACTAAATGCACCAATAAAGAGACAGAGAATGGCAGAATGGATTAAAAAACATGATCTGTCTATGTGCTTCCTACAAGAGACAAATCTTAGACTCAGAGACATGAACTGAAACTCAAAGGGTGGAAAAAAATATATCAAGCAAACAACAATCAAAAAAGAATGGGAGTGGCAGTATTAATTTCTGACAAAATAGACCTTAAAGTTAAATCCACCATAAAGGATAAGGAAGGATACTATATAATGTTAAAAGGGACAATATACCAAGAAGATATAACCATATTAAATATTTATGCACCCAGTGACAGGGCTGCAAGATACAGAAAACAAACTCTATCAGCACTGAAAAGTGAGATAGACAGCTCCACAATAATAGTAGGAGACTTCAAAACACCACTTTTGGTGAATGACAGGACATCCAGAAAGAAGCTTAATAAAGACACGAAGATCTAAATGCCACAATCAACCAACTTGACATCACAGACACACAGAACACTCCACCCAACAGCAACCAAGTATATTTTCTTTTCTAGTGCACATGGAACATTCTCTAGAATAGACCACATATTAGATCATAAAGCAAGCCTTAGCAGAATCCAAAACACTAAAATATTGCAAAACATCTCTGACCATAAGGTTATAAAAGTGGAAATCAATAACAGGAAAAGTAGGGCAAAGAAATCAAACACTTGGAAACTGAACCATACCCTGCTGAAAAAAGACTGGATTACAGAAGACATTAAGGATGGAATAAAGAAATTCAGAGACTCCATTGAGAATGAAAACACTTCCTATCAGAACCTGTGGGACACACCAAAAGCAGTGCTAAGAGGTCAATTTATATTGATAAATGTACACGTACAAAAAGAAGAAAAGGCCAAAATCAAAGAGTTATCCCTACAACTTGAACAAATAGAAAGAGAGCAACAAAAGAAACCCACAGGCACCAGAAGAAAACAAATAATAAAAATTAGAGCTGAACTAAATGAAATAGAAAACAGAAAAACGATTGAAAGAATTAAGAAGACCAAAACCTGGTTCTTTGAAAAAATCAACAAAATTGATAAACCGGTGGCCAAACTGACAAAAGAAAAACAGGAGAGGAAGCAAATAACCCGAAAAAGAAATGAGGTGGGCAATATTACAACAGACCCAGCTGAAATTAAAAGAATCATATCAGATTACTAAGAAAAATTGCACTCTAACCAATTTGAAAACCTAGAAGAAATGGATGAATTCCTAGAAACACACTACCTACCTAAACTAACACAAACAGAGGTAGAACAACTAAATAGACCCATAACAAAAGAAGAGATTGAAACTCCCCCCCCCACCAAAAAAAAAATCACTGGCTGGGACGACTTCACTGCAGAGTTCTACCGAACTTTCAGAGAAGAGTTAATACCACTACTACTAAAGGTATTTCAGAGCAGAGAAAAGGACGGAATACTCCCAAACTCATTCTACGAAGCCACCATATCCCTGATACCAAAACCAGGTAAAGATACCACAAAAAAAGAAAATTGCAGACCTATATCTCTCATGAACTTAGATGCAAAAACCCTCAACAAAATTCTACCCAATAGAATTCAACAACATATCAAAACAATAATTCACCAGGACCAAGTGGGATTCATACCAGGTATGCAGGGGTGGTTCAACATTAAAAAAACAATTAATGTATTCCATCATATAATTAAAACAAAAGACAAGAATCACAAGATTTTATCAATTGATACAGAAAAGGCATTTGACAAAGTTCACCACACATTCACAATAAAAAAAAAATCTCAGCGAAATAGAAATAGAAGGAAAATTCCTCGACATAATAAAGGGCATTTATACAAAGCCAATAGCTAACATCATCCTAAATGGAAAGAGCCTGAAAGCATTCCCCTTGAGATCAGGAACAAGACGAGGATGCCCTTTATCACTGCTCTTATTCAACATTGTGCTGGAGGTCCTAGTCAGAGCAATTAGGCTAGATAAAGAAATAAAGGACATCCAGATTGGCAAGGAAGAAGTAAAATTATCTCTATTTGCAGATGACATGATCTTATACACAGAAAACCCTAAGGAATCCTCAAGAAAGCTACTGAAACTAATAGAAGAGTTCAGCAGAGTATCAGGGTACAAGATAAACATACAAAAATCAGTTGGATTCCTCTACACCAACAAAAAGAACATCAAAGAGGAAATCCCCAAATCAATGCCATTTACAGTAGCCCCCAAGAAGATAAAATAGGAATAAATCTTACTGGAGATGTAAAAGACTTATACAAAGAAAACTATAAAACACTTCTGCAAGAAACCAAAAGAGACCTACATAAGTGGAAAAACATACCTTGCTCATGGAAGACTTAATATTATAAAAATGTCTATTCTACCAAAAGTGATCTGTACAGTTAATGCAATTCTGGCCCAAATTCCAATGATGTTCTTTAATGAGATGGAGAAACAAATCATCAACTTCATATGGAAGAGAAAGAGGCCCCAGATAAGTAAAGTATTACTGAAAAAGAAGAACAAAGTGAGCGGCCTTACGCTACCTGATTTTAGAACCTATTATACTGCCAGAGTAGTCAAAACAGCCTGGTACTGGCACAACAACAGATACATAGACCAATGGAACAGAACTGAAAATCCAGACATAAATCCAACCACATATGAGCAGTGGATATTTGACGAAGGCCCCAAAACAGCTAAATGGGGAAGAGGTAGTCTTTTTAACAAATGGTGCTGGCATAACTGGATATCCATCTGCAAAAAAATGAAACAAGACCCATACCTCACTCCATGCACAAAAACGAGCTCAAAATGGATCAAAGACCTAGATATAAAATCTAAAAAGATAAAAGATCATAGAAGAAAAAATAGGGACAGTGTTAGGAGCCCTAATACATGGCATAAACAGTATATAAAACATTAATAATAACAATGCAGAAGAAAGACTAGATAACTGGGAACTCCTAAAAATCAAACACCTGTGCTCATCCAAAGACTTCACCAAAAGAGTAAAAAATTTACCCACGGACTCGGAAAAACTTTTTAGCTGTGACATTTCTGATCAGCGCCTGATCTCTGAAATCTACATGATACTGCAAAAACTCAACAACAAAAAGACAACCCAATTTAAAAATGGGCAAAAGATACGAACAGACACTTTACTAAAGAAGACATTCAGGTAGCTAACAGATACATGAGGAAATGCTCATGATCATTAGCCGTTAGAGAAATGCAAATCAAAACTACAATGAGATTTCATCTCATTCCAACAAGGCTGGCATTAATCCAAAAAACACAAAACAATAAATGTTGGAGAGGCTGTGGAGCAATTGGAACACTTATATACTGCTGGTGGGAATGTAAAATAGTACAACTACTTTGGAAATCGATTCAGCGCTTCCTTAAAAAGCTAGAAATAGAACTACCATACTATCCAGCAATCCCTCTCCTTGGAATATATCCTAGAGAGATAGGAGTTTTTACACGAACAGATATATGCACACCCATGTTCATTGCAGCACTGTTTACAATAGCAAAAAGTTGGAAGTAACCAAGATGCCCATCAACAGATGAATGGATAAATAAATTATGGTATATTCACACAATGGAATACTATGCATCCATAAAGAACAGTGATGAATCTGTGAAACATTTCATAACATGGAGAAATCTGGAAGGCATTATGCTGAGTGAAATTAGTCAGTTGCAAAAGGACAAATATTGTATAAGACCGCTATTAAAAGAACTGGAGAAACAGTTTAAACAGAGAAGAAAAAATTCTTTGATGGTTTTGAGGTGGGGGGAGGGTGGGAGGGGGTACTCACTAATTAGATAGTAGATAAGAGCTACTTTAGGTGACGGGAAAGGCAACACACAATACAGGTGAGGTCAGCACGACTGGACTAAATCAAAAGTCAAGAAGTTTCCTGAATAAACTGAATGCTTAGAAGGCCAGCACAGCTGGGGCAGGGGTTTGGGGACCATGGTTTCAGGGGCCATCTAAGTCAATTGGGATAATAAAATCTATGAAGAAAACATTCTGCATCCCACTTTAAAGAGTGGCACCTGGGGTCTTAAACGCTAGCAAGCAGCCATCTAAGATGCATCAATTGGTCTCAACATACCTGGATCAAAAGGAGAGTGAAGAATACCAAGGACGCAAGGTAGTTACGAGCCCAAGAGACAGAAAGAGCCACATAAACCAGGCAGTACATCACCCTGAGACCAGAAGAACTAGATGGTGCCCGGCTACACCCGATGACTGCCCTGACAGGGAGCACAACAGAGAACCCCTGAGGGAGCAGGAGAGCAGTGGGATGCAGACCCCAAATTCTCATAAAAAGACCAGACTTAATGGTCTGACTGAGACTAGAAGGACCCCGGTGGTCATGGCCGCCAGACCTTCTGTTGGCCCAGGACGGGAACCATTCCAAAGCCAACTCTTCAGACAGGGATTAGACTGAAAAATGGGTTGGAGAGGGATGCTGATGAAGAGTGAGCTTCTTGGATCAGGTGGACACTTGAGACTATGTTGGCATCTCCTGCCTGGAAGGGAGATGAGAGGGTGGAGGGGGTTAGAAGATGGCCAAATTACTTGAAATGAGAGAGTGGAGGGAGGGAGCGGGCTGTCTCATTAGAGGCAGGAAATTTGGGAGTATGTAGCAAGGTGTATACAAGTTTTTGTGTGAAAGACTGACTTGATTTGTAAACTTTCACTTAAAGCATGATAAAAATAAAAATAAAAAAAAGATTTCATTTTACTTGGATCTGCAATCAACACCCATGGAAGCAGGAGTCAGTAAATCAAAGGGCACATTGGATCAGGCAAATCTGCTGCAAAAGACCTCTTTAAAATGTTAAAAAAGCAAAGATGTCACTTTGAAGGCTAAGGTGTGCCTGATTCAAGCTATGGTAGTTTCAGTTGCCTCATGTGCATTGGAAAGCTGGACAACAAATAAGGAAAACTGAAGGATCGATGCTTTTGAACCATGGTGTTGGTGAAGAATATTGAACATACCATGGACCACCAGAAGAATGAACAAGTTTGTCTTGGAAAAAACACAGCCAGAGTGCTCCTTGGAAATGAGGATGGTGAGACTTCATCTCCTGTGCTTTGGATTTGTTATCAGGAGGGACCAATCCCTGGAGAAGGACGTCATGCTTGATAGAGGGTCAGCAAAAAAGAGAAAGACTGGACAAAATGTATCGACACAGTGGCTGCAAACAATGGGCTCGAGCATAGCAATGATTATGAGGCTAGCACAGGATCAGGCAGTTTCAGGCTGTTGCACACAGGGTCACTATGAGTCGGAACTGACTTGTCCACACCTAACAACAACAGTCAGCATTATCCAGTTCTTGATTTTAATTGAAATGGAATCTGTTTCATCATTTAAGTTATTTTGGTAAACAATCTTTTAAATAAATTTTAAAATAGTTTTCTTCTATTGCTATCTTAAAAACTGTTTAATATTATCAAATTTCTTTTTACATATAATATAGTCCTTCTACCTTAATTTGATGATGTAACAATTAATTCATTGCCTTAACAAGTAGTTCAATTCATTATGTTTTGATGCATTACTAGATCCTGTTTCCTAATTTTTTTTGAATTTTTCCTTCTGCACCTATACTCAATTTTTCTTTAGTTTTCTTTATTGGCTTGGGATATTAAATTATAGCTGGCTCTATAAAATAATTTGGGGAGCTTTCCGTCTGGTCAGTAGGCTATAACAGTGGCTGTCAAACCTAGTTTGCATAGGAGAATCACCTGGGGAGGTTTTGGAAAATATTAATGCTCATGTCCCACTCCTAGAGAGTCTGATTATATTGTTCTGGGACTCACAAGAAAACAGTATTTTTTTTTAATTTAATTAAAAAAAAAAAAAAACCCTACAGGTAATTTTAATGAGTGTCTAGGATTGAGAAATGCTGGTCTAGAATCATTTAAATAACGTTGGACGATTAAGTACAATTTACCTATTATCTTGTTAATAGACGCTATTTCATCACTTTACCAATGTCTTCTACGGTAATTGTGTTAAAGTTTCTCCTTTCTTCTCAAATTAATTTAATGAACTTATATCCTGCTATTTATGAGGTTAAGGAAATTCCCTTCTAATGCCACTTGGCTGAATTTTTATCATGAATGAATGTTCAATTTCTGTCAAATGCTTTTTCCTCATCTATTGAGTGATCTAGTTTTTCTTCTTTAGTCTGTTAAATAGTCAATTTTATTGACTGATTTTGAAAGCCTCCTATTTCTAAGATACACTGCACTTGATTGTGATTTATTATCCTATTGACATACTGTTGGATTCAGCTTGTGGATATTTTGCTGAGGGGAAAAAAATCAGGAAACCTGTTTTCCTTCCACAAAGGCATTAGTCTTCTATCATTCCACCCCTTTCTCTCATGAGAAGAGCTCTTTGGAATATGTTTTCTATTCTCTTCTCCCACCTCAAATGAGACTTTTGGCATGCTTTTATTTACCTCCCTTTCCTTCTGTTACACTCCCAGTTTCACAGAGATGTAGCACTTTGTTTAGTTCCAAGCTAGCGTTCCTTTTTTTTTTTTTTTTGGCAGTACTTGTCTTCTGTTTCAGAATCATTGTGCTAGCACTTTCATTACATACTCTCAGACTATGATTATGTATTTAGGTAGGTAGGTGGATAGACACTGCAGACTCCTCTGCTCCTCGCTAGTCCCTCTTCCTTCATCTTTTCTTGAGTTCTCACTCTCATTAATTCGATTTTGGTTAAAGTTCCATCTCAAGTATTTACCTTAGACTTGGTAGAAATATAACATATTCAGGATTCCTTTTTATATCTGCAAAGAACTTTTTACACTCCAATAGATGAATCCTAAAAATCTGTTGAGCAAAAGACGGCAGGCACCAATGAGCACCTGCTGGATGAGTTCATCTATAGAAGTTCAAGAACAAACAAAACTTATGTATGACAAGGACTTGAATAGAGGTTACTTTTGGGAGAGGAATGAGAGAGCCTGCTGGAGTGCTGGAAGTATCTGTTTCTTGTTCTATGAGATGGATGCATGTGCTTATAAACCAAAAATCCAAACCCACTGCAGTCCAGTCAATTCTGACTCATAGAGACCCTGTAAGACAGAGTAGAACTACTCATAGGGTTTCCAAGGCTGTAAATCTTTACAGAAGCAGACTGCTACATCTTTTTCCTGTGGAGTAGCTGGCGGGTTCAAACTGCTGACCTTTAGGTTAGCAGTTGAGCACTTTAACTACTGCATAACCACACCTCGTTATATGTTTATATATATATAAACACATAACAACCATAGTGACCCTATAGGACAGAGTAGAGCTGCCCCATGGAGTATGCAAGGAGTGCCTGGCAGATTCGAACTGCTGACCTCTTCGTTAGCAGCCATAGCACTTAACTACTACGCCACCAGCATTTCCATATATATATATACATATATATAATGTATATATAAATCATCAAGTTGTATATTTGATTTTTGGATTTTATTGCACGTAAGGAAACCCTGGTGGTTAAGAGCTACGGCTGCTAACCAAAAGGTCGGCAGGTTGAATCCACCAGATGCTCCTTGGAAACTCTATGGGGCAGTTCTACTCTGTCCTGTAGTGTTGCTATGAGTCGGAATTGGCTGGATGGAAATGGGTTTGGTTTTTTGGTTATTGTATGTAAAGCATACCTCAATAAAAAGAAAATGTTAAAAACAAAACAAAAGATGAAAAACAATAATAACAACCATAGGAGAAAAGGGGAACCAGAATAAAAAGCACCAGGCCAAAAAGTGCTAAAGGCAAGTTCTAGTGAAACTCTCAGGAACAAATATATCTAGCCCTCTTTAAAATTGTTCTGAAATAGTATAAAATGAGAAGAACACATACTTTTGTGGTTACAAGGGGGGGAGGGAGGGAGGGAGGGTGGGAGAGGGTTTTTTACTGATTAATTAGTAGATAAGAACTGCTTTAGGTGAAGGGAAGGACAATACTCAATACATGGAAGGTCAGCTCAACTGGACTGGACCAAAAGCAAAGAAGTTTCTGGGATAAACTGAATGCTTCAAAGGTCAGTGGAGCAAGGGCGGGGGTTTGGGGACCATGGTTTAAGGGGACTTCTAAGTCAATTGGCAAAATAATTCTATTATGAAAACATTCTGCATCCCACTTTGAAATGTGGCATCTGGGGTCTTAAATGCTAACAAGTGGCCATCTAAGATGCATCAGTTGGTCTCAACCCACCTGGATCAAAGGAGAATGAAGAACACCAAGGTCACACGACAACTAAGAGCCCAAGAGACAGAAAGGGCCATATGAGCCAGAGACCTACATCATCCTGAGACCAGAAGAACTAGTTGGTGCCCGGCCACAATCGATGACTGCCCTGTCAGGGAGCACAACAGAGAACCCCTGAGGGAGCAGGAGATCAGTGGGATGCAGACCCCAAATTCTCATAAAAAGACCAGACTTAATGGTCTGACTGAGACTAGAGGAATCCTGGCGGTCATGGTTCCCAAACCTTCTGTTGGCACAGGACAGGAACCATCCCCGAAGACAACTCATCAGACATGAAAGGGACTGGACAGTGGGTAGAGAGAGATGCTGATGAAGAGTGAGCTAATTATATCAGGTGGACACTTGAGACTGTGTTGGCATCTCCTGTCTGGAGGGGGGATGGGAGGATAGAGAGAGTTAGAAGCTGGCAAAATTGTCACAAAAGGAGAGACTGGAAGGGCTGACTCATTAGGGGGAGAGCAAGTGGGAGTATGGAATAAGATGTATATAAACTTATATGTGACAGTCTGACTTGATTTGTAAATGTTCACTTGAAGCTCAATAAAAGTTAAAAAAAAAAAAAGAAAAAAATTGTTCTGATTAAAAAAAGAGAGAGAGAGAGAACTGAAAAGATTTCCAAATTATTCTACAATATGAAAAAGTGACCTCATATTTTTGCACTTAAACTGACAACCAGAATAAAGAAGCATCAAGTAACCACATTCTAAATAAAACTGCAAACAGTTGGAGACAAAGCTCATCCCTCTAGGCATGTTAGGAGGGACCGAACTACTTCTCCTAAACCAATCCTGCCTCCTTCCAGCTTGGTGTATTTGAACAAGGGAAAGGCAGAAAAGCAGCTAAGTCCCCCAGCCTCCCCCTGTAGGGGCCTTCAGCCACAGGTTATGCTTGATCTAGTGTGGACAGAAACAGATTCAAAAAATTTAATTTGTACATAATTGACACCTCTTCTGTGAGTTAAAGTTATTAGGATGCACAATGTTGTTAGTTGCCATCAAGCAGCTCCAGCTCATGATGACCCTATGTGTACACAACAGAGTAAAATACTGCCCGGTCCCACACCACCCTCGTGATCATCTGTATGCTTGGGTCTGTTGTTGCCTTCCAACCTAGAGTGCTCATCTTCCAAAATTATATCAAATAATATTCCGTGTGATCCATACTGTTTTCACTGGCCAATTTTTAGAAGTAGATTGCCAGGCCTTTCTTCCTAGTCTGTCTTAGTCTGGAAGCTCCACTGAAACTTGTCCACTGTGGGTGATCTTGCTGGTATTTGAAATACCACTGACATAGCTTCCAGCATCACAGCACCATGCAAGCCACCCCAATACAACAAACTGCAGACAGGAGGTGGAGAATCCATAATTATAATTTCCACTAAAGGGTAGGTAATATGCAAATAAGCCAAGAATCCATGGAAAGATTTTTTTTTCTAATTAAAATCTATTCAAGAGCTAGAAATCAATTGGAAAGCATGACACTACCAAATGCATGCTGCTCTCTTGAAGCCTGTAAGTCTGAGTTTTAAGAAAAATTTCAGTGAGGGCAATATTGGTTGATGCCAACCCAGATTCTCCTATTTTAGAATAGGCTCAGCATCTGCTGAAACACATTTACATATTTCTTCACTAAGGGACTACTTTCACTTTTTCTTTTGTGGCCTCTGTGCAAATGAAATTCATGAAGCAATCATTGCGTCTGCTGGAGCTGAGGGCCTGTTTGTATTTTCATTCATCTCCTCATGTCTGGGGTTCTGCATGCAGGCATGTGGCAAGGAAAAGCTAATAGAGCAGCAGGCCTTGGTCTGAAATCAGCACTTAGGGTATCAGCCCACGTAGAAACAGATCTTTTTGTAAGGTTGAATGGGACTGATAAAATAATAGATTTCCTGCTGTGTGGAAGCTATGGGAATGCAGCTAATGGGACTCACACAGGTCCCAGGAACCTCCCTAGCAGTGGTAGGAAGAATCTCATGAAAAAACAAAATCTATGTAAAGAGCTATAGGTAAATTAACCCAATATGGAAGTGTGTGTGCATGTATCTGTGAGGTCTATGTATATATTGGTAGACAAATTAACCATTAACACGTACACTGGTTTGATGTATCTACCTTCTGTTGCATGTTCTACCACTCTATAACAGTCATTCTGGAAATATGTCACTTGTTTCCACCATATTACTGTGGAAACAATAGGCTCCCAGGGACCCGGAGGTTTGTATGGCATTAACACCAATCAATTATATTGTTAAATTATACAAATATTTCCATGCAATCATCATCAGAAATATAATCTTCTGAACAATATCACACAAATAAAACATATCTTGAAACACACTGCAGAAGGCAAAATGTTCATTTGGAATCCCCAGTCCTTAGACTTCTCTTTGTGATTTCCAGCTCAATCATCCTCTGAGAAGCCAAGCAGGGTTTTTCTGCAGCTGGAATGTACCAGAGCAACTTCAGCCTCTCCTTCTAGCCCAAAGTCATCTTGGGTCTTTTGGCTCTGTCCCCTCTATTCCTGACAGACAGAAAGAACGCAGAGGGAATGTCTCATTTGTATTTAGGAGGTGAAGGCAGTGGTGGAAGAGCTGTTAACCTGGCACTGAATAACTCATCAGTCAAATTAAAGTAAGTGTGTGTGTGCGTGTGTGCACGTGCACATGCACACTTGTGTGGTAACACCTTCTCTAAGAAGAAAGAATAAGGAATTCTTGCTAAGGTATATGTTGTTAGTTGCCATCAAGTTGGCTCCGACTCATAGTGACCCAATGTACAACAGAATAAATGTTGTCTGATCCTGTATCATCTTCATGATCAGTGGTTTTCTCTAGTCCATTGTTGTGGACTCTGTATATTTTGAGTGTTTTCCAGTCTAAGGGGGTCATCTTCTAGCACTATGTCACACAGTATTCTGTTCTAATTCATAGATTTTTCACTGGCTGCTTTTTTGGAGGTAGTGGGTGAAACACTCAGCTGCTAACCCAGAGGTCGGCAGTTCGAACCCACCAGCTGCTCTGCCTAGAAAGATGTGCCAGTCTGCTTCCATAAGGATTTATAGTCTTGGAACCTTACAGGGTATATAGACTGTGTCCTGTAGAGTCCCTATGAGTCGGAATTGACTTGATAACACCTAACAACAACAACAAAGCTTCCACCATCATAGCAACATGCAAGCCACCACAGTACAACAAACTGACAGACAGGTGGTAGTATAAATGACTGACAAATATGGTCTCACAGTAAAGCCAAGCTTTCGCGTGTTATTTTGTTTTGTAGGATTTTTGACTACCTCCTAACACTGCTTTACTTTTATAAAGAACAATGTCGTAAGTTAAATTGAAAAAGCTGTGATGCTGGAATGTGGGATCTTTGGCTCACTCAGCTAATAAAGGGGGTTGCCATTTTGGGAGGCTGCAATGCTTAGACAGTGTGGCTCTCCACATACTCTGAAAATGAAACTACCAACTCTATTTCCAGGCCTTTCCATATCAGGGGGCTATGTGCGTTTCTCTGGTCCCCACAGAATATCAGGAAATGCTGCCTAGTCCTTCGCCATGCTCACAATCATTGCTACATCTGAGCAGCTGAGTGTTTCACCACTGTGCCACCAGGGATCTTCAATCCACCATAAACAAACTTGAATTCTGCCATGGATGCCTCGGCCACATCTGCAGTACTACTTCTTGGTACTCACCATACCATGCTACACATTAAATAAATGTGCTGAATGACGATATTCCGCCTTATGTGTTTTCTTATCTGTTGCGTGTGGCTATATCTTGTCTCCTTATCAGGATTGTAAAGAGGGACAACATCTTATACTTTACATCCTTACAGCTCCTCACAGAGTACTCAGTAAAGACCTAAATTAAAAAAAAAAAAAAATCCATTGCCGTTGAGTTGATTCTGACTCATAGCGACCCTATAGGATAGGGTAGAAATGGCTGATAGGGTTTCCAAGGAGGGGCTGGTGCATTAAAACTGCTGCCCTTTTGGTTAGCAGCCGAGCTCTTAACTACTACACCACCAGGGCTCCTGTAAAGACCTACTAAGTTCTTAATGCTTACCCGTGTTCACAAATTGATGGGCAGTTTCTATTTATGCTTATTTCCTCACTCTCATTATTCAATACAGTATGGCCTTTTATACTGTCACCTGCAAATATGACGACTGCTAGTATAACACCCCAGCCCCTGAGTAGAACTTTTCTTCCTTAGTCCTGGTGGACAGCTGCAAAGAAGAGAAGAACACGTGATCAATTGTATATGATATTTTGATAATTCATATCATGTTACTGAGAGTTATAACCTAAAAAATACCAGAAACATTGTCCAGTAGATAAATATATATTTTTCCTTGTTCCTTATATTTAACCCTCTCCAAAACCACTTTCCTTTTATTTAATTCTTTCTCCTGTAGTGTTTCTGAAGGAAAATAAAAGACATTCCCCTCCCCCCCCCCCCCATAATCTGTTTGGAACAACTTATTCAAAGGCCGACCCAACAATGTGTGGGCTTCCTTAGGTAATATGACCGACCATCTACCACTTGAAGGAAACACAATGTAAATAGATAAAGCAGTTAGCAGGTAATTACAGGCATTAAAGAAAGATTTTTCACTTTCCAGGGAAGAACTACTGCAAGCTCCCATGTTTCATTTAACATGAATTTCAACTTTTAGATTCTGATTTGCACAAAACTTTTTGTAACAGAGACACACCTGTAACAAGATTGTCTCTTATATCAGGATTTGGGGTCAGGCCACACAGACTCCTAAACTGGTAGCAGATTTGCATTTTAAGGCCTTCTAAAAATTCTAACCCTACACTGAAAAACCTGTATAAATAGCAATTAGGAAATCAACCCTAAGGATGAACATGGCTTGCTAATTATAATGGGGAGAGGCTTAAGGGAGAATCTTCCAGCAAGGGTCACTAATCTATAATTGGGTTGCATCTGTATTTGAATGGGCGATGCCTTTAGGAGTTGTGGTTCTCACAGCACCTAGCAGAGGCCTCTACAGCTGTGAATTTTGACCCATTGCAGTCATCAGCCAATCAAAGACCCAGTCCGTAGCTGGGTTTGGTCATTTGTTCTCCCAGGTCTTATGAGGCTTAACTCTTTTTCCCACTAGAACTCCTTTTTCTCACTTTTCTGTCTCAATTTTCCCCTACTCACAAGTACCTAGAATTGGAAGGAACTTAATAGTGGTTAAGAGCTATGACTGCTAACCAAAAGGTCGGTAGTTTGAATTCACCAGCTGTTCCTTGGAAACTATATGGGGCAGTTCTATTCTGTCCTGTAGGGTTGCTATGAGTCAGAATCGACTCAACGGCAACGGGTTTGGTTTTTTGATTTGGTAAAGGTCTTTTAATCCACTGATTTTTGAACTTCTTTTTTTATATCAAGAAATCCTTTCCTCAAATTAAGGCTCATTCAGAAATCTAATATGTAAAACAGAGCCAACTGGATGTCCTTGGTTATGGAAAGAAGGGAGGCCAGCAGCCCATCTGCTTTACTGTCTTGCCCCTCCCTGTAAGGAATTAAAGATAGAAACTCTATCCCTTCCCTGTATGGATGAAGAAACTGGAGATTGGACTCAGTGCTTCTCAATGGAGGCATAATTGGCATTTGAGGGCATAAGAAGTCTTTACAGTGTGGGACTATCCTACGCAGGGTAGTCATTCAGCATCTTGGCTCCCAGCTAAGTGTTGTCCCATCTCTGCGTTAACCAAAATCAGCTACTGAGGGAGAATTGTTGCGATTCCACTGTGGATGAGAATCACGTGGCTCTGGAGTGATTTGCCCTGGATTAGTTAGAGGGCAGAGCCAGGATGAACCCAAGCTTCCTGATTCCCAGTCTGTTGCTCTTTCCTCTACAGCATGTAGACTTTCCTGTCAGCCACATTTTTCCCCCTTCTCTCACCCTTTTTAAGCTTAATTCTACTGGTTAGGTACCAACCCCCCCCCCCAAAAAACCCATTGCTGTCAAGTTAATTCTGACTCATAGCAACCTTATAGGATAGAGTAGAACTGCCCCATAGAGTTTCCAGGGAGCTCCTGGCGGATTTGAACTGCCGACCCTTTGGTTAACAGCAATAGCACTTAGCCACTAAGCCACCAGGGTTTCCATGGTTAGGTACGGTCTCTTGAAACTCAGCTTCTAGTAGACTGCCAACCAGTAGAAAAAGAACCAGTTACCACTGAGTTCATTCCGATTCATGGCGACCTCATGTGTTGCAGAGTAGAACTGCTCTATTGTGTTTTCAAGGCTCTGACCTTTTGAAAGCAGATTGCCAGGCCTCTCTTCTGAGGCCCTCTGGGTGGGTTTGAACCACCAACCATTGTGTCAGTAGTCAGCACTTAACCGTTTGTACCATCCAGGGACTCCCTACTACTCTACAAGGCTACCTTATTTTGCAGCATCCATTCTGTTCATACTCTAGGAGCCATGCAAGATCTTCCGTCTAAGAATGGAAATCAACTTATACGAAAGACATTCCCAGGATTTTCTTAGTTTATTGTGAGCACCGTCTATGCCAAGAAATTTGGAAGACAGCTACCTGGCAAACTGCCTGGAAGAGATCCATATTTATGCTTATTCCCAAGAAAGGTGATCCATCCGAATGCGGAAATTATTGAAAAATATCATTAATATCACACACAAGCAAAATTTTGCTGAAGACCATTCAAAAGTGGCTGCAGCAGTATATCAACAGGAAACTTCCAGAAATTCAGGCCGGATTCAAAAGAGGATGTGGAACCAGGGATATCGTTGCTGATGTCAGATGGATCCTGGCTGAAAGCAGAGAATACCAGAAAGATGTTTATCTGTGTTTTATTGATTATGCTAAGGCATTTGTGTGGATCATAGCAAATTATGGATAACATTGCAGAGAATGAGAATTCCAGAACACTTAATTGTGCTCATGACGAATCTGTACAGAAATCAAGAGGCAGTATCCCCCAACAGAACAAGGGGATACTGCGTGGTTTAAAATCAGGAAAGGTGTGAGTCAGGGCTGTATTCTTTCACCATGCCTATTCAATCTGCATGCTGAGCAAATAATTTGAGAGGCTGGACTAAATGAGGAAGAACGGGCCATCGGGATTGGAGGAAGATTGATTAACAACCTGTGATATGCAGATGACACAACCTTGCTTGCTGAAAATCAAGAGGACTTGAAGCACTTATTAAGGAAGATCAAAGACCACAGCCTTCATTATGGATTACACCTCAACATAAAGAAAACAAAAAGCCTCACAACTGGACCAATAAACAACATCATGATAAATGGAGAAAAGATTGAAGTTGTAAAAGTTTTCATTTTACTTGGATCCACAATCAACAGCCATGGAAGCAGCAGTCAAGAAATCAAAAGATGCATTGGGCAAATCTGCTGCAAAGGACCTCTTTAAAGCATTGAAAAGCAAGATGTCACCTTGAAGACTAAGGTGCACCTGACCCAAGCCATGGTGTTTTCAATGGCATCATATGCATGCAGAAGCTGGACAATGTAAAAGGAAGATGGAAGAATTCACACCTTTGAATTGTGGCATTGGCCAAGAATATTGAATATACCATGGACTGCCAAAAGAATGAAAAAAATCTGTCTTGGAAGAAGTACAACCAGAATGCTCCTTAGAAGCAAGGATGGTGAGACTGCATCTCACATGCTTTGGACATGTTATTAGGAATGATCAGTCACTGGAGAAGAATATCATGCTTGGTAAAGTAGAGGGTGAGTAAGAAAGAGGAAGAGTCTCAACAAGACGGATTGACACAGTGGCTGAAACAATGGGCTCAAGCGTAACAATGACTGTGAGCGTGGTGCAGGACTGGGAAGTGTTTTGTTCTATGGTACATAGGGTCGATATTGGTCAGAACCAACTCGACAGCACTTAACAACAACAACAACATTGGGAGTACAAATTTAACTCCTGACCCCAGGACCGATGCAGCTTCTCAGTGAAATGAGATTTTCAGTTCACTAGCCAAAATATACTGATTTTTTTTCTGCTCTAAATCATATTGATTGATTCTGGATCATTTATATCTTACATAACCTGGATGGTATATAAGCATCTACATAACCGTGATCCTAGTAGATAATTTCTTGATTGGTGTCCCAGCAGATAGTGTGGTATTATGGTAACCAGACGGGTTTTGGAGCCAGACAGTCAGGGGTTTGATTCCTGTCTTCTCCACTGTGTGACTTTCTAAAGGACACCTGGCTTTTCTGAACCTCAGTTTCCTCATCTGAGGGGCAATGAAAACCTCCCTGTGTCAATTAAGTACCATAAGGCACGTAGGGGCTTAGCAGTAGCATTTGCTTAATAAATGGTAGCTACCACTGCTATTATTATTATTAGCACCTCCTTGCCTTAGTGTAATTTGTTGGAATAAAGTAAATTACCCAAAGGGAACTTTGTAAAGTCATCACGTGGAGGTGACTGAGCACCCCTGCCCAGCGTCTCCCCTCTGCTGTTAAGCTTGCCCAGTAATGTCAGTCCCATTTTGGAAGGGAGTGATAGACTCCCTTCTTCCTCTTGTAATGAGATGGGCAGTCATCCCTGTAGTTGTCCAACAGATCTTATTTCCCACTGATAGAGGGGGTCGGCAAATTTCCAGACCTTTTAAAATGGCTTTTTACTAACACTCTATCAAGTCTCCAGAGGGAACTAGCATGTCTGAGACAGTCGGGATCCTTTTTTACTGACAGTTTTAAGCTCTGCGGTTGAAATCATTTTTGACAAGAAAAAAACAGGCTCACATACACCGAAATCAAGGGCCGTCTGCAGTGTCCGATTTTCAAACTTCAAAATCTATACTAGGGCTTAATTATGACACGCAAAAAAAAGAGAATTTCCACAGAAGTTTGATGTAAATTTTTGTCTTCTGCGCTCAGTACTCAAACACCACTCAAACAATTTCAGAAATCACAGCTATTAAGTCAAACTAAACCAAACACATTGTTCTGAGATATTTGCCAAAAATTGTTTCAGCGTACAATTTGCTTTGCTGAATCAATTAGTTTTTGCAAAGTTGTATTTGTATAGAGCATTGCTAGATGCCTGTTAAAAATCCATCCATATGGTTAGGGTTTTAAATTATATATACAGATGTTAAGTGTATACATATGGAAAAGTACACTTCATTGAAAAAAGTTAAGACCCAATAATCATTACAAATTCTGTATTAAATTCCATGTTGGGGTTCCTAGGATAAATCAGATTCAGCAACTCTTCCAAAGAAGCTTTCGTGTTTTTCTAAGGAAATTTTGCCCAAGAAAAGACTGGCACGGAATCCCTAGCTACATTTCCCTGCTCTTTTTATTCTCAATGAAACAATAATTATTCAATTAATCTTGTCAACAAGTGGAGGCTGGTTTCATTTCAGTTGTTTACTAATTATTATTGGGGTAGATCTTTAGATCCTTGAAAATGTTGTCCAATTGCGACAAACTACTAATGAAGCAAGGCTTGGTTAATTAGGGAATAAGAGCAATTAGCTTGTCAGCAGTTAATTCCAACAGTCCCCAGAGACATGCTACGTTTAAGGATTCGCATCACAGGAGCTATTGACCTCTAAACCTTCCTCCTTTTCTGTCACTGCTGTTTAATGGAAAGTCACTTATTTTGTCAGGCTAATAACTGAGGTAATGAAGTAGCCTATGGCTTCAGCTGGCTACTCTGTTTTCCAATTGCTAATTTTAGAAAGTTTAAAAATAGATGAATAGGTCTATTTTGGATATCATTAAGAGAGGAAACCCAAGGTGGGACTTCACAGCATCCACTGAGTGCCTGCCGACCACCCCCAAAGCTTCTGAACCTCATTAGCCTTCGTGGAGCCTTCTCTGCCAAGGAAAAGTTGGTTGTGAATATTTTCAGTTGGAAGGTTTTTATGAGCTGACCCAGTTTTGCTTGAGAAGTTGATTTAATTAGATGAGAGAGGGTGATGCTGAAATGTTTTCTTGTTCACATCTTTACTGACAGAAACAATCTTTGAGAAGCAATGGAGTTGGAGAATTCATTTGTAGCATTTTTTTTTCCGGATGAGTCTGAGATGGGGGTTACTTAACACTAAAACCAGTCATTCTTGAGTAGACTCTGACTCCTGGAGACCCCGTGGGTGTCAGAGCAGGATTTTCCTCTATAGTGTTTTCAATAGATGATTTTTTGGAAGTAGATTGCCAGGCCTTTCTTCCAAGGTACCTCTGGATGAAAGCAAACCTTCAACCTTTCAGTTAGTAGCCTAGAGCCTTAACTGTTTGCATCACCCAGGGACTAAAAGATCTTAGAAAAAGATCTTAGGACAACTTGAAAAGCTTGTCTTTGCAAAAGAATAATAATTTAAGCCAGGATAGTAATTGATCTGAAATCTGATTGTTATCATTTTGAGCCTTCCATTTTCAGTATAAATTCTGTGCAGAACATTCTCGCCACATCTAGACTGTGACTGAATCAGATGAGACTGAGAGATTTCACTGGATCAGTTTGCCATTTCCTCTCTTCCAATTCCTGCAAAAGGCTGGGACCAGAAGTGCAAGACCTGCCCCGTGGAGGGCCAGCTGCTTGAGCCAAATAAACCAGCCACGATCTGTCCACCCCATGGTGTGTTTCAGAGCTTCGCTTTCCTCACCTTTGCTTTCCCCTTGGGAACATTGTGAAAAACTCTCCTAAATTCAAGCCATTGTAACAACTATGAAGAATATATTAGGTACAGGAAAGTGGAAACAAAAATGGAGCCAACTCATCGCATCTCTCCATGGAGTTTTGCTGAAGTTTTCACCAATATCAGAGGTAAGTGATGACCTTGTTGAAATTTAAGGGGCCCCATAAATAACACCCCTTTTGTCCTCTTCTGAGTTTAAAACCAATGAGAAATAAGACAAAATAATAAAGTGGCGAGGAGCCCATATCGCCTTTATTTTGAATTAATGGAGTCCAATTCAGATTGTAGGAGCCCTGGTGGTGAAGTGGTGAAGAGCTCAGGCTGCTAACCAGAAGCTTGACAGTTCTAATCCACCAGCCGTTCCTTGGAAAACTTTATGGGGCAGTTCTACTCTGTCCTGTAGGGTCGCTATGAGTCGGAATCAACTCAATGACATACAACAGTGACAACAATTCAGATTTTACTACACTCTCAAGAGAAATTACCTCAATATTTTAAAGAAATCAACAAAATAGAACACTGTATTAAACATGATATTAGAAAATGTCATTGATATCAGAGAATGTGGCTTCTATTGCACACAAGCAGACTTCCTAATAAGACAAGGCCCCAGAATTAGAGACTTGCCCACCCAGTAGACGTCTGGACCACCAGACCTCCTCACCTGGGAGACCTGCCTGTGTGAATCTTACAGCCAAGGAGCTGAGCAGAAGATGGGCTCCTGCTGGGGACTGTATGCTGGAGAGGAACGAGTTGGCTTTGCATGCTCAGATTCTCCTTGCAAACCCAGTAATCAGATTAAGCCACTTCTCTTCCAAGGGAGCAGTAAGATGGGGCCAGAATCCAGGTGAGTTCCCCAAGTAGAATTCCCTCCACATGGAGTGG
Organism: Elephas maximus indicus; assembly: GCF_024166365.1. Classification (NCBI taxonomy): domain Eukaryota; kingdom Metazoa; phylum Chordata; class Mammalia; order Proboscidea; family Elephantidae; genus Elephas; species Elephas maximus. Next base: position 66,484,962 of record NC_064826.1, on the reverse strand, counting down.
GGAAGAAATATTTCTCCTAGCAGATGGTACAGACATATGTTTTTCATATTGTTATGTTTTGATGATTCATTTAAAAATTGAGACTACTTTAAAATCTGAATTAAACTTCATCAATTTTTAAAATTAAGGTGATTAACAACATTTGCATTTTCGATAAACAAAAAATCTATAAAGCAAATTAATAATGTCTATGGAATTTCCATGGGATTATTTTGAGCCCTGAAGGAGCCCCAGTCTTTTTTTTTATGGAATTTCCATGGGATTATTTTGAGCCCTGAAGGAGCCCCAGTGGCACAGTTGTTAAGTACTTATCTACGGTCGGTCACAGTTCAAACCCACCAAGTAGCTCCATGGGAGGAAAGACCTGGCAATCTGCTCCTGTAAAGATTACAGCCTAGGAAACCCTTCGGGGCAGTTCTACTCTGTCACATGAGGTCGCTATGAGTTGGAATTGACTTGACAGAACACAACAACAACACTATCAAACTGCATTTTGGTTGCTCAGTTTAACTTCCTTCACCCATGGGCAAACTCGTTCTAGGGCCTGGATCAAGGTGGTCCAAAAGGTAGAGTAGATCATTCTAAGTGAAGGTCTGTCCTAGAATGTAGTAGAGGCAGACCAGCTACATAATTTGTGGGTCCCAACGTAAAATGAAAATAGCCTGACCAGGGACAGATTATCCAATAGGCAAGGTAAGCATGGCATTTATTTGCTTACCAGATTATCTGTAATGAACAATTTCACATTTTTCACTATATCAATATTCTGCTACTAGGCATGGCTGGCATCTTTTCTTCTTCCAACCCTACAGCACCTTCCCACAGAATCAAAGTCTCTTTTCAAATTTACAATCCCTGACATGGGGAATGACCCAGTAAGCATGGGTTTACTTGTGCTTACTTACTAATTGGTAGTGAATAATGTCACTACAGATGCTCTGGTAAGCAAGGTAAGCACCATGCTTACCTTGCCTATTAATCTGTTCCTGGTTCAACTCAAACAAGCTTTAAGCTCCTTCATGTACTCAGGAAAAGAAATGTTTTGCTGACTTTGAACATTTGTCACCGTATTACTGTCTTTGCTGCTTAACTCTAGTCACAATTTATAGCTTCCTATTGCTTGAAACCCTGATGGTGTAGTGGTTAAGAGCTACGGCTGCTGACCAAAGGTCTGCAGTTTGAATCCACCAGGTGCTCCTTGGAAACCCTATGGGGCACTTCTACTCTGTCCTATAGGACCACTATGAGTCAGAATTGATTTGATGGCAATGGGTTTGGTTGTTTTGTTTGTTTGTTTTTTATTGATGTTGTAACAAATTACCACAAACTTAGTGGCTTAACACAACACAAATTTATTCTCTTCCAGTTCTGGAGGTCATAAATCTGAAATCAAGGTGTCTATAGGGCTGCCTTCCTTCTGGAGACCTCAGAGGAGAATCCATTTCCTTGGCATTTTCAGTTTCTAGAAGCCACCTGCATTCCTGGCTTGTGGCCCCTTTCTCACATCACCCCAGGTTCTTGCTTCCATCATCATATCTACTATTCAGCCTGACCCTTTTGCCTCCCTCTTATTAGCATCCTTGTGATTACATTTGGCCCACCTGGATAATCAGGATAATCTCCCCATCTTAAGACCCTTCATCATACCTTCAAAGTCCCCTTTACCCTATAAAATAACATGTTCCCAACTTCCAGGGATTAGGATGTGGATATTTTGGGGATGGGGGCATTGTTCGACCTATCACAAAGTTTTGTCAGAAATGTGATGAGTTGCATAACATTTTACTCTTAAAAATCATTGCCTATGACAAAGTTTATTAAGAAAATATTTTGTATCCCACTTTGGTGAGTGGCATCTGGGGTCTTAAAAGCTAGCAAGCAGCCATCTAAGATGCATCAATTGGTCCCAACCCACCTGAAGCAAAGGAGAATAAAGAATACCAAAGACACAAGGAAAATATTAGCCCAAGAGAAAAAAGGGCCACATAACCCAGACACTCCATCAGCCTGAGACCAGAAGAACTAGATGGCGTCCAGCTATCATCAATGACCACCCTGACAGGGAACACAACAGAGTCCCTAATGGAGTGGGAGAAAAGAGGGTTGCAGAACTCAAATTCTAGTAAAAAGGCCGAACTTAGTGGTCTGACTGAGACTGGAGGAACCCCGGAAGACACGGCCTCTGGACTCTCTAAAGAGTAACTAAAGAACTAAACCATTCCCGAAGCCAGCTTTTCAGACAAAGGTTAGACTGGACTACAAGACATAAAATGACACTCATGAAGAGTGTGCTTCTTAGTTCAAGTAGATAATAAAATAAAATATATTTTAGTTCAAGTAGATACTTGACACTAAATGGACAGCTCCTGTCTGGAGGAGAGACGAGAAGGCAGAGAGGGACAGGATCTGGTTGAATGGACATGGGAAATTCGGGGTGGAAAGGGGGAGTGTGCTGACATATTATAGGGATACCAACTAGGGGCACATAACAACGTGTGTATGAATTTTTGTATGAGAAACTAACTTGAGCTGTAAACTTTCACTTAAAGCACAATTAAAAAAAAAAAATTTCCTATGGACCAGGGAAGCATTGCAAGAAGGGAAAATATCAGATATAAAATTCAGCATGTCATAATCTTGTTTGTATCCAGTTTTAGTGTCTAATGTCAAAGACTTTAAGAGGAAATTATGCTTCTACCTTTCTTTCCTTCTGGGACTGTCATCTGCTTTCTCATCCACCCTCACTCAGGTGTGGCTCTGGAGTTGTGCATTTCCAAGCAAGCCTGCTGCTTTGTAACACTGGGCGCTTACACCCAGAGTCCTCTGGGCTGCCTGAGCTGGGTTCCTCATGTTGAGCCCTCTCCCTTTTATACCAATCTTTTTTCTCCCTCTTCCTCTCTGTACAGCAAACACTGCATAGTTATCAGGGTCCTAGGAGAGAGAGGTAAAGGCCCTAGTGGCACAAAATTTAAGCGGTTGGCTGCTAACCGAAAGGTTCGTGGCTTGAACCCACCCAGCAGCTCCTTGGGAGAAAGACGTGGCAATTTTCTTCCAGAAAGATTACTGCTAAGAAAACTCTTTGTGGCAATCCTACTCTGTTACATGTGGTCACTCTGAGCTGGAATTGACTCAACGGCACCCAGCAACATCAGGAGAGAGGTTATAGGCATTATTTCAGACTTCTCAGGCTAACCAGTAAGGAGCCAAGTACCCAACTTCTGCCTCACCCTGTGTCCTCTCATCACGCAGATTTTAAGCTGCCACCTTGAGTGATGGGTGTAGAAACTTACAGCAGCATGAAGAGGAGGGGCTTCTTGCTGCTTGTTTGATCATGACCCCTTCCCATCCTTGATCACTGGCTATCCAGGCTGGGTGTCACTTATTCTTGACTCCAGCGCAAGGGGGCTGAAGCCAGCCCTTGGTACATAACAACAGACACCAAAATAGAAAGGGATGGGTGAGGCAGCCTGTGAATCCAAACAAACTTCCCTGAGATGAGTGTATAGCTGAGGGAGGAGTTCTCCCCAAAACAAGGGCAGATTTTCCAGTTCCACGAGTTAAACTGGTTCTCATACCAGACACCCCAATGAAGAGTTCTCTAGTCCTTGGGAAGGGAGGCCCTGTCTGACCACTTGTTCAAAAGGTAGAAAATAAGTGCCTGTAAAGGTACTAATATGTAAAACTTTTTCAAATTGTCATGGTGTTTTGTTTTTTTCTGCTATTTAATGTTCTAAGTAAAAAGTAAATAAACTTTTAAATTATTAGCATAAATTTTCCCTCTCATTTTTATATTGTGCATCGCCAGTTTTAAATGCAAATATTGGAGCATCTAACTTGTGTGAGGAATCATCGACGTGACACAGTTAGTTTTTCATAGCTCATACACGCATACGCCGTTCATCCTTACCAGAACAGTAGAAATGCTGCGCAAAACTAACTCGACTGGTTTTATTGTACTTCTTGATACATGCATATTTCACCAATGCTTTCTGCCTTCAGCTTACCAGTGAGTAAGGAAAGACTAAGATGAAAAGGAACTCTGGGTGACCTAACTTTCTCTAATTAATTTATACTCCTATAGTACACGTTCCCTCCATCATAGCATGATATTTCATGTGTTCTGTTTTACTTTGTGGAAACCCTGGTGGTGTAGTGGTTAAGAGCTAAGGCTGCTAACCAAAAGGTAGGCAGTTCAAAACCACCAGATGCTCCTTGGAAACTCTAAGGGGCAGCTCTACTCTGTCTTATAGGGTCGCTATGAGGCAGAATTGACTCTATGGCAATGGTTTTTTTTTTTTTTTTCCATTTTGTGTACTTATCTCTATCCTCCTACCAAAGCTGTTACTATCCAGTCGATTCCAACCCAGAGCGACCCTCTAGGACAGAGTAGAATGGCCCCATGAGGTTTCAAAGAGTGGCTGGTAGAACCAAATTACTGACCTTTTGGTTAGCAGCCGAACGCTTAACCATGGTGCCACCGGGGTCAGCAAACTAAGGCCCATGGCCATATTTAGACCACTTCCTGTTTTTGTGTGGCACACACTCTAAGAATGGTTTTTACCTTTGTAACTCGTCGAAAAAATCAAAAGAAAAATATTTTGTGATGCATGAAACTTATGTGGCATCCAAATTTCAGTGATCATATGTAAAATCTTTCTGGGACACAGTCACCTTCATTCTTTTAGGTATTATCTGTGGCTGCTTTCATGCTACAAATGACAGAGTAGCCCACAAAGCCAAAAATATTTACCATCTGCCCCTTTATAGAAAAAGCTTGTTGACTCCTGATATACTAGATTATGATAAGCTTCTAAGGGAATGACTACTTTCCAGCTCCTAGCCTGGCAATTTGTAAATTCTAGAAGTTTGGTAAATGTCTTGCATTAATACCACTTTAAAATTTTTAGAATTCAAATGTGTGCCACAGGATTCCTGTTCCTGTATGCTGATAAAATTGAAAGTACTAATTTCTTTACATTTTTGCAAAGTTTGACACTTACTGGTTTGATATTTAGCATATGAATTCTACAAAAGATTTCTTTAGCAGAAACTTCATGCTGCAATAAGAATTTATCATCCCCCGAAACAGAAGTAATTTTGCAGTCTTTTTTTAAAAATATAAAATAGATGTTCATGTTGAAATCTTGAAAATTACACTAATGTACCATTCAAACCTTAAATGTCAATACATAAAACTATGTTAGTTTTCTAGCACAAAGATAAATTAAGAATTAAAAAGTTCTGATCCTTAGTACTACTTCTCTTGAGGATAAATTCAGACTAGTGTAACATTAGTCTTTCAAAGCTTCTAAATTTGGTATTTAATTTACTGGAACAAATAAAATTCTACAACCTGTTTTACAAAGCAAGAGACAGTAGATTATAGGTAAAGATGTAAACACTGGACATTTTTGAAGATCTGGAGGAAAAAAATAGAGGGACTAGATTTTTCCTTGATTGTAGGTGATGAATGAACCAGAATCATTATAAAATAAAATGGTACTAAACAGAAATCAGGAAAGCCTGGTGGTGCAGTGGTTAAGACCTACAGTTGCTAACCAAAAGGTCAGCAGTTTGAATTCACTCCTTCAGAACCCTATGGGACAGTCCTACTCTGTCCTGCAGCGTCGCTATGAGTCGGAATTGACTCGATGGCAGCGGGTTTGGTTTTTTATTTTAAGCAGAAATCAGTTAAATTTCTCAGACATTTTTCTAAAAAAATTTCTTTTTTCTCCGACTTTTCATATCTTTCGTCACCACTTATATCTCTCTGTTTTGCCCAGAAGATTGTCTAGATTGCATGAGGCTGTTAGTATAATCAACTAAGCAATCAAGTCAACGAAATTGACGTTGTGTGACGAGCACCTAATTGGGAGTCCAGAGATCCTCAGCACTAAGCCAAGTGACTTGGGCTCATTCTCTCAACCTTTCATCATCCATGATAAAGAAGCTGACTACATGGTTTCTGAGGTCTTTCTATTCTACCATTCTGGAAACCTAAATAATTTGTTAAATTGATTTTCTACGTTTGTGATTCAGTTAATTTAGGTGAATTGCATATACAGATTTTTTTTTTTTTTAGTAGTATAAAAAAAAATTTTTTTTAGGCCTTTATGTGTTTCTTTTTCCCCCTCAAATATTCCGTGTTTATCTACTACTATTGTAAAAACCAGTTGCTGTGTTGAGTCAGTTCTGATCCACGGAAGCCCCACACGTGTCAAAATGGAACTGTGCTCCATAAGGTTTCTAAAGGCTGATTTTTTGGAAAGCCAGGCCTTTCCTCTGAGGCACTTCTGGGTGAACTTGATCCTCCAACCTTTTGGTTAGCAACCCAGCAAGTTAACTGTTTGCACCAGGCAGGGACTGCATCTATTGTAGCAAGTCTATATTCAACAGGCCAATAAGAAAGAATTTTGAAAGGTTAAAAGATCTGTATAAAGGTAAGATATTATTAAATTGAACTGCACAGTGTTAGGGCTAGAAAGTCCTAGAGATCATCTCACATGACTTCTTCATTTCACAGATGAGAAAACCAGAGAGGTGAAGTACTAGAGACACAGGCTCCTCTATTACCATTTGTCGACCTATGTTTTAGGAGGTCAGTTGGATCACAAGCTGGGAATCTGGTTAAGAACTGAATCAAAAATCCCTGTTCTCCCTGCAGCATATTAGCTTCCTCAACTATATATATATATTTTTTCCAGGCAATATTCTATTTTCTCACACTCTTACTTTTGTATTCCCTGGCTTGATTTCAAGCTCATTTCTATGTCTGCAAAGCATTGCATTTTCTGGTCTGGTTTATCAAGCAATAATATCTAAGTAGTATATTTATATTTCTCCCAAGCGTAAGCTGTATATAGTTCATTAGAATTCAAGGTTAATAACATAAAATGAAGAAAAAAGAAACAAAGATGAGATAAGGGGAAAATTTTTGCCTTATCTGGACCATTTAGAAGTCAGATTTTTCTTCGGAACTATGGTTCTATAAAGAGACATAAATTAATCTACTAAATTAATCTGCTAACCAGGAAATCAGAATAGTAGTAAGATACTTCTGGCAAAAGTCCATTCAATCAGTCATTCAACAAACATTTTATAGAGCCCTATAAAAAGCAAAGCTTTGTAGGAGACCCTGACAAAAAGGCACAAATTAATGAATTCCTTCCTTCTGAACCTAAAAAAAAAAAAACAAAAAACCAGTTCCTGCCAAATCAGTTCTGACTCATGGTGACCCCATGTGTGTCAGAGTCGAACTGTGCTCCATAAGGTTTTCAATGGCTGATTTTTCAGAAGTAAATCACCAGGGCTTTCTCCTAAGGTGCCTCAGGGTGGAACTTAAAAAGTAATAGTAATAACTCACATTTATTGCGTCCTTACTCTGTGCCGTACTCTGGGCTAAGTGTCTTATACAGATTATCTCATTTGATCTTCATGGTAATATGAGTTATATGCTACTACATTGATATGAAGTTTAAATGCGATCCCATACAAAGTTTCTGACACTCACAAGATAATTTTCTCTCTGTCCTCCTTTCATTTCACCAGAGACATCACCATTTTTTCTTCTGGAAAATATATCCTGGATCTTGTGGATTTCTAGAGTTGAATGAATGATGTGACCAAAAGAACCTGGTGATTGAACATGAGAAGTACCCCTAGATCTAAGGTGCAGCTTAGAGGAGTAGAATGAAGCTCTACTGAAGGCAGAAGTGGACAAATGCTCACCCGAAGGCTGGGCCCACATGGGAGATGATTGGAAGTGGGGTAAGCAAAGAGATTCCCCAATTACAGGAAGAGGCAAAAAGGACTCTGGGCGCTGCTCGGTCGTGTAATGGCTCATGTGGTAGGGGTAGGCCCAGGTCCAAGGAACACATTGAAGGGAGTGTGGGCAGAGGCACAAAAGATACATTGCAGCCTGTCTCAGGATGCCCCAGCACAGGGCCTTTGGAGCACAGCTTGCAGAACCACAGTAGGCTTTAACAGACTTTCCACAGAGACGGGGAGGAAGTTGCTAGAACAAACACCATCCTGAAACTTGCCCCAAATCTGAACTTAATTAGACCCCAATGTTTTCTTGAGGTTAGAAAAAGCCTGACTTAGCGTTTTTTAAAACAATATCGATTTGCCTTTTGTCTCCCATTTGCAGCCAGAAGGGAAAGTTCTAAAAACCCATTAAAACTTTGGGTTTTATTTTGTATTTGTTTCTTTACTATATACTTTGCCTAGCCAAACCAGAAAATGCTGGAGTGGCACAAGCTCATTCTCCTGAGATATCCAGATCAAAGTCTCTTGGAACTGCTTTGGCTCAGCAGTTGAGTTTTTCCATTCTTATCCAAACCAGTGCTTCCATTCCTTTCAATTTACTCCTATGCATCCACCTTCTCAAGTGTTCTGAGACTTTTTTTTTTAACACACATGTTGGCCTTCGAATTGTATGTTGGCAGAAGCTGTATTTTCAAGTTTGTACATCCATACCATCATCCAACAGAGAGAATGAGAATGTCTGGCAACACTGTCCACTCTATATAGTCTATAAAAAAAAATTTTTTTTTTTTTTTTACAGAGCAAAAATATAGGAAAGTGAATGTCAGAGACCCTCTTGCCTAGAGATTTATTATTTTGTAGCGTATTTTACACTGCTAAATCATCCTCTCAAATGTAGAAATTTGGCCAAGTAAAGTTTTAAAGCTGGTTATGAAATCCAGCCAGCAAATTTACTGGGAAACTGTTTTTTGGTTTTTTTTTTTCTTAATGCCTTAGGGAGATGTTCCTTGGGGCCCTGCAAACTTGCCCTATTGGATAACCCACAATTGTAACCCACAATTTACATGTATTACCCTGTCCTATCAACCCTGTAGTTCACCCTTATTCTAGGTGACTTAGATCCATAGGTATGTTACCTTTATGAAAACTGTTAAGAATATAATGACCTGCATGCCACAATCTTACTCTTTTCTTCATTAAAAAAGAAATGTTTATAGTAGATTTTTTCCTGTGGAAATTTTTATATAGATTTTTTCTGTTTTTATATAATATCTTTTCATAGCTTTATTTTGAGTTTAACACATTAGCAATAGAGATCGCCCCCCCCTTCCCCCGCCAAAGAAAAGAATCTTCAATAGGTGAAGACATCGGAAGCAATTTCTAGGCAGTAGCTGGTGATTCATCTCACTCCATGGGTGTATAGGTTTCAAGACACTTGGCTCTCAGTCTCATCTTTCTTCTCTTTAGCCCACACATCTGCTGCTTCCTCCACTTCTCCCTCCTGAGCCCAAGTGCCTCGAGGTGGGCCTCATGGTCAAGCACCTATGTTGTGGGTTACTCTGGAGAGAATCTGCCTCCAGCAGCACGAGAAGAGCTTGATTTTCACTTTTAATAGGATACAATAATAATAAAAAAAAACACCAACACTAGAATTTGCCTTACCAGAATGTCAGCTTTTGGAGAACTCTTCCACTTTGTCAACAAAATGAAGAAAATTTATGTTGCTACCCCTACTCTGGAAACCCTGGTGGTGTAGTGGTTAAGCACGACGGTTGCTAACCAAGAGGTCAGTAGTTCATATCCGCCAGGCGCTCCTTGGAAACTATGGGGCAGTTCTACTCTGTCCTGTAGGGTCGCTATGAGTCGGAATCGACTGGACGGTAGTGGGCTTGGGTTTTTGTTTGTTTGTTTGTTTTTTGACCCCCACTCTAAGCTGCTTAGAAAACACAATAACACCCATTCCCACCTGTGACATGCTTAGCTTCAATTCCACTTTGAGTACTTGGGTATTTCTTCAAGGATTCTATACATCCTTAACTATTCCAGGCTGTGTATTTGAAGCCATATTCATGAGCATAATATTTTTCTAATGCCAAATGAAAAACTTGTTTAAGATCAGATAGATGGACTTCTAAGGTTAGCATCCCTGTCTCAGTTTCTGATGTTTCCAAAATACACAAGTGATTCTCTAGCTTTATAAATCTCCACCTGCTTCTTCCTTTCATGTAATTTGCCTTTGTTCAGTTATTTTGAACCACCCCTGGAGTGTTTTCAAATATATTTCAAACCCCCAAGCAACCCCATTTCAGCTGATTGACTTCAGAGAACTCTAATGCCGAACGGGCATTTTGCAGCAGTCCCATTTAGGCTCAGCAGGAAGAGCAGATTTAAAAGGCAGATTACGTTTTTAGCTTTTTAAAAACTGCTTTATTAGAGAGGCTAAAAGCCACAGTGGTGGTAAGCCGAATTCTTTTGAAATACAAGCAAACTTCAAGACATCTAGGGAGCAGTTCCTTGCCTGTGGAGCTCTTCCCTTTGGGTTTCAATGATGGTAGGGACCAGCTGGCTCTAAGCACTTTTCTTAAGGGTCCTTGTGGCTCCAACAACAAAATCCATAAAAGCACCAAAGAGGTTTCATTTAAGGGTCGGAAACCTTTGAAAAGCAGCCCACCAAGGTTCCCACCCCTGGACTTCTGGCAGCCCATTTCATGTGAAAGCGTTGGTTACATACTGGCCTCTGCTTAATTGTAGGGGTTGGTCAAGAGCAGCAGATAGAGAACCATGGTGAGGATGTGAAAGCCATTTAGGGAAGGGGAGAGGATACCTGCTGGCCTGATTCCCATGGCAGGCAGCTGGAAGTGCCAGAAAATGGCAAATAAATAAATAAAAATGGAGGCCACAGAAGTGGATACTGCTTCCCATGTCATTTAAAAAGATGTGTTACAAATGATCAATGGTTTCTCTTTTACTCAGTTAGGGCTCTGTTTGGATTATACCGGGAGCTATTATAAAGTGGTCTAGGGTCCATGGAAAGGAGGTGGGCATTGTGAGATTTCTAAATCAATGAGGTTCCATATGGGAGGTTTTGTTGAGAGGTGTTGAGGTGAAATGAACACAACCAGGCTTGGGGAATATTTATAGAGAAAGTGCACTGAGAAGCAGGCTGGATCCTATTTAAAGGCAAGATATAGGATTAAACTAGAGCTCCCAATAATCAGAGAAGTTAAATATAAGGTTTATGTGCTGCTACCCACTCCCTCTGTACCCAAAGAGACATCAGCAACCTATCAGAACTCTTATGCCAAGCCCAGACATAGCCTGAGAATCCTTCTCAGTAGACCACTGTGACCTTGGGTTTAAAAAAAACTGCTGCTGTAGAGTCAGACTCATAGCAAACCTATAGGGCAGAGTAGAACTGCCCCTTTGGGTTTACAAGGAACAGCTGGTGGATTCAAACTGCTGACATTTGGGTTAGCAGCCAAACATTTAGCCGATTAAATAGGAAATATTCCTAAAGAGGAAGCCCTGGTGGCGTAGTGGTTAAGTGCTAGGGCTGCTAACCAAAGGGTCCGCAGTTCGAATCCGCTAGGCGCTCCTTGGAAACTCTATGGGGCAGTTCTACTCTGTGCTATAGGGTCGCTAAGAGTCAGAATCGACTCCACGGCCCTGGGTTCTGGGTATTTCTAAACAGGAGTCCCTGAACGGTGCAAACAGTTAACACGCTTGGCTGCTAACTGAAAGGTTGGAGATTCGAGTCCACCCAGAGATGCCTCAGAAGAAAGGCCTGACAATCTCCTTCCAAAAATAACCAGCTATTGAAAACCCTATGGAGCACGGTTCTGCTCTGACACCCATGGAGTCGCCATGAGTTAGGGTCAATTCAATGACAACTGATTTGGTTTGGTTTTGATTTGATTCCTAAAGAAGCATACGGATCAGTTTAGAACGAAGCACAAATTTTCATGGTTGCGACAAAGAGGTGGCAGCAGTGAGTGAAGGGGGAGGGGGACCACTAGAAGAATGTCAAGTGCATGCCCCACCGGAAGAGGGCAGCAGGGACTCGGCTTCAGAAGACGTCACCTTACAGGGATCTGGGACCCATGTCACTAGGCTTGCCAAGAGAGAATAGAAATCCGATTTTTATTTGAAAATTTTTGATTTTTCAATGTTGGATTCAAAAAGAGAGAGAGAGAAAAAGTAGTAATGCTGTGTGGGCCAAACAAAACACATACGCAGAAAAAATTAAAATAAAAATCTGTCTGCGGGCTAATGTAGCCTCTAAAAAAAAAAAAAAAAGGCTTAGAAAAATTGAAGGAAGATTTCAGTTTCCTCTTATCCGGCTTGAACTACCTTGCCACCATCCGCAGCTTAAAAAAAAAAAAGAAAACTATCTCACCAGGACTTGAAGAGAGCATGTGACAAATTGCAGAAAATTACAGTCAACGTTTTGTGGTTGCTGATCTTCTCTGGGTTACACACGAGCAGAGACTTGGAAAAAAAAAAAAAAAAGGCGAACTTTAAAGATCAAAGTCTCCAGGGCTGCAGTGGGGACCTTTCAACCAATTTGCTTTTGTCCAGATCCTCCCACCCACAACCCCGACTTATCAATCACAAAGCAGTTGTCTCAAAGCTCAGATTCTGACATTGTCTGAGGCTAATGATACTTTTTGCTCATTGCTTATTTCAATATTCCAACCCTCACCTTGGTCTCCCTTCGGGCTGTTTACATACAATTTCCTTCTGGGTGGAACTTTGTTTTTCCTTTCCTTCTTTTGGGGCTGTTGTTTTTTCTTAAAATAGGAGGTCATTTCAGGCAGAAATGTGTTTTCACCTCTTTGCTTCCTCTATGGCTGGGCCTGGGGCCCTTTTGGAAAGAAGGAAATTTCCACGTTGTTTACGAGGAGAGGTTGATTTTCTTTGGATACCCCGTTAATTTTCTGGGTAGGGAGTTCAGAGTTCCTAGGATTATCTAAGAAGATTAAAAAAAAAAAAATCATTTTTAAAGTGTTCCTTTGAATTTTTTTGAAATGTTAGGTGCCCGTCTTTTCTTATTCTTTTTCTTTAACCAGTTCTTGTTTCTCCAGTGAGCCTCAGGTTCCATGTGTCCGTCCCTGCATCCCAGCTCTCCACCTTGTCTTCCCAAGACCTTTCAGCTTTAGTTGTCAGCTTGGATTGTTTACCAACATTCTGGACCAATGCCAGCATGAGTCACAATTTTATACTTTCGGTTGGAAAAGTAATTTTTCCCTCCTCTTTAAAATGCAGCCATGACCCATTGCTGTTGCTGGAAAAGACAGACTGGATTGTACATACCTTCCTCTACCACTCCAACCCCTGCCTTCAGCAGTCACATCTGTCAGGCAATCTATCTTCCACATCAAATAATGTCGACATGCACTCAGGTGGGAGTGGACTGTTCTAGGCTGTTCTAGACAGAATGTTCTGTTCTTCTAGAGGTCTAGCTTACCCAGGACCTCTAGAAGAATACATTGTAAGAAGACAGCACATTAACCAAAGGGGAAAAAAAGTTTCCAAGCATTCCAAAGGCAAACAGAATAAAATCCCTTTAGGTAAATCTTGTGACGACTTTGGTAGGTTTGATGCAGAAGAAATATTAATTTTTAAAATAATTTATTCAAGGCCATTCCTGATGTGTGATTTATTTAAAGGTCCATGTTCACTAACAAATAATACTCAAATTCCTAAATTAAATGGATTTAAACTAATAAGACCTTTGATTTTGATTTTCAGTACCATTCTATTCTTTAAATGCTTATTGTTTATTTTAACCCTGAGAAGAAAGATAAATAACGAGAAATAAGTAGGTGATAAGAAGGATTGTGATCAGGTAATATATGTGACTCAGGAAGGTTAGAATAATGGTTAAAACCAAAAAACCAGTTGCCATCAAGTCAATTCCAACTCATGGCAACCCCATGTGTGTGTCAGAGTAAAACTGTGTTTCATAGGGTTTTCAATGGCTGACTTTTTGGAAGTAGATTGCCAGGCCTTTCTTCCAAGGTGCCCCTGGATGGCCTCAAACCACCAACATTTCAATTAGCAGCCCCAAAAGTTAAGTGTTTACACCAACTAGAGGCTCCAGAAAATGGTTAGGATCATAGGTTTGAAACAAGGCAGACACAGATGGGCTCCCAGCTTCACAGGTACCAGCTGAGGGTCCTCAGGCAAGCACTCATGTCTACTATTCAATTTCCTCATCTATAAAATAGGGATAAAAATAATGATAAAATAGGGATACTAATAATAAAATAGGGATACTAATGATAAAATAGGGATACTAATGATAAAATAGGGATACTAATGATAAAATAGGGATACTAATGATAAAATAGGGACACTAATAGTATCTGCTTCATAGAGTTGTGTGACTATGCATCAAGTGCTGCCTTTGCATAAACAACCCTATGGAGTAGGTATTCTCATTATTATCCTCCTTTTAAAGGTGAGGAAATTAGGGGCTCAGAGAAGTTAAGAAACTTATTCAGAGCTGCAGAGCTATTAAGTAACCAAGCCAGGATTCCAACCCAAGCCAAGTGGCACTGATTCTGAGCCATTAACTACTATGTACCTTTTACTGTTAACATACTTTTAAGATTCCGGATTATGTTCTAAGATTGTTGCTGTGTGCCATCAAGTCAATTCCGACTCATAGGGACCCTATAAGACAGAGTAGAACTGCCATATAAGGTTTTCAAGGCCATAATCTTTGTGGAAACAGATTGCCTGGTCTTTTCTCCTGCGGAGCAACTGGTAAGTTTGAACCACTGACCTTTCTGTTAATGGCCGAATGCTTAACCATTCTACGGTTACTTTACCTTTATCTCAATATCCCATATGCCTATGGCTACACTTTCAGTGTTGTATACTGAACACAGATGCTCAAAATGGTAATTCTGTTCACTGTGAAATAATATCATGCACACGCAGTTGGTTACCCTCGCTGAGCTTTACTTCCTAAAGCAGAGGAGTAACTGATATATTTCAAAAATGTTTTTCACAGTGTAAAAAGAGAAAGGGGTTTCTAATTCATTTTTTTGCTTTTTAGTTAACCAAGGATTAATTACTCCAAACCCCTTGTTCCTCCCAGCCTTTCTGTTAAAAGAGATTTTTCTATACAATAAAATAAACACACAATGGCTGAAATTACAGAGTAAAATAGCTTCAGTTTCAAAAGGTACGAAATGCTCTAATTTATCTAGCTTCTAGAGAAGCAAAGGTTTTAGAGGGGACTGTTGGTGAAAATCTAAGTAACCTTTCATTTTACTGAAAAATGAAGTTTGAAGCACTGGAAGGAGTAGGAAGGTGTGAGACCAGAAACAGAATATAAACAATGCTAGAAGTCTGTCACAGTGATATATTGTAGTAATCAAGAAATTAAACATCATAAGCTGTGTTTGCATATTTATAACAATACGTGTTCAAATATAGCTTATATTTTACTTTATAAAACATTACCTCATTTCATTTGCACAGGAGAAATAGTGTTAGGCAGGATAGGCAGTAGAAAGAGTCTCAATCCCATTTTATGTAGGAAGAAACCGAGACTCAGAGAGACAATGGCCTGATCTAGGTCTCATGGCTGGTTACTTGCAGAGCCAGGACTTACTGTTTCCCTCTGTTTCTACTAAATCGTAATTCCCACTGACACTAGCTGAGTTTGGTTTGACAGCTTAGTTAGACCAAGATGGCTGTTCTCCAAAGGTCAGGAACCAGGAATGAGTTCTGTGGAGAAAAGTGCAGAACCAGAGGTGGTGATAGGTGGAGGGGGTGGCTCAGTACTCCCCCTCCCAAACCACCTCAGAAGGCCCTCAGTATAGTTGGAGGAGAGGAGGTCACTGGCAGGAGAGGGAGAAGAGCTGCAAAGGGCAAATGTCCCAATTTCCCCACATCTGGCCGTGCTCATCCCACATTTGATTTCATGTTAAAAGTATTGGCTCTAGGTTCAGACTGCAGGAGTTTGAATCCTGGTTCCATTATTCACCAACCTGTTTTTGCCAATTTCCTTGTTGGTAGAAGAGGAATAATAATATTCTTGATTATATACGGTTAATGTGAGCATTAAATAAGAGAGCCCATGTAAAAGGCTTAGCATGGTAAGTACTTAATGAATGCCAACACCTTATTATCATCGCTATTAGTTCATGAAGAGATATAAATGGTAGAGCCAGAAATTGAACCCAGCCAGCCAACATCTGACATCCAAGCCTGATTTCTTAACCACAATCCCATGCTGCCTTTGTACTTGTGTCTGTCTGTCTCAAATGCTCTTCCCTTAGATATCCATCCACACAACTCCCTCCCTCTCTTCATTCAGGCCTCTGCTCAAATGTCACTTCCTCTGAATGATCTTTTCTGGCTGTCTCATCCAAAACAGCACTCCTGGTGACTCTCTATCCCTTTACCCTGCTTCATTTTTCTTCATAGCACTCACAGCAATCTGATATTGTATTGAATATTTATTTGATTACTCATGGATGACTTTCTTACCACAAGAAAGCAAGCTCCATGAAGCCAGGAGCTTTGTTTTGCTCACATCAGTAGCTTTATAGCCTGGAGCACATTCAACTGTTTGTTGCATAAATGTAAAAATTATTACATAAAATGTTAGCAATTGCAGCTAACATATTGAACTATCAACAGAAGAAGATCTGATTTTACCCTTAAGGGGTTCTAGAAATATCCATAGGCGTTCACCTCGCCATCATTGTAGAATATGCCAAGGTTGAATGAGTAACGCCAAGCCTCAGCGTTTGGGCACTGACACCCTAAGTCTTACCTTCTTGGTATGGAAGCTGACTTCTCTACTAACTCATTCTGACAGTCTAACCTTCCCTACTGAAATGTTCTAGAAGCATATCTCATGAAATCAAATTATATGATTTAAGAAAGCCATTTCAAGAGAGTTTAAATGCTCAAGCCCTTCTACCTCTATCAAATCAGACACACCATTCTTTCAGTTTTGACATTCCCCAGAGGAAGGCAGACAAAGCACCTTGAGCTCTACTTAAAACATATTTCTTCTTGATATATTCTACTCCCAAAAGCAGACTGGGGAAGTAGATACTTCACAATTGCTCAAGATCTTGGGAGATTGAAAGCAAAAGAGGCACTCCGCCTCATTCAGCCCAAACTACTGGACTGTGTCTCCTGTGTGTGAGTCATTAATCAAACCCATTAAGTTATAATTCTTTGCCAAGCTAAGAAAACACAACTCAAACAGTAGCGAGTGTTTCCTCCCCTTGCCACTTACCCCTCAGTATGAAGAGCAGCCCTCTAAAACCTTCAGCCTTCCTGAGATTAGCAGGTCTGCAAAATGTCCATTGGATTTGTCCAGAGAGAAAATGTGCCAAATGTGATGAAGTGAGGTGAGAGAATACTGCTTGATTCTGACCATTCACACTCAAAGCTATTTCCATAACCCAGATAAAGCAGTGCAGAGCTACACAGGATGACAAGACTAAAACAAAACAAATCAGTTACAGCATTATTTCCCACTGAGCAGTGTTCTAAGCCGTCCCATGGTGGATTGTTGTTAGCTAACACAGAACAGACCCTAGGCTCTTGAATGGCAAATCCTTTTATATGACAAATGACATTGCGTGTGCATTGATGGAAGGTGACCACAGGAAACTGACATGACATAATAGAAAGTTCAGTGGTTATACCTGAGGAAGACTACACTGTACTTCATCAGAGAAACTCTCCTTGATCTGGTATGATGGGCCAAAGGGATAAATAGCCACTAGAGCAGTCAAATCTACACTCAAAACAAGGGTAGAGCAAGTGCCCAGTATGGTTTATTTAAAGGGCAACACAGTTGAACATAATATATCAAGTGTCTGATATATACAACATTATGGACTAAGGGTTAGATGTAAAGATGCACAACACCCATTCCTGCTCTAAAGGAAGAGGAAATTACTAACTTAAACATGCTCAAATCTTAACACCCCTGAGTTCTAGAGGTGGGACTTGACCCCAAGTCCTGGGCACTCACCACCACATTACCCTGCATCTGGCTCCATCTTTAGATAACTGGGGGAAAAAAAATGAAGCCTTCCCTCAAACATAATCCTGGAGTAAATTAGAAGCTGGCTGACAACTCTAAACTTTTAACCACTTCAGTACATCACCGAAAATATTATTTAACTTTCTTTCACAAAATGATAATATGGCAGAAGCTCTGCTTCCACCCACAGAACAAATCAGGACTCAGGGATGGCAGGCTGGACCTGAGGACTCCAAGGAGATCAGCAAAAAAAAAAAAAAAAAAAAAAAAACCACCAAGCCCATTGCCATCAAGCCAATTTCAACTCATGGGGACCCTATACAAAAGTAGAACTGCCCCAATAGGGTTTCCAAGGAGCGGCTTGGTGGATTCCAGCTGCTGACCATTTGGTTAGCAGCTGTAACTCTTAACCACTGTGCCATCAGGGAGATCAGAGGGTCCTTAAATTCTGATTTTGCTCCGGGTTGGATCCTAGACAGTTATATGTAGCCCAGATTTAACACATTTTCTTTCTAAGGTTTTACCTCCTTCACCTGGATTCCTTTCAATGAGCGTTTGTAGGCACTTTTGGTTCAAATGCCATTTCCTGACATTTTTTGTCATCAGAAAGCATTATGCCCTCATCTCTGTGTTGATGGTAGCACCTTTATCTAGCTCTACCTCTATTTCTAATGAAACTTAATGTTTTCTACCTTGTATTATTATTTATTAAGTATATTTTATGTCCTTTTCTGAACTTAGAAGACCTTGAAGACAGTGTCAGAAACTGAATATTATCTCTTAATTAACCAGCATGAAGCCTTGAATTCAATAGATATCCAGTTTATTGAATAAACAAACGAAACTTTCCCTGGTTTCCACTCACCCGTACGTCTTCTTCAAAGACTCCTGCTCGACTTCAGCCCAGTCTTGCCTATAAAGGTTCCTTTTTTATCACTTGTCTCTTTTGTTTTTCTTCAGCTCCATAATGTGTTTATTTTAAGCATTTCTTGAGCCCATGTTCAGGGATAGCTCGTGAAATTTTTAATTCTCTCAAAAATGTTCCTAGTGATCCAGTCAAATGAGGATCATTGTGGATGAAGAAATATTGCCAACTGGCATTTGAGGGAAGGAGACCTGGTAGTGAAGTGGTAGTTGGAACCCACCAGCTGGCTCCATGGGTGAAAGATGTGGCAGCCTGCTGCCATAAAGATTACAGCCTTAGAAACCCCATGGGGCAGTTCTACTCTGTCCTGTAGGGTCTCTGTGAGTTGGGATCAACTCAATGGCAACAAGTTTTTCAACAGGGTTATTTGAGGGAGAGGTACTTTTCTGTTTTCTAGAGCCTTTAAGTGAGCAGAGGTTTTAGATTTACCTCAGTCCTGAATCTCTGGATCTACTTGCAAATTAGAAACCCCTGACAAAACACACCTCAAAGAGAGAGAGAAGAGTTGGGAGAGACAGAAAATCATGTAATTCAAACTCTTCATTTTTCATATGAAGAAACAAAAACCAAAATGGTGATATAACGTGCCCAAACTCACCCAGCCAAATTACCCAGTTAGTCCGGAAAGGCCCAGGACTAACTATCCTAAACTGTCTTTCTTGAAGAAAATAATTCTTGGTGATATTTAAGTTCCTTTCTTTATTAAAGTGGTTTGGTTCCCAGGTTCCTCCTGCTGCCTCAGGCCTGTCTGGAGTGCTGGGCCACTCTGAACTAAGAGCATCGTTCCCAGGGCTCCAACAGGCTACTATCAAGATGCAGGAGGAGCAAAGAACACTTCTCTCACCCTGTAGGCAGTACCACTTTCCTACTTAGACAGGAAATCCTTGTCTTAAATCTGTCCACTTAGAGCGCTTTGATATCTAACACAACTCAAAGATCAAACCCAGCCTTCTGTTGGTCAGGTAAAAACTAATGTACAACCTATGTGTCAGGTAACTGACTATGATGTCTTATTCCAACACATACGTCCCCTCTAGCATACTCTGATTTGTTAAAAATAAAATGGTTTTACTGGAGTTCTTTATGATGTTACCATCTTATCTACCTCATTTTCCTAGTTCTAGCTTCCATTTTTCATATTTTACCTTTCTTGTATCTCGTAATTATTTGTGTTGAGATGTGATTATTTTGTGGAATATTACTTGAATTTAAAAAGAAAAACCACAAAAAAACTATGCAAAAAAAAAAAAAAAAGGCATCAAATTCAATATATTGGAGCTACAACAGAAAGAGCCCTAGATAAAATAGAAGATTAGAGTTCAAATCCTGACCCAGCCTCTCACTGGTTCTGTGACTTTGGCCAATGACTAAACTTCTCTGAGTCTCGGTGTGTGCATTTGTGAAAGAAAAGTAGTAATCTTACCACATAAGGAGCCCAGATGGTGCAATGATTAAGTGCTCAGCTAGTAACCTAAAAGTTGGGGTTGGAACCCACCCAGTCCCACCCAGCAGCTCCTCAGGAGAAAAAACCTATCTGCGCTCTTAAAGATTACAGCTTAGGGAACCCCATGGGCAGTTGTACTTTGTTATATAGGGTCGCTCTGAGTTGAAAGGGAACCCTGGTGGCGTAGTGGTTAGGTGTTAGGGCTGCTAACCAAAGGGTCAGCAATTCGAATCTGCCAGGCGATCTTTGGAAACTCTATGGGGCAGTTCTACTCTGTCCTATAGGGTAGCCATGAGTTGGAATCGACCCAACGGCACTGGGTTTGGTTTTGGTTTTAGTTCTGAGTTGAAAATCGGCTTGATGGCATCTAACAACGACACCAATCCTACAACATGACGTATGGAGAAAGTGGAGTGAGAAGTTATTAAATGAGCTTGGTGTGGTGCCTCTTTGCAGTATGTAGGCTCACTACATGTTTTCTGAATCTGAAACAAACGAGTTTTCAGGAACATAGTAAGAAAAACTTTGGTTATCGAAGTTTCTTTCACCATTGTTCAGTTTTCTCTTTTATCATACAAAGCACTTTTTATAGTGTGTTTACGAAATACCAAATTAATTAAGAAAACCAAATTTAAATAAAATGGAAAGATCATAGTGTATATAACTATACTGTTTATTACATATGTACCTCCTGAGCTGAGCAAAGAACATTATTCATTCAAGAGAAATAGATTAAATAGTTGTTAAATTCAGGCAACATTACACTTAGGGGGTCAGCAGTAGAACTTTGGATGTCATCCAGAGAAAAACATTAAACAGCATGAATACAAAAGCTTTCAGCATGTATTAGGAAATAAAAAATCTGCACTGAAACTGAACACTAAAGATGTCTTGGATTTCTTTTTTACGGAGATCAAAATGGCAGCCTGAACAACTTTTTTTTTTTAACTGAGAAAAGAAACATCAGTGTTTTTAAATGCAATGCAAAATAGTATTAAAATTGATAAGTCATCAGGAAGCACATGACATATCCACCTATTTCCTTATTACATTTTTGCCCTCTACTTTTACATAGATTTCAAGTGATACACAATCCTTTTGAATTCTACCAACTCTCCTTTACATGTATTATAAACATTTTCCATTTTTTTTAATGGCTGCATAATAGTTCGTCATGCTGCTAGTCTAAATATAACAAACTCTTTCCCCAACCCTGGAGTCCTTGGGTGGTGCAATGGTTAACGTGTTCAGCTGCTAACCAAGAGGTTGGAGGTTTGAATCTACCCAGAGGCACCTTGGAAGAAAGGCCTGGCAAACTTCCTAAAAATCACTCATTGGAAATTATATGGGGCTCATTCTACTCTAATACACATTGCCAGGAGTTGGAGTTGACTCAACAGAGACTGGTTTTGGTTTCCCCTAGACATTTAGTTGGCTGTTCTGTTAAATTTGGTGATTAATGAGTTTTTAAATAGTTTCTAAAGCTTTCACTCCAGGGTTTGCTTGCATTCCCATGGCTATTTCAGTTAAGCAGAGCATAGCAAGAAAGAGATATAGAAAATAATCAAGCCCTTAAAGTTGGCTATTATGGGGGGTGGGAGGGTTAGCGAGGAGAGGAGAGACACAAAAACAAACAAAAGCCCTTGTTTGAACGTTTGTTTTCAGTTACTGGATTGAATGATTCTGGCTGGTTCTGTTGTATGGATTTATTTCACCAGTGACTTATTCTAATTCTGAATTCCTTTTGGCCAGGTGGACATAGCCTAAAAATATGTGCAGGAAAGAATTCTGGAAACATTTTAACGTACGTATATCTACATTTGTTTGTATCCTGTCTTGTTATAAAAAGGATTTAAGGCAGCTCAGTTTGGGGGTTTCCTGAAGGACTGAAGATCTTTAGCAACATGATTTTTTTTTCCCGGTTTTCTGTGTTCCTGGAACTTTTTGGTCAGTTATAGGAGTAGAATTGTGCTTCCTAGAGCCTTAACTCATATTACAGGTAAATAATATTTTAATTCCTACTTATTGAATTCTCTATAGAAATCAGTTTGACATGAACAGTTTCATATCTGCACTCGGGGGTTATTACAAATGGTCTCACATTTGTCTTTGTTGTATCGCTTGTGTAATTACAGCCTGAATAGTATATTATTTGTTCAACCTTCTGGGGTCGCGGAACAGTCTTTTCTGGTTTATATCTGTACTAATCAGCTAAGAAGCAATGGACTAAGTTATGAAAAAGCTAAATGTTGAAGACTTCTGAATGGAAGGCTTGAAACTGATAAACAACTAGCTGGGCTCTGGAACTGAGTAGGTAGGACTGGGAACGTACCCTGGCTGTTTAGAATGTGAAATGGTTCCATCGTGATGCTTGCTTGCAACTGCATGTATTGTTTTTGGGTTTTTATTTGTTTGCTTATTTTAGTATTTATTATGTATGAAACTTCTGTATTCTGTGGTGTGGCAGGGAGGAGTTTTGGAAATGGAAAGAAAGGATTTGTAGCAAATACAAATTTTCTCATTTGTCTGGACCTTTAGAATTGACAGAGTGTTTTTCACGTGTGGCCCTGACAACAACCCAGTGAGGCAGACAGGATCATGGCATGGGGAATGATTATCCTCATTTTACAGGAATAAAATTGAGACTCAAGAGACTTCGTGGCTGCTCAAATCCATCAGAACTATAAAATGGAAGAGCCTAGGCTCAAACTCACGTATTCCCATCCGTAACCCAACGTGCTTTCTATTATTCACAGCACAGACTGACTTTGCACTAATTCCCCCTTTGAGGTTTTTCTGAAATCCCATATTAATTTTCCAGCAGTGCAAGCCAAGGAGAAATCTATGCACTTGTGAGATTATTTCTGTCTTTGATGTGCCTTTACTCCCCCCACTAAAGAGTTTATTTCGTGATATGGTTTCCACTAGAGAATGAGATTTCCCAAAGCAGCTCACAGATTGGAGCTTCCTAAACCATGTCTTGAAGGACAAGAAACATTGCCCTGCCTGGCTGGTGGTAAACCTTCAACAAACCCAGGTGGGTTTTCTCCTGGATTCCCATATTTCCTCTCTTCACTCAGCCAAAGTCCACATTCCTTTTCTTGTCACCACACACAGTTTGACCCCAAGCCAGGGTGGCAGCTTCCTCGGTCCCTTTGAGGTCATAGCCAGTGATGCTCTGTGGACTCCCTGGCAGTGGGCATTTAGGGACAGCTGCTGCCCAAGCCTTCCTGTGGCAACCCCTGCACCTTACCTCACAATGGACCTGTGTTCTCCCTGCTCCCAGGGAGGAAGACCCATCCCGCTCAGCCCAGGCCTCCCACCAAGTGTGTTACTGAGGCCCTAAACCAAAACAGGATAATAGTTGAATATTGGAGATTACTTGACAACCGTTACCCCCTCCATACCCCCCAGTTGCTTAATTCAGCCAAAGGTGTCAAAACCCCACCTCAGAGAGGTTTGGGGTTGTTGTTTTATTTTGTGTCCCAGAATAGGAAAAAAATATGAATATTTTCTAAGCCTTTTTTCTTCCTGTGCTGCTTTGAAAAGACATGAGGGGTGGGCCCAGTGCAAAGAGATATTTTTGCATCTAGTTTAAGGGGAGAAAAAAAAGTCTTTGCCCAAATGTCCGAAGACTTTTTATTATGAAAACCTGGGATGAACCACTATGAGGAAGAAGAATGTCATCACTAGCAAGGTCAGAGAACAACAGCACCGTCTACTGGACAGAGTTTATTGGTGGTGCCCTGTGCAATGGCAGTGAAGAAAATGTGGCTGACATTGTAGGCTAGGGTAGAGAAAGAAAAGCCATGAAAAAGGACCTGGCCCTTTTTAAATTCAGCAGATCCCGTGAGAGGCAACAGCTATAGGAAATTGTTCTCAAAACAAATTCCAAAACTTAAGAGTTGAGCTTAAAAATATTTCAGAAAATGGCTCGCGCTCAACTACTAACCGAAAGGTGAGTGGTTCAAACCCACCCAGTGACACCACAGGAGAAAGGCCTGGCAATCTACTTTCATAAATATTACAGCCAAGAAAACCCTATGGAGCTGTTCTACTTTGTAATATATGGGGTTGCCATCAGTCGAAACCAACTCACCAGCACCGGGTTTGGTATTTTGTTTTATACACCCACATCACCTCCATGCGTTTACTGTCATTTTTATGAGCCCACTCCCACTGTCAACAGTTGTCAAACACCCCCTCTTCTTAACAGACACACATTAATTCCTTTATTCATTCATTCATTAAGCACCAAGCCCTGTGCTAGACATTAAAAACCAAACAAACCCATTGCCACTGAGTCAATTCTGAGTCATTGAGACCCTATAGGACAGAGTAAAGCTGCCCCATAGGGTTTCCAAGGAGCAACGGTGGATTTGAACTGTTGACCTTTTTGGTTAGCAGCCTGAGCTCTTAACCACTGAGCCAGCAGGGCTCCAACATTAGAGATATAAAAATAAGCAAGGCCCAATGTCCTCGGGCCATTTTGTGGGTATCCAGAACCGGATTTGGTCAGGATCCTCTGCTCCAATCTTTATCTACTTCCTTTCAATTCTTCTCCTTTCCTTCACTTCCTCTCTACTCCCTGTCCCCTGCTAAGAGGTAAGTGGGATATTGGGGTAACCATACAGACTGCTATATTAACCAGGTAATATGTTTCTTCTCCCATGTAAGTTCAAACTCTTGAGTGCTTAAGAAGGTTATTTAAGAACGATCCCCCCAAAAGAATAATCCTAATGCTAAGATATTTAGGCAACTTGACAGATACATGGAGGGCAAAAAGGGGCTGGAACTTTGGATATATGTCACTCATTGTCCATGGATGCCTTTTTAGTACACAAAAATGACCAGATCTGGTCACTAGGTTAAAGCACAAAGAAAGCTTGAATTTTTTTAGACATAATAACTGGGTATGAATATATACTTTTTGTTGTCCATTATTAATGAATGTATGTATAAAAATGCAAATCAAGTCTTTCAAATCAAGTTAGCCACAGTAATATCGTCAGGAAAAGAAAACGAATAATGTTGATAATGAGGCAAGATACCTCTCTGCAGAAGTAGGAAAATAGAGAAAAACAAGTATCTGAGGATGTCTACTCAATATTAGAACAAACATTCTCCTGAATAGAGTTCATTTGCAAGATAACAGAGAGTAACTGCCCAGGGCTTCCTAACACTCAGATGAGGTAACACCCAAAGTATGGTCACAAAATCAAGGGACCAAAAAGGTTTTCTGAATTCCTTAATTACTCCCTTTCTTCCAAGAAAATCCTAGGCAACCCAGACCAACCTTATTCGTAAAAAATCTTCTAGGGAAATTGATTTAATATGCTGTTTCTTAGTCTCACTCCAGTAGTTAAAAAATATGATCGTCAAAAAAAATTCTCATGTCTAATTTAAAGCTCTAGATTCAACTTAAATCTGTATTCTGGGAAAGAAAGAGAGAGAGAAAATGTGGGATACGGATGGGAACAACTATTAATCCATCTCTTCCTTTTAGCAGCCCTTGTAAGCTTAGAGCCTGGGTCTAATTCCACTTATAAGCATTTCTTTTCCATCATAAGCAATTCCATATTGATGGGTTATTTCAAGTAAGCCATATTTTCTTCATCTTTGTTTAACATGTTAATACTAATAACTCACACTGGTATGGGGTATTATAATTGCAGAGCACTTCGTTAGGCTTTATCTGTTGTCCGTTCTTTTTAATTCAGTAGAGAATGATTTGAATATTGTGAACAACTGGTAGTAAATACTTTTTCCTACTTTCATCATTAAAAGAGTCACAAGTTTCAGATTAAACCAGGAGTCCGGTTTTATATTTCTAATTTCTGGAAAGGATGTGAGATTTTTGAGGTAATGCCAGCAGTGCTTCTAGAAATAAGTTCCTCAGGTTGTCCACATATCTGGAACAATGTTTATTACATAGAAGAGTGATTTCTGCTCCGGGTAACTCTTCAATTTGTCCTAGGATTGTTTTTTTTTTTTTTTCTCCAGCCGGAGTCTCTGTGTCCCGGAGTCTGAAACAGGAACTCTGTCATCCATACTGACTCCTGACTGCAAACTTAACTTTTTAGAGATCAAAGTGGGGCCCTTGGCTGTGTTGTCATCATGAGTGACAGATCAGCATTGTGTGATGCAGCAGGCCAGTTCATAGTACAAAAATAATAGTACTCTTCCTTAGCTAGTCCAGTAAAATCAAAGTGATGGTCTCAAACAACTTAACTCAGCTTTCAGAGGCAAGTCTTCCTTGAGCCTACCATAACTTAAGAAGGATAAGTTGTAGCGTAATTGCTTCCCGATTACCATTTTACTGCTATACATCAATTTTGCCCTATATCTAGTCATCATTTTAAAACATGGATGATGTGAGTATTTAAAAAATTAAAAAGCTGGGAGGGATGTAATTATTCCCAATGAACAGGATAAAGGATCTGTATTCCCTAAGTTTCAAAATGCCATGTGCCTTAGAAACCTGCTGTCCCAGCTGGGAATCCAATCGTAGGTTTGTCTGACCATTTTTCTTCAGTGAGTCCTTCTGTCAATTATTACTTCTCTCAGAGTGCAGAGTTTGGTCTCCCACAAATGAAGAGCAAGCATTTTAAAATCAAAGCTATTACAAGAGTTGATGCCATTCTGTCTTCTGGTAGAACCCAAGAGCCTTATAATATTTGCATACCAGATGGTCCATTTTATCAATATAGATGGCACCAATCTTTCTGCTGGCCAATAGTAAAAATTCTTAAATCTGTATACAGTTTGGTTAGGGAATTCCGCATTTAGAAATACATTCAAATTAAATAATTGGATATATACACGAAAATAGGTGTACAAAGATGGCCATTGGAGTGTCGTTTATATGTTTATAAAAATGAATACTGGAAAATCTAAACAATGAAAAAATTTTGATACATTCATGAATACATATATACATGAATACATACATTCAGGAACCACTAAATATAATGAAATCTATCTTTTATGGACAATGATATATGTGTTGTTGTTGTTAGTTGCCATCAAGTCAAAACCAACATGTATATGTACATATATATATATTTGGAAACCTTGGTGGTATAGTAGTTAAGAGCTATGGCTGCTAACCAAAAAGGTCTGCAGTTCGAATCCACTAGGCACTCCTCGGAAACCCTGTGGGGCAGTTCTACTCTGTCCTGTGTAGGGTCACTATAAGTGGGAATTGATTTGACGGTAATAGGTGTGGTTGCTTTTTTTTTTCAATATATGTATTTACTTGAACAAACACATGAAGTCATTTTTGCTTTTCAAAAACTGTTTTATGTGATATAACTAAGAGTGTGTATACACAGAAAAAGCCTTCAAAGAAACACATACCAAAATGTTAACACCAGCAGTCCCTGGGTGACTGGAATTAGAATTTATCTTTCTCTTATACCTTCTTAAGCTGTACCATTTTTTTCAATAAGTATGTATACATATATGCATTGTTCATAATTTTAAAGCTCTTGTCATATGGGAAAAGAATAGTTCTTAACTACAGAAAATATTTTATTGAGATTTTGTTTCCCTCTGAGAAAACCACATGTGAGGAAAAATTCCATGCACTGAAAATGTGAATTTTATTTGTGAAGAACAATTAGGAATGAGGTGTTATGTTTAGCTGAGATATATTAGCTGAGCATGACTGTACAGGCTCTATGTGGGTACAGATCAAGGGTACATTACAACGGATGCTACAAAGTAGCTTTCATACCAACTTTTAAGACCTTCTATTTTTAATGACTGGACCAAAACCAAAAATAGGCATGTCTCGATCCAACACAGTAGTCACTAACCCACATTGCTTGGCTGTAAACACACCCAGTTCCTCCTCCCTCTTCTCACCCACAGGCTCTCATATATGAAAACGACTTTAAGGACCCTAGCCAGTGGTATTCACACTGGGTTTCACAAAGTTGCTGACCAGGCCTTGTCAGCATAGACCAAGGGGATGAGGTCCCAGTCCTCCATCTTTTTAGTCCTGGAATGATGCATAAAGCTTCTTTTGAAAAAAAAAAAAAGGATTCTATGGTTAAAAAAAAAAAAAAAAAAGCTGTGGGAAACACTCTCATTGTGCTAGTAGGGATCTGATGCCTGGAAAACTAAGTTACTTATTCACCAGAATGGAAGTGCCAGGACTAGAATGTAGGTTTCCTAAGGCTTGTTTTATTAGTTACTGTTTTCACAGCACCACGCAGGCTCCTCAAAACGGAGAGTCTCTATAGAACAAGAAAAAATCAGACACAGTGAAAGCTGAGTGTCCTTGTCCCAAATCTGAGATATTCCGTTTCTGGCTGAAAAGTGATTAGCAGTGTTTCAAATTGTTAAAGTTCTTATGCAAGGCAATGAACCAAAATATTAAAAAAGGTCTTCAAAATATCTAACACAAGACCTCTGAAAAGTCATTGTGCTGAACGTCGTGAGAGATTTTCATCTTAGTATTTAGAGGTGGCAGGAGATGACTCGGTGCCATGGAATTTAATTTTAAATTGTTTTCAAATAAGTTCACAGGGCCCAGTAGCATGAAACTTTGGAAGTGACAGGGTGGCTCTGGAGATGTGAGAGTTTTTTAAGCCGTATATCAAAGGTTATCTCCGACAGTTTCAGGGATTTATTGCGTTCTCCACCCTGATTGTTTCTAAAAGCTTTCAACCATGCCTCCCTGTGCACGAAAATTAAATTTGGAATTCTTGCCATCTTTGCCTGCCTGGGACCTCAAATATCCAGCTCCTATGCCTAGAAATGGCTCAAACATTCCTTCATGGGGGCTGTCATTAACTGCCCGTTTTCTGGATGGGGAAGCAGAGGGTGCAACCATTGGTCAAGGTCACCCAGTGAGTCAGTGGCAAAGCTGGGAATAAAACCCAGACTTTCTGACTCCCTCTGCAGTCCTCTGACCATTAAACCACACACTCTTGACCAGGATGAAACAAGCTTGTCTGTCTCAGTGTCAGGAATGAGCTGAGTGAAGCTCTGCAATTTACCCATTTCCTTCTCAAACATTCATATGCCATTTATTTCATCAGCTAATGGGCAAACGACTTCAGGTAGTTCTTCACTCTAAAAAAAAAAAAAAAAAAAAAAAGCTTTTCATTAATTTGTCAAGGAAATGCTATCTTAATTTGGAAGAGCAAGAAAAACCATTTCACTTTTTTTCCGTCGTATCTCATCGTGTCACACTGGCAGCGTGGCTGCTTTGAAAACCCGCAGAAGCAGCTTCCTTTGCTCTGCCGATGGCGGGTTCTGTTGCCAGCTTCTACATATGGCCTTCTCTGTGCTGGGGTCGGGAGGCCCGTGGTTCCTGGCAAAGGCCTGCACCATAGACAAGCCAGGCCTTGACGTGGCTGCTCCTTCTCCTGCTTCTTTGAATGTTCTTTGACCACAGAGGACCCAGTTTTCCCGCCAGCTACACCCCACATGCCACTTGAAACGTAGTCAGCGGTGACTGTTCCGCAGGGCGCCAGCCAAAGTCCAGAGCAACTTTACTAGGAACGAGGGAAAGGCAGTACAAGCAGGTCTCCTGCCAGTGAGCATCATCTCCTGCCAAGGACCGCAGGGGTAAGAAGGTTTTTATCGTCTTGAGCGGCAGGACAGCCCCATTGGTAAACGGTCCCTGTTTTACTCCTAGCCCATAAAGTTGTTCCTCCCGGCATTTTATACCAGTCATGGCAGCGATTGTGAGGATGGCACAGGACCCGGCAGTATTTCGTTCTGTTGTATGTAGGGTCGCTATGAGTCAGAACTGACTCAACAGCACCCAGCAACAACATACATACATATTTGATCATAAATATTTCTCCAAATGAACTAACTTGTTTACTACCGAATGCCTATTGCCATTTTGGGAACAACCTCCCAAACTCTGGGTTGGTGTTTTGGACCTGCTACTTCCATCCTCCCTCTCTCCTTCTGCTAGCAGTTAGTCATGGTGTTCTGTGATGACTTTGCTCACAGACTCTGTCAGCAGAATCATGAAGCAGCAGAGAAATGGAGTCAGGGAAGGAGGCCAAAAAACACGATGCAGCCGAGTCAATTCCAACTCATAGTGACCCCTGTGTTACAGAGTAGAGCTTCTCCAAAGGGTTCCTTGGCTGTAATCTTTATGGAAGCAGGTTGCCAGGCCTTTCTGCCAGGGTGCCATTGGGTGGGTTCATACTGCCAACCTTTCAGTTAATAGCTGAATACAAATCATTTGCACTATTATTGCACTGTCCAGCCCCCTCTTTTCCACCCTTCCTGGGCATTTGTGATACCCTAATGATATAAATTGAGCCAAAAGAATATGTATTGAAGTCCTGGCCCCCGTACCTGGGGATGTGATCCTGTTTGGAAATGGGGGTTTTCTTTTGTTATGTTAATTAGGTGATACCAGTGTAGGGAGGGTCCTAAACCTAATCACGGCTGAGTTAGAACAGAATAGACACAGAGAGACACACAAAAGAGGAAGACAAACACCAAGGAATGCCAACAAACAACAAGCCTCAACAGCAGACACCAGCAACTAGAAGAAGGGCTCACAGAAGGAAATGAAATGGCTAAGACTCTGATTCGGACTTTTAGCCTCCAGAACTGTGAGAAAATAAATTTCTGTTCTTAAAGCCACCCACTTGTGCTATTTCTGTTATAGCAGCACTGAATAACAAAGAGTTCCCTAGACCCAAACCCAAACCCATCAATTCTGACTCATAGTAACCCTATAAGACAGAACAGAATTGCCCCATAGGGTTTCCAAGGAGTGTCTGGTGAATTTAAACTGCCACCTTTGGGTTAGCAGCAGTAGCTCTTAACCACTGCACCACCAGGGCTCCAAGAGTTCCCACGGCCACCTCAGAATCTGAGGTTTTAGTACAGCCTCCCAAAGAAGGGCTGTGCCTGCCCTCTGTGCCCCAGACGCCTGCCCTCTGCCCGTGAGAAACCCTGAGAGCTAAGTCCATCCCACTTGTTTCGAAACAAAGTCCCCGCTGACACATAAAGTGGCCCCACATCAGTCTCCCTACAGCTCTTAAAATTGCAAGCATTTAAAAAGCTGATCCTGCTTGTCTTTCCCATCATACATGGTTCCAACTGCCTTATATTATTCCATTCTTCAGCTCTCTCTGCACAGCCATCAAGCTCTGTGTTCCCATGAGAAGAAATAAGTTTGCTTAATGTGACAGCACTGGATGCACTCCAGGGAGAGTGACAGCATAATTTTATTTACTGTTCACTCCAAGTTCTAAAGAAGTAAACTTCATTAACTTTTCTGATAAAACACAAAGACTCTATTATTTCCCTTACACATAAAATTAAAAAGGAAAAAAAAATTACTTTGATGTCCCCAACAAGGCAGGTTTTTTGAAGTTTCTATTGCCCTACCCAGGTGATCTACAGGCTGATACTGCTTCTGTTGACCTCTGACCTCGGATGGAAACGCCCAAGTCAGCAGCTCTGAGCACCACTGCATGGAAGCCTGTTTGCTCATCCGTGTGTATTTCATGGGCCAACTGACAGCCTGACTAAGGTCACAAAGAGGCATTACATCTCTGCCTAACAGTATACAGGTATGTATTTTTCATTCACGGGATAACAAAACTGTGAAGATATTCAAAGCAATCTCTCAACCAGAAAAATACATGGTCTACGAAGCTCTGACTTAAGTCACAGATGGCGCTGGAGAGGCTGCAGTCCCACTCACTGTCAGGCTGAGTGAAGGGACAGTGAGTCCCCCTGACCCTCCACCTTCCAAATCTGGTAGAAGAGCTTGGGGGCCTGTTTAGGCTTGTGTCTACTTTTTTAAAAATTGTGTTATTGAGTTAAAATATGTATATAACAAAACATTTGCCAAGTCAACAATTTTTATATGTATAATTCAGTAACGGAGC
This sequence comes from Elephas maximus indicus, assembly GCF_024166365.1. NCBI lineage: Eukaryota > Metazoa > Chordata > Mammalia > Proboscidea > Elephantidae > Elephas > Elephas maximus. The sequence continues at coordinate 66,452,911 of NC_064826.1, read as the reverse complement.
CTGACAATGCAAACGTTTCCAACGGGCTGTTAGCCTAAAAGGTTGGTGGTTTGAACCTACCCAACGCCTCCATGGAAAATAGGTGTGGAGAACTGTTTCCGTAAAATATTACATCCAAGAAAACCCTGTGGAGCAGTTCTACTCTAACACGTGGGGTTGCCATGAGTTGGGGCTGATTCCACAGCAGGTACAGCGACAACCAAAAAACTCATTGCTGCTGGGTGGATTCCTACTCATAGCAACCCTATAAAAAAAAATATAGGACAGAGTAAAACTTCTCCATATGATTTTTAAGGCTGTAATCCTTATGGATTACATATCTTTCTCCGGTGGAGCAGCTGGCGTGTTGAACCAAGGACCTTTCGGTTAGCAGCCAAGCACTTAACCACTGTGCCATCAGGGCTCCTTTAACAACAACAAATTCAGTGACACTGATTACATTCGTCACATTGTACAACCATCACCACCATCCACTTCCAACACATTCTACCGAGGCTTGTGTCTTCTTCATTCTCTGTCCACATGATGGAAATACACTCTTAAGATGAAAGACAAGAAGGAAACGTATCTGGGGAAAAAATAATTTTTAGAAAACTGCTTTTGATTTTTAAAAAATTAGCTAGTAATCCAAGGCAAACCCCCAAATTAGATATTGGAACAGTTTGCCTTATTTTTTAATGACTTTTTTTTTTTATGCTGAAAGGAAAGTGTTGTATGTTTGTGACTGTCAGCAGAGCCCGTGCCTCTGACCGCCCACAGAAATTCAACTGCTTTCAAAGGGAGTAGCAGGCAAGGCAGTCCGAGAAAAGGAATTTCAGGCTATTTGCATTCATTAAAATTCATTTGGAGAGTGATCAACTTCCATATACATCAAGCAGTCATCTTTTCTGCTTTATTTTAAAACTGGCATTTGAAGATCTGACAGTAAACGACGATATGAAAGTTGTAAACGACGACATGAAAGTTGTAAACGACAATATGAAAGTTTCCTTCACAGGACTTTCTTGTTCTCTTTTTCCCCTAATAAAATGGTGTTTATGGCTTAATATGAAGAGTTGGAAAGAAAGAATGTGAATCGGAAGGCATTAAGACTGAAAAATCTGGAGGCTCTTAGGATAGAACTATAGGGGGAGGCTGCCCTTAAAAAAAAAAAAAGGTAAATTCTTATCTGTAAAGAATCAGAATTTTTATCTATTTTCTCCCTAATTTCAGCAAGGTTGTTTTTATTTGCAGCCCTTGTTTTCTGGAGCTCTTTAATCTCCTTAGAGGGAAACAGTGGTCTCTTTGATCTTACCTGGTTTTGGTTAACTTGCTGTCTTCTGGACACTTGAATCCTATTCCCTGAGAAGCCCAAGGAGATTTGGGGTTTTATTTTCTTCTTTCAGATCTTGTCGTATTCTAAACTGACGAACTCTTGCCTTAAAACCAAAAACCTGTAAGACTTGCAGCAAGATACTTAAGGTCTACTCCAAAAGCGTATTCTTTCTTTTTTTCCCTGCTCCTTATCTGGAATACTTGTTATAATTTTCCTTCAATTACACTGGACTGACTGTGGTATGCAGACAATGGGTACTTAACACCTTTGTGACTCTTTTCTGTCACAATTTAGTCCAGTTCTTCCCAGCCCATCAGGCCCAATGCCACCTTTATACAACAAATATTTTGTTAAGCCCCCTTCACTATCCTGAAATGAAAGCCATAGACAATATATCCTTTTTTACACCCATTACCTTTTAAAAATAAAGATAATGCCTTAAGAAGCATGTAAATTAAAAATAAAATGAATTATTTTTAATAAAGTAAGACGGATTTCAATATGTAAATGCTTGGCAATGAGTACATAGGAAGCCATATCGAAGAGTGGAGTGTCACCTTTAAATTCAACAACTACAAAGGCTAACCAAGACGAATGTGTTGGATAGACAACTAAATTCTTAAGCAGTGCTGCCGTCGGTTATGTAATTTTTCAAAAAGATGAAAAGTTTTACAAAAGGTCTGAACAAAGGTCAAAGTTTTATTTCCAGAAAATTTAGAATATATTAAAATCATGTGTTAAATGTTTTTGTTAGGTACCATTGAGTCAATTTCGACTCACGGTGACCGCATGTGACAGAGTAGAAATACCCCATATAGGGTTTTCTTTACGGGAGCAGATTGCTCCCACAGAGGCGCTGGGGGTTTCAAATTGCCAATCTTTAGGTTAGCAGTAAGAGCTTAACTGTCGCACCTCCAGGGCTCATTATGTATGAAATGAATTATGTTTATATGTAAAATGGAGTTAGGTTTTTGGTTCAGATAATTATATGCAAGTTTCTCCAAATTCGTGACAGTCCACTCATACATACAAAAGCCATATGGGGTGCAGAACAATTCTTCATACTGCAGGACTATCCCAAGCTTGCAAAATGTTGAACTTCCCTGCCCAGGAAATGTAGCCCCCGTTAATTTGTGACAATTAAAAAGCAAACTCAGAAGTTTTAGAAAATAACCCATAGGGGGCAGTACAACTGGTCTAGTCTTTTTTAGAGCCGAGAAGCCCACAGATAATTCTAAGTGCTTCCAAGAATCCCTAAGTATCCTTACATACCCATTTCCAGGGTGGAGTCTGGAGAGAAATAGACCCCAGGAACCAATTACGTAGGGAGGCTCTCTGGACAGGATAGTTTTTTGGGGTGTTATTGTCATGTCCTTGTCCTCCCCATGGACCTTGAGATCTTGCCTTCTGTCTTTCTCTTGGGGCACTGCTTCCACCACCTTTGCCAAACATCATAAACGTATTAAGGTACATAAACAATTTTACTGTGGTGTGGTGGAACCTCATGAGTCGAACATGCAAATTATGTCGTTACAGCTTCAAAAAATTTCAGGCTCTTTCCTTCATTTTTTTTTTTTTTTTTTTCATTCCAAGTTCACCCTTAATTGCAGCCTCCAGACCTAGACTGCAAGTCTTGGCATAACTCCCATAATATTAAAAAACATAATAATTCCCTTCTATCTGTGTCTCCAATCCCACCTCAAACTTGGTTCTGTGCCAACACTTCTCCTCTCAGTTTGCTGACCCAAACTTGGTGGCTTCCTGCGCTCGGTGCCACAATCACCCTAGAACTGAGCTTTCTACTCTCCAGACACCTAACCCCCCAGGTTATTCCTCGTGAGTGGCTAATCTCACCACACATTTCAAATATGTGTTCCAAAAGGGCAGATTACCTCTCTGTCTCCATGGAGTCTAAAAGTTTTCTGCATCCCCCCATCACAATGTTACCTGCTCAGATCCTCAGTGTAACTCTGCAACGTAGAATGAGGACACTGAGGTACAGAGACTTAACTGTTTGCTAAAATCACACAGCTAATAAGCACCAGAACTTGAAAAATAGCACAGGCTTTTATTTGCTTGCTTGTTTTTGTCTTTATTTTTTTCTTAATTCAGTAGACTTTTCAGTCATCCATTCAATAACCCCATTAAAATAAAAATTGCTGTGGTGAGCTAATTTGTATTTATCCTTTCCGTACTCCTTTGAGATTTAGCAGTCTCTCGAAAAGCCTTCTTGCTTTTCATTTTGTCAGTACAGTTGGAAAACCCCTCATTTTCTAGTCTATCATCATCATATCCCCAGAAGTGCCTCTGCCCTTCAGATGGTTTAAGGTGTCCTGCCTTTGACCCTTTCCAGCATTGAATTCTTTCTGGATATATAAAAACTAGAATTGTCATACTAAAAGATAAGTATGTCGCACATTTTGGTACATGGATAGAGAGCTGCCATCCAGTCGACTCCGACTCATGGCAACCTATGTACAATAGAACGAAATGTTGCCCATCCTGTGTCATCTTCGTGATCACCAGCATGTTAAGTCCATCATTGTGGCTATCGTGCCAATTTATACCACCAACAGAGCCCTGGTGGTGCAGTGGTTAAGAGCTCGGCTACTAACCAAAGATCTCCCTCACCCTCACTGGCCCTCTACTTCACCAAACACGTTGTCTTCCTCTGGCAACTGATACCTCCTGCTGATGTGTCCAAAGCAAAGGAGTCAGACAATATTCTGTTGTGATCCACAGGTTTTCAATGGATAATTTTCAGAAGTAGATCACCAGGCCTTTCCTCCTAGCCTTAGTCTGAAAGCTCCACCATGGGTGAGCCTACTGGTGTTGGAAATACTAGCAGCGTAGATTCCAGCAACATAGCAACATACAAGCCACCATGGTACAACAGCATGACAGACAGGTGCTGGTTTGGTACATAGGTAAGATAACATTTTCCATTTTACCTCCGAAGCAAAAGATCTTTTTGGGCTTGAGACTTTTCAGAACAGTGATTACTACCTGTTGGCCACTCCCTGAGGACCCACTGTGGTTTTCACCTTTTCATGGCTTTCACCTTACTCCTTCTACCTGGACTGCTTTTCAACCCCTCTCTGCCCTTAACATCATAGACTTCGAGGCCTAGGTTAAATGCTGCCTTCTCTATGAAGCCTTCTCTAGACTTCCAGAATAATACCTCTATTTCTCCCATAGGATGTTTCTAAAAAGTTTTTAATCCTGCTGGATATTACGGTTAATTGCTCAGAAATGTTTGTTCAATATTCTTTCTTACTTACACTAGCATTGAGTTTCACTTATTCCTTGCTCTCCATTGCTTCGTATGTTCCATTGCTTCTTCCTGAATTCATTTTTCTTTTTTTTCTGGAATAATCTCTCTCTAGGAGGATCTGTGGATAGTAAATTTCTTGAGTCCAATATGTTTCAGTTAGGACACTTTGGCTGCAAGCAGAAAATCCCTACTTAACTAGTTTAAAAAATAAAGAAATTCAATTATCTTACTTAACAGGAAGTCCTGAGATAGAGCAGCTCCATGAACAAAGATGTCATATAAAGGCAGCCTCTTTTCATCATTCCACTCTGCCATCCTCCATCTTCCTATCCTGGAAGGGGTTAGTTCCCTTCTTGGCAATGGCTGCCACAGTCCCAGGAATCACAGGCAGACATGCCAATATCCAGAGCAAGAGGAGTCTGCCTCTTCCTCTGTTAATCTCTTTAAAGGAAAAGAAACAAAACCTTTCACATAAGCCCCAGAGTAGGCTTTCCCTCGCAGCTTTTAGCCAGAATTGAGTTACCTGGCCCTTTCTATACCAACCACTGTCAAAGGGAATGGGATTACTACCATCGGCATAGACCAATTGAGATTTAAGGAGCCCTGATAGAATAACAGTTAAGCACTTGGCTGCTAACCAAAAGGTTGGCAGTTTGAACCTACCCAATGGCTCCAGAGAGAAAGGCCTGGTGATCTACCCTTATAAAGGTTATAACCTGGGAAACCCTATGGGGCAGTTCTACTTGGTCACATGGGGTCACTATGAGTAGAAAATTGACTCAACAGCGCCTAACAGCAACACAATTGTGATTTATGCCTTGTTGGGCCAGAAGGTGGGGACAAACACATGGATGACCTAAGATTTGTTGAAGAACACGGACAGGAGGGGCTCCAGAGAATGCATTTAGTCTCCACAAAGAGAGCTGTGCTTAGACAGGGCAAGTCAGGGAGGACCGTGTATTTATGCAGGAAGTTAAGACAAGGTAGAATTACTTAACCAATCCTGTAGTAATGGAAGATTTCAGTCCCGGGAATAGCCTTGCCAGTGAGAATATGTGGAACTTGGACAGAAGCCATATGGAGGAGTTTACATTCTAGCTGTGGTGTTAACTAGAGACCTTGGAACCCTCCTGCTGAGTCTACTCATTGCTAGGTTACCTAAAGGGACGTGGGAAGTTCCAGGGACGTGTGACAGACTTTGTCTTGCCACATACCTGAATCACATGGAAGAGGAATGTATGCCTCAACAAAGCAAGAAAGGTCTTTTGAGTAGAGTATTGGATGTGTCTTCTACCTTGCATGTTTGAAAGCTTCATTAACTATGACTTAAAACTTAATTCTAGGCTTAAAAACCCTTTTTCTTCAACACTCTGTAGATTTTGCTTCACTGCCTTCTTGAATCCAGTATTGCCTGTGAAAAATCTGTGGGTTATCTGCTGTCTCTCATGTTATCTCTAGTAGGTTCTCTAGTAGCTTCTATACTTTTTTTCTTTATGTTTTAGGCCAAAATGTCTTAATTTTGTGAGATCGTTTCATCCTGCTGGGCACACAGCTCTACCTTTCAATATGAGGACTTAGAGTATTATTTCTTTTGTTATTTATTTGAGGATTTCCTTCATCATCTCTATTTTATGGTTCCAGAACCACCCAGGGGAACAACATATCATTAAATAGACTTTGAAATCTATGGATATTTCATTCAGCCTCTTAACTACTCTTGCATACTTTTCATCTATTTATTCCTTTATGCTCTTTTCTGAAATATTTGGCCCTGTTTTCCAGCTCAGCACTTACCTCTTTGGCTTTGCCTTTTCTGCTGTTCAGCCCTCTATTGAGTTTTGTTTTTTTAATAAACTTCGTAAATGAAATATAACATACATACAGAAAAGTGCACAAATCTTAAGTGCACAGGTCAATGAAGAATCATGAAGTGAACATACCTGTGTAACCCTCACAGATGAAGGATGAGGACACTACCAGGAATGTTGTCTTTGCTCCTTTAGGGTATACGGTGTATGTTTCTCATACAGCAGCTCAGCCAAGTGAAAGAAAGAAGAAAAAGTTGAAAGTACTGCTAGACTCATCTTTAACTTAGTTTGCAATTGAGGCATACGTTTATTCTGTAAGAGCGGGTATTCTGGTCCTTTGGCAGAGAAGATCTTTGTTCAAATGAGGCAACCAAACTTCCTTTAGCTCCGCAGGATCTCAGTTCACTATGATATTGCTGACAACATTCCTAATTATTCCCTCTTGCTCTTATGATCATTTTCCTCATCCTGAACCAAATCAAGGAAAAGTTTTTCTGAACCATAAGCCAAAAAAGAAAAATCATTGTCGTTGAGGCAATTCCAATTCATAGTGACTGTATAGGACAGAGTAGAACTGTGCCATAGGGTTTCTAAGGCTGTAATCTTTATGGAAGCAGATTGCCACATCTTTTTCCTGTGGAGCAGCTGCTGGTGGGTTCAAACTGCTGACCTTTGGGTTAGAAGCCAAACACTTAACCACTGCCCTATCAGGGCGAATTCTTACTCAGAGGTCCTCCCCTGGAGTAAGCTCCACTCTGAACATTCTTTAAACTCTTCAGGGGTTAAAAGGAAATGACTCTGCTCTTTCAGTAAGAAGTGTATATTGCAATGACAACTCTCAATGGCCCATCAAGTGACAATGAAGGCTACCTTGTCTGTCCTCTCAGGGTGATCTGGGAGATGACGGTAGAGAGGCACACTATCTCCTCAGTCTCCTACTCTGCCTGCTGCTCATGAAGTCATTTTCATTTCATTCTTTTTTTCTGGGATTGATTGTCTTAGCTGATAATCTCAAGAGGAGACAGATCTCAAGAAATTGATCAGAACTGTCAGCGCTCATATGGGCCTTCTTGAAGTCTCAAAAAAATATCTAAGTCCTTCAGTGGCTGGAAAATTTGGTGATCAGTTCGATTCAGCATATGCTTATTAAGTACCTATCTTTTTTTAAATTTATTCAACAAATATTTACTGATTACCTACTCTGCACTGGGCTCTCTTTTAGGAGCTGTAGAAGATAAAACAAGTAAGAGGAGACCCTGCCTTGAAGGAAATTCTAAGTTATTTGGAAGGAAAAGGCATACAGAAATAATTAAAACAAATAACAGAAAAGTGCTTTAAGTCCTCTTCACTTACAGCAAGCAACGTTGTGTCACCTGCATATAAATGAATCTTCCTCCGATCTTGATGCCCCATTCTTCTTATAGTCCAGTTTCCTGGATTATTTGCGCAGCATACAGATTGAATAGGTATGGTGAAACGATACAACCCTGACGCACACCTTTCCTGACTTCAAACCATGCAGTATCCCTTGTTCTGTTCGAATGACTACCTCTTGATCCACGTACAGATTCCTCACAAGCACAATTAAGTGTCCTGGAATTCCCGTTCTCTGCAATGTTATCCATAATTTGTTATGGTTCACACAGCCAAATGCCTTAGCATAGTCAATGAAACACAGGTAAACATATTTCTGGTATTCTCTGCTTTCAGCCAGGATCCATCTGACATCAGCAGTGATATCCCTGGTTCTGTGTCCTCTTCTGAATCCAGCTTGAATTTCTAGCAGTTCCGTGTCAATACACTGCTGCAGCTGCTTTTGAATGGTCTTCAGCAAAATTTTGCTTGCATGTGATTTTTTTTAAAATTTTTATTGTGCTTTCAGTGAAAGTTTACAAATCAAGTCAGTCTCTCACACAAAAATTTATATACACCTTGCTACATACTCCGAATTGTTCTCCCCCAATGAGACAGCCCGCTCCCTCCCTCTACTTTCTCTTTTCGTCTCCATTCTGCCAGCTGCTAACCCCCTCTATCCTCTCACCTCCCCTCCAGACAGGAGATGCCAACATAGTCTCAGGTGTCCACCTGATTCAAGAAGCTCACTCCTCACCAGCATCCCTCTCGACCCCATTGTCCAGTCCAATCCCTATCTGAAGAGTTGGCTCTGGGAATGGTTCCTGTCCTGGGCCAACAGAAGGCCCGGGGGCCATGATCACCCAGGTCCTTCTAGTCTCAGTCAGACCATTAAGTCTGGCCTTTTTACGAGAATTTGGGGTCTGCACCCCACTGCTCTCCTGCTCCCCTCAGGGATTCTCTGTTGTGTTCCCTGTCAGGGCAGTCATTGGTTATTGCCGGGTACCATCTAGTTCTTCTGGTCTCAGGCTGACATAGTCTCTGGTTTATGTGGCCCTTTCTGTCTCTTGGGCTCGTAATTACCTTGTGTCCTTGGTGTTCTTCATTCTCCTTTGCTCCAGGTGGGTTGAGACCAATTGATGCATATTAGATGGCCGCTTGCTAGTGTTTAAGACCCCAGATGCTACTCTCCAAAGTGGGATGCAGAATGTTTTCTTCATAGATTTTATTATGCCAATTGACTTAGATGTCCCCTGAAACCATGGTCCCTAAACCCCCGCCCCTGCTACACTGGCCTTCGAAACATTCTGTTTATTCAGGAAACTTGTTTGGTTTTGATTTAGTCCAGTTGTTACACGTGATATTAATGATATTGTTTGATAATTTCCACATTTGGTTGGATCACCTTTCCTGGGAATAGGCATAAATATGGGTCTCTTCCAGTCAGTTGGCCAGGTAGCTGCCTTCCAAATTTCTTGGCATAGATGAGTGATCACTTCAGTGCTGTATTCGTTTGTTGAAACATCTCAATTGATATTCAGTCAATCCCCAGAGCCTTGTTTCTCAGCAGTGCCTTCAGTGTAGCTTGGACTTCATCCTTAAGTACCATCAGTTCCTGATCATGTTACCTCCTGAAATGGTTGAACACTGACCAATTCCTTTTGGTATAGTGACTCTGTGTATTCCTTCCATCTTCTTTTGATGCTTCCTGAGTCATTTAATATTTTCGCCATAGAATCCTTCAGTATTGCAACTTGAGGCTTGAATTTTTCCTTCAGTTCTTTCAGCTTGAGAAATGCTGAGCATTTTCTTCCCTTTTGGTTTTCTATCTCCAGCTCTTTGCACATGTCATTATAATACTTAGTCTTCTCGAGCTGTCCTTCGAAATCTTCTGCTCAGCTCTTTTACGTCATTTTTTCCTTTTGCTTTAGCTACTTGATGTTCAAGAGCAAGTTTCAGAGTCTCTTCTGACATCCATTTAGGTCTTTTCTTTCTCTTCTGTTTTTTTAATGACCTCTTGGTTTCTTTATGTTTGATGTCCTTGATGTCATTCCACAACTTGTCTGGTCTTTGGTCATTAGTGTTCAGTCAAATCTATTCTTACGATCGTCTCTAAATTCAGGTGTGATATACTCAAGATCATACTTTGGCTCTCGTGGACTTGTTCGAATTTTCTTCAGTTTTAACTTGAACTTGCATAGGAGTAATTGATGGTCTTATGCACAGTCATCTGCTGGCCTTGTTCTAACTGATGATACTGAGCTTTTCCATTGTCTCTTTCCACAGATGTAGCCAATTTGATTTCAGTGTATTCCATCCGGCGAGGTCCACGTGTATAGCCGCTGTTTATGTCAGTGAAAAAAAAGTATTTGGGATGAAAGTACTTGGTCTTGCAAAATTCTGTCATGCAATTTCTGGTATCGTTTCTATCACCAAAGCTATATTTTCCCTCTATAAATTCTTCTTTGTTTCCAACTTTCACATTTCAATCACAAGTAATTATCAGTGCATCTTGATTGCACGTTTGATCAACTTCAGACTGCAGAAGTTGGTAAAAACCTTCAATTTCTTCATCTTTGGCCTCAGTAGTTGGTGAGTAAATTTGAATAACAGTCGTATTAACTGGTCTTTCTTGTAGGCATATGGATATTATCCTATCACTGACAGTGTTATACTTCAGAATAGATCTTGAAATGTCCTTTTTGATGATGAATGTAATGCTATTCCTCTTCAAGTTGTCATTCCCAGCATAGTAGACCATATGATTGTCCAATTCAAAATGACCAATACCAGTCCCTTTCAGCTCACTAATGCCTAGGATATCTACCTTTGTGCGTTCCATTTCATTTTTGATGACTTCTAATTTTCCTAGATCCATAATTCATACATTCCATGTTCCAATTATTAATGGATGTTTACAGCTATTTCTTCTCATTTTGAGTCATGCCATATTAGCAAGTAAAGGTCCTGAAAGCTTGACGCCTTTCATGTCATTAAGATCGGCTCTATTTTGAGGAGGCAGCTCTTCCCTAGTCGTAACTTGAGTGCCTGCCAACCTGAGGGGCTCATCTTCCGGCACTATATCAGACAATGTTCTGCTACTATTCGTTAGTTTTTCACTGGCTAATCCTTTTCAGAAGTAGACCACCAGGTCGTTCTTCCTAGTCTGTCTTAGTCTGGAAGCTCCACTGAAACCTTTCTACCATGGGTGACCCTGCTGGTATTCGAATACCAGTGGCATAGCTTCCAGCATCACAGCAACACATAAGCCCCCATAGTACAACAAACTGACAGACATGTGTGGGGATGAAGAGATAGATGGCATTTAATATGAACCTTGAAGCTGGGTAGGAATTTGACAGAGATGAGAGAAACAAGAGCATTCAAAGAGAGGAAATTGCATAAAGAAAGGCACAGGAATAGGGTAGTTGGGTGTGGCTGGAATGGCCCATTGCCATCAAGTTGATTCCGACTCACAGAGACACTATAGGATAGAGTAGAACTGTCCCATAGGGGTTACCAAGGCTGAAATCATTCTCCTACAGAGCATGGCTGGTGAGTTCGAACTGTTGACCTTTTGCTTAGCAGGCAAGAGCTTACTTAACCACTGCACCACCTGGGCTCCTGGCAGCTGGAATGAGAATAGAGACAAATTAACAGGTAGATTGTTTAAAAAAACAGCCCTGGCAAAACAATCAGCTGCTAACCGAAAGGTTGGCAGTTCAAACCTACCTAGTGGCTCCATAGGAGAAAGGCCTGGCAATCCACTCCAGTAAAGATTACAGTCTAGAAAACCCTACGGAGCAGTTCTACCCTGTCACAAGGGGTCGCTATGAGTTGGAAATGACTTAACGGCACATAACAACAGATAGTAAAAAAAAAAAAAAAGAGAGAGAGAGTTGATCTATGTGCACCAGACTTACAGATCACAACTCCAACCAATAGCCAGTGGAAGCTGTATCATCCAAATCAGGCTATTTTATAGACTAGAATAAAGTTCCTGAATAAAAGTAAAAGTTTTTTGTTTTTTTTTTTTTAATCCAGTTAAACCCATGTTAGATACTTTAAGCCAATGCAAAGTGCTAAGATGAATCCTTTCCTTAAGGAGTCTTCTGTTTAATTAATGGATTAGAGGAGACAAGAACTTGCCCAGAGTTTTCCTAAACAGAAATATGGATAAGCTAAGGTGAACATATCAATGAAAATGAGGGAAACATTGAATGAGATGGATTGACACAATAGCCTCAACTATGGACTCAAACATACCAAAATCATGAAGATGGTATAAGGCATTCTGTTGTACCTAAAGTCACCACCATGAGTCAGAGCCAACTCAACAGCAACTAACAACAACAACAAGGCAAACATTGATGATTAGAATTAGTTATAGCTAAAAGGAACATAAGGAGCCCTGGTAGTGCAATGGTTAAACATTCGGCTGCTAGCTGAAAGGCCAGAGGTCCAAGCCCACCAGTCTCCAAGGGAGAAAAGACCTGACAGTCTTCTCCTATAAAGATTACAGCCTAGGAAACCCTATGGGGCAATTCTACTCTGTCATATCGGGTCGCTATGAGCAGGAATCGACTCGATGGTACATAAGAACAATAAAAGGTACATGCACAGCTTTGTGGCAAATCCACATTTAAACAAGTTTTTGAATGGTGGGGAAGGGGCGGAAACAGATGAAGGGGGAAGAGCAAGCTTCCCCGCTTCATTTGTAATGCTCTTCTTGTTGGACAAGCAAGGAGCTTATGGAGATCGCTCCTGGGATCACTTGCCCTCCATAGACATAAGCTAGAGTAGCAATCTGACTCAGTCAATTAACTGTGGACATTAAGTGGACTTTTCATTATCAAAAACTGCTATCTGTGATGGGTAGAAAATGTATGAAACCTGTGCCACCCTCTAGGCGTTCAAATAGGGCTTTCTTTATATTTTAAACACATTATTACTACTTAAATAATACCGTAGATGACCATTATAACCACAACTGAAAAAAAAAAGAGAAGTTGAAGAAGGCTACTGGGAGAAGTGGATGATGGACTTGAAATCTAAAAGACAAGATGGCAGTATAGGAAGGACATTCCAGGCAGGGGGAACACCACGTAAAATCACGGTGGCAAGAGAGAATTTGACGGAATCAAGGAATGCTAGTAGCTCTGGAGGACTGAAGTGTGGGGCTAAAAGAGGGGCGTGACTATAGATAAGGTATGAGCCACATTTCTAAAGCCCTATATACCAGTGTGCAAATATTAATGCATTTTCCTGCTAACTGAAAGACAGACTGTTCAAGTCCACCCAGAGGTGCGTCAGAAGAAAGACTTAGTGATCTACCTCCAAAAAATCAGCTGTTGAAAACCCCATGGAACACAGATATATTCTGATACATAGGGAGTCACCATGAGTCAGGCTCAACTCCATAGCAACTGATTTTACACACCACATTAAGAAGCTTAGCTCTTACCCTAAAGACAATAGAAGCCATCAAAGCATTTTAAATGAGGATCCAACTTTCATGCTAGAAAAATCACTCTGGCAGCTGGGAGAAAAAAGGTTGAGCATGGATGGACTGAAGGCAGAGAGACCAGTCAATATTCCATTGCAGTCTGCTAATCAAGGCATGATGTGGGCCCACATAGCATGGTGACTAAGGCTTGTTTTGTAGACAGCTGGAGAAATAACTTATGCTTGAACTGCCTGGTTATGTCATTAAGGCCTCTCACCACCCCTTGTTTATTAGAACATTGCTCGAGCCAACTTTTTAAGCCACGAGGCTTCAGAATAAGAATATCACATACATTGAGGAAATTTTAATTTAACTTTCCTGAGAGCAGGAAACCAACCTCTTGCAAAGTTCAGCACATTCCTCAAAGCTGCCCTCACTTTCCTGCCCAGTTGAGTCAGGCAGCCAAAGGGCTTCGTTGCTAAGACAGTTCAATTCAAGGCCTTCACGCTGCGCTGCCCTCTACCATGCTCTCTGGCTAAACCACTTGATATTGCTTGGAGAATTACAAAGTAAAACTACAGATGTTATTTCTCTACTTATCTTTTTCAGAAATCCTACTTAGAGGCCCCTTTCTATCAACCATTTTATTTCTCTGTCAGTTTTACCAGCCCCAAACTCCCTTTTCATTGAAAGGGAATGTGGACTTTTCAGTAGAACCAGATTTTATGTTCTGGTTTTTTCAGACTTCATTTGCTATTATTCCATTTGTTTGAAAATACATCTAAGGAGAGAGAGGGAAACGGGGAAAGAGGATGCCTCTGATCTCATAAATGTTGCTTAAGTATGCAGGGCTAGGTGCTATGAGGCGAACAAGTACCAAATCTAAACTCATTTCCTTTTTAAAACATATGACACCATGTATTGAATAATAGCAGTACAGGGCATCTGGATTTCAAAAATGCATTTGGCAAAGTTTCAGGCTAAGAAAAAAAGTGAAGAAATGGGGACCGGATAAGGTTATGTGGTTAACATGATTTATACCTGACAACACTGAAGAGTGTTGATTAATGAATTGCTGCCATTTTGTAGGAAGGGCTCTAGTCTTAACCCCAGCCAGTTCATCAAATTTGTAATCAATTCAAAGGTGATATATGCTCTCAATTTTGCAGATGACCCAGAGCGTCTGGTACAATGCTAGGCACTTAGTAATTGCTCAATAAATGTTTGCCGAATTTAATTGAGAGGTGATTGGTGATACTTTGGATGACAAAGCCACTATTTTAAATGAATGTTTTAGACTGAAAGAAAGTAGAAATACTTACACGGTAACATTGAAAAGGGATAAATAAATTTTGTGCTCTTGGATTCACAAGTGTAGAATTAGGGAAGCCCAATTTAACATATGAAAAAACTTAAGATTTAGTTGACCACAAGCTAAGTATGAATTAAAAGGTTGCTTTCTTCTCCCTGCAAATTAATTCAGGCTACATAGCATTGTGTATAAGTCAGAGAAGTAATGGCCTATTCTCCTCTGCACAGTTTAGATAACATCTAGAAACTGTGTTTCACATAAGGCATGACATTTTAACAGAATTGTTGATCAAGACATTGTGTCCAGATTAGGACGGGCATAATGGCTAAAGACTCCTATTTCTAACGTAAAGATACTTGGATTGTTTGCCTGGAATATAAAACAGTTGGGCAGGAGCAGGGGTAACTGAAAGGTTGTCATGGATAAGCAGGATTCAAATTATTCTTGGTAGCTCCAGAGGGTTAGCTTAACTAGGACTCTAGAAAGAACTGAGGAAAAAAGCAAATTTTGGCTTTGGTTGTAATGGAAAAAAACATTGCTGTCTTGCCGATTCCGACTCATAGTGACCCTGTAGGACAGAGTAGGACTGCCCCATAGGGTTTCCAAGGAGCAACTGGTGGATTCAAGCTGCTGACCTTCTGGTTAGCAGCTGAGCTCTTAACCATTGCACCACCAGGGCTCCTGAAAGGACTGAGAAAAAAGCAAATTTTGGCTCTAGATAAGATATAATCCTTTACCAAATAAAATGGTCCAGAAAGGAAATAGTGAGTGTCCCCAAAGTAATATTGAAAAACAGGTAACTTTTAGAGAGAATTATTACATGGTTTGGTTTGTTAGACTTTAAAAAGTACTCCATATTTTGAAGTCTCTTCCATCCCTAAGACTGCTTGATTGTGATCATTGTTATATTCTGTCTGAAAGCAAAGAACAAATAATGTTAAGCCACTATCAACCAACTAATCATCATGCAGGTTGATATGATACATAAGATTTAGGAAAGAGTTAATTCGGTTGAATTCCACACATATTTTTGGATTGCCTCTTTTGTACTAGACACTTTGTAGGTACTGGATGTATAACTGAATAAAACATAGTGCTTGAACTAAGAAGCTTATAGTCTTGTGATAATGACCTAAGTAGATAACTTCAATATGTTTTGTATAATAGTGCCTGCACATAGCAAGCACTTGATTAGTTTCCAGTCACTTCTATAACAAATTATCACAAATTTAGTGGCGTAAGACAACACAAATTTATTATCTTAGAATAATGGAGGTCAGAAGTCCAAAGTAGGTCTCACTGAGCAAATATTAAGGTGCATTCCTTCAGGAGGCTCTAGGGGAGAAACCACTTCTTTGCCTTTTCCATCTTCTGGAGGCCACCTGCATTCCTTGGCCCATTCCTTCAACTTCAAAGCCAGCAATGTTGGGCAGAATCCTTCTCACACTGTCATCTCTCTGGTTCTCTCTGTTATGGCTCCCTCTTCCACTTAAAGGACCCTTGTAATTACATTGGGCCCACCCTGAAAATCCAGGATAATCTCTTCATCTCAAGGCAGTCATTAAACCCATTGCCATCAAGTCGATTCCAACTCATGGTAACCCTACTGGACAGAGTAGAACTACCCTGTAGGGTTTCCAAGGCTGTAAATCTTTACAGAAGTAGACTGCCACATCTTTCTCCTGTTGAGCAGCTGATGGGTTCAAACTGCTAACCTGTCAGTTAACTACCCTGCTCTTAACCACCGTGCCCCCAGGGCTCTTTGCAAAAAGATTAGCAACCTTAATTCCATCTGCAACCTTAATTCCTCTTTGCCATGTAACCCAACATATTCATAGGTTCCAGGGAATAGGATGCGGATATCTTTAGAGGCCACTATTCTGCTTACTATAGCACTCAATAAATTCATGTTCATTGAATGAATAATGAATGAATGTAAGGAAAGAGCACTCATAGGGAAGCTCAGAGGAGACCCTTAGCTCAACTTTGTGTCTTACGGAAAGATTCCTAGAAGACTAATTGTGGATGAGTAAATAGTTCAACCAGGAAAAGAATAGAAAAATTATTAAGCATCATATAGTTCAATGCTCAATTTGCAAATAAAAAATTAAGGCTCAGGGAGGTTAAACAACTTTCTGTGGAACACAGTTCTCCCTACCCTTGGGCTAGTACCCTTTCTACTATATTGGTCAATAATTGGCCTAGTGATGAGGGGAGGGGGTGTACTGTCCCTTTAAGAATTCAAAGACAACCAACAACAGATAATATGAAACAGAATTCACCTGATCAGACAAAATCATCCCCTTTGGGGATTTGGGAAGCAAGCTATGAGGAAACTCTATCTTCTAAATGTGAAATGATGAGAACACAAACAAGACCACGAGCCTCTGTTTCTTCATCTATAAAATGGGATAATACCAGTTTCTACTTCATAATATTTAGGGGGCAGTGGTGGCTCAGTGGTAGAATTTTTGCTTTCCATGCAGGAGACCTGGCTTTAGTTCCCAGCCAATGCACCTCATGCGTAGCCACTACCCACCTGTCAGTGGAGGCTTGTATGTTGCTACGATGCTGAACAGCTTTCAGCAGAGCTTCCAAACTAAGACGAACTAGGAAGAAAGGCCTGCTATCTATCTACTTTCAAAAAATCAGCTAACAGTCCAATCTAAGATTATTGTCAAGCTTAGAAAGATAGAAGTGCTTAGAACAGTCTCTTCTGCATTTTTTTTTTTTAGAGGTAGGTAATTATTATTATTATTGTTACTAGCAGTTTAAAACACATTTATTCTAAATCCACAGTTTAACATACCTACTCCCCGTCTCTGAACTGGATACCAAGATACAGAAATAAACAAGAAAGTTTCCATTTCCCATTCAGCGTCATAGATCACAGTCTAAATGCTTGCGATGGCCACATAGGTGGTATCAGTGAGCGATGTGGGCCAGCTGGACCCTGTGGCAGGAGGAGGCCTGTGTCCAGTGCACAAAGAGCAGCTGCTACCAAGTTTCAGCCAATTTTTCCCATATTTAGCCCAATGTTGTCAGGTCTTCATTTTTTTCAAGAAAAACTGCAAATACCAATATTTATACATAAAAATCTCAAAAATTTTCACACTGGCAACACCTAATCAAACACGTCTGTGGGCCAGATTTGGGTCATAGGATAAAAGTTTGAAACCTCTAGACTAAGGTGAAGAAAGGACTTGACTGATTAATTAGCAGTTCCTAACCTGGGACCCCTGGATGGAATGCAGGGGTCTGTGAACTTGAATGGGAAAAATATAAATCTCTTTATTTTTATTTCTACAACAAATAGTTTATATATACATATTTTGTATCTATGCATCTTTATATTAACAATAGAAAATAAATTCTATACCTTTATTTTTACTAGCTTCTAATAGAAAGTTAGCATCTCATTTATTTATAAATTGTCAGCAACTCACCCCACTAGTATTAAGAATACCTGTAACTTTGTCGCCCGTGGAAATCACAAATATTTTCATATCACATTACAGTGTTGTCATATCTCAAAATATCTTATGTGCTCATTACTACTTCGAAATTTTGGCAATTATCAGGTGAACCCTAAACCTTGTTATTTAATATGTTAATAAAGAAGCTCTATAGGGTCATTATGAGTCAGAATTGACTTGACGGCAATGGGGGTTTTTTAAAGAAGCACATGTAATAATCATGAATTTTCTTTTGTTTTACTGTTTTGATAACTGAATTTCATCATATTTGGTACCTTCATAATTCTAGGAATTTTATTTTGTGAATTTAAAAAGATTAGTCTGATAACCAATGTCATAAAACAGTATGGGTACTATTTAATGAGAAACTAGCTTGTTCTGTAAACCTTCATCTGAAGTACAATAAAAATAAAAAATAAAAGATTAGTCTGAGAAGGATTCCATAGGTTTCAACAGAGGGCAAAGGGATCCATGGTACCACACACACACACTCATGTACATACATACATTTATACATGAAGGACCCTTGAACCAAATGAGGAAAATGAAGGAGAAAGTTGAGGCAACCACAAGAAAACTTCTATTGCTAATAGAGGAATTTAGCAAAGTTGCAGGGCACAAGGTCAACAAACAAAAATCAGCTGGAGTTTTTATACACCAGCAATGAGAAATCTGAAAGAGAAATTAGGAAAAAAATTCCGTTTACAATAACATCTAAGAGAATAAAATACCGAGGAATAAACCTAACCAGGGATGTGAAGAACTTAGACAGTGAAAACGGTAAAACACTGCTGAAAGAGATTAAAGAAGACTTAAATAAACGGAAACGTGTTCCATGTTCATGGATTGGAAAACTGCATATTGTTAAGACTTCAGTACTACCTAACACAATCAACAACAACAAAACAAATAAAATTATACATAAAAAAACAAAAGGCAAGACAAAAAATGACTCCAAAGTTGACACTTACAATTTTGTGTCCCATTTCACTCTAATAAAATATTAGTGTGTGGCCGTGTCACAGTTGTCAGTACTTAGCTGTCACTGAGGCCCGTCCATTAACTCTTTCCGATCTCTCAGGTACTGCAGTTAAAATCTAATTTCAGCAGCCAGGAGTGACTAAGTCTTGGTGAAAACAAAAGCCTGCTCTTGTTAAACTATATTATTAAAGTGGGCTAGCATAGGAACTGCATTTTGTTCAGTAAATAGGTCATACTGGATCTTAAACTGTATAGGTGGAGATGAAGTTTTTTTTTTTTTTTTTGATTGTTTCAGGTCTTGCTTGTTGAAGAGCTTCTGATTGCTTGCTTGCTGTCCCTTTTAACTACAGGATCTCTCTGCTGGCTGATGATCCTGTGTTACTTTGGAGGCCTGGGAATGTATTTGGCCTGCTCCTGTTCTGGACTGGCTGCTCGGTTTGCTGGGTTTTGCAAATCTGAGCTCAGTTGTGGGTTTATTTAGTTCTAGGAGACGGGTTGGCTTTTCTCATTCCTAAATCTCGTGTGTCTGAGGACCTCCACTTTGGCTTTACAAATGGTCCTATGGTGTAACACTAGCTCCTGAATGGTAACATGAGTTCGGTAATGTTAATAAAACAGAAATAGGGAGTTATCGGAGATTATTAGTACTGGCGTATGAATTAAACCATAGTGCGACGAATCTGTTTCAAGAGTAATCATCTTAGTTTGGACAGAATTGAATTCAAGACCTCAGGCTCACTGGTATTTCCCACATCCACTTCCTCTAAATATGAAGCTTTCCACATATGTATTGCCATGATAAGGAGCCCTCATGGCGTAACGGTTAAGTGCTCGGCTGATAACCAAAAGGTCGGTGAGTCAAACCTACCAGCCGTTTCAGGGGAGAAAAACATGGCACTCTGCTTCCGTAAAGACTACAGCTTTAGAAACCCTATGGGGTAGTTCTATTTTGAATCAATTCAACACCAATGGGGTAGGTATTGCCATGAGAGATTGTCCCAGCTAGTCTTCAGATGGTCCTCTCAAAGGAAGTCATTTCTACCAATCTCTGTTTTCAAATTTCCTGATACTTTTCTAGTTATAGGTAGCTAAATACCCCCAAATTTATAAACAAGAGCATACTCATGCCTTTCTATGGCTCCCAAGGGCAGATATTTTTGCTTGTTTTGTTTCCTGTGATATCCCTGGCCTGGCACATGACAGACATTCAAAGAATATTGGTTGATTTAATAAATAAGTGAAGTAATATGGGTAATTACAATGCTTACCTCAAACATTATTGGAAGAATTATTGGAGATACTTAATTACCTAATGCTGCTATAACAACAACAAAAACAAAAATACCACAAGTGGAGGGCTTAAAAAACAGAAATTTGTTTTCTCATAGTTCAGAAGACTAAGTGTCCAAATTCAGGGTGTGGCTCTAGGGGGAGGTCCTTCTTTATCTACTTGAGTTTCTAGTAGCTGTGGCAATCCTTGGCATTGCTAGGCCTGTAGACACATCTACCATGTATGCCTGTCTTCCTAGGGTGTCTTCCCCCTGTGTGTGTCTTGGTGTCTATCTATTCTGCTCTTTTTATAAGTCAGAAGTGATTAGGTTTAGAACTGACCCTATTCTGGTATAACTTCTTCAACATAACAAAAAAAAAATCCGTTTCTAAGCAGGATCACATTGCCAGGTACTGGGGCCAAGACTGCAATACATAATTTTTAGGGATACGATTCAATTCACAACAGATACTATATGTAAAAATATATATAAACTCATAAATCTTACTTAAGTGAATAAATTGGATTCACTAGTGCCATATAAACCGTGGTTAACATGATACCCTATCTTCAGGTTATGACCAATGAAAAGTATATAGTTGGTGTTAGGTGCCGTTGAATCAGTTCCAACTCACAGTGACCCCACGTACAAGAGAATGAAGCAGTGCCTGGTCCTGCCTCATTCTCACAATCACTGTTATGCTTGAGCCATTATTGCAGCCACTGTGTCAACCCTTCTCATTGAGGATCTTCCTCTTTTTCATTGACCCTCTACGTTACCAAGTATGATGTCCTTCTCCAGAGACTGGTTCCTCCTGACAACATGTCCAAAGTATGTGAGACGAAGCCTCACCATCCTTGCTTCTAAGGAGCATTCTGGCTGAACTTCTTCTAAAACAGATTTGTTTGTTCTTCTGGCAGTCTGTAGTATATTCGATATTCTTCTCCAACACCAAAATTCAAAGGCGTCAATTCTTCTTCAGTCTTCTTTATTCATTGTCCAGCTTTCACGTGCATATGAGGTGATTGAAAACACCATGGCTTGGGTCAGGTGCACCTTAGTCCTTAAAGTGACAACTTTCCTTTTAACACTTTGAAGAGGTCTTTTGCAACAGATTTGCCCAATGCAGTGTCATTTGATTTCTTGACTGCTGCTTCTGTGGGTGTTGATTGTAGATCAAGTAAAATGAAATCCGTGACAACTTCAATATTTTCTCTGTTTATCATGATGCTGCTCATTGGTCCAGTTGTAAATGAGTCTTCCTCCAATCCTGATGCCCTATTCTTTTTCATATAGCCCAGCTTCTCGGATTATTTGCTCAGCATACAGATTGAATAAGTATAGTGAAAAGATGCAACCCTGACACATCTTTTCTGATTTTAAACCACAAAATATCCCCTCGTTCTGTTTGAATGACTGCCTCTTGGTCTAGGTACAGGTTCCTCATGAGCATAATTAAATTTTCTCGGAATTCCCTTTCTTCACAATGTTATCCATAATTTGTTATGATCCACACGGTTGAATGCCTTTGCATAGTCAGTAAAATACAGGTGAATATCTTTCTGTCATTCTCTGCTTTCAGCCAAGATCCATCTGACGTCAGCAATGATATCCCTGGTTCCATGTCATCTTCTGAATCTGGCTTAAATTTCTGGCAATTCTCTGTCGATGAAATGCTACAACAACTCTTGAATGATCTTCAGCAAAATTTTACTTGTGCATAATATTAATGATGTTGTTCAATAATTTCTACATTCTGTTGGATGACCTTTCTTTGGAATGGGCACAAATATGGATCTCTTCCAGTCAACAGCAAATTTCTTTGCATAGACAAATGAGCACTTCCAGCACTGCATCTGTTTGTTGAAACATCTCCATTGCTATTCTGTCAATTACTGGAGCCGCGTTTTAATCACCATTGCCTTCAGTGCAGCTTGGACATATTCCTTCAGTACCATCGGTTTGGTTCTTAATCACATGTTATCTCCTGAAATGGTTGGATGTCAACCAATTCTTTTGCTACAATAACTCTGTGTATTCCTTCCATCTTCTTTTGATGCTACCTGCATCATTTAGCATTTTCCCAGTAGAATCTTTCAATATCACAACTTCAGACTTGAATTTTTTTCTTCAGTTCTTTCAGCTTGAGAATTGTTGAGCATATCTTCCGTTTTGGTGTCCTATTTCCACGTCTTTGCACATTTCCTTCATAATACTTTACTTTGTCTTCTGTCAAGCCACCCTTTGAAATCTTCTGTTCAGCTCTTTTACTTCATCTCCCCCAACTGCTTCAGCTACTCTGCTTTCAAGAGTAAGTTTCAGAGTCTCTTCTGACATCCATTTTGGTCTTTTCTTTCTTTCCTGTCTTTT
Source organism: Elephas maximus indicus (assembly GCF_024166365.1). Classification (NCBI taxonomy): domain Eukaryota; kingdom Metazoa; phylum Chordata; class Mammalia; order Proboscidea; family Elephantidae; genus Elephas; species Elephas maximus. The sequence goes on along the minus strand of NC_064826.1, from coordinate 66,430,305 downwards.
TAATGACCTCTTGCTTTCTTCATGTATGATATCCTTGATGTCATTCTACAGTTTATCTATCTTCAGTCATTGGTGTTCAATGTGTCAAATCTGTTCTTGAGATTGTCTTTAAATTCAGGTGGGATGTACTCAAGGTTGTACTTTGGCTTTCATGGACTTGTTTTAATTTTCTTCAGCTTCAACTTGGACTTGCATATGATCAATTGATGGTCTGTCCCACAGTCAGCCCCTGGCCTTGTTCTAAGTGATAATATTGAGCATCTCTGTCGTCTTTTCCCACAGATGTAGTTAATTTGATTCCTGTGTGTTCCAGCTGGTGAGGTCCACGTGTACAGTCACCATTTATGTTCTCGAAAAAGGTACTGGCAATGAAGAAGCAATTGGTCTTGCAAAATTCTATCATGCAATCTCCAATATCCTTTCTATCACCAAGGCTAGATTTTCCAACGACTCTTCCTTCTTCTTTGTTTCCAACGTTCACATTCCAATCACCAGTAATTATCATTGCATCTTGATTGCGTGTTTGATCAATTTCGGACTGTGGAAGTTGGTAAAAATCTTCAATTTCTTTATCTTTGGCCTTAGTGGTTGGTGCATAAATTTGAATAATAGTCATATTAACTGGTCTTCCTTGTAGGGATATGGATAGTATCCTATCACTGACAGCGTTGTACTTCAGGATAGATCTTGAAATGTTCTTTTTGATGATGGAGGTAACACCATTCCTCTTCCATTTCTCATTCTTGGCATAGTAGATCATTTGATTGTCTGATTCAAAATAGCCAATACAAGCCCATTTCAGCTCACTAATGCCTAAGATACCAATGTTTATACATTCCATTTCATTTCTGATGATTTCCAATTTTCCTAGATTTATATCATACATTCCACGTTCCAATTATTAAAAGGATGTTTGCAGCTGTTTCTTCTCATTTTGAGTCATGCCACATTAGCAAATGAAAGTTCCGAAAGCTTCACTCTATCTACATTATTAAGGTCAACTCTACTTTAAAGAAGCAGCTCTTCCCCAGTCGTATTTTTAGTGCCTTCCAATCTGAGGGGCTCATCTTCTGACAATATATCAGACAGTGTTCTGCTGTTATTCATAAGGTTTTCGCTGGCTAATTTTTGTCAGCAGTAGACTGCCAAGTCCTTCTTAGTCTGGAAGCTCAGTTGAAACTTGTCCACTAAGGGTGACCCTGCTGGTATTTGAAAACCAGTGGCATAGCTTCCAGTATCACAGCAGCATGCAAGCCATCACAGTAACAACAGACAGACACATGGGGATGAGAAGTAAAGAAACAAAAAAACGAAACGTGGCAATTACACAATTTTACTCAGAACTAGGCCTTTATAAGACCAAAGACAATTAGAGTAGGTATAAATGTGTTTCTATACTTCTCATTTGCAGCTATTCCATTCTCCTTTAATAAATGCTACCCTATTTCTTTGGGCCTCAACTTTCAGGGGTCCAGGGCCTGCACAAAATCTAGTGCATCTGATATAATTAGTTTTGAACACATTCCCTCCTCTACTGCAGATACTAAACATTTCCTACCATTGCCTCCCTTCCAACAAAATTTATCTTTCTGATATTCTATTCTACCTTAGCATTACAAAGGTAACCTGAAAAGTTCATGTGTGTGGGTGTGCTACCGGTAAGTTACTGCTCAATGTGAAAACCTTCATGGGTGATGCATGTGCCTTTCATTAGAAATAGATATTTCAACCACTCTAGAAGAATGGTGGGAGGATATTGGCTCTTCCAAACCCTTTCATATTATGCCATCTTGGCAGCTACCTACTTTATCTGTGCATAAATCCAGTACTGGTAACACATGCTAGGGCTTATTTTGTCTCTGCTCTATCCTTTGCACAGGGAGACATTGGGCAAGTTGCCCCATCTTTCTCTGCTTTATGTGTTTCATGCATAAACTGAAGTAGGAGGGGAGGGGAATTGTGTACCAGATAGGCTATTCCTTTTTGCACTTAGAAGAACAATTATTCTGGAGTTACCTGTTATGTGCTTCTTGAGAAATAATGAAGACTAAAGCACAAATCTGTAAGAGATGCTGTGTTTTTCTCACTGTCACTTGGCATCAGACTTAATGATAACAGAGTAATTTAGGGGTCAAAAGCTATATACATATATATCTTACAGGATATTCATACATTTATCTTCCATGTATAAAACTCAGTGCTGACAAGTTGATTCCAATTGTAGCAACATTAGAAAACAGAGCAGAACTACCCCATAGTGTTTGTAAGGCTGTAAATCATCATGGAAGCAGACTGCCACATCTTTCTTCTGCACAGTGGCTGGTGGTTTTGAACTGCCAACCTTTTGGTTGGCAGCCAAGCACTTAACCGCTACACCACCAGGACTCCATATCTTACGTATGTGTGTTATACGTATATCTTACAGGAACCTTCGTGGTGCAGTGGTTAAGTGCTCAGCTGTAAAGGAAAGGTTGGAGGTTTGAACCAACCAGCCACTCCACTGGACAAAGATGTGGCAGTCTGCTTCCATAAAGATTATGGCCTTAGAAACCCTATGTCACAGTTCTACTCTGTTCTATAATGTCACTATAAGTTAGAATCAACTTGACGGCAATGGGTTTGGTTTTGTTTATATTTTGTTTGGTTTTACATTTATAGTCAATAGATTTTATGAAGACAACAAAAGGATTTGTGAAGAATGACCAAACTTAGATTCTGCAAAGAGAACTATGTAAAATCTTACTGAACTATACAGACTATACAGTGTGTTCTGATAACTGTTTTTATTTCCTCTACTCTCAAGGTCTCATGACACCTGGAGTGATTTTTCAGGCCACTGATTACTGGCCACAAACTCTTCTGTTGCAGGTTTCAGTCTTTCTAACCTGAGCTGTCCAAGTCTTTAGTCTCTCAGGATTACAGTCTTCATGGCATCTGTAGTAGGGAAGGAAGGTCTAAGTTCCCACTTGTTGTGGAAGAATTACTCCCTACTTGAAATTCCTCTCACGTAACAAAAATATGATGCTTCCTATGTAACAACATTAAATATGCCTGTTGCAAGAAGAGCTTGGAATGTTACTATTCAATTACATATACCTGCACGTTGGTAGGTAAGGCTGAGTGAGCTGATGCATTGAAGAGACTCTTCCTAAAACTTTGTGGTCTAAAGAAACAGATAAAATGATTTCTCTACTATGTAACAGCCTGATCCCCATGTTGTCATTTGGCTGATGACTTCAGGAACACATGCTAAGGATGGTTCAGCTAGCTTCAGTGTCAGTCCCCTAAAAACAACCGGAATGCTCCTCAGGAGCAAAGACAGCGAGACTTGCCTCGCTCGCTTTGTACACATCATCAGGTAAGACCAATCCTAGAAAAAGACATCATGTTTGGTAAATAGAGGTGCAGCGAAAAAAGTAAAATCCTCACCGAGATTGACACTATAGACTCAACAAAGAGCATGGAGATGGCTTGGGACCAGGCAATGCTTAGTTCTGTTATACAAAAAGTCTTTTTGAGTCGAAGCTGACTTGCAGCAACTAACAACAAAGAACAGTAAAAAGGTGAATTTCATTTATAAGCTAAAAATTACACCACAAACTAGTACTTTTATCACTTTATAGTTTAAAAAGGGACCCATAAATCTTGTCTCTTCACTCTATAGGTTTGCCTCTTTTTAAAAAAAAAATCCTCACATAATGACTATTTGTACGCCTTCATGTGTAATAGACAAACTGTTGATCAAACATAAAGACTTCTCACGTCTTTAGCTCTATTGAGGACCAGATAAATGAGTCTGGAAGTTTATTCCTTATATATATGATTCTTTGGTTCAATAAAAAATGTCAAGGATTGATAATAAAGCTCTACATTTTTAACATCTTATTTGTAATCATGTTGATACGCCAGCGTCAGGCTGTCCTTTCTGTAGAGGTAACTGAACTTCAGAATATAAACAAAGGAATATGCTCCATTTTTGTTGACACTGGATTTCTATTCTGAACAAAAATAAAGCCTTGTTTTTCCTCATAAGTAGCAACTTTCAATTGACCAAAAAAGAAAAATAAAAAGACAGCAATACGTTTTCACAAGCCAAGAGACAGTGGTGACTGTTTGTTTTTATAGTGCGTTGTGAAAGATGTTAAAAAAAAAAAAAGAGTTCTGGAGATTGCTAAAAATAAAATACTTTTAAAAGTCTCTGGCTCCTTTTTTAAAAACGACTTGAAGGATGATCAGCATTTATCTCTGAGAGATAAAGAGACCTCATAAAAAGTAAGCTTATCATGAGCATATTGGCCCAAACCCAGAAAATAAAGCTATGCTATTCACATTCATGGAATACACATTTGTTTATGGTTATGACAAGCCAAGATATTCTATTGGATAAAACTGTCACGAGATTTCTCCACTGGGCTGGATCTCCTGGGCAAGAAGACCCACAGCAGCTGAGCAAACACTCTGGAGTTAAATGTATCTAAAGACCACCACAAGGGCTGCTGAAGGAGGGGCGGTCAGCCACCCTGTGGGATCTGCGAGGGGCTGGCTTCTGAGAATTAAATGGTTTCAGTGGCGTTAGAAGCCTGACTGTGCACATCAGTCCTTGGCCTACTGATAGATTTGGAATCTGGGTGCTGAGACCCCCAGGTCAGCAAGGCCCCGTCTGCACAGTGCCTCCCCAGATCAGGTTAAATCTGGGGTCCTCAGCTGTGCCCTTGTCAGACAGCCAACACCACTCAGTGCTGAGTCCCAGAGAACAGCTTCTCTGGCCTCCCCTTCCAGCTCCCCGCTGTCCCACGATAGTTTTGGCCCAAACCATTTCCTGCTACATTTCCTTTCTACATTTGCCATGTAGAAAAGTGTGATGGGGCATGAAAAGTAACATTGTAAGCCAAATAATATACTCTGTTTGAAAAGACTGGCCTGGTATCCTGAAATGAAAAATAATTTAACTCATAATTTCAATTGCCAAGCTATAAACTTGCAAGAAACTCAAAGACCATGGGATGGAGTGATATAGACTACGGTGTAGTACACAACAGAAAAAAAGAGGAGAGGCCATAACGGCCTGGGAAGGAAGAATCCCTAAGTAAGAGATGGGGCTCTGGCGTTGGGCCGTGAAGGTGCTTAGCTATAGCCAACTCTTTCCAAGACACGAAAAGCACAAGATGAGGTTAGTTACACACATGATCCCTGATTATATTAAGTCTGTAAAATTTAATTACACGAAATACAGTTTTCAGTTTATATAATTAAGAACACTTAGGACCCAGTCGCATACCTTGTAGCCTGATAATATACCTGATATAAACAGAAATAGTTGCAAACTAAGCAGATAATTCAATTGCAAAAGCAGTCATTCTCTCCTCAAGTATGTGCACACAAGTACACTAGCACCCTTTCTCTCTCTCTCTCTCTGTCACTCACACACACATGTATATACACACACAGAGCACTTAAGGAAGGACTAAAAAGAGAAAGATGAGTAAGGAAAAAAGTGGAGCAGAATTGGAAATCAAAACAAACTTATATCTGAAATGATGTGATTAATAAAGTAGCCAAAGAATGGTCCTCAAACATCAAAGTCATGCCAGTAAAGGGGCATTTTCCAAAGCTCCACGTGGAATAGGAGAATCATTTCACTGTGCGAATTACAACAATATACACAAAACTAGTCCTCCTTTCTAGTCATAACAAAAATTACTTAAATATATACAGAGTTAAGGAAAGAATTTTGGTTTTGAATATTGAGAATTCAAGGAGAGAGAAGTTATTTCCTCTGAAGCCTGAAAATCTACCCAGAATATATGTATTTTGTGATTTTTACAAGTAAAAATGGGTTTTTTTCCTCCTTTACCTAGACAGCCTGAAATAATTTAATCTTGCAAATTCTTTTAGAAAACAGACTGTAAAAGTTAATGTTATTAAACATGTATTTCATGGAGGATAAAAGAACAGCCAAAATTTCAATTAAGGCTTTTTTCCAAGGAAAGATCCTCTGAGTGGATTTCCAGGATGGCTCAGAAAATAGAGTCGTGTGTGTTCTATGTAGATTAATGTTGTTTGCAAAGTCATAGGCTAGATTTTAAATACATTTTATGATAATAACAAGCCACTTTAAGTACTGTCATTATATGCTGTTAATTAAGCTAAATAAAATCAGGTTCATAAATGGACCCTCAGAATGGAAAACCTGGCAGTCAATTAAGTGATCAAACATAGCATCCGCAGTAACAGAACAAATTACCATGATTCAACCCCTTCTATGATGCCATTGGGAGTATATAACATAACCTATATAGTATTTTCATCAAGATGTTTAACCTGAATGTAATTATAAGAACACAATCAGACAAATCCAGATTATGGAACATTTTGTAAAACAATTGGCTCTGATTCTAAGAAATGTCGAATCCATGAAAGACAAACAGGAGAGAGGACTGCTCTAGATTAAAGGAAACTAAAGAGACAAAAAAAAAAAAAAAAAAAGAGAGACATGATAACCATATGTAATACATAATCTTTGATGGGATCCTGGGTTAAAAATAACTGCTATAAAGGATATTTTGGGGACAATTGGAGAAATTTGAATATGAACTATTAGTTGTTATTGAATCAATATTAAATTTCTTGGGGGATTATATAGAATATCATTATTTTAGGAAGTACATGCTGAAGTACTTATGGGTAAAGAGTCATGATGTCTACAATTTGTTTTCAAATGTTTCAGCATTTGTGTGTGTGTGTGTGTGTGCATGTGTGTGTGTAGAAAGAGGCAAAAGTAAATGTTGCAAAATCTTAGTAAATAAATGGTGAATTTCAGTAAAGAGTATATATATGGGTGTTTATTATATTATTCTTTCAAACTTTTCAGTGGGTTTGAAATTATTTAAGGACACTGGGTAATCAAAAGTAATGCAAGAACAGGGATGAAATTTCTCTTTGTGTAAGTGTAATAGGTAATTATGAGGAAGGAATGATCGACTCAGACCATCTCCATTTTGCAGCCCATAATATACTCATGACTCTAGGCACTGAGCATCAATGGCCACTAACATCACAAAGGAAAAAATAGCAGATACCATGTACCTTTGACAGTAGAAAACACCACTACTATAAAGTAGTCTTGCCAAAAAATATTGGACTTGAAACTGACCAAACTTCTAGATCAGTGGTTCTCAAATACTTAAAAAAGAAATAAATTTTTTTTTTTTGCTGTAGAGTGAACTCCAACTCAAGGAGACCCCATGTGTATCAGAGTGCTCCATAGGGTTTTCGACGGCTGATTTTTTGGTAGTAGATCACCAAACCTTTCTTCTGAGATGACTCTGGGTGGACTCAAACCTCCAATCTTTTAGTTAGCAGCTGAGCAAATTAACAGTAGCACCTAGGAACTTCTCTCAAACATCAGAGGAATCAGAATCACCTAGAAGGCTTGTTAAAACACAGATTGATGGAAGGCTTGTTAAAACACACCCAAATTTTCCAATTCAGTAGGTCTTGGGTGACATTCAGTAATTTAAATTTCTAACAAGTTCCTTGGTAACGCTGATGCTGTGGTCCAGGACCGCCCTTTGATAAAAACTTCCCTAGATCATCCTGTTAATTTACAGTAACTACAAAAGACACAGGAACATGTTAAACAATACCACAGAATGCGAGTAAAAAATCTAGACTGTGGGTAGCTCTAAAGGAAAAACAACCTGTGTTTTTTAAATAAATAAATGTCAAAAAAAAAAAAAATGAAAGGGGAACCTATAGGTTAAAAGAAATTTAAAAGATGTATCAATCAATTACAATATGTAAAATTAATTTAGACCTTTATTTCACTGCCTTTTTTTAAAGCACTTTTATATACAACATTTACAAAACAATTAGAAATTTGACCATCGACTGGAAGATGATATTAATGAATTATTGTTAATTATTACTAATTTTTGTTTGAACAGAACAAGGGGTTACTACATGGTTTAAAATCAGGAAAGGTTTGCATCAGGGTTGTATTCTTTCACCATACTTATTCAATCTGTATAGTGAACAAATAATCTGAGAAGCTGGACTATATGGAGAAGAACAGGGCATCAGCATTGGAGAAAGACTCATTAACAATCTGCGTTATGCAGGTGACACAACCTTGTTTGCTGAAAGTGAAGAGGACTTGAAGCACTTACGATGATCAAAGACTACAGCCTTCAATATGGATTACACCTCAACATAAAGAAAACAAAAATTCTCACAACAAGACCAACAAGCAACATCATGATAAATGGAGAAAAGATTGAAGTTATCAAGGATTTCATCTTACTTGGCTCCACAATCAACACCCGTGGAAGCAACAGTCAGGAAATCAAACGACATACTGCGTTGGGCAAATCTGCCACAAAAGACCTCTTTAAAGTGTTAAAAAAAAAAAAAAACAAAGACGTCACTTTAAGGACTAAAGTGCACCTGACCCAAGCCATGGTATTTTCAATCACTTCATATGCATGTGAAAGCTGAGCAATGAATAAGGAATACCAAAGAAGAATTAATGAATTTGAATTATGGTGTTGGCAAAGAATATTGAGTATATACCATGGACTGCCAGAAGAACAAATAATCTGTCTTGGAAGAAGTACAGCCAGAATGCTCCTTAGAAGCAAGGATTGCAAGACTTCATCTCACATACTTTGGACATGTTATCAGGAGGGACCAGTCCCTGGAGAAGGACATCATGCTTGGTAAAGTTGAGGGTCAGCAAAAAAGAGGAAGACCCTCAACAAGATGAACTGAAACAGTAGTTGCAACAATGGGCTCAAACACAGCAACAATTGTGAGAATGGCAAGGGACTGGGCAGTGTTTCATTTTGTTGTGCGTAAGGTCTCTGTGAGTCAGAACTGAACCGACAACACCTAACAACAACCCATTTTACATTTTTTGATCATCTTCGAATTTGACTTTGTTTTTCCTTACTGCACTTTACTGGGAAAAAAGTAGTATTTAAAAAAAAAGAAAGAAGGAAAAAAATCCAAACCTGTTGCCTCCCAGTTGATTCTGACTCATAGCAAAAAAAAAAAAAAAAAAACCCTATAGGATAGAGTAAAACTGCCCCATAGGGTTTCCAAGGAATGGCTGATGGATCGAACTGCCGATGTTTTGATTAGGAGTCATAGCTCTTAACTACTGTGCCACTGGAGCTCCTTTTTAAAAACAACTCATATTTATTGTGTTTTTAGTGAAAGTTTACACAGTAAATTACATTCCCATTTGACAGTTTCTATACAAACTGTTCAGTGACAGTACACCATCTTCTCAGTTATTGACTATCTCATTGTCCAACATTTCACATTTATGACAATAGTAAAAATCCACTATCCAACTATTTTGCCCATTAATGACATGCATCTGGCAGCAACAAACCCTGAGGTGCTAGACAAGGATAACACTAACACTGACTATGATGGTTAAAATTATGTGTCAGCTTGGCTAGGCCATGATTCTCAGTGGTTCGGCATTTATATAATGATGTAATTTGGTAGTTATGTAATGATGTAATTTGACAATTATGTAATGATATAGCCAACCTCTGTTTTGTGATCTGATGTGGTCATCCTTCATTTTCGTGTAACACTGATTTCACATAGTGACCTGGTCTTTGGAACCTAGCCATGTCAGTAAGTTAGGAGAGGGTGTAGTTACATTTTTCACAATGTGTCAGCATTCTCTTTAATTGTGTTCTGATTATTCCTTTTCCAGTACTCTAGATCTCTGCCCCCTTATGTTCTCATCTTTGCTTTAGAGTAAATGTTGATCTTTTGGTCTCTTATAGATGGATTTTTAGTAAAGCACAGGAATTCTTATTTTTTAGATATACATATTAAAACAGTTATTGATGAAAAAAGTAAAAAAATTTTTTTAAGAGTATCGTTGTTAGCTGCCTTTGAGTAGCCTCCAACTCTTGGTGACACCATGAAAAATAGAAGGAAACACTACCTGGTCCTGTGCCATTGCCATGGTTGGTTGCAGATCCAACCATTGTGATCCAGTCTCAATAGCATCACTGATTTTTAGTCTCCAGCAAAAATATTTTTTATCCTCATTTGTTTCATCTTCAACATTCTTGTCTGGCTTTTTCTTATCTTGCTTGTCCCTGCTACTGACTCAGCTCTGGGAAATCTAAGATGGCCATCTAAATAATTTTCATGGTAAAATTCCCATTGCATTTGTGGCAGCTTATGTCTTTCCTGAATCCCGTGTACAGATGAATTGATTTCCTCATTATTTTGGTATTTTGACATGTCAAAATACTAAAACACCAGACATACCCATATCAAGATAGACTGAAAGACAGATGGATGCCATTGAGTGGACTCCAACTCAAGTTAACCCTATGTACAAGAGAATGAAATGTTATGTGGTTCTGTGTCATCCTCATGATCACTGGCATATTTGAATCCATTGTTGTGGCTACTGTGATAATCCATCTCACTGAGGGTCTCCCACACCCTTGTTGGCTCTCTACTTCACCACATATAATGCCCTCCTCTAGTGACTGATCCCTCCTGAGGACATGTTCAAAGGAAGCAAGTCAAAAAATGTTGTGTTGTGATTCATAAGGTTTTCATTGGCTAGTTTGCAGAAGGAGATCATCAGTTCTTTCTTTCTAGTCTGTCTTTGTCTGGAGGCTCCGAAGGAACCTGTTCTCTATGGGTGACCCTGTGGGTATTTGAAATACTAGAGGCAAAGCTTCCAGTATCATAGCAAAATAAGCCACCACAGGTCAACAAACTGACATGAGTGTTGAATAATCACACAGATTCTACTTCAATTGCAAATAAAAATATATATTAATTTTTTTTGTGTCATGGAAATATCATGTAAAGGGTGTATGATTGTGATGATTAAGATTGTGTGTCAGCTTGGGTAGGCCATAATTCTCAGTGTTTTGGCAGTTGTATAATGTTCTGATCACTTCCCTGTTGAAGTTTGATATGTGATCACTCCCATGATGGAATCTGCTGAGTGGTACCAGTGGGGGTGGGGCCTGTGGTGGCTTACTGCCCCCTCAGCCTTCATCTCTCCACCCTCCTCTGCCTAGTTCCTTCCTGCTCGCCTTGTTGGGGATTTTGCTTGTTCTAGATCCTGCAGCTGGCTCCTGTTCATCTGACCTCCAATTCTTGGGACTTAAGGTAGCAGCTTGCCTGCCAAACTTGAAATTTTTCAATCTTTACAGCCTGCTACATCCCTGCTCCCCAGCCTGCCGATCTTGGGTTCGCCAGCCCCTGCTGCTACATGAATTAGGAGAATCCTCTTTACTTTCTTACGAACTTGGGACGTACAGCCTTTAAAAACTGTGTGAGCCATTTCCTTGATATAAATATCTCTCTCTCTATAGATAGATAAATAGACAGACAGACAGACCAATAGATGATAGACGATAGATAAATAGATAGATAGGTAGCTAGATAGATGATTGATAGAGAGAGAGAGAGAGAACTTTACTGGTTTTGCTTCTCTAGAGAACCTAGCCTAAGACAATGATGTATTATAGTTTAAAGAGTAGAAATAAAATGTAAAGCTTTGCATCCATCACCCATCTTAAGAAATAGAACATTATCAGTATCCATAGATCTCTGTGTGCCCCCATCCAAATTGCATCCCCCTCACTGCCCACTGCTCACTGCCCCCTGGAAGTTAACTACTATCCTAAATTTTGTGTTATTCATTCCTTTCCTGATCTCCATAGTCTTATCACCTAACACTACAGTTTTGTCTATTTTGGTATTTATGTAAATACAATCATACAGTATGCATTCTTTGTATTATTTGATTTTGCTGTTTTTCAATGTTATGTTTTTAAGATTCAGCCATAGAGGTATGTGCAGAAGTAATCCACCAATTTTCACTGCTATGTAATATTCATTTGTACAGACATTGCAAGATTTAATTTTCTGTTCTCATGCTAATGAATATTTTACCCCTTCCTTTCCAATTTTAAAGCCATCTTATTTGATTACACTTTAACTCCAATACAAAGTTAAGTATAGAAATCACTGTATTTTTTCCGGACTTTAGTGGGGTGCTTCCCATTAATCAAGTTGGCTTTTGGGCTGAAATATATATTTATATCATGTTAAAGAAGTATCTACCTATTACTAGCCCAAAACGTGGGCAGTTTGAACCCACCAGCTGCTCTGCAGGGGAAAGATGCAGCAGTCTGCTTCTGTAAAGATTTACAGCCTTGGAAACCCTATGGGGCAGTTCTACTCTCTCCTACAGGGTTGCTCTGAGTTGGAGTCAATAGATGAGGTAAATTAACCTATCCCTATTGCAGCAAGTATGTTTGTCAAAAAACGTTGAATTTTGTAAGTTGCCTTTTATATTATTATTTATGATCATGCGTTGTTTCTAATTAGCTCTTTCAGTTTAATATCTTTTTAAATATAGAGGTATCATTGATTTATGAAATAAACTCCCCTGCTAATCATACTTTAATCTTAAAATTTGCTGCTAGTGTTTGTTTAGGAGTTTAGCATCAATATGTAAAGGTGAAATTGGTTTATAGGCTTTTCTTTTAATGTCAGATTCTTAGAATCAATGTCATATTCACTTCATAAAAATAATTTAAAATTGTATTTTTTTAATTCTGCCAGCTGTCTGTAAATAACATTGGCATTACCTTCCTCTTAAAGGTTTTATGTAATTTTCCACAGGAATCAAATTGTTCTGGAACTTTACTAACTTTCTTTAGTTATTCTAAGGAGATGACTTCGTTTAGATTTTTCTCTCCTGATGTCAGTTTTGGTATATTATATTTTCCTAGAAAAAGTTTATTTTTTTCATCCGTATATTCAAAGAGGTGGGTGAAGCATTATCTTACGATTCTTTAGTTTTCTCTGTTTCTGCCTTTGTTTTCATATTATTTCTTATTTTATTTATTCTGCCTTCTCTGTTTTTTATTAGCTTATCTAGTGTTTTATCTAATTGACATCTAATTGTTCCTTTTATTAGCTTATCTAGTGTTTTTTTCTATCTAATTGACATCTAACTTTTTAGATTTATTTTTTCTATGTTCTAACTCATTAATTTTTTATTATTAACTTCATCCTTTGCTTTGCTGCATTTTTGTTTTCTTTTTCAGCCAGGTGTTAAGACTTTATGTTTTTCATTCTTTTGATAAAAGTATATGAAACAATTGAATTTTCCTGTGAAGACCACTCTTGCTCTATCTTGTGTGTCCCGATATTTAATATTGGGACACACAATAATGATAATATCTCATTATTGTGTTTTGTAGGAATTACATGATTTTATTTTCCATGTTTGTATTCTTTTGTTGACATAGGAGTTAAGACAGAACTTTCAAAATTCTAGGCCGATGAGATTTTTTTCCTGAATTAGTTTTTAATTTATAATTTGATATAATTGTATCACATAATGTTAGTGTGATGGTTAACACTATGTGTCAACTTAGCTAGGCCATGATTTTCAGTGTTATGTAATTATCCTTCATTTTGTGATCTGATGTAAGGGAAGTTTCTTTGGGGGTGTGGCCTGCATCCAATATATGTGGTTGTTCTGGCAAGGCTCTCTCTCTCTGAATCCTGTATCTGACTCGTCATCATCTGACCTCTGGTTCTTGGGATATGAGCCAGTACTCACCACCTGACCTGCAGATTTTGGGATTCAGTAGCTGTCAAAGCCCAGTGAACCAGCAGCCCCATGATTCCTCAGCCCCTGCAAACACGTGACTCAAGAAATGCCTCCAGCCTGACACCTGACCCATGGGTTTGGGACTTGCCAGCCTCCACAACTGTATGAGCCATTTCCTTGAAATAAATCCTTCTTTATATATATATGCTTCCCTTGTTTTGTTTCTCTAGAGAACCCAGCATAAGACATTTGGTACCAAAATTGGTTCTAGAGGAACAAAATCATCGGATGAGTTTCCTGAATTGGTTCTCAAATCTGGCTAGTCTTAAAGACACTGATGACTCTGCCTCCAGTAGTAAAGAGGGCACTGCTAATCCATGGCATGAGGTTGCAATAGAAATATGCAAACATCACCACCAACGAATCAAATATTTGTGAGAGACAAGGGTCTGGGTGATTACGTGTTTGATATTTTTCTACAATTTTGTCAGAATGAGAAGTTTAAGAAAGCTGATTCATTGGTCCTACTTTTGCTAGATGAAGTGGTGAATGAAAGAGAGGTATAACTTAAAGCTTCAGAATCACAGCTCTAGCACTGCATAAAGATCTCAAAGTTGCCACTAGTCCCCTATTCTTGTAGTAACAGAGTTGATATTGCTGAAAACCAAACCCAGGGTTTTACCATAAAAAAACAAACCTGTTGCTGTCAAGTCAGTTCTGACTCATAGCAACCCTATAAGACAGAGTAGAACTGCCCTGTTGGATTTCCAAGGAGTGGCTGGTGGATTCGTACTGCTGATCTTTTGGCTAACAGCCAAGCTCTTAACCGCTGCACCACTAGGGCTCCCTTATCATAAGAGTGGCTGAATTAAAATGCCAATTGAATTCCCAATTTCGAATGGTGTCTTAAGTTAAAGTGAGGGAATTGATTGGGAAGAAATAGGACCCTGAAACTTGGGATGAGTACATATAGGCAGATAATCAGGAAACTGGGGACATTGAGCCCCTAAATTTAGTTGAATCACTCCTGCAAACAGAACCAGCCCTCTTACTCCCATTTGAAAAGGTTACTCCATCTTTGTCTGCTAAGCCACCCATCATAGCTTCTACCCACATCTGATGAGATTAACCCAGCTCTGCCTGAAGAGTTTTTGTCTGAGATATTGTCTGGGGTGGCATCTGGGGCCTCGTCTAAGGCAGGTGCCTTACAAGACATTGCTGAATGTCCCCGGGACCCACCCCCCACCTATTTTTCTTCTAGACCTATAACTAAAGCCCCAGCAAGCACCAAGACGTGCAGTACAAATTATGACCCAGGAGGGGGTACACTACACTCTAAAATAACTGATTGATTTTTCTAATATATACAAACAGAAACTTGAGGAATATGTATACAAATGGCTATTAAGGCTGTGGGATAATGGTGTAAGGAACATAAAATTGTGTCATTTTGAGTTTACCGATATGGGCCTTCTAAGCACAGATACTTTGTTTAATGTTTCCACTCAAGAGGATAAAAAAGATCTAATTGTTTTGTTCACTGAAGTATGGATTAAGTGATGACCTACACTAAATCAAGCTGAAGTGCCATACCTGCCTTGGTATACTGTAGAAGAAAATATCCAAAGGCTTAGGGAAATTGGCATGGTAGAGTGGATTTATCAGGTTAGGCCCACAGACCCACCTATGGAGTGCCCAGAGGACACACCTTTTACCACAACACTAAAGAACAAATTTGTGAAGGCAGCTCCAACATCCCTGAAGTTGGCTGTGGTTGCTCTTTTATGTAAGTCATATTTGACAATGGGAACTGACCTAACTGATTTGACACCTAACTACAATGGGGCTGATCAGAGACCCCATGGTGATAGGGGCCAAATGGCAGTACTTAGTTGATTAAGACAAGATGCATATAGTTATTGTAACAGACAGCAAACTCAAAGCAGTAATCAGAATAGTCTGACTTGTATGGACTTATGGCATTGGCTACCTAGTCATGGTGTCTTAGGAGCAAAATAAATAGGAAATTTACTAAATATTTGCTTGATCTGTACAAGTATAAGAATTCTAGGTTTAACTTGAATCACTAGAATAGAGAGTCATGGCCTGTCTTAGGCTGGGTTTTCTAGAGAAGCAAAACCAGTGAAGCATATAAGTATATATATAGAGAGAGATTGATATCAAGGAAATGGCTCATGAGGTTGTAGAGTCTGGAACATTCCTAGTCTGTGAGTCAGGTTGGAGGTTTCTCCTGATTCACATAGCTGCAGGAGCTGGTGAGCCCAAGAACAGCAGGTCAGACAACAGGGCTCTGGCTCACAGGCTATGAAGATTACCAAATCCCAAGATTGGCAGGCAAGATGGCAGGTAAGCTGCTAGATCAATCCCAAGAACCTGAGGTCAGACTAACAGGAGCCAGCTGCAGGATCCAGAGTGAGCAAAAGCCCACGAACCTTGTAAAAAAGTCCATCTATATTGGATGCAGACCACACCCCCAGGGAAACTCCCCTTCAACTGAATGGCTACTCACAGCAGATTCCATCATGGAGGTGATCACATTACATCAAATGTAATCATGGAGGTGATCCCATCATTATATGACTGCCACACTACATCATAACTGCCAAACCACTGAGAATCATGGCCCAGCCGAGTTGACACACAACCTTAACGATTACATGGCCCCTCAATCAATTTCCAGACCTGAGCAAGTTTACAGACTCACAACCCCTTAACTAAAAGGGAGGCTGAGTCCCTTTGAGGAAGGACCTAACTGTGTTGCCAAAAATTTGTACTATTAACCTTTCCCCCATCCTTCTCCAAAGGGATTTGTGGCCTTTTCCAGGAGTGACTGTTCATTGAGGAAAAGGAAATAATCAGATTTCTGGGGGATTACTGGACACTGGCTCTGAAAAGACACTAATTCCAGGAGACCCAAATGTCACTGTGGCCCACAAGTCAGAGTAGGGCATATGAAAGTCAGTTATTAGTAGAGTCTTACCTTATGTCCATCTCACAGTGGGTTCAGTGGGTTTCTGACCCCATCCTGTAATGATTTCCCAGTTCCAGAATGGATAATTGCAGTAGACATACCCAGCAACTGGCATAACCCCTACAATGGATCTCTGACAGGTGGTGTAAGGGATATTATGGTAGGAAAAGCCCAGTGGAAACCATTAGAACTGCCCATACCTAGGAAAATAGTAAACCAAAAGCAATACCACATTCCTGGGAGGGGGAGTTACAGAGATTACTGCTGCCAATAAGGACTTGAAGAATGCAGGGGTAGTGATTCCCACCACATCCCCATTCAACTCACCTATTTGGCTATGTAAAAAACAGATGGATCTTGGAGACAGTGGATTATCATAAACTTAACCAGGTGATGACTCCAATTGCACTGCTGTTCCCAATATGGTTTCATGCTTGAACAAATTAATATATCTCCTGGTACCTGCTATGCAGCTATTGATCTGGCTGATGCCTTTCTCTCAATTCCAATTTCAAAGGAACACCAGAAGCAGTTTGCCTTCAGCTGGAAAGGCCAACAACACACCTTCACTGTCCTGCATCAGGAGTATATCAACTCTCCAGCCCTATGTCTTAATTTAGTATGCAGAGACCTCGATCACCTTTCCCTTCCACAAGACATCAAACTGGTTCATTGCATCGATGATGTTATGCTGATCAGACCTATTAAGGAAGAAATATCGGTGACTCTAGACTTATTGGTATGACATTTGTGTGCTAGAGGGCAGGAAATTAACCCACCAGAAATTCAGACACCTTTCACCTCAGTGAAATTTCTGTGTGCTCATTGGTGTGGGGCATGTCAAGATAGTCCTTCTAAAGTGAAGGTAAGTTGTTGCATCCTGTCCCTCCTACAACTAAAAAGGAGGCACAACACTTGGTGGGCCTCTTTGAATTTTGAAGGCAACATATCCCTCATTTGGGTGTGCTACTCTAGCCTATTTATCAAATGACTTGAAAGCTTCTAGTTTTGAGTTGGGCCCAGAAAAAGAGAAGGCTTTGCAACAGATTCAGGCCATTCAAGCTGCTTTGCTATTTGGGCCATATGATCTAGCTGACCGGGTGGTGCTTGAAGGGTCAGTGGCAGATAGAGATGCTTCTTGGAATCTTTGACAGGCCCCTGTTGGTGTATCACAGTGTAGACCCTTAGAATTTTGAAGCAAAGCCTTGCCATCCTCTGCAGATAACTACTCTCCTTTTGAGAAACAGCTTTGGGCTTGTTACTGAGCCTTAGTAGAGACTGAATGCTTAACCTTGGGCTATCAAGTCACCATGTAGCCTAAGCAACATGAACTGAATGTTGTCTGACCAACAGAGTCATAAAGTCACACGTGCACAGCAGCACTCCATCATTAAATGGAAGTGTTATATACAAGACCGGATTCGAGGACTTGAATGCGTAAGTAAGTTGCATGAGTAAGTGGCCTAAATACCCATCATCTCCACTTCTGTCACATTACCTTCCCTCTCCCAGTCTGTACCTATGGCTTCATGAGGAATTCCTTATGATCAGTTGATTGAGGAAGAGAAAACTCATGCCAGGTTTACAGGTGGCTCTGCCCAATATGCAGGCACCACTTGGAAGTAGAGAGTGGTAGCACAGCAGCCCCTTTCTGGGACATTCCTGAATGACAGTGGTGGAGGGAAATCCTTCCAATGGGCAGAACTTCAAGCAGGGCACCTGGTCGTTCACTTTGCTTGAAAGGAAAAATGGCCAGATGTGTGGTTGTATACTGATTCATGGGCTGTCACCAATGGTTTGGTTGGATGGTCAGGGACTTGGAAGGAACATGATTGGAAAATTGGTGACAAGGAGGTATAGAGAAAAGGTATGTGGATAGGCCTCTCTGAATGGCCCAAAGAAGTGAAGATATTTGAGTCTCATGTGAATGCTCGCCAGAGGGTGACTTCAGCAGAGGAGGATTTTAACAATCAAGTGGACAGAATGATGTGTTCTGTGGAAACTGGTCATCCTGTTTCCCCAGCCATTCCCATCATTGCCCAGTGGGCTTATGAACAAAGTGGCCATGGTGTCAGGGATGGAGGTTATGCATGGGATCAGCAACATGGACTTCCACTCGCCAAGGCTGACTTGGCTACAACCACTTCTGAGGGTCCAGTCTGCCAGCAGCAGAGACCAACACAGAGTCCCAATATGGCACCGTTACTCTACGTGATCAGTCAGCCACCTGGTGGCAGGTTGATTACATTGGACTGCTTGCATCATGAAAAGGGCAGTGTTTTGTTCTCACTGGAATAGACACTTACTCTGGATATAGATTTACCTTCCCTGCATGCAATATTTCTGCCAAAACTTCCATCCATGGACTTATTGAATGCTTCATCCACTGTCATGGTATCACACACATATTACCTCGGACCCGGGGACTCATTTCATAATAAACGAAGTGCAGAAATGGGCCCATGCTCATGGAATCCACTGGTCTTACTATGTTCCCTGTGATCCTGAAGCTGCTGGCTTGATGGGACAATGGAATGGCCTTCTAAAGACACAATTACAGCACCAGCTAGGTGGTAATACCATGCAGGGTTGGGGCAATGTTCTCCAGGAGGCTGTATATACTCTAAACCAGCATCCAGTATATGGTGCAGTTTCTCCCATATCCAGAATTCATGGGTCCAGCAACACAAAGGGTGGAAATGGGAACCGCTCACTATTACCTCTAGTCACCCACTCAAAAAATGTTTGCTTCCCATCCCCACAATCCTATGCTCTACAGTTCTAGAAGTCTTAGTTCCAAAGGAAGGAATGCTCCCACCTTGAGACACAACACTGATTCCACTGAACTGAACATTAAGAATGTCACCCAGACAGTTTGGCCTCCTCATGACTCTGGGTAAATAGGCAAAGAAGGCAATTACCATACCGGCTGGTGTGATTGATCCTGATTACCAAGGGAAAATTGAATTGATATTACATAATGAAGGTAAATAAGAGTATGTCTGGAATATAGGCGAACCCTTAGTGTGCCTTTTAGTACTAACATTCTTTGGGATTAAAATCAATGGAGAACTATAGAAACCCAATTCCAACATGACTACGAATGGCCCAGGCTCTTCAGAAATGAAGGTTTGGGTCACCCAACCAGGCAAAGAACCATGATCAGCTAAATTGCTTGCTGAGGGCATAGAAAACATGGAATGGGTGGTGGAAGAAGGTAGTTCTAAATACCAGTTATGACCACATGACCAATTGCAGAAACGAGTACTGTAATTGTTAAGAGTATTTCATACTTGTTTTATTATACATGTATTTGCACATATATAGAGCAAATATTTTTGTTTTCTTCCCTCCCTTGTCTCATGGCTTATAAAATATAAGATGTAAATGGGCTAGTGCTTTTTTTTGTTGTACACTTGTTAGTTGTATCATGTTAGGTGCAAGTATGACTTTATACTTGTCTTTATTCAGACAGTCAGAGATTGTGTACGGTTTAAGGAGATGTGTACAGGTGCCAAGTTGACAAGCAGTAGACTGTGATGTTTAACGTTGTGTATCAACTTGGCTAGGCCATGATTCTATTATGTAATTATTCTCCGTTTTGTGATCTGATATGAGGGGAGCTTCCTTGGGAGTGTAGCCTACATCCAATATATGTGGATGTTCTGGCCAAGCTCTCTCTCTCTCTCTTGATCCAGTACTCAGCTTCTCATCATCTGACCTCTGGTTCTTGTGATGTGAGCTAGCAGCCTCCCTCCTGACCTGCTGATTTTGAAATTCGCCGGTTCCTGCAGTCCCATGAACCAGCAGCTCCATAAGTTGTCAGCCCCTGCAACCATGTGAATCTCCTGAGATCTGACACCTGATCCACAGGTTTGAGACTTGCCAGCCTCCAGAATTGCATGAGCCATTTCCTTGAAATAAATCTTTCTGTATGTTTATATATATATACGCTTCACTGGTTTTGCTTCTCTAGAGAACCCAGCCTAGGACAGTTGGCTATATTATTTCTACATTATAGAGTTTATTAAGATTTTTTTTTAATGGCCTAATACATAGTTCCCCCAAGTGTCTTTCAGTTTGTCATACTGTGGGGAGTTGTGTGTTGCTGTGATGCTGGAAGCTATGCCACTGGTGTTCAAATACCAGCAGGGTCACCCATCGTGGACAGGTTTCAGCTGAGCTTCCAGACTAAGACAGAGTAGAAGAAGGACCCAGCAGTGCTGTGTTGAAAAGCAAATATGTCACTTTGAGGACTCAGGTGTGCCTAGCTCAAGCCATGGTGTTTTCAATCACTTCGTATGCATGTGAAATCTGGGTAATGAATAAGTAAGACAGAAGAAAAATTGATGCCTTTGAAGTGTGGTGTTGGCGAAGAATATGGAATATACCATAGGCTGCCAAAAGAATGAACAGTTCTATCTTGGAAGAGGTGCAACAAGCATGCTCCTTAGAAGCAAGGATGGCAAGACATCGTCTCACATACTTTGGACATGTTATCAGAAGGGATCAGTCCTTTGAGAAGAACATCATGTTTGGTAAAGTAGAAGGTCAGCAAAAAAGAGGAAGACCCTCAATGAGAAGGATTGGCACGGTAGCCGCAACAGTGGGCTCAAGCATAGCAACAAGTGTAAGAATGGCACAGGACCTGGCAGTGCTTGGTTCTACTGTGCATTGGGTCGCTACAAGTCAGCTGACTTGATGGCACCTAACAACAAAAACAATAACAACATATAGTTAATTTCTGGTGTGTAATTAAAAGTAATTGAAAGATGTGTTTTATCTTTTCAGGGGACACATTTAGAGATATATAATCAAAACATAACTTCCCTCATGTTTATTTCAGTATGGTTAAATATGTTTATATATATATTTTTAGTTGTGATGTTCTTACTTATTTTTGGTCCATTTGACTTTTCACTGGCTGTAGGACATAAATTAAAATTCCTTACTATTAAAATGTTTCCATCTATTTCTCCTAGTATCTTCTTTATTTCTGCTTTATGAATGTTGAAGAAGTTACATCTTTATTGTGAATGACAATCCTTTGCATTATAAAATTGTTTCTTGTTTCATTTAACACTTTTTGTCTTAAATTCTACTTTGTCTGAGATTAAGATTGTGACACCTACTGTATTATTGCTTGCATTTCTCTGGTAAACCTTTCATTATCCTATTATTTTGAAACTTTCTGAATCACATTGTTTTAGTTGTTTCTCACATTCAGCATAGAATTGAATATTGCTTTACGATTTGATCCAAAAACACTTTATTCTACTTATAAATGACAGATATATTTGATCTTAGTGCTATCATATTATTTTGTTATAGTTTCTGCTTTATAGAAAGTCACTCTGTGGTTCCATTTATTTGATTTATTCATGTGTATCTATACAGTGTGTGAATGTGTGTATTTCTTTTGACATATAAGGAGGTTTGTATATTTGTTCTAGTAGCTATCTTTATTATTATACCATCATGTAATATCTTTAATCTTCTATATATTTGGATTCTGTTATGAGCAATGATGAAATTAGAGTTACACTCCTTTACCTTCCCCCAACATTCTCCTTCATCACACAATTTTACTCAATAGTATTAACTTCCATTGTGTTTACTTTAATGCAGTTAAATATGTTTATACTTTTACTACTTAATTTGTCCGCTTTACCTAATATCCTTTAGTTTCCAGGATATTACAGATGATATAATCAACAAACTTACTTTACATTTGAACTTCTCTACCCCTTTCCAATGGTCTATGGGCCATTGTTTCTGAATTCAGCAGTGAAAGTGCAGACCGTGATCATTCTGAGGAAGGCAGGGGGAGATTAAGTACAGAATGCTCCACCAAATCCTCTTTAGGTTAGGGGTGGCCACGCGGGTTGTTTTACAGGATGAAATGTGAGCAAAAGTAACGTGCATCACTTCCAGGCAGAAGTTTTAAAAGCTGGTACATGATTTGCCGTGTTTCCTTTTGCTCGATACAGTACTCAGAAAGAACATTCAAAAGAAGGCTACATTTGCTTGTATCCCTCATGAAGAAGACATTGAGACGTAGACCCCTGCTGACCCACAACAGACATGTAGTGTGAGCAAGAACTAAACTTATGTTTGTTTAAGCTGTTGAGATTTGGGGATTGTAATTTAGCAGGATAGGCATAATGTAACCCATTTAATATAAAACTATGGAGTATATTAGGCTTGTTGAAGCTGAAGAAAGTTATAACAAGCCATGAGAGCCAAAATATGACCTTGACTGTATCTCACTTGAATTTGGAGACCATCTCAAGAATAGATTTGATGCACTGCACACCAATGACCCAAGACCAGACGAGTTGTGGGATGACATCAAGGACATCAGACATGAAGAAAGCAAAATGTCATTAAAAAGACAGAAAACAAAGAAAAGACCAAAATGGACATCAGAAGAGACTCTGAAACTTGCTCTTAAACATAGACTAGCTAAAGCAAATAAATGGAAGAAGTGATGAAATAAAAGAGCTAAACAGAAGATTTCAAAGGGCAGCTCGAGAAGACGAAGTAAAATACTATAATGAAATGTGCAAAGACTTGGAGTTAGAAAGCCAAAAGAGAAGAACACACTTGGCATTTCTCAAGCTGAAAGAAAAGGAGAGAAAACTCAAACCTCAAGTTGCAATATTGAAGAATTCTATATAAAAAAAAACACTTTTTTTTTAATTCTATATAGAAAATATTAAATGATGCAGGAGGCATCAAAAGAAGATGAAAGGCATACACAATTTCTGTTCCAAAAGAATTGGTTGATGTTCAACCATTTCAGGAGGTAGCATATGATCAAAAACCTATGGTACCAAAGGAAGAAGTCCAAGCTGCACTAAAGGAATTGGTAGAAAAAGAAGACTCCAGAAATTGATCGAATACCATTTGAGATGTTTCAACAAACAGATGCAGCACTGGAAGTCCTCACTTGTCTATATCAAGAAATTTGGAAGACAGCTACCTGGCCAACCGAGTGGTAGAGATCTTAATTGTGCTCATTCCAAAGAAAGGTGATCCAACAGAATGCAGAAATTATTGGACATTTATAACACACAAGTAAAATTTTGCTGAAAATCATTCAAAAGTGGCTACAGAATTACATTGAGAGGGAACTGCTAGAAATTCAAGCCAGATTCAGAAAAGGACATAAAATGAGGAATGTGATTGCTGATGTCAAATGGATCTTGGCTGAAAGTGGAGATAACCAGAAAGATGTTTACCTGTGTTTTATTGACTATGCAAAGGCATTCAGCAGTGTGGATCATAACAAATTATGGATAACATTGTGAAGAATGGGAATTCCATAACACTTAATTATGCTCATGAGAACCTGTACATAGACCAAGAGACAGAACAAGGGGATAAGACATGGTTTAAAATCAGGAAAGGTGTTCGTCAGGATACTATCTATTTGGCATACGTATTCAATCTGATGCTGAGCAAATAATCAGAGAAGCTTGACTGTTTGAAGAAGAATGGGGCATCAGAGTTGGAGGAAGACTCATTAACAACCTGCGTTATGCAGATGACACAATCTTATTTGCTGAAAATGAAGAGTATTTGAAGCAGTTTCTGATGAGGATCAAAGACTACAGCCTTCAGTATGGATTACATCTCAACATAAAGAAAACAAAAATCCTCACAACTAAACCAATAAGCAACATCATGATAAACGGAGAAAAAACCGAGATTGTCTTTTACTTGGATCCACAATCAATGACCATGGACGCAATAGTCAAGAAATCAAGGGACGCATTGCATTGGGCAAATTTGCTGGAAAAGACCTCTTCAAAGTGTTAAAAAGTAAAGACTTTAAGAAATAAGGTGCAAGTGACCCAAGCCATGGTGTTTTCAATCCCCTCATATGCATGCAAAAGCTGAACAATGAATAAAGAAAACAGAAGAAGAATTGATGCTTTTGAATTACGGTGTTGGCGAAGAATATTGAATATACCAGGGACTGCCAGAAGAACGAACAAATCTATACTGGAAGAAGTACAGACAGAGTGCTGTTTAGAAGCGAGGATGGCAAGACTTAGTCTCCCATACTTTGGGCAAGTTTTCAGGAGGGACCAGCCTCAATGAGATAGATTGACACAGTGGCTGCAACAATGGGCCCAAGCGTAACAACAACTGTGAGGAGGCACAGGGCTGGGCAGTTTTCCACTCTGTTGTACATAGGGTCGCTATGAGTCAGAAGCGACTTGATGGCACCTAACAACATAGTAGGCTTCAAGGTAGGTTGATTCAGCAGCTCAATGATGTCATCAAAAACCCAAATTTTTCCATTTTTCACTTTTGAGTTTAGCTTCTTACTGATAACAAGAGACATAACAGTTCTATGACTCATATTCAGACAGGAAAACAGCAAAAGTAAGAACAGGAACCATCTTGTCACTTAGGAGGAGGGACACTTCCCCTGAAACATTCCTGCAGACTGCCTTTTATACATCATTGCTTAGAATTGTGTCACATACCATTTCTGAACCAGTCACTGGCAAGTGGGGATGGAATTGCCATTGATAACTTAGCCTAATGATCTGGAATGAAATGGATGTGGGTGACAACCGAAATGACTTCTACTAATAGCCAATAATCTCTAGTATGTATATTAGTATGTATATATATTAAGGAACTATTAAAACTTTTTTTAAAATAGTCTAATAGTTGTACAAAATAGATTATAGAATTATCCTAATAAAAAACGTAATCTGGTTTTACTATTCCAGAGTCATTAATTTTTCCTAAATTCTTAAATTTTTTTGTTTGTTTAGTGCTCACTTAGGCAGCACACCTAAAGTATTTTTGATTTGATGATAGTTTCCATATTATGATTTATATATTTCTTGGGCCTTTTGTTTACAAGAATATCTACTTGAGAGAAAGGTAAAAATATGTAAAATCATAACCCAGGACAAGCAGTGCTGTGAGTGTATTTGTGTATTGGTACGTATCTGATAAAGACAACAAATCACATGACCCAAAGTTCACAGCTATCTGACCAACAACTCAGCTAAGGCCAGCTCTTTTGTTTTACTAGGCCAAAATAAATGCTAAAATATTTATTCTGGTCCGGACACCAATCAATAACCATACCATGTATGTTAACTCCTTGTCAGACACTGCTACTCCTGTTCAATTTATTTACTTGTAATAAATGGTAGATGATGTAACGATACTGGGTAATTTTCATAAGTTGATGACTTTAGATTTTGTATTGCTTGTAGTTAACTACATATCAACAATCATGAAGATGGCAAAAGACTAGGCAGCATTTTATTCTGTTACATACTGGTCACCAGGAGTCAACGATGACTTGATGGTAACTGAAAACAACAAAAAGTACTTGTTCTGCTATCTAAAGTGCAACATGGGCATTTAAAAATACACTATCTTTTCATCTTGATGATATCTCTTCCTTGAATAAAAGGCAATTTCTAGGGTCTTTCCTAACTTTAATGCACTAAATTTATTAGAATTTAACAAACAATTGGGAGAAATCAAGCACATCCAAACCAGACTGTAAGCTCTTTGAGGAAAAAAATCAAGTCTTGCAAACCACAATATCTGGTACACTGACTGTTCTTCTTGTTGTTAGGTGCCGTTGAGCCAGTTCTGACTCACACCAACCCCATGCACAACAGAACAAAACACTACCTGGTCCTGTGCCATTGTCACAATTGTTGCTATGCTTGAGCCCATTGTTGCAGCCACTGTGTCAATCCATCTCGTTGAGGGTCTTCCTCTTTTTCGCTGACTCTCTACTCTACCAAGCGTAACGTCCTTCTCCAGGGACTGATCCCTCCTGGCAACATGTCCAAAGTATGTGAGATTCAGTCTCACCATCTCTGCTTCCAGGGAGCATTCTGGCTGTACTTGATCCAAGACAGATTTGTTCATTCTTTTGGAAGTCCATGGTATATTCAATATTCTTCACCAACACCACAATTCAAAGGTGTCAATTCTTCAGTCTTCCTTATTCATTGTCCAGCTTTCGCATGCATATGAGGCGATTGAGAACACCATGGCTTGGGTCAGGCGCACCTTAGTCCTCAAGGTGACATCTTTGCTCTTTAACACTTTAAAGAGATCTCTTGCAGCCTATTTGCCCAATGCAATGCATCTTTTGATTTTTTGACTGCTGCTTCCATGGATGTTGATTGTGGATCTAAATAAAATGAAATCCTTAACAACCTCAGTCTTATCTCTGTTTATCATGATGTTGCTTATTGGTCCAGTTGTAAAGATTTTTGTTTTCTTTATGTTGAGGTATAATCTATATTGAAGGCTGTGGTCTTTGATCTTCATCAGTAAGTGCTTCGAGTCCTCTTCACTTTCAGCAAGCAACGTTGTGTCATCTGCATATCGCAGGTTGTTAACGAGTCTTCCTCCAATCCTGATGCCTCCTTCTCAGATAGTGTAGCTTCTCAGATTTTTTGGCTCAGCATACAGATTGAATGCAATACAACCCTAACACACACCTTTCCTGACTTTAAACCATCAGTATCCCCTTGTTCTGTTTGAATGACTGCCTCTTAATCCGTGTCAGATTCCTCATGAGCGTAATTAAGTGTTCCAGAATGCCCATTCTCTGCAATGTTATCCATAATTTGTTATGATCCACACAGTCAAATGTCTTAGCATAGTAAATAAAACACAAGTAAACTTCTTTCTGTTATTCTCTGTTTCCAGCCAGGCTCCATCTAACATCAGCAATGATATCCCTGGTTCCACGTCTTCTAAATCCAACTTGAATTCCTGTCAACTCCCTGTCTATACACTGCTGCTGCTGCGTTTGAATGATCTTCAGCAAAATTTTACTTTCATGTGATATTAATGATATTGCTCGATAATTTACATATTTGGTTGGATCACCTTTCTTGGGAATAGGCATGAATATGGATCTCTTCCAGTTGGCTGGCCAGGTAGTTGTCTTCCAAATTTTATGGGATAGAAGAGTGAGCACTTCCAGTGCTGTATCCATTTGTTGAAACATCTCAATTGGTGTACCGTCAATTCCCAGAGCCTCGTTTTTCGCCAATGCCTTCAGTGCAGGTTGGACTTCTTCCTTCAGTACCATCGGTTCCTGATCATATGTAACCTCCTGAAATGGTTGAACATTGACCAATTCTTTTTGACATAGTGACTCTGTGTATTCCTTCCACCTTCTTTTGATGATTCATGAGTCATTTAATATTTTCCCCATAGAATCCTTCAGTATTGTAACTAAAAGCTTGAATTTTTTCTTCAGTTCTTTCAGCTTGAAAAACACTGAGCATGTTCTTCCCTTTTGTTTTTCTATCTCCAGCTCTTTGCACGTCATTGTAATACTTTACTTTGTCTTCTCAAGCCATCCTTTGAAATCTTCTGTTTAGCTTTTTTGTCATCATTTCTTCCTTTTTCTTTAGCTACTAGATGTTCAAGAGCAAGTTTCAGAGTCCCTTCTGACATCCACTTAGGTCTTTTCTTTCTCTCCTGTCTTCTTAATGACCTCTTGGTTTCGTCATGTCTGATGTCCTTGATGTCATTCCACAACTCATCTTGTCTTCAGTCATTAATGTTCAATGCATCAAATCTATTCTTGACATGGTCTCTAAATTCAGGTGGGATATACTCAAGTTTGAACTTTGGCTCTCATCAACTTGTTCTAATTTTCTTCAATTTAACTTGAACTTGCATATGAGTAATTGGTGGTCTGATCCATACTCAGCCCCTGGCCTTGTTCTGACTGATGATATTGAGCTTCTCCTTCGTCTCTTTCCCTAGATGTAGTTGATTTGATTTCTGTGTATTCCATCTGGCAAGGTCCATGTGTATAGTCGGTGTTTATGTTGGCGAAAAAAGGTATTGGCAAAGAAGAAGTCATTGGTCTTGCAAAATTTTATCGTATGATCTCTGGCATCATTTCTATCACTAAGGCCATATTTTCCAACTACTGACCCTTCTTTGTTTCCAACTTTTGCATTCCAATCACCAGTAATTATCAGTGCACCCTGATTGTATGTTCGATCAGTTTCAGACTGCAGAAGTTGGTAAAAATCTTCAGTTTCTTCATCTCTGCCTCAGTGGTTGGTGGGTAAATTTGAACAATAGTTGTATTAACTGGTCTTCCTTGTGGGCATATGGATATTATCCTTTCACTGACAGCGTTGTACTTCAGGATAGATCTTGAAACATTCTTTTTGACAATGAATGCAATGCCATTGCTCTTCAAGTTGTCATTCCCGACATAGTAGACCATATGTTTGTCCAATTCAAAATGACCAATACCAGTCCATTTCAGCTCACTGATGCCCAGGATATTGAAGTTTATGCATTCCATTTCATTTTTGACAACTTCCTATTTTCCTAGATTTATACTTGGTACATTCCACGTTCTGATTATTAATGGATGTTTGTGGCTGTTTCTTCTCAGTTTGAGTCCTGCCACATCAGCAAATGAAGGCCCCGAAAGGCTGACTGCATCCATGTCATTAAGGTCAACTCCACTTTGAGGAGGCGGCTCTTCCCCAGTCGTCTTTTGAGTGCCTTCCAACCTGGGGGGCTCATCTTCCAGCACTGTATCAGGCAGTGTTCTACTCCTATTCATAAGGTTTTCACTGGATAATTCTTTTCAGAAGTAGACTGCCGGGTCCTTCTTCCTAGTCTGTCTTAGTCTGGAAGCTCAGTTGAAACCTGTCTGCCATGGGTGACCCTGCTGGTATATGAATACTGGTGGCATAGCTTCCAGCATCACAGCAACACACAAGCCCCCATAGCACGACAAACTGACAGATGCGTGGGGGGTGTGCTTACTAAATGGTAGAAATATACATTTCCCTTCTATACTGACTAACACTCAAGAAATACTTGTTGATAATTTTATGTAATGATAATCAGATTTTTCATAATTCACTACTTTTTATTGAAATAGCAATTCAGACTTGTCATTAAAAAAAATGAGGCAACTACTACCACCAAATTCTTTGTATCCTTACTATGGTATTGCATACATATAGGTATATGCCATTTATTGACAAGTAGGAATATACTCTACACAGTGTCTTGTACTTTTCGTTTTTCATTTGGTAAAATTTTAGAGATTATTCCCCCTCAGTGCATAAACCCTGGGTGGCGCAAACAGTTAAGCCCTCAACTACAAGCCAAAATGTTGGAAATTCAGTACCACCTAGAGATGCCTCGGAAGACAGTCCTGGCAATCTGTTTCCAGAAGTTCACAGCCTTGAAAACTCTACGGAGCAGTTCTATTCTGCAACACATGGGGTCTCCATGAGTCAGAATCTACTATATGGCAACTAACAACAACAATAAACCTCATTTTTTAAACATCTGCATTGGATCTTTTTGTATGAATGAGCCTTAATTTAACCTACTCATCCCATCCCACCCTACCCCCATTTATGTGGATTGAGGTTATTTCAGTATTTTGTTAATACAAGGTTGCCATGGGCATCTATTTTTGCACACTTATGCAAGTGTAGTGGCAGGAGAAATTTCTAGAAAGGAAATATGTACTTCCACCATTTTACATATCAACAATGTGGAAGAGTCAGATTTATCATAGTTAAAATGTTATCTGAGGATATACCCTCAAATGAATGACTATAAAAATATTTAATTTATTAGTAGGAAAAGATAAATGTTGTATTAACCCTGTCCTTGCATGAAAACACATCTCTGTTTTTTAATTCACCACTTTTTCTGGTGAGTTCAACCAGTTGACATTACCACAGAATGATTTATTCATGATTTCCAGAGCAATTTAATTAATTTTTTGGGTTTACACATATTTCATAGCCTTTCAAATAGGAGAGAAATAGCTGTTAAAAATAACAGAATAAATACCACCAGCAGAAATTTGTAACCAAAAAGAATGCAGTTAGAAAAATGTTTTCCAATTTTTCTCTGCATGTATTTTAAGACTCATCTCTCATTAACATCACGTTATTGTGTTTTAAAATGTTTCCTGGGTCCTTTGTGAAATACTGAAGGTTACTGAATGTATGACTTATTTTTGCAAATCAAATCTTTCTTTAAAATTCAACAAATTTTCAATGAGGTTTAATTAGGCAGAGAAGCTGTTCAGAACCCATTTTAAGATGTGAATGATAATTAGGAAACGTGAAAGAGTATTGTTACATTCTAAACAGTAAACAACCGACAGCTGATGATTTAACAAATTCTAAACGTTATCCCACAGCACAGAAAACTGAAGCTTTTTTTTTTTAAAGGCAAGTGTATTTTAAGTTAACGATTTACTCAGTCCATCTTCTCAAAAGGTAGTTTCACCAAAGACTACATCGACCATTGTAAGGGTCAAAGTTCGTGGAATTTTGAAGCTGGAAGAGACCTTACGTACTCTCCCATCCACCAGCTGATGAAGAAACTACCTTGGTCAATGTCATATTTGGTTACCAGTAGGCTGAACTAGGCCATAGTTCTCCTGGCTCTCTATCTAGGTCACTTTCTACAACATTCTGCTGCATCTCTATTAATATATAAAAACAAAGATACAACACTAATAAGTTTGCTATGGCACATTTCTTTTTTAATTGACATTTTAAAATCTTTTATACTGCCTATCACTGTAGTAAGTAATAGGGATACACCAATGAATCAGGAGAAAAATCTTTCTTTCCAACAATAGTCGATATTCTGTTGGGAAAACCACATACACGTGATTAGAATATACTCTAGGTCAGGAATGGGAAATCCTGCCAGGACTGATTAACCTTGCTGCCATGGACTTGTTAGGTGTGGTGACATGTCTGTCCCATGTTTGTCATCCCTTCCCTAAGATCTACCACACTTTATTTACGATGATAATCCCTTACACTTGTGTTGCCTTTTACAGATTTTAAAACACATACCCATTGCTGTATCTGATCATCACAATAACTCAGAAGGCAGTTATTATTATCTCCATTTTCCAATTAAGGAACCCATAGTGCAGAGAATGTGACTTGTCCAAAGCCTTACAGCCGGAAAATTATAGAACAGGGACCAGAACCCCAGGGTTCTGGCCTTTAGTACAATGAGTTGGTCATAGTGTTAAGCAACCTGAATTTCCCAAATTCCAAATATTTATTTTTCTGGGAATTCTAAGGTCACTTTAGAAGGGAGATCCTTCAGTGAAAGTTTGGGTAATCCAAATATCCAAATTATAGCCTGCTTTCTTTTTTTCTTGGAAAAGGAAAATAGTAGTGCCCAAAAATTCCATGGAAGTGCTTGTGGCTGTTAGTGAACTGTGAGGATGGCATTTTGTTAGAAGCATGAAACCACAGTCAGCTTTGAGTTCCTCCATTTGTTTGTTCCATCCCTTGTCATGCGGATAAGAAAACTTGAAAACAAAATATCACTGAATTAAATGTGTCAGGAGAAAAGTATACCAAAAAGTTACCTGTGGCTACCTCTGGGTAGTTGGATCACAAGTTAGTTAATTTTATTTTCTTTTTCTGTATTTTCCACATTTCCTACAGTAGTTTTTTAGTTATATATTACTTTCATAATCAGAAATATATCATCCATCTATGCCTATAAATGTATCTACATCTAGATATAGTTCCCAACCTATTCAAAAGAGAAAGGAATTCAAACTTTCTTATGCTGAATACTTGGGTAGACAGATATTTGTAAACTTCTCCCACAAATGAACATTCTTTCTAAAAAAATAAATCTCTAAGTAACTTAAAGAAATCATTCATTAATTTATTCATTCTTTAACAAATATTTATTGAACATCTACTATATGCCAGGCAGTTTTAAAGCACTGAACAGAACAGACAAAAATTCTTGCCTTCATAAACCTACCATTTAGAGGAGGAGACAGGCAAAAAAAAAAAAAAAAAACTAAGTTATTAAAAAAATTAGGTTATGTTAAATGGTGTTAAGTGATTAGAAAAAAAATAAAGCAGGGAAGGAGGATGGAATGCTTGGAATGGGGGTGGAAGGGCAATTTTAGGATAGAGCATTCAGGGAAGGCTTCACTGAAGAAGTGACCTGAAAGAAGTGAGTCAGTGAGTCATATGGGTTTTGGGAGCAAGAGAAATGCAGTTACAGCAGCAAGTGCAAAGCCATGGGGCAAGAGTATGCCTAACATGTTTTAGAAATATCAAGGCAGTGAGGGTGTCTAGAACAGAGTAAGCAACAGGGAAAGGAGTAGGAGGTGCTATCAAAAGAAGACATGAATAATCTGCCTTATGCTTTAGGATCGCTCTGGCCACTGTGGTGAGGATAGATTGAAGGCAAGGAAAGGAAGATGGAGGGAAAACAGATCCAGCAACTGTTGAAATATCTTGGCAAGTGGAGGTAGGGGTGGAGGTAGTGAGAAGTAGGTAAATTCTGGATACATTTTGAAGGTGAAGCCAAAGTATTTCTGATGGAGTCAATGAGAGTTGTAAGAGAAAGTAAGGAGTCAACGGTGGCTCAGAAGTTTATACCTTAGTGACAAAAATTGGGTTTGTCATTTTCTGATATAAGGAAGACTTTAGGAAAAGCAGATTCTAGGTAGACAAAATCAGGAGCTCATTTTTGCACATGCTAAGCTTGAGATACCTCTCATATATCAAAGCAGAAATGTTGATTTGACACCTGGACATATTTGTTGTGAGTTAAGGGGAGTGGTCAGAGCTAGAGATAATAAATTGGGAGTTATAAGCATGCTGATGCCATGTAAACCCATGAGATCAGATAGAGCACCAAAGGAGCAAGTGAGGATCGATAAGAACAGAGACCCAAGGAGCAAGCCCTGGGACTCACCTATATTCAGAAATCAGAGAAATGAAGAGAACGAAGAGAGAATGAACCCTGGAAGTCAAGTGAAAAAAGTGACTCAAGAAACAGGGCATGATACATTGGTGGTAAATCAAATGCAGCTGAGAACGATTGTGCTTAAGCCCAATTATTTCTTAGAAAAATTTGGCCAGTGTTTGATCCTGGGATTAACAACTGATGACACCTATGCCAGAGGAGAAAGGCATTTTAGAGGCCATGGTATGACGGAAAATGAAAGTCAGAAACACGAATCTGTTAACCAGTTCCACCACATATTGGCTCTGTAATCTAGAGAAAGTCATTTCACCATTTCCAGACTTGGTTCCTGTTCTTGTAAAATAGAATCAATATTAGCTACTGCATTCTGTCACCATGAGGAATAATGGAAATACAATCTTTATCGTTGTTGCTAACAATGTCGTTGCTGTTGTTTTGTAGCTGCTGTTGAGACAGCCCCTTACTCATGGCAACTCCACATACAACAGAACCACACGCAACAGAATGAAATGCTGCCCAGTCCTGCGCCATCTCCATGACGGGTGGAGATCAGGTTTGTAAGGTTTTCTTTGGTTTATTTTCAGAAGTACATCACCAAGTCTTTCTTCCTAATCCGTACAGCAGCTCCGTTGAAACCTGCTGAGCAACACAGTAATACACAAGCCTCCACTGACCGACGGGTGGTGGCTGTGCAAGAGGTGCATTGCCTGGCAATCAAATCCGCAACATGGGAGGTGAGAACTCTACCACTGAACCGCCAGTGCCTCGTTAACAAACAACAGGTGGTCAGTACATGTTAGTTTTCTTTTTTTCTTAAATAGTATAGTTGTTGGAGTCAGTGTAATGGAAAGAAATACAGGTAGACTATAGAATGTATCCTGAACTATATGAAATTGGCCCTTGGTAACCCAATTCCAGGAGTCCCTGAGTGGTGTAAATGGTTAAGCGCTCGACTACTAGTTAGAAAGTTTGGTTGTTCGAACCCACCTAGAGGCACCTTGAGAGGCAGGCCTAGTGATCTGCTTCCAAAAGGTCACAGCTTTGAAAACCCTATGGAGCAGTTCTCCTCTGCACACGTGGGGTTGCCAAGACTTAGAATCTACCCCATGGGAACTAAAAACAATGACAACAACCCAATCTCCCATTTCTCCCTCTTTCTAATCACTCAGGTGCCAAATACGGGTTCCTTGTTAAACTGTTAAATGGCCTTCTCGAACTAGAAACCCCAAATTGAGGAACATTCTCTGAAATAACTGGCCTGTGTTCTCCAAATTTTTAACGTTATGAAAGCAAAGAAAGGTTCAAGAACTGTTCCAGATTCAAGCAGAATAAAAAGGCATGACAACTAAATACAATATGTGGTCCTGAACTGGATTCTGTACTGATTGGACTGGGGGCAGGGAGCAGGGAATACCATAAAACCTGCTGTTGTTGAGTCTATTCAGGCTCATAGTGACCCTATAGGACACAGTAGAACTGCCCCATAGGGTTTCTAAGGCTGTAAATCTTAAGGAAAGAGACTGCCACATATTTCTCCCTGTGGAGTGGCTGGTGGGTTGGAACCGCTGACGTTTCAGTTAGCAGCCAAGCACTTACATAACCACTGCCCCACCAGGGCTCCTCTGGAATGCTATAAAGAACATAATTGAGGCAATAAACAAAACTGGAATATGGACTATATATTAGAATATATTATCAAACGTGGACAATGCAGCTAAAATTTAGGACCTTACTTGCCTTCTGATATTTAAGAAAATAGTTCTGACACTCCAATTTCCTGGCCTCTGCAAATCCAGAGCTTCCCAAGATTTCTGCTAATTTCTGATTTTATGATCCTGTTTTCTCTGCCTCCATCATTTGGAGCTACCTTGTTTTTGTCTAGAGTTACTCTGCCACTTTCCAGAAGGAATCCCAGCACACTCTTGACTTAGAATTAAGAGTAACTTAAGTGAGGACTTGAAGAGTGGTGGAAACACCTCGCAAGCATTGCTAAGTCCCCCACCATCTCCCTCTCTCACATCTGTGCCTCCCAAAAAGGTGTACTCCCACCTAGGGACCCTGTGGCTATGTGCATACCCTCAGGAGTGGTCAAATGCTCCCCTGCAATTGTGTCTCTTTAGTGGAGCAGCTGGGCCAGGCCAACCTCTCTGCTCCAAGCCCCCTTGGAATTCTGGTGAATAAAGTACTGGTCAATAAAAGTTTCGTTTACAAACCATAATTGTGGTTTGTAAATGAAACATTCGAACAGGCACAATTGTGGCAGGATGTTGGACTGATTCTTGGAAGCCAATAGGTCTTTGAGTAATCAAAACACTCCAAACTCCTGGATCCCTCCCGTCTCTTTCCTCTCACCTCACCTCCTCCTTTAAGACTTGAGTCTGGGGTCACGTCCTCCTAGACTCCTTTTCTGTCTCCCTTTTCCAGGCCGATCATCTTTGTCAATAAGTATTTGTTGAAACCACTCAAGTAAATGAGGTGGTCCAAAGGGTCTGTGAAATACAGAGCAATAACTAACAGTAATAATAGCAGTGATTAGAGGTATAGGCTATAGGGCTCAATTGCCAGAATTCAATCCCACATCCCCTACTTAGTAGTTCTATCATCCAGACATTTGCAAGACCGAGAAAAAGAGAAAGAGAATTGTACTAATTCCTTTGCATATTGTGGTAAATCATTTTTATTTATTTTCACAAAAATAAGGGAGTGTAAGATAAGCAGGGTTCCTGTGTGCTGCAAATGGTTAAGGCATTCGGCTGCTCACAAAGACATTGGAAGTTCAGGCCAACCTAGGAGTGCCTCAGAAGAAAGTCCTGGTTGGTGATCTACATCCAAAAAACTGAAAGCCCTGTGGAGCCCAGCTCTGCTCTGACACTCAGGGTGTCACCGCGAGTCAGAATCGACTGGATCGCAACCGGTTTAAGGTAGGCAGGGGAAGTTCGTAACAAAGGCTAAGTGGTTTTCCAATGAATTGCTGGCCTTGTTTCTCATCCTTAAGCATTCTATACCTTTCTTTCCTCCTTTTTCCAGCTATTGCCATTGACCAAAACGTTTGTACTTCTCTCATCAGACCAGAAAAATGGTCACAAAAGGTCTTTAAGGACCTTTCTTGGAAGGAAGCTTATAGCTAATTAAAATCCAAAGGAGGAAAGTAATATTAACCTCCCAGTAGACATCTGTCCTTTCCTCCTAAGCTGTGGAAGCCACATGTCACAACAAGTGTGGTAGCTAGAATTAAAAAAAAAAAAAAAACTCGCTTTATGGTCCCCCCAAAACATCCTTGTTCTCATCATTGAAATCTGTGAATATGTTACCTTATATGGCAAAAAGGACTTGCAGATATGATCATGTTAATGATATTGAGAGAGAAAATTATCCTGGATTATCTGGGTGCCCAGTGTAATCACAAAGGAGGCAAGAGAGAGTCAGAGAAATTTAAAGATGCTATGCTGCTGGCTTTGAAGATGAAAGAAGTGGCCATAAATTGTGAAATACAGGTGGCCTCTAAATACTGGAAGAGGGTAGGAAATGAATTCTCCCCTGGAGCCTCCAGAGGGAACACAGCCCTGCCAACACTTTGCTTTTACCCCCATGAAACCCGTTTTGGACTTCTGACATCCAGAATTGTAAGATAATAAATTTGTGTTGCTTTAAGTACTAAATTTATGGTGATTTGTTATAGCAGCAGTAGGAAACTAATACACCAAGTTGCCTATGTTATTTTCTTCTCGTACTTATCACTAGCTGAAACTATATTGGTCAATTTATTTGTGTGTTAGTTGTCTCCTCACTGTTTGGCTGCTTTTCCCAGAGGAGGTATATCCCCAGCCTGAGCCCATTGCCTATCATGCTGCAGAGATTCAGTAAATATTTTCTGAGTAAATGAATTAATAATAATGTTGCTGAGATATTTTGATACTAGTCAATAACACAAGAGATCACAAACACAGTACTCATTCTCCTATGTTCATAGGAATCTACTGTGTGCCAGGAACCTTGGGAGGTGCTGAGATCCAAGAGATCTCAATCCAATAACATAAAATAACAGTGCAATGTTGACCATATTTCTGAAAGTTTACTAAACATGAGATTGCTTTTGAGCAATTAAAATGCAAATTGTGTTCAATATTTTGGAAATCATGGGTATAGTGCTTAAGACCACAGGCTATGAAATCAAGGGATTTATATACCAATTCTGACTCTGCTACTACTTCGCCCCATGGTGACCTGGGCTGAGTCACTTAATTTCTCTGGATCTTATTTCCTCATCAGTAAAATGGGGATAACGAGACCCATGCCACAAGGTTGTTGTGAGAATTAAATGAGAAAAATACATACAAAAGCCTTATTATAATGCCTAGCACAAAATAATAGCCCAATAAATGGTGACTTAGAGTGTGTGATTCATTTTTCAATATTTAGAGGCAATTTTTATGAAACTAGATGGTTTCCCAACCTTCCCTCACCAGGAGCCACTGGAGCTGAGTTATCTTATTTTGAAAGCCTCGCTTCCCACATATCCCCACTCCTCTTCCCATTCCCAAATCCATAATTTCTACTCAGTGTTCAAATGATTTGCCAAACCAGATTCTGTCAGCTAGGGTTTCCCTTTGCCTATTTTTCTTCAAGGGATGGACCCCAGCCAGAAAAAAAGGTTTTGGAGGTTACTTGGGAGCCTCTCCAACAGCAAAACACAAATGTGGATTTGGGGCACCGTAAGAAGGCAGAAATATGAGGACAAAATGATTCTTTCTTTGTGGTCAAGATGAATGAGCTACAGTTGTTAGGGCAATTTTTTTTGTCTACGTTCTTTTTCTTTTTTTTTTTTTAACACTATCCATCAGCATAAAATCCCTCATTGTTCATTTTCCACTGAACCTTTCTCAGTACAATGCTCACTGTTTTCTTTCCAACACATCACTGCCAGGCTGATTGGAAAGGCAGTCATTCTTTACCTCTCAATGGTTAAATTGTGAAGCCATACATATATACCAGACTTTCTCTTCAACACATAAAAATGCTTTGTCTTACTTCTTTTCCATGTAGCTCAACACACACACACAAAAACGTACATATCATATTCTGAGTTGTCACCAGCTAATGGAGGGACTAATCAAGACTGATCAAGTCCCTTGATGGTTTGGGAGCTTAAATGTTGGCTGATTATAATATGGGAGCAGGTGTATCTCTTCTTTGTTTCTTGAATATAAAGAAATCAAGCAGCAGTGCCAGTCCTGAAGCCAGAGTTGTGGAATGGGAGTTATCATTGGTGATGTCCCCATATGCTAGAGTCTTTCAGAACGCCCGACCTTTCCACTGGGCAAAGGATTCTTCCTATTAAATGAACAGTCCCAGCAAATGTGTCATCTCTCCCCCATTTATTAAGGCAGCTACCCAGGAATCTACAGCAGGATCATTTTCCTTGAGAGGTGGGAAATTCTAGGAGAGCAGTCTGTAAAGCCCTGCTGGAAGAATAGACTCCTTGGAGAGCTGGTATAATATGTGATGGGCAGTGGCTGGGCCTGCTGTTAACCAAAACACATCCTCCCCTGGAGCCCACAGTGGCTACTGAGCCAGCCTTTCTGGCTTGCCTGCTGAGACCCACATTGGACCTCTGTAGGTTTTAGGCATGATGTAATTCCTGTGCCCTGAGAATGTAACAAAAGCCTACTTTAAACCCTTCTAAAAAAAGTCAGGCTGTTTAACAATAGGATCTTCCATCTGAGGTGTGTGAATGAGTGTCAGCCTCCTTCATTTGGAAACATGTTTGCTGTTGTTGGGTGCCATTGAGTCATCTTCGACTGATAGCAACCTCATGTGAGTAGAACTGCCTCATAGGATTTTCTAAGCTGTAATCAATACGGAAGCAGATCTCCAGGTCAGATCGTTAGGTGTTTCTTCTGTGGAGCTGCTGGTTGGGTTCAAACCACCAACCTTTCCATTAGCGGCCAAGCACTTAACCTTTGTACCACCAAAAACCCGGGTTCCTTATTTAGAAATATAAACCATGGCATATGTTTTGCCAAGTACATAAGTGTGTGTGAACACTGGAATCTGTCCCTATCTTAGGCTACGAAATTCATCTTAACTGTTTATTGAAAGACTCCTGTGTGTATAGCCCTGTGCATTAAACCAAAAGAAAAACAAACCCGTTGCCATAGAGTCAATTCCGACTCACAGCAACCCTATAGGACTGCCCTATAGGGTTTCCAAGGAGTGGCTGCTGGTTTTGAACTGCCGACCTTTTGGTTAGCAGCTGTAGCTCTTAACCACTATGCTACCAGGGTTTCCATGACCCTTATTACCAAAACCAAACCCAGTGCCGTCGAGTCGATACCGACTCATAGCAACCCTATAGGACAGAGTAGAACTGCCCCATAGAGTTTCCAAGGAGCGCCTGGTGGATTTGAACTGCCAACCCTTTGGTTAGCAGCCGTAGCACTTAACCACTACACCACCAGGGTTTCCGTGACCCTTATTAAAAAATAATAATTTTTTTTTTTTAGTAGGTGGTAAATACAGAAATGAGTAATCAAGTCAGAAAGAAAGGTAATTCATGTGTATAGAGTTTATTCTAAGTACCTGCCTTTTTTTTTTTTTTTTGGTTATTATTTCTACAACAACCCTGAGAGGCTGTGTAGCTGCTAGATTAGGGGTGCAGTTGAATGTAATGTTGAAACAAAATGCTGTGACTTAAATGAAGTAGAAAGTTCTTTCTTTCTCATGTAAGAGTACAGAGGTAAGTGGTCCAGGGCTAGCATGTGGCTTTGTTTCAGGGACCCAGACACTTTCTATTTTGTTGCTCAGCCATCCCTAGCATGTTGCTCTATGCGTATGGTGCAAGATGGTTTTCCATCCATCTATGTTCCATCCCTTTGCACACATTATTTCTGCTCAGAATCTATTTGCCACAGGTTAGCCTCAATGACCATACCAAGCTGGGAAAACTATGGTTTTAGTATAGGCAACCACTAACACGAGGAAATTTATTTGCATGAGAGAAAATGGAAAAACATATTGTGGGACATAGGCAATTAACGTGATTCCCATTTGGGGGGTTGTGAAGCTGAGATTCATACAGGTTAAATAACCTTAAGGTCCAAAGGCTTTGCTACACTGTCCTGTCTCTCTAACGTTGTGTTATAGTTGTTTTAAGCTTTTGGCTAAGCTATTCCTGGTAGAAGGAAGCCCTGATTAGGCATTTCCACAATAAGTTCTATATCCTTTACGCAAAGGGAAATAAGGCTGTGATGAAAGATTTGTCTAAGGTAGAGAATTTAAGAGGCTCAAGAGCTCTCACTTAGCAAAGGAAAATGAGATTCTGGGTAAATAGAAAGTCTAACGGAAGTATGGGGAGAAGCCCCAGCAAACCAAACAGCCAGGCTGGTAAGGCTGGTGAGCCTGCCTACGAGAAGTCAAGGCACTGCCACCCCTCTCTCCTTTTAACTCTTTTCCTTGAAGGACAGGGTATGGTCCCCTCAGGGAGAGTGTGGAAGTCACGACAGAGAATAATCCAGAATATCACTGAAAGGCCTCAGCCAGCCCTTGCAAATCTTCTTTAGTTACTTGATGTGAGGAGGGATTGTCCCTGTTCTCTGTCAGTCTTTAACTATTGGCAAGGCTCGCCTACATCACCATTGAGAGGAAGTGGACTAAGCGATTAGGTAGCAAGAAAGGAGATCTCTGAAGTAGAAACTTGGAGATTATCTTGTAAAGAAATGTCTACTCCTCTTTTGAGATCTTTTAAAAAAAGAACACAAATAATACATTAATGCATTTTTTTAATTGTTTGCATAAATATATGTACCAATCTACATCCTCTGTTTTATGTTATTGGATAAACACTATACGTATTGCTGAATGACTTCCTATTAAAAAAAAAAAAAGTTTTATCTTAGATCACTTTTTACAAAAGAACACATAGGTCTACTTCCTTCATTTAATTCCTACACAGGCTTCCATAAAAAGGGAGCACCACAACCTGTCACCTATTGTTGATTATTTAGGTTACTTCCAGTACTGCTCTATTACACAGAGCTTTAATCCAAGTAGATTAAAGATATAAAATAGTTTTAAAGTGTAAGAAAATGATGAAGGAAAAACATTAACCTTTTAATATTGAAAATTTCAGACGCACAAAATACAAAATTTGTACCCTTAAAAATACTTAAAATGGCTAACATTTTGTTTTATCTATCTATATATTTTTCACTGCAATAAAATTAAAATTAAAAAAATTAAATAGGCATCTTTTTGGTCTACTAATTCCATATCTCAGAATTAATCTATGGATATGCTATATACAAGACTACAAAGATATAAATATACGGATTTTTTTTTTTTTACTGTGATTTAGGTAAAATTTACATAGCAAATTAGTTTCTAATTAAATAGTTAATACACAAATTGTTTTGTGACTTTGGTTGCCAACTTGCCATGTGTCACCACTCTCCCTTTCTCCACCCTATTTGTCTGTTGATGGGCACTTAGGTTGTTTCCATCTTTTTGCTATTGTGAATAATGCTGCAATGAACATGGGTGTGCATACATCTACTCATGCAATGGTCTTATTTCTCTAGGATATATTCCTAGGAGTGGAATAGCTGGATTGTATGGTATTTCTATTTCTAGCTTTTGAAGGATGCAACATATTGTTTTCCAAAATGGTTGTACCATTTTGCATTCCCACCAGCAGCGCGTAAGAATTCCAATCTCCCTGCAGCCTCTCCAATATTTGTTATTTTTTGTTTTTTGATTTGTGCAGGTAATGTTGGGGTAAGATGGCATCTCATTGTAGTTTTCATCTGCATTTCTCTAATGGCTAGTGGTTGCAAGCATTTCCTCATGTAACTGTTAGCTGCCTGAATGTCTTCTTTGGTGAAGTGTCTGCTCATATTCTTTACCCATTTTTTAATCAGATTATTTGTCTTTTTATTGTAGAGGTGTTGGATTTTTCTGCAGATTTTAGAGATTAGACCTTTGTCAGATTTGTCATGGGAAAAAATTTTTTTCCAAGTCTGTAGGTTCTCTTTTTACTCTTTTGGTGAGTCTTTTGATGAGCATAAGTGTATAATTCTTAGGAGATCCCATTTATCTAGCTTATCTTCTGTTTTTTTGTTGTTGTTGTTGTTAATTATGGTTTGTATGCTGTTTACACCATATACTAGGGCTCCTAGTATTGACCCTATTTTTTCTTTCTATGATCTTTATAGTTTGGGGTTTTATATTTAGCTCTTTGATCCATTTTGAATTATTTTTTGTGTATGGTATGACGTATGGGTCCTGTTTGTTTTTTTACAGCTGGACGTCCAGTTTTGCCAATATTAT
Organism: Elephas maximus indicus; assembly: GCF_024166365.1. Lineage (NCBI taxonomy): Eukaryota > Metazoa > Chordata > Mammalia > Proboscidea > Elephantidae > Elephas > Elephas maximus. The sequence continues at coordinate 66,387,565 of NC_064826.1, read as the reverse complement.
TTATTAAAAAAAATCAAAACTGTCTTTTCCGCATTTAATGGACTTTGGACCTTTGTCAAAGATCAAGCAGCCATAGGTAGATGAATTTACATTTGGGTTCTTGATTCTGTTCCACTGGTCAATGTGTCTGTTGTTGTATCGGTACCAGGCTGTTCTGACTACAATAGCCATGTAGTAAGTTCTGAAGTCAGGTAGTGTGAGGCTTCTTACTTTGTTTTTTTTTTGTCCCCCCCCCCCCCGCCCTTCAATAATGCTTTACTTATCCGGGGCCTCTTTCCTTTCCATATAAAGTTAATGACTAGTTTTTCCATCTCTTTAAAGAATGCTGTTAGTATTTGGATCAGGATTGCACTGAATATGTAGATTGCTTTGGGTAGAATTGACATTTTCACAACCTTGAGTGTACCTATCCATGATCATGGTATGGTTTTCCATTTATGGAAGTCTCTTTTGATTTCTTGCAGTAGTGTTTTGTAGTTTTCTTTGTATAGGTCTCTTACGTCTCTGGTTAGACTTATTCCTAAGCATTTTATTTTTTTAGGAGCTATTATAAATTATAAATGGTATTGCTTTGCTGCTTTCCTTTTCATAGCTCTCTCTATTGGCATATAGGAATCCAGGTGACTTTCGTATGTGTATCTTGTAAGGTATAATTTTTTGAAAAACAGATTTGTTGTTGTGGTTAGGTGCCATTGAGGGAGTTCCAACTCATAGCAAGCCCATGTACAACAGAAGAAAACACTGCCCAATCATGCATCATCCTCACAATCATTGTTATGCTTGAGCCCATTGTTGCAGCCATTGTGTTGCTCCATCTCATTGAGGGTCTTCCTCCTTTTCACTGACGCTCTACTTTACTAAGCATGATGTCCTTCTGCAGGGATTAGTCCCTGTTGATAACATGCCTATAGCACAAGAAACAAAGTCTCGCTATCCTTGCTTTTAAGGAGCATTCTGGCTGTAATCTTCCAAGGCGGATTTGTTCATTCTTTTAGTAGTCCATGGTATATTCAATATTCTTTGCCAACACTATAACAGCTTTATTATGATATAATTTCCATACCATAAAATTTTCTTATTTTAAGCATACAAGTCAGTAATTTTTAGTAAATTTACAGTTATACAATCATATTCAAAATCCAATTTTAGAACATTTCCATCACTCCAAAAAGACCCTTTATGCCCATTTATTTGCAGTCACTCCCTGTTCCTACCCCTAACCCAAGCAATCACTAATTTACTCTTTGTCTCTATAGATTTGCCTTTCTGGATATTTCATATAAATAGCAGTCTTTAGTTATAGTTGGGACATGCCCAACATTCAACAACAACATAATTCATCTTATACAAATGCTCTACTATCAGTTATGAACATGATTTAAAATTGTGCTCAGATTTAGCTTAAATCATCAAGAACACAGCTTTAATAAGGGAAGGATTGAAGGGTGTTAAATGGTATGTAAGAGAAATTGGTATTAACACATTTACAGATACTATATTTCTTCACAATTTAATAAGCAAAATCAGTTGAACTTTGTCACAGAGTAATGCTGTGCTACCGTTAGACATTCATAAGGTGATATAAAATTGATCTGTGTATTTTCAAAGCAGGAGGCATTGGTACTTTGGCAGAATCCTATTACGACGACAGTATTCCTATTATGCCAAATGTCTAATGTACACCTAATGATTGTATTATACACAGAAAGCTGTTATGCACTGATTACCAACTGCTGTTTGTAATTTTTTAATGCATTTTTTCTGATGCTGAAAGAACGATGGAAAAGTCACAAGAGAGAGAAAATGGAAAAGAAAGTGATCCATAAACAATGGGGCTTCATATAGCTCCATGTGGCTACATCAAGCTTCACAATGTCTGAGAATTTCTGACAAGTTTTAGGAGCAAAGTAAATTTTGAGGCTTAAGAGCAACAAAGCAAACAGTAACCTTTCTATTTAATATGTACATGGGCTCCAGGGTTCTGCTAACACTTCATACCATCAGTCCTGTGCTGCTTAGGCCCGATGGCAACTGCTGAGCCTGCTAAAAAAATCAAAAATCATCTGTCACCCTAATCAATCAGATATCAATTTTCCTGTGTGGAAACTGCTGGTTTAAATGTTCAGAGCTCTTTTATATGTTCGTTATGATCTCATTATGTTTTCAAATATTTGAGAGTTTTAATAAGAAAGAAAATAAAAGGACCTGGTCTCTGAATAGAGAAGGTGTTATCAATACCAGCAAATTGAGCTACGATGTTAGGAATGCAGAAAGGCATACGGTATTTCCAAATGTGACCAGATCATGAAACTCTGCTACCTCCTTTCCATGTAGCTTTAGAAGGCAGCTATCCTGGAAGAAAAGCAAGAGAGTGGTAAGAATAATCAGGCCATGGGAAGGCAGGAAAGAGTAACGGTGGTATAATGGTTAAGCACTCAGCTTAACTGAAACCATCAGTGGCTCCACAGGAGAAAAGATCTGGTAGTCTGCGCCTGTAAAAAAATTGTCATCGAGTCAATTCCAACTCATAGTGACCCTATAGGACAAAGTAGAACTGCCCCATAGGGTTTCCAAGGTACAGCTGGTGGATTCAAACTGCCAGCCTTTTGGTTAGCAGCTGAATACAACCACTGCGCCACCAGGGCTCCCTGTAAATATCACAGCCTAGGAAACTCTATGTGGTAGTTCTACTCTGTCTATATGGTTGCTGTAGAGTCACTATGAGTCAGAATCATCTCAAAGGCACAGAACAACAGAAAGGTAAGTACAAACGTTAGAATTAGTTATTTTGATGCCTAATTGTCCTGTTTTAAACTTCTCTGAGGTTTCAAGGCTTCAACCAATACAAATAGGCAACTGTGGCCATTTATGATTTTAATGGGAGGAAGAAAGTTTAAAATTCTAGATTGCAATTAATTAATTTCTTCATTAATTCAACAAATAATTCTTGAAGGCTTATGTGGGCATTGTTCCAGCAAATTGTGGTACTAGTGAACAAGAAGAAAAGGCCCCTGAACTATACTAGAGCTTAGTGGGGGCAAATGTAAAATACAAGGAAAGCTTTAAATGAACAAGAGAATTTCTGATAGTGATATGTCCTACAAGGAAAAAAAAAAAATGAAGCAAGGTGAGGATAGAGTGACTGGGGATGGAATGATGCTACTTTTTGAGGGGAATCAAGAAATAATGAATGACACCAGAATGATTAGAAGGAAGTAGCCAAACTAAGACCTAGGAGAAAACATTTCTACTAGAGAATATGTTCTTTAAAACGCCTGATGGTGAGAAATAGATTGGCATTGCGAAGAAACAGAAAGAAGGCTCTTGTGACAGAGTTTAGTAAGGGGGGAAAGCCAGGAGATGAGAAAGAAAAATTAGGGCCTCGTAGGTAGTAATCTGAGTCAACTAGATGGCAGCTATCTATCTATCTGTCTGTCTGTCTACCCTGGTAGTGCAGTGGGTAAGTGCTTGGTTGCTAACTGAAAAGTTGGCAGTTCGAACCCACAAGCTGCTCTGCGGGAGAAAGATGTGGCAGCCTGTTCCTGTAAAAATTTACAGCCTTGGAAACCCTATGGGACAGTTCTCCAACAAGGTCCCTATGAGCCAGAACTGACTCAGCAGCAACAGGTGGTGGACCTCTCTATCCGCTGTAGTGAACCCAGACCATGGGCTATAGTGAGGAGTGTGAATTTTAGCCTAAGTACAAAGGGAAATCATTGGAGGATTTTAAGCAGTGTAGTCACATGATCCAATTTATGATTTGAAAGGTAATCTTGGTGACTGCATGGAGAATGGATTAAGACTGAGTTAAAAACGGAAGCATGGAGATGAGGTATGAGGCTAAAGCGATAGTCCAGGTGCGAGACGATGGTGCTTTGGAATGAAATGGTGCTGATGGAAGGAAGTGGAAGAATTAATGGCAATGGAGAGTAAAGATTAGGAATATTTCAAAGCACCTTAAAAGATCTTTTTCTTTAATTTATAGCCCGAATTAAATCTAATACCTTATGGCTTTTTTCATAGCATATCAATTGATTAATATATATTTTTAAAGCGAGCATATATTTTTATAGAAAGAAAGTAAATAATTGGGAATACTAAATCTACAAAGCTATGTGGTCTCTGAGAGTCTCTGCATGGTGCAAACAACAGGCTTGGCTGCTAAATGAAAAGTTGGAGGTTTGAGTCCACCCAGAGTTGCCTTGGAAGAAAGGCCTGGCCATCTACTCCTAAAAAAATCAGTCACTGAAAAACCCTATGTAGCACAGTTCTACTCTGACACGCATAGTGTCTCCATGAGTTGGAGTTGACTCCATGGCAACTGGATATGTGATCTCCTGGCTACACAGTTTCACAGTTCAATCCGGAACAGTGACAACTATATAAATGGCATATATAAGTCCTTAGAGAAATATTTGGCAATTAATAGAATGTGCCTAAATAATTCAACTCTGCTTCAAAGCCCTAAATGTCATACTACTCCTTCAAATATGATGGAAGGCAATTCAGTTCAACAGTTGGGAATGTAAAATTAAATAAACCACAGACTTTGCTTATAAGGACTACAGTCTTCGCAGATTATATTTTGTAATAATCATGATGATGATTCAAGGGAGCTTGTATAGGGTTAATTCCTAATTTCCTTCTTTATTCCAGGTAAATCCCCTAATAGAAAATTACAGTTTTAGTCACAGAACTGTTATAAGGCAATTCCTAAGCTAGTGTCTGGGGAGCACCTGCTACGGTTGTTAATAGATATGCTGTTTCATCATCAAATAAGTTTAAGAAATGTGGAGTAAAACAGTGTTCAGCAGATTTGACTTTATTGCAAAACTGCTCAGTCTTTAAAATAAAATGTGTGTTGTGTTGTTGTTGTTAGGTGCCATCAAGTCATTCTCATAGAAAGAAAACAAATAAAAGATAATATTAAATCTTCTTAGCTATGTAATCTCCAAAGCTTATGGTGACCCCATAGAACTGCCCCACAAATTTTCTTACCTGTAACCTTTACAGAAGCAGATCTTTCTTCTGCAAAGCTGGTGGGTTGGTTGAAACCACCAACCTTTCAGTTACAGCCTTTTGGCTAGCAGCCAAGTCCCTAACCGTTGCTCCACTGTGAAACCCCCGAAAAAGTATATAATATACACCCTTACATAGTATTACAACATTTTTTCTCAAGGCATCCCTTTAAACATTCATCCAATGTTTCAAAGGACCCCGTTTGAGAAATGTTACTTTACACTGTCTCTTTCCCTTATCCACCTGCACCACGCCCAACTCTTAGGAACCAAATTCTAGGTTCCTCTACTTCCTGGCCATCCTGTGTCATGGCCCCTCTGTTCTTAAGGCCCTAGGAGCTTGGTTCTCTTTTCTCTTTCATGAGTCACCTTTCTTTAAAAGCTTGGATTCTTAGGACAAGTTTCTGACCTTCACAAGTTATATATAACCTGCTTGCTGGATTGATCAATTCTCATTGCATTATTGGGCTTGAATGAACTCCTTTCTGGAAGCATATGGTGGATCCATCTGTGTAGGACTAGTCTGACTAAGGAAATTACCCATATTCTCCCACACTGACTCATGAAGAACATAACCTCTTAGATAAAGAAATATCATCTAAGGTGCCACTCCCCAAACTTAATGGTGCGTCAGAGTCATCTGAGGAATGTTACAATAACACAACTTCCCTTGCCCTACCTTAGGCCTAACTGAATCAGAAAAGAAGATTCCAAAGGAATTCTAATGCAGTTAGATCTTAGGCACACTAATTTGACTTTTTGCTGCCTCAAATTTAGGAATAGAGCTAAGTTTAATAATAAAATATCTTACATTTGTTTATTGTTTTACAGATTTAAATTTTTGTTTTTCTTCAAACATCTCCAAAAAATCTCTGAGAGATAGGCAGAATGGATATTATAATTCCTATTCTGTGTATGATATCTATAAAATGACTGGATGTTGCAGATAAATAGCAAACAAGCCAAGGACCCTGACTTCACAGAGCTGAAGGGAAGAGAGACAAGCAGTAACAGTAAGACATGGAAAGAGCTATGATAAGATATAGAAAGAAGCACAGGGTTTAATGAGAGCACAGAGCAGGGGCAGCTAACCTAGTATGGAGTGCTCAGACAGGCTTCAGATTCAAAAGATGAGTAGAAATTATAAGTTAGAGAGGAGGGTGGTCCCTATGGTACCAACAAAATTTAGGAAGGGATCAAGGCAAGATAGTACAAGAAGAATATAAGAAACTGAAATTAGTTCAGCTTGGCTGAAGCAGAGGTTGCAGGAAGGACAGTGGCGAAAAATGAGGTTGAAGTTGTAGGCAGGAACCAGTAACCTATATTAAGGTCTTGGAACTTTATCTAAAGACAATGGGGAGCTACTAAAATATTCTTAACAAGAGAGTGACCTGATGAGATCTGAGTCTCCCAAGGCTCACTTTGGGTGCAGGGTGGAAAATGATGGGGAAGGGAGTGAGGCTGGAGGCAGGGAGAAGAGTTAAAAGACTATCAGAATTCCAGAGCAGAGGTGATCATGCCTGCACTACCACAGCGATATTTACACATAGAAGAGATATTTATATGGTGGAATGGACAGTATTTGAATCTACAGTAACTGAATGACTGCGGAGGGTAAGAAGATAGGAGGGTCAAAGACAACCCCCAGGTTTTGATTAGGCAACTTGGTAGCTGGTGGTGCCATTCATTAACATAGAGATAAGTACAGAAAGAGATAGTTGGAATAGTGTCTAATATGGACATATTAAATTTCTATTTTTGAATATGAATGCCCAGAAGTCGGATACATAAATAAGTATTGTTAGTCTGAAACTCAGGAAGAGAGATCGGGAAGGAGGTAAAGAGTTGATGGTCAGACACTGAAGCCATGAGAGTAGATGAGATAAGAAGATGGGGAAATTGAGACCCAGAGAGGGTAAAAATATCACAAAGATAGTATTATTGGAACTGAGGTCATAACCCAGGGCTTCTGACTCTTGTGTATAATGGGTTTTGCTTTTGTTTTTATTGTGGTAAGTATATACATACATACACACACTGACACACACATATCGATAGATAGAAATAGATATAGTTACATAGCAAAAACCAAAAACAAACCAATTTTGACACATAGTGACCCTATAGGACAGAGTAGAACTGCCCCATAGGGTTTCCAAGGAGCGGTTGGTGGATTTGAACTGCCAACACTTTGGTTAGCAGCTGAGCCCTTAACCACTGCATCAACAGGGCTCCATAGATATGTGTATATATGTTGTCGTTGGAAACCCTGGTGGCATAGTGGTTAAATGCTATGGCTGCTAAGAGGTCTGCAGTTCAAATCCACCAGGCACTCCTTGGAAACTCTATGAGGCAGTTCTCATTCTGTCCTATAGTGTTGCTATGAGTTGGAATTGATTCAACAGCAATGGGTTTGGCTTTTTTGGGTTCTTATATGTTGTTGTTATTGTTGCTAGGGGCCATCGGGTTAGTTCTGACTCAAACGGATCCTGTGTACAACAGAATGAAACACTGCCTGGTCCTGTGCCATCCTCACAATCATTGCTATGTCTGAGTTCATTGTTGCAGCCACTGCGTCAATCCATCTCATTGAGGGTCTTCTTCTCTTTCACTGACCCCCTACTTCACCAAGCATGATGTCCTTCTCCAGGGACTGGTCCCTCCCGATAACATTTCCAAAGTATGTGAGACTAATTCTCGCCGTCCTTGCTTCTAAGGGGCATTCTGGCTATAATTCTTCTGGCTGTCTATGGTATATTCAATATTCTTTGCCAACACCATAATTCAAATGCATCAATTCTTCTTCTGCCTTCTTTATTCGTTGTCCAGCTTTTGAATGCACATGAGGCAATTGAAAATACCATGGCTTGGGTCAGGCCCACCTTAGTCCTCAAAGTGACATCTTTGCTTTTTAACACTTTAAAGAGGTCTTTTGCAGCAGATTTGTCCAATGCAATACACTGTTTGATTGCTTGACTGCTGCTTCCATGGGTGTTGACTGTGGATTCAAGTAAAATGAAATCCTTAACAACATTAATTTTTTCTAGATTTATCATGGTGTTGCTTATTGGTCCAGTTGTGAGGATTTTTGTTTTCTTTATGTTGAGGTGCGGTCCATAATGAAGGCTGTGGTCTTTGATCGTCATCAGCAAGTGCTTAAAGTCCTTCGTTTTCAGCAAGAAATGTTGTGTCATCAGCATATTGCAGGTTATTAATACGTCTTCCTCCAATTCTGATGCCGTGTTTTTCTTCATGTAGTCCTGATTCTCAGATTATTTGCCCAGCATGCAAATTGAATAAGAATGGTGAAAGGATACAACCCTGAAGCACACCTTTCCTGCTTTTAAACCACATGGTATTCTCTTGTTCTGTTTGAACGACTACTGCCTAGTCTATGTACAGGTTCCTGATGGGCACAATTAAGTGTTCTGGAATTCCCATTCTTGAAAATGCTATCCATAATTTGCTACAATCCACAGAGTTGAAAGCCATTGCATAATCAATAAAACACAGATAAACATCCTTCTGGTATCCTTTGCTTTCAGTCAAGATCTATCTGACATCAGCAATGATGTCCTTCATTCCATGTCCTCTTCTGAATCTAGCGGAAATTTCTGACAGTTCCCTGTTGATGTACTGCTACAATTGTTTTAGAATTATCTTCAGCACAATTTGATTTGTGTGTGATATTAATGATATTGTTCAATAATTTCTGCATTCTAGTGGATCACCTGTCTTTGGAATGGGCACAAAAATGGATCTCTTCCAGTCATTTCACTAAACAGATGTCTTCCAAATTTCTTGGCATAGATGAGTGAGTGCTTCCAGCACTGCACCTGTTTGTTGAAACATCTCAGTTGGTAACCCATCAGTTGCTGGAGCTTTGGTTTTCACCAATGCCTTCAGTGCAGCTTGGACTTCTTCCTTTAGGACCATCAGTTCTTGATCATATGCTACCTCCTGAAATGGCTGGAAGTCAACCAATTCTTTTTGTTACGGGGATTCTGCATATTCCTTCCATCTCCTTTTGATGCTTCCTGTGTTGTACACTATTTTACCCATAGAATCCTTCAAAACTGCAACTTGAGGTTTGAATTTTTTTCTTCAGTTGTTTCAGCTTCAGAAATGCTGAATGTGTTCTTCCCTTTTGATTTTCTAACTCCAAATGTTTGCACATTTCATTGTAATATACTTTGTCTTCTTGAGCTGCCCTTTGAAATCTCCTGTTCAGCTCCTGTATTTCATCATTTCTTCCATTTGCTTTAGCTACTCTACATTCAAGAGCAAGTTTCATAGTCTCTTCTGACATCCATTTGGTCTTTTCTTTCTTTCCTGTCTTTTTAATGACCTTTAACTTTCTCCATGTATGACGTCCTTGATGTCATCCTACAACTCTTCTTGTCTTCAGTCATTAGTGTTTAATGTGTCAAATCAACTCTTGAGATGGTCTCTAAATGTAGGTGGGATATACTCAAGGTTGTATCTTGGATCTTGTGGACTTGTTTTAATATGCTTCAGCTTCAACTTGAGTTTGCATATAAGCAATTGAAAGTCTGTTCCACAGTCGGCCCTTGGCCTTGTTTTGGGTGATATTGAGATTTTCCATCATCTTTTTCCACAGATACAGTCAACTAATTCCTGTGTGTTCTCTCTGATGAAGTTCTACTTGTATAGTTGTCATTTATGTTGTTGTAAAAAGGTATTTGCAACAAGTAAAGTCATTGGTCTTGCAAAATTCTATCATTTGATCTCCGGCCTTGCTTCTATCACAAAGGCCATATTTCCCGACCACAGTTCCTTCTTCTTTGTTTCAACTTTTGCATTCCAATCACCAATCTTGGTTGCATTTTTTATCCATTTCAGTCTGCAGAAGTTGGTAAAAATCTTCAATTTCCTCATCTTTGGCATTAGTGGTTGGTGTGTAAACATGAATAATAGTCATATTAACTGGTCTTCCTTGTAGGTGTGGGGGTATTATCCAATCATTGACACCATTGTACTTCAGGATAGATCTTGAAATGTTCTTTTTGATGACGAATGGGACACCATTCCTCTTCAATTTGTCATTCCTAGCATAGTATAGTATACCATGTTATTATCCCATTCAAAATGGCCAATACCAGTCCATTTCAGTTCACTAATGCCTAAGATGTTGGTCATTACGCGTTCCACTTCATTTTTGACAACTTCCAATTTTCCTAGCTTCATACTTGGTACATTCCATGTTTCAATTATTAAGGGATGTTTGCAGCTGTTTCTTCTCATTTTGAGTCATGCCACATCAGCAAATGGAGGTCCCGAAAGTTTACTCCATCCTCGTCCACTCTACTTTGAGAAGGGAGCTCTTTTCAATCATATTCTGAGTACTTTCCAACCTGAGGGGCTCCTCATCTGGCACTAAATCAGACAATATTCCGTTGCTATTCATAAGGTTTTCATTGCCCAATTTTTTCAGAAGTAGACTACCAGGTTCTTCTTCTAGTCTGTCTTAGTCTGGAAGATCCACTGAACTGTGTGCACCATGGGTGACACTGCTGGCATTTCAAATACCAGTTGCATAGCTTCCGGCATCACAGCAACAAGCAAGCCACCACAGTATGACAAATAGTACATAAAAATATATATATATATATATATGAATACATGTATGTATATATAAAAGCAGTTGCTATTTCAACTTTTTTCATATGTACAATCCAGTGACATTAATTACATTCTTCATGTTGTACAAAAAAAAAAAAAAATCATTGCCGTTGAGTCGATCCCAACTCATAGCAACCTTATAGCACAGAGTAGCTCTGCCTCATAGGGTTTCCAAGGAGTGGCTGGTGGATTTGAATTGCTGACCTTTTGGTTAGCAGTCAATCTCTTAAACATTGCACCACCAGGGCTCCTCGTGTTGTACAACCATCTGTAAATTTTTCCATTGCCCTTACCAGAAGTTCAGTGCCTCCTAATTATTACAGTGACTTTGCCTAAAGATCAGAAGGGAAAGCAATACTACTATACAGCACAGTAGTTGGAAGCCCTGATTCTGGAAGCAAACAGAGGGCAGTTTGCATCTAAATTTGGCCATGTATAAACCAAGAGTTAGAAGGCGAGTGGCCTGGTCTCTATTTGCCTTACATTCTTAAGCTACAGTATGAAAATAACAAAAATACTAGCCTCAAGGAGAGATTAAATAAGAAAGCCTCATGGAGAGATTAAATAAGAAAGCATACTTGAAGCATCTAGCTCAGTATCTGCTATATAAAAAAAAAAAAAAACCCATTGCCATCAAGTCAATTCTGACTCATAGCAACCCTAATAAATGGTAATGCTTATCATCACATCATTCAATAAATAGCAGGAATAGTTCCTTTGAAGATCATTACGTATAGATTATGTTAAAGGGTATTTCAATTCTAACCAACTCGTCAATTTTAATTTTCATTTAAAATATTTAATTTTAGTATAGTCAAATTTGAATTTACACAAATCAACAATATTCCTTTAAACAATAGTTGCACTACTGGAGATCAGCTGGCCAAACGTCACAAACTAGATGTGGCTAGAGATGATAATTTGTGTTCTAGTTTGGAGACTGAGAAGGACACAAGAACCACTAACAAAGTCACACTTATTTCCATTAGGGGCTATTGGTATTACATATAACAAAAAATAACAAAAACAGTAACTTTCTCCATAAAGAGTAGAGTTCCATATCTGAAAGAAAAGTACCTACTACGTGGGTAGTACTGTTTAATCTATTTGGGGAAAGAAAGGTCCCTTACAGAAAGAACATGATAAATATGCTAAGTTTATACAATATGTGCTTGGTGATAAATATTCTAAGCATGTGCTTCAATAATTCTCTCATCAGAGCAGCCTTGTTACCCCCACCATCAGCAGATACTGATAATTAATCAACTGAAATGAATCTTTACAGAATAAACAAATCTGTTATACATGAATGATGATTATGTCTCTTTCAGTTGTGAAGGCTTTTTATAACTTATTCATGACAACGTTATGAATACTTTTCCCTTGGGAAACAAAGTCTTTTTTTGGTGAGACCTCTATTTAGACTGTTTTTGGAGATCAGTGGCACTTTACCTGCATCCAGGGGATGTAGGTTATTTTAAGGAGCGTATTTTTTTTATGAGGGTATTGGGTCTCCTTCCATTTCATCCCAGAAGGAAGGAAATGGGTCTCTTACTCTGCCTGGCGCAGACTTATGGTCTTAATAGCAGAGTATGGATAGTTTTCCCAGACTGCATTCATGTAAGTGGACATGATAACTATTGTATCCAGAGGGGAGCAGACAGCTTTACTGATAAATCTTTACATAGCTTACTTTGCAGCTTATCCACACAGACATGTACCTCTCCAGCCATGGAGTGTGGAAAGGAAGTAGAATATGCCACACAAAAAGAGGCCACAGAGTAGGCCCGAAGAAAAGAGTACCAGCCCAATGAATAAAACGTACAGATATACCCTACTTTCTAATACTATATACATTCTCATATTAAAGATAAATCTCCATGAGTCTCTTGAGAGCAGAGGCTCTGACAGATTTTGTTCCAAATTGTCTTATAGTGACATTTGTATAACAAACAGCCTTGGAAGATAGGGATACTACCTTGCTCCTGAACATAGGACAGGCATGCTTACTGATGATTATACAAGATTCGGATTCCATAATCTCAGGATTCCTTTCTTTAAAAAAAAAATTTTTTTTAGATTGTACTTTAGATGAAGGTTTACAGAGCAAACTAGTTTCTCATTAAACAATTAATACACATATTGTTTTGTGATACTGGTTGCTAACCTCACGACATGTCAACACTCTCCCCTTCTGGACCTTGGGTTTCCCATTATCAGCTTTCCAAAGTCCCTCCTGCCTTCTCATCCTTGCCCCTGGGCTGGTGTACCCATTTGGTCCTTTTTTTTTTTAATGGGTTTGTCCAATCTTTGGCTGAAGGGTAAACCTCCAAAGTGACTTCATTACTTAGCTATAAAGGTGTCCAGAGGCCATACTCTCCGGGTTTCTCCAGTCTCTCTCAGACTAGTAAGCCTGGTCTTTTGTGTGCGTAAGTTAGAATTTTGTTCTACATTTCTCTCCAGCTGTTTCCAGGACCCTCTATTGTGATCTCTGTCAGAGCAGTCGGTGGTGGTAGCCAGGCATGATCTGGTTGTGCTAGACTCAGTCTGGTAGAGGCTGTGGTACTTATGGTCTATTAGTCCTTAGGACTAAACTTTCCCTTATATCCTTGGTTTTCTCCATTCTACCTTGCTTCAGGTGGGTAAGACCAGTGGAGTATCTTAGATGGCCACTCACAAAGTTTTAAGACCCAAGATGCTACTCACCAAAGTAGGATGCAGAACATTTTCTTTATAAACTATGTTATGTCACTTGAGCTAGATGTTCCCCAAGACCATGGCCTCTACAGCCCTCAGCCCAGTTTTTTTTCCCTCAGGGAGTTTGGATATGTCTATGGCGCTTCCATGACCTTGCCTAGTACGTGTTGTGCTGGCTTCCCCAGTATTGTGTACTGTCTTACCCTTCACTGAAGTTACCACTTATCTATTGTGGATTTAGTGTTTTTCCCTCCCACCACTTCCCTCCCTTGTAACCATCAAAGATTGTTTCTTTTTGTGTGTAAACCTTTACAGGAGTTTTTATAGTAGTGGTCTCATACGATATTTGTTCTTCTGTGACTGAGTTACTTCACTCTACATAATGCCCTCCAGATTCATCCACGTTGTGAGATGCTACATAGATTCATCATTGTTCCATGTCTTTGTGTAGTATTCTGTTGCATGTATGTACCATAGTTTGTTTATCCGTTCATCTGTTGATGGGTACCTAGGTTGTTTCCATCTTTTTGCTATTGTAAACAATGCTCCAGTGAACATGGGTATGCATATGGCTATTTATGTGACAACTCTTATTTCTCTAGGATATATGAATTGTTGGCTTATATGGTATTTCTATTTCTAGCTTTTGAAGGAAGCCACACACCATTTTTCAAAGTGGTTGTACCAGTTGGCATTCCCACCAGCAGTGCATAAGAGTGCCAATCTTCCCGCAACCTTGTCAACATTTGTTATTTTCTGTCTTTTTGATTAATGCCAGTAATGTTGGGGTAAGATGATATTTCATTGTCATTTTGATTGCATCGCTCTAATGGCTAGCAGTTTCAAGCATTTCCTCATGTGTCTGTTAGCCATTTGAAGGTCTCCTCTGGGAAAGTGACTGTTCATTTCCTTTGACCACTTTTTAATTGGATTATGTGTCTTTTTGTTGTAAAAGTATTGTATTTTCCTATAGATTTTAGAGATTAGACCTTTGTCGGATTTGCCATAGCCAAAATTTTTTCCCGGTCTATAGGTTCTCTTTGTACTCTTTTGATGAAGTCTTTTGATGAGCATAAGTGCTTAGTTTTTAGAAGATCCCAGTTATCCAGCTTATCTTCTGGAGTTTGTGTGTTTTTATTTATGGTTTGTGTTCTGTTAATGCCATGTATTAGGCCCTTTAGAGTTGATCCTTTTTTTTTTTTTCTTTCTATGATCTTTATAGTTTTATATTTAGGTATTTGATCCATTTTGAATTAGTTTTTGTGTATGGTGTGAGTTATGGTCCTGTTTCATTTTTTTGCAGATGGGTATCCAGTTGTGTCAGCAACATTTGTTAAAAAGACTGTCTTTTCTCCATTTGAGGGACTTTGGACCCTTGTTGATGATCAGGTGACTCTAGGTGGATGGATTTATACCTGGGTTCTCAATTCTGTCCCATTGGTCAATGTATCTGTCATTGTACCAGTATCAGGTTGTTTTGACTATGGTAGAACTGTAATGTAGGTGCTGAGGTCAGGTAGTGGGAGTCCTCCTACATTATTCTTCTTCGTCAATAGTGCTTTACTTATCCAAGGCCTCTTCCCTTTCCACATAAAGTTAATGATTAGTTTTGTCATCTCTTTAAAGAATGCTGTTGGTATTTGGATCAGGATTGCATTATATTTGTAGATTGCCTTGGGTAGAATTGACATTTTCACAATGTTGAGTCTACCTAACCATAAGCATGGTATGTTTTTCCATTTATGCAGATCTCTTTTGGCTTCTTGCAGTAGTGTTTTGTAGTTTTCTTTGTACAAGGCTTTTACATCCCTGGTTAGATTTATTCCTAAGTATTTTATTTTTAGGGGATGTTATAAATGGTATTGTTTTCCTGATTTCCTTGTCGTAGTTCTCTTTATTGGTATATAGAAAGCCAACTAATTTTTGTATGTTTATCTTATATCCTGCTACTCTGCTGGATCTATTAGTTCCAGTAGTTTTCTCTTGGAGTCTTTTGGGTTTTCTGTGTATAGTATCGTAAAATACCATCTGCAAATAGGGACAGTTTTACTTCTCCATTACCAATTTGGATGCCCTTTATTTCTTTTTCTTGACTTATTGCTCCAGCTAGGAATTGCAACACAATATTAAGTAGGAGTGGTGATAAAGGGCATCCTTGTCTTGTTCCTGTTCTCAAGGGGAATGCTTTCGGCCTCACTCCATTTAGATTGATGTTTGCGCTTGGTTTTGTATAGATGCCCTTTGTTATGTTGAGAAATTTCCCTTCTATATCTATCTTATTGAGAGTTTTTATCAGGAATGGGTGTTGGACTTTGCCGAATGCCTTTTCTGCATCTATTGAGATGAACATGTGGTTCTTTTCTTTTACTTATGCGGTGGATTACGTCGATTGATTTTCCAAGGTTGAACCATTCTTGCATACCTGGTATGAATCCCACTTGGTCACAGTGTATTATTTTTTTGATATGATGCTGAATTCTATTGGCTAGAATTCTGTTGAGAATTTTTGCATCTATACGCATGAAGGATATTGGTCTGTAATTTTCTTTTTTTTTTTTTGTGGTGTCTTTGCCTGGTTTTGGTATCAGGGTTATGCTGGCTTCATAAAATGAATTTGGAAATAACCCTTCCTTTTCTATGTTCTGAAATAGTTTGAGTAGTACTGGTGTAAGCTCTTCTCTGAATGTTTGATAGAATTCTCCAGTGAAGCCATGTGGGCCAGGGTTTTTTGTTGTTTTGGCAGTTTTTTTTTTTTTTTTAATTACTTTTTCAATCTCTTCTCTTGTTAGAGGTCTGTTCAGATTTTCACATCATTTTGTGTTAGTTTAGGTAGGTAGCATGTTTCTAGAAATTCGTCCATTTCTCCTAGGTTTTCAAATTTTGGGGAAGATAGTTTTTCATAGCACTCTGTTATGATCCATTTTATTTCAATTGGGTCTGTTGTAATGCCCCCCATTTCATTTCTTATTTGGGTTATTTGCATTCTTTCCTGTTTTTCTTTTGTCAGTTTGGCCAATGGTTTGTCAATTTTGTTGATCCTTCCAAAGAACTAACTTTTGGTTGTGCCGATTCTTTCTCTTGTTTTTCTATTCTCTCTTTCATTGATTTCTGCTCTGATCTTTAGTATTTCCTTTCTTCTGGTGGCTGTGGGCTCCTGCTGTTCTCTTTCTATTTGTTTGAGTTGTGTAGCTAATGTTTTGATTTTGTCCCTTTCTTCTTCTTTGATGTGTGTGTCTATTAGTATAAATTGATGTCTGAGCTCTCCTTTGCTTTGTCCCAAAGGTTTTGGTCTGACATGTATTCATTCTTGGTTGATTTGGTAAGTTTTGATTTCTTCTATACTCAGTGGTTTTTAAGCAGGGTGGTATTCAGTTTCCATGTAATTGATTTTTTTCCTTGCTCTTCCTGTGATTAATTTCTACTTTTATGTGTTGTGATCAGAGAAGATACTTTGTATTATATCAATGTTTTGGATTTTGTTGAGGGTCACTTTGTGGCCTAAGATGTGGTCTATTCTAGAGAACATTCCATGCGCGTTGGAAAAGAATGTGTACTTTGCTGCTGTTGGGTGGAGTGTTCTATATGTCTCTATGAGGTCAACTTGGTTGCTTGTGGCCTTTAGGTCTTCTGTATCTTTGTTGAGTTTCTTTCTAGATGCTCTGTCCTTTACTGAGAGTGATGCGTTGAAGTCTCCTACTATTATTGTGGAACTATCAATTTCTCTTTTCAGTGCTATTAGAGTTTATGTATTTTGGAGCCCTGTCTTTTGGTGCATAGATATATATTATGGTTAGGTCTTCATGGTGGATTGTCCCCTTAATTACTACATAATGCCCTTGTTTGTATTTTATGGTGGATTTTGTTTAAAGTCTATTTTATCTGAGATTAGTATTGCTATTCCTGCTCTTTTTTGGTAGCCGTCAGCCTGATATATTTTTTTGATCTTTTGGTTTTTAATAAATTTATGTCTTTGTTTCTAAGCTGTGTCTCTTGTAGGCAGCATATTGATGGGTCATTTTTTTTTTTTTTTTAATCCATTCTGTTACTGTCTGAATCTTTATGGGCACATTTAAGCCATTTACATTCAGCTTGATTACTGATAGGTGTGTTTATTGCTGTCATTTTGTAGTGCTTTTTTTGTGTGTGGTGCTGATGTTTTCTTCATTCCTCTTATTCTTCTGTGCTGAATTCCTTTTGTTTGTGGACTTTTTTTTTTTTGTTTCTTTCATTTTTTGTAGATTTTATGTTTACTGAGACTTTATGTTTTTCTTCTTTATTTTGATGAGTAGGTTCATTACCTTTCTTTATGGTTACCTTGAAATTTATCCCTTTCTTCCTAAATTTAAACCAGTCTTTTATTACTTGATAATGCCTTGATTTCCTCTGCATTTGTAAGTTCTATACCTACACTGTTTATCCTCACTTTTATTGTTCTGACTCTGTTGTCATTTATAGGTTAACCTCCCTGGTTCCCTGTTGTAAATTTTTTAAGTTCATTTTTATCCT
This sequence comes from Elephas maximus indicus, assembly GCF_024166365.1. Taxonomy (NCBI): domain Eukaryota; kingdom Metazoa; phylum Chordata; class Mammalia; order Proboscidea; family Elephantidae; genus Elephas; species Elephas maximus. Next base: position 66,369,701 of record NC_064826.1, on the reverse strand, counting down.
TAAGTTCATTATCTAGGTTGGTATCTGGCTGATGCTGTCTTATGTGCCACTAGATTCAGTTTGTTGTCAGGTGTTGTTTGTTCTCTTACTGAAGGGCTACCTTTAATCATTCTTTTAAGTTTGGTTCGGTTTTTACGTATCCCCTTAATTTCTGTTTATCTGGAAATGTCCTAAATTCTCCATCATATTTGAGTGAAAGTTTTGCAGGATATATTATTCTTGGTTGGTAGTTTTTTTTCTTTCAATATTTTATTTATGTCATCTCATTGCTTTTTTGCTTGCATGGTTTCTTCTGAGTAATCAGAGCTCAGTCATTGTTTCCCCTTCGTATGTGACTTTTCGTATTTCTCAAGCTGCTCTCAGGATTCTTTCATTGTCTCTGGTTTCAGCAAGTGTGATTATGATATGTAATGGTGTTTTTCTTTTGGGGTCTATCATATATGGGGTTCGATGAGCTTCTTGGATAGTCATCTTTTCATATTTCATGATATTAGGGAAGTTTTCTGTCAGCAAATCTTCAATGCTCCTCTCTGTGTTTTCCACTTTCTCCCCAAAAATGTGTGTATTAACTTGGTTATGCCATGATTCTCAGTATTCTGTGGTTGTCCTCCATTTTGTGGTTGTAACTTTATGCTGTAGAGGATTAGAGTGGGATTGTAACGCCCTTACCAGGTCACATTCCTAATCCAATATAAAGGGAGTTTCTCTAGGGTGTGACTGCACCACCTTTTATTGCTCAAGAGATAAACAGAAAGGGAAACTAGCAGAGAGTTAGGAAACTCATACTACCAAGAAAGCAGTGCCTGGAGCAGAGCGCATCCTTTGGTTCCTGTGCTGAGATGCCCCCAGCCCAAGGGAAGACTGATGACAAGACCCTTCCTCCAGAGCCAACATGGAGCGCCTTCCCCTGGAGCTGGCACCCTGAATTTGGACTTCTAGCCTACTGGACTGTGAGAGAATAAACTTCTGTTTGTTAAAGTTATCCACTTGTGGTATTTCTGTTATAGTAGTACTAGATGACTAAGACAGCACCTGAGAACTCTCACTGACTTTCTTTGCATTCCACACAATGACTCTCATAAACCTCTTCCACTTTCTATAGAAACTCAGAACAAATTTGATGCACAAATGTATTCATCACATTTTACTTATGAAACAGAAAAATGGTAAATAACTTATACACACAGCCATTAGTGAATGGTCGAAATGTTGGTAAATTCTTATGATGTAATACTTTGTAGCCATTCAGAATTATGTTTTTTCAGAAATACTTAATGACATGAGAAAATGCTTATGACATATTGTTAAGTGAAACAGTAAGATACAAGAATTGTGCTATTTTGGTAATATAACCCATCACTATACCACACACTCATGCATACCAAGAAAAGAACCAGAAGAAAAATACTTTAGCTCACAGCACAAAAAGGTGGAGTAGTCAGATGCTTCATAATGTCCCTCTTACAATGAACACCCAAGGGAAAAAAAAAAATGAGTTGGATATAGATGACAGCTTTGGAACCCTGAGCATCAAAAACAAGGCTGAAGAATCAGATTGAATGCCAAGTGGAAGGAGAGACAATATAAAAACAACAGTCATGGAGAATTACTGATCACTGCTGCCCTGCTAGCTGAATCTGCACAGCGTGGCTATATTGAGACAAAACAAGCAGAGTTCCCAGCTGAAATCCTCATCACCTGGTGCAGCCAAGCAGGAGTGACTATGCATTCATGTCCAGAGCAAGGCAGGAGTGCTTCCCACCCTGAGAAAGTTAAGTACACACACCCCACCCACTGTCCCCACCTCAACCCTCTGTACCAGAAACCCACAGGCCTGTGGGCCCCCAACAAAATCCTCATCCATACCCCCTCCCCTCACATGGTTGCACAGAACCCACCCCCTAAGCCAGGAGCCCACAGACTAGTGAAAAACTCCACTTTGCTCAGCCACTTGTGTCAAGGGCCCACAGACCTGCAGTGCCTCCTACTCCCTTGGGCCACCTACATTGGGGGCCTAAGACCAACTGTGCCTCCTATTCCTTCAAACCACACACGTCAGGGTCCTATGAGCCAGCAGTGCCTCCTGCTCCCTCCAGCCACCTGTACCAGGGGCCTGAGAACCTGCGGTGCCTCCTACTCCCTGCAGCTACCTGTCTCAGGGGCCCGAGGACCAGCCGTGCAACCTCTCCCACAGTGTACCCTAGGGGAGGGGCATGCCCTCCAACTGAGTACCTGTGGACAGGTGGCATCCCCCCACCTGGCCCCTGTGTCACCTCCCTGCCCCCACTGTAACCAGAGGCTTATGCCATTCTGAATACACTTGCACAGCCCTTCCAGTCCAGGAACATTGGTGACAGTTTCCACACCACCCAACTGGTGACCAATGACCCAGGCGCCCTTGCCTCAACCACCTAGAAATCAACAGAGTGCACACACAACACCCAATCCAGTGAGAACAGCCCCTGCATCTACTGCCAGGTGACTGACTGGACAGATACATCACCTAACCAGGAACGCCAGCTACATCTCAGCAGCCACATAAGACCAGCAAACAGAGGCCTGTGCTCACAAATTCAGTCAGAGCCCCCCCACCTGGAGACAGAATCTAAGCATTTCAGTACAGCCAGATTAGCAACCAGAGTAGCATACATGTCCAGCCTACTCAGATATATCAAAACAAAGCAAAATACAACACATAAATAAATATAATATCTTGATGCCTCAGAAACAACAGATTACATCAAATCACATAGGATGGCTCCAGCAAGTGACCAAAATAAAGAACTAGAAAACCTCCCAGAGGAAGAAATGGCAATGCATAAAGAATAATGATAAAGATTCAAAAGACTAATATACAGGGTTCTCCAAGAGATCAAAAAAGACATCAAGGATAACAGACAAAACTGAGGGAAACAGACAAAATCAAGGAAAATACAGACAAAGCAATAGAAGAATTCAGGAAAACAATACAAGAACAAAATGACAAAAGAAATAGACAATCAGAAACATACAAAAACAGTAACTAGATATCCAAAAGATTAACAATAAAATTTCAGAAATAGAAAATCAATGGAAGGATATACAATGGAAGACAGAATCAGTGAATTTGAAGACAAATCCCTTACACCAATTTGTTTGAGGAAAAATCAGAAAAAAAAAAATGATGAAAGCCTAAGACTTATGTGAGTCACTATCAAGGGAAAAATTTGCGTGTGATTAGAGTTCTAGAATACGAGGAGGCAATGGAAAATGCAGAGAGAATTGTCAAAGATTTGTTTGCAGAAAACTTCCCTAATATCACGAAAGGTAAGAAGATATCCATCCAAGAATCTTAACAAACTCCATACAGGATAGACCCCCAGGGAAAATCACCAAGACATATAATAATCAAAATGCCAAAACCAAAGACAAAGAAAGAATGCTGAAAGCAGGGAAAAACTAAAAGTCACCTACAAAGAAGAACCAATAGGACTAAACTCTGATTAGTCAGCAGAGACTATGAAGGAAGAAGGCAATGGAATGACATATATAAAACTGAAAGAAAAAAATTGCCAACCAAGAATTATATATCCAGCAAAACTGTCTCTTAAATACAATGATGAAATTAGCACATTTTGGATAAACAGAAATTAAGGGAATTTGTAAAAACCAGACCAAGCTTACAAAAAATATTAAAGGAAGTCTTTTGGACACAGAACCAACATCATCAGACAACAACCTGAGATTAGGACACAGGACATCATCAGCCTCATATCAACCCAGGTAAAGAATTTTCAAAAATAAAACAAAACCAAAAGACTGAAAACAGGGAACAGAGATCTTAATCTATAAATGACTACAACTCAAAAAAACAAAAGAGAGGGAATAAACAATGTAGTTATAGAACTTTCACATACAGAGGAAATCAAGGTGATATCAAGAAATAAAAGAATGGTTTAAACTTAGGAAGATAAAGGCGAATTTCAAAGTAACCACAAAGAAAGTTAACATACCTACCCAACAATAAATATAAAAAATAAATAAAGAAAGATTCAGTAAACACAAAATCAACAACTAAAGAAATGGGGAAAAAAAATAAGCCACAAACCAAAAGAACTCAGCACAGAAAATTAAGCTGAACAAAGAAACCAACAAAACCACAAAAAAGTACAACAAAATGACAGCAGTAAACTAATACCTACCAATTATCACACTGAATGTAACTGGCTTAAATTTACCAGTAAAGAGATAGAGAGTGGCAGAATGGATTAAAAAAAGCCATTACCCATCAATATGCTGTCTACAGGAGACACACCTTGGACACAAGGACATAAACAAAGTAAAATTCAAAGGATAAGAAAAAAAAAAAAAGCAAACAATAACCAAAAAAGAGCAGAAGTGGCAATATTAACCTCTGATAAAGTAGGCTTTAAGGCAAAATCCACCATAAAAGATAAGGAAGGACATTATGAAATGATCGAAGGGTCAATCCACCTGGAGGACATAACCATAATAAATATCTATGCACCCAATGAAAGGGCTCCAAAATACATAAAACAAACTTTAACAGCATTGAAAAGAGAAATAGTTCCACAATAATAGTAGGAGACTGTCTTAGTCATCTAGAGCTACTGTAACAGAGAAAGAAATGGGTGGCTTCAACAAAGAGAAATTTATTTTCTCACACTCTAGTAGGCTAGAAGTCCAAATTCAGGGCATCTTCTCCAGGGGAAGGCTTTCTCTCTCTGTCAGCTCTGGAGGAAGGTGCTTGCCATCAATCTTCCCTTCATCTGGGAGCATCTCAGCACAGGAACCTCAGGTCCAAAGGATGCTCTCTGCTCCTGGTACTGCTTTCTTGGTGGTATGAAGTCCCCCTGTCTCTCTGCTCTCTTCTCTCTTTTATACCTCAAGAGATTGCCTCAAGACACAATTGAACCTTTAGATGGAGTCCTACCTCACTAACACAGTTGCTGCCCATCCTTCCTCAATTACATCACACAATAGCAGGAATCATGGCCCAGCCAAATAGATACACACATTTTTTTTGGAAGGACATAACTCAATCCATGACAGAGACTTCAACACACTACTTTCAGTGAAGGACACAACATCTAGAAAGAATTCAACAAAGATACAGAAGATTTAAATGCTGCAAACAGCCATCTCAACCTCATAGACATATACAAAACACTCCACCCAACAGCAGAAAAGCGTATTTTTTTCCAATATGCATGAAAAATTCTCCAAACTAGACCACATTTTAGACCACAAAGCAAGCCTTATCAAAATCCCAAACTTCGGAATAATACAAAGCATTTCCTCTGATCATAACAACATAAAAGTAGAAATCAATAAGAGGAATAGCAAGGCAAAAAATCAAATAAATGGAAACTGAATAACACCTTCCTTAAAAACCACTGGGTAATAGTACAAATCAAAGATGGAATAAAAAAATTCCTAGACTCAATGAGCATGAAAATACATCTTACCAAAACCTTTGGGACACATCAAAAGCAGTGCTTAGAGGTCAATTTATAGCAATAAATGCACATATCAAAAAAGAAAGAAGGAACAAAATTAAAACATTAACCCTATAACTTAAACAAATAGAAAGAGAGCAGCAGAATAAGCCCAGAGTCACAGGAAGAAAGGAAATAATAAAGATTAGAGCAGAAATAAATGAATATAGAACAGAAAAACAATAGAAAGAATCAACAAGACCAAAAGTTGGTTCTTTGAAAGGATCAACAAAATCAACACGCCATTTGCCAAATTGACAAAAGAAAAGCAGGAGGGGAAACAAATAACCTGAATAGTGAGATGAGTGACATTACAACAAAAATCAACTGAAATAAAAAGGATCATAACAGAATACTATCAAAAATTGTACTCCAACAAATTTGAGATCCTACAGGAAATGGACAAATTCCCAGAAACACAGTACTTACTTAAACTAAAGCAAACTGAGGTAGAAAACCTGAACAGACTCATAACAAAAGAAGGGATAGAAGAGGTAATTAAAAAAAAAAAAAAAAACTCCCAACAAATAAAATCTTTAGCCAGGTTGGCTTCACTGGAGATGTCTACCAAACATTCAGAGAGGAGCTCACACCAACACTAAAGACATTTCAGAGTATAGAAAAGGAAGGAATACTCCTGAATTCATTCTATGAAACCAAAATGACCCTGATACCAAAGGCAGGCAAAGACACCACAAAAAAAAAAAATAAATAACAGACCGATATTCCACATGAATACAGGTGTAAAAATTCTCAACAAAATTCTAGCCAATAGAACTCAACAGCATACCAAAAAAACTAATATATCATAATCAAGTAGAATTCATACTAGGTATGCAAGAATGGTTCAACTTTAGAAAATCAATCAGTGTAATCTGCCATATAAATAAAAGAAAAGAATTACATGATTATCTCAATCGACACATAAAAAGCATTTGATAAAATTCTACACTCATTCCTGATAAAAATTCTCAGCAAAACAGGAATACAATGGAAATTCCTCACCATAATAAAGGGTATTTATAAAAAAAACCAACAGCCAACATTATTCTCAGTGGATAGAAATTGAAATCATTCCCTTGAGAATTGGAACCAGACAAGGATGCCCCCCTTTATCACCACTCTTATTCCACATTGTACTGGAAGTCATAGCTAGAGCAATAAGGCAAGAAAAGGAAATAGATTCAAATTGATAAGGAGAAGTCAACTTATCTCTATTAGCAGATGATATGATCATATATATAGAAAATCCCAAAGATTCCACAAGAAAGCTATTGGAACTTAATAGAAGCATTCAGCAAAGTAGCAGGATACAAGATCAACATACAAAAATTAGTTTGATTCCTCTACACCAACAAAGAGAACTTCAAAAAGAAAAATCAGGAAAATAATATTCACATTAGCTCCCCAAAGAAAAAATACATAGGAATAAATCTAATCAGGGATATAAATGATCTACACAAAAAAACTAAAAAACACTACTGCAAGAAACCAAAAGAGACCTACATAAGTAGAAAAATATACCATGCACTTGGATACAAAGACTTAACATTGTAAAAATGTCAATACTACCCAAACCAATCTACAGACATAAAGCAATCCTGATCCAAATTCCAACAGCCTTTTTTAATGAGATGGAAAAACTAATCCCAACCTCACATGGAAAGAGGCCCCAGATAGTAAAGCACTACTGAAGAAGAACAAAGTAGAAGGCCTCACACCACCAGATCTTAAAACTTACTATACAGCCATGGTAGACAAAATAGCCTGATACTGGTACAATGACAGACACATAGACCAATCAAACAGAATTGAAAACCCATGTGTAAATCCATCCACCTATGGACAATTGATCTTTGATAAAGGGCCAAAGTCCATTAAATGGGGAAAAACAATCTAACAAATAGTACTAGCAAAACTGTATGTCCATCTGTAAAAAAAATTTAACAGAACCCATACCTTATACCTCATACTATAAACAAAAACTGGATGTATGGATCAAAGACCTAAATATAAAACCTAAAATGATAAAGATCATGGAAGAAAAAAATAGGACAACTCTAAACCAAAAGCAAACCCACTGCCATCAAGTCAATTGTGACTCATAGCAACCCTATAGGAGAGAGTAGAACTGCCCCACAGGGTTTCCAAGGAGTGCCTGGTGGATTCGAACTGCCAACCTTTTGGTTAGCAGCCTAACTCTTAACCACTATGCCACCAGGGTTTCTGGACAACTCTAGGGGCCCTAATATATGGCATAAATAGAGTACCAAACATAAATAAAAATGCACAAACAGCAGAAATGAACTACATTAATGGGACCTCCTAAAAATTAAACACCTACGTTTATCAAAAGACTTCTCCAAAACAGTAAAAAGAGAATCTACAAACTAGGAAAAAATTTTGGCTATGACATATCCAACATGGGCTTAATCTCTAAAATTTATAGAAAACTTTAGCACCTCAACAACAACAATCCAATAAAAAAATGGGCAAAGGGCCTAGATGAGTAAAGCACCATTGAAGAAGAAGAATAGAGTAGGAGGACTCACACTACCTGACCTCAGAACCTACTATACAGCTACGGTAGTCAAAACAGCCTGGTACTGGTACAACGACAGACACCTTGACCAATGGAACAGAATCGGTCACCTGATCTTTGACAAAGGCCCAAAGTCCATCAAATGGGGAAAAGACAGTCTTTTTAACAAATGATGCTAGCAAAACTAGGTGTAAAAAACATGAAACAGGACACATACCTCACACCATGCCCAACAACTAATTCAAAATGGATTAAACACCTAAATACAAAACCAAAAATTATAAAGATCACCGAAGAAAAAATTAAGTCAACTCTAGAGGCCCTAGTATATGGCATTAACAGGATACAAACCATAACTAACAATACACAAACACCAGAAGACAAGCTGGATAACTGGGACCTTCCAAAAATTAAACACTTAAACGCTCATCAAAAGACTTCACCAAAAGAGTAAAAAGAGAACCTACAGACTGGGAAAAATTTTTGGCTATGACAAATCTGACAAAGTTCTAATTTCTAAAATCTACAGGTAAATCCAACACTTCTACAACAAATAGACAAATAATCCAATTAAAAAATGGGCAAAGGATACGAACAGACACTTCACCAAAGAAGACATTCAGGCGGCTAACAGACATGTGAGGAAATGCTCGAAATCAATAGCCATTGCCCATTGCCATCATGTCAATTTCAACTCATAACAACCCTACAGGACAGAGTAGAACTGCCCCATAGGGTTTCCAAGAAACAGCTGGTGGATTTGAACTGCTGGACTTTTGGTTAGCAGCCTGAACCCCTAGCCACTGTGCCACCAGGGCCCCATCACTAGGCATTAGATGGTGGGGCACTAGCCATTAGAGAAATGCAAATCAAAACTACAATGAGATACCATCTCACCCCAACATTACTGGCATGAATCAGAAAATAACAAATGTTGGAGAGGTTGCAGGGAGATAGGACCTCTTATGCACTGCTGATGGAAATGCAAAATGGTACAACTATTTTGGAAAATAATATGTCTCTCCCTTCAAAAGCTAGAAATAGAAATACCATACTATCCAGCTATTCCACTCCTAGGAATATATCCTAGAGAAATTAGAGACGTCACACGAATAGACATAGGATAAACAAACTATGGTAAATACACACAATGAAGTACTACGCGAAGGTAAAGAATAAAGATGAATCTGTGAAACATCTTACAACACGGATGAATCTGGAGGGCATTATGCTGAGTGAGATAAATCAGTCACAAAAGGACAAATACTGTATGAGATTATCATTATAAAAACTCATGAAAAGGTTTGCACACCGAAAGAAACAATCTTTGATGGTTACGAGTAAGGGGAGGGGTGGAGAGAGAAAAACACTGACTAAACCATAGGTAATTGGTAACTTTGGGGAAGGGTAAGACAGTATACAATGCTGGAGAAGTCAACACAACTTGACCAAGGCAAGGTCATGGAAACGCCATAGGCACATCCAAACTCCTTGAGGGGCCCAATTACTGGGCTGAGGGCTGGGGACCATGGTCTCAATGGACATCTAGCTCAATTGGCATAATGAAGTTTATAAAGAAAATTTTCGACTTCCTACTTTGGTGAGTAGCACCTGGGGTCTTAAAAGCTTATGAGCGGCCATCTATGATACTACGCTGGTCCCACTCCATCTGGAGCAAGCAAAGACACAGTGAAAGATTAGTCCAAAGGACTAATGGACCACAATTACCACAGCCTCCAGCAGAATGAGTCCACCACAACTAGATGGTGCCTGACTACCATCACCAACTGCTCTGACAGCGATCACAATAAAGGGTCCTGGACAGAAAAAAAAGCTGGAGAGAAATGTAGAACAAAATTCTAACTCACAAAAAAAAAAAAAAAAAAAAGACCAAACTTACTGGTCTGACAGAGACTGGAGAAACCTAGAGAATATGGCCCCTGGACACCCTTTTAACTCATTACTGAAGTCACTCCTGAGGTTTGCCTTTCAGCCAAAGATTAGACAGTCCCATTTAAAATAGAAAATAAGACTAAATGAGTATACCAGCCAAGGGGCAAGGGTGAGAAGGCAGAAGGTGATAGGAAAGCTTGTAATGGGGACCCCAAAGTAGAGAAGGGGAGAGCGTTAACAAGTTGTGGAATTGGCAACCAAAATCACAAAACAATATATATATTGTTTAATGAGAAACTAATTTGCTCTGCAAACCTTCATCTAAAACACAATTTTAAAAAAAATGGACAAAGGATATGAACAGACACTTCATCAAAGAGGACATTCCAACAGCTAACAAACACACGAAGAAATGCACGCAATCATTAGCCATTAAACCAAAAAACCAAACCTGTTGCCATTGAGTCAATTCCAACTCATACGGGACAGAGTAGGACTGCCCATAGGGTTTCCAAGGGGCGGCTGGTAGATTTGAACTGCCAACATTTTGGTTAGCAGCCGAGCTCTTGACCACTACACCACCAGGGCTCCTCATTAGACATTAGAGAAATGCAAATCAAAACTACAGTGAGATACCGTCTTACCCTGACATTACTGGCACTAATCAAAAAAAAAAAAAAAAAACGGAAAATAACAAATATTGGAGAGGTTGTGAGGAGACGACTCTTATGCACTGTTGGTATGAATGTAAAGCGGTAGAATCCTATGGAAAACAGAATGGCATTTCCTTGAAAGGCTAGAATCCCTCTCCTAGGTATATACCCTAAAGAAATGAGATTCGTGACATGATTGAGACATATGCACACCCATGTTCATTGCAGCATTATTCACAATAGCAAAAAGACAGAAGCAATTTAAGTGTCAATCAACAGATGAATGGATCAACAAACTGTGGTACATATACACAATGGAATACTACATAATGATCAGGGCCAGATTACACAATAAATAAGGTACACACGGGCCTTATTGTGCCTTCCCACCAATCTGCAGTGCACAATTTCACTGTCCCCCACCACAACGAAACTCAAGTGAAATTGCTCACCACAGATTAGCAAGTGCGTACAATTAAGCCCATGTGTACCTTGCTCAATGCAAGCCAGTGTATGCTGTGCTTACTGGTTAATCTGCTCCTGGCAATGTTAAAGAATAATGATGATCTGTGAAACATCTCACCAAAACCATTGCCGTTGAGTCAATTCCAACCCAAGGCAACCGTATTGGACAGAGTAGAGCTGCCCCATAAAGTTTCCAAGAAGCACCTGTTAGATTCAAACTGCTGAACTTTTGGTTAACATCTGCAGCGCTTAACCACTACACCACCAGGGTTTAGCATAAATGAACTTGAGGGATGTTATGTTGAGTGAAATAAGTCAATCACAAAAGGACAAATATTGTATGTGACCACTATTATAACAAAACAAGGAAAGATTTACATATAGGAAAAAATTTGATGGTTACCAGTGATAAGAGGGGGAGAGAAGGAAAATTATCAAATAGAGAGAAGACGTATATTAATATTCGTGAAGGGAAAGGCAATACACAGTACGGGCGAAGTCAGCAAAACATGGCCAGGGCATGGGAGGACATTGTAAGGAACACAAGAACAAAGGGCAACAACAGTAATTACTACAGCATAGTCATTACGATTACTATCCTGCAACAATAGTATTAACAGACACTAAATGATGAATGGATACGGAGGTAAACAGATATACCAAGAGGGTGTAAGGGAACACACTCACCTGCAGGTATAGGTTTTGTGATGGATATTTCTACCTACAAGACTGTAAGTGCTGCTTATATATTAATATAAGCAATAGAGCACACAAAGGCCACAGTCAGGGGAACTTCTTAGAGATAACCAAACACCTCGTGGAATGAAGTTCCCAGGCTCAAAAGCAAAGGACAATAGACTCAGAGGACACCTACATCAATTGGCACAACATGGCTTAAAAAGAGTCTGGGATCTTAAAAGCTTTCAAGCAGCCATCTAAGACACAATTGTTTGTCTCTTACCATCTGCAGCAAAGGAGAGTGAAGAAAACCAAAGACTCAAGGAAGAATTAGTTCAAAGGACTAATGAACCACAGCCTACATGACCCTAAGATCAGAAGAACTAGATGTTGCCCCCCTACCACTACTGACCTCTCTGACTGGGATCATAACAGCAGATCCTGGAAAGAGCAGGAGAAAAACTGTAGACCAAATTCACAAAAAAGACAAGACTTACTAGTCTGACAGAGACTGGGGCAACCCCCGAAACTGTGGCCCTGAGACAGCCTTCTGAACTGGAACTGGAGCCATCCCTGAGACTACCTTACAGCCAAATCATAGACAGTCCATAAAATAAACAACAATACCCAAGAGGAATGTGCTCCTTAGAACAATTAGTTATATACGATCAAAAGGGCAACATTTGCCCAAAAGCAAAGACGATAAGGCAGGAAGGGATAGACAATCAGGACGAAAGGAAATGGGGAAACTAAGACAGAAATGGGGAGAATGCTGACACATTGTGGGGAATGAAATCAATGTCATGGAACATTTAATGTACAAACTAATGATGGAAACTAATTTATGTACAAACTAATGGGAAACTAATTTGTTCACCTAAAGCACAGTAAGAAATTTTTTATAAAAGAAGAAAAATATTTTAAATATTAAAGTACTTATAGTTAGGTTAGAAAAATATGGGTAAGTTTTTTTTGTCTTTGTACCTTTCTATGTTGTCAAATTTCCTTATTCCTGGTCTGGGGACCATGGATTCAGGGGACACGTTGGTCAGTTGGCATAATAAAGTTTATTAAGAAAAGGTTCTGCATCCCACTTCGGTGAGTGGCGTCTGGGGTCTTAAAAGCTTGTGAGCAGCCATCAAAGATGCATCAATTGGTCCCAACCCACTTGGAGCAAAGGAGAGTAAAAAACACTAAAGACACAAGGAAAATACAGCCCAAGTGACCAAAGGACCACATAAATCAGAGACTCTACCAGCCTGAGAGCAGAAGAACTAGAAGGTGCCCACCTGCCATCAACAACCACCGTGACAGGGAACACAACAGATGAAGTCCCTGATGGAGTGAGAGAAAAGTGCTGAGCAGAACTCAAATTCACGTAAAAAGACCAGACTTAATGGTCTGACTGAGACTGGAGGAACCTCTGAAGCCATGGCCCCCAGATGCTCTGTTAATCCAGAACTAAAACCATTCCCAAAGCCCACTCTTCAGACAAAGATTAGACTGGACTACAAAACATAATACTTGTGAAGAGTGTGCTTCTTAGTTCAAGTGGATACATGAGACCAAATGGGTGGCTCCTGTCCAGAGGCAGGAAGAGAAGGCAGGAAGTGAAAGGAACGATAGAATGGACAGAAGAAACCCAGGGTGAAAAGGGGGAGGGTGCTGTCACATAATGGGTATTGCAACAAATGTCACATAAAAATATGTATATAAGTTTTTCCATGAGAAATTGACTTGAGCTGTAAACTTTCACCTAAAGCATAATTTTTTTTTAAATTCCTTATTCTTATATGAATAACTTAAAACTAAGATGAGAATGCTCAGTTTTTGCTTAATCTACCACAGGTTTCATTGCAGCATTTCTCCTTTCCATATTAAAACTTCCCTCTCCATCAGTGAGAAAGTGGACAGTGCAAGGTAGTTTTTAGGGGTGGGACAATCAAATCTGATCTCATTCCTCTGTCTCCTACTCCATCCTGCCCCTACTACACATTCATTATACCCTATCCCTATGTGAAGTCATATATCCTGAAAATTCATAGAAGTTTTACCTCTGGTAACTCCAGGCCTGGTATTGTGGAACTTTTCTTTTTTAGCCTGCTGCTGAATGGTATAACTGAGTCCAAACTGAGGACATCGTAGGCAAAACATCTTCTTGACTCATTTCCATTTCTACCTCCTCAATCAGTTTTCATCCCAGCTGTAATAACCCTCCTCCTCTCCCAAACACACACAGACACACACAACTCTAGTTCTAGATCTGCACTACCCAGTAACAATATAATGTGAGTGAGCTACACATATAATTCACAGTTTTCTAGTAGCTACATTAAAAAATTAAAACAGATAAAATTAATTTCAAGAATATATTTTCTTTAACCCAATATATCTAAAACATTACCATTTCAACATATAATCAGTATAAAAATTAATTTATGAGGTATTTTACCTTCTTTGGAAACCTCGCTGGTGTAGTGGTTAAGTGCTACAGCTGTTAACCAAAGGGTCAGCAGTTCGAATCCACCGGGTGCTCCTTGGAAACTCTATGAGGCAGTTCTACTCTGTCCTTTGGGGTCACTATGAGTCGGAATCGACTCAACAGCAACGGGTTTGGTTTTTGGTTTTACCTTTTTTTCTCTATTAAATTTTTGCAATCCAGTGTGTAGTTTACATTTTCAGCACCAACACCTCAATTCAAGTTAGCCACATTTCAAATGTTCAACATCCACATGTAGCTAGGTCTGGAAAGACTTTTTCCTTTTACAACTTCTTTTTCAAGTTCCAATAGCCCAGGACTTCACAGAATGACAATGTCTGGTGGTGGCTCTCTGGGCTGGCTCCACAAGGAGTACTATCGACATTTAACCAGGGGCTTTGGAAGAAACTGCCTGTCACAGATTATGACACATAAATTGAGGGGGATCAGGTACACAAAGTAGGCAGTCCTATTTGGCCTGTGAATCCAGACAGGGTGGGCGATGAAATCAAGTGGAGGCCTCCCCCCTTATTAAAGGACAGTTTACAGCTTAAGTCCATTGCTGTTCTTAATAAGTACCATCCACCCATCCCAAAGTGAATGACTTCCTATTAAAACTGGGTCTGAGTTTGGCTGGATGCCTCAGTGGCTGGCTGGCTAAATGAACAAAAATGAAAAACAAAAGTCACTGCCATTAAGTTGATTCCGACTCATAGCGACCCTATAGGACGTGGTAGAACAGCCCCATAGGGTTTCCAAGGAGCAGCTGGTGGATTCAAACTGCTGATGTTTTGGTTAGCAGTGAATAAATGAGAAGAAAATAGAACATTAGTATTTTATTAATCTTCAAAATCAATTGTATTCATTTCATTGGTAAAGAAAGTGAGTCCTAGACAGGGAAGGTGAATTTTCTTATAGTTATGCAGCCTAATAAAGGGCAGAATTGGACCTACAATCCAGATCATCCGGTTCTTAGTCCATTATATCAAGTCTCAAGTCACTTATTTTTGACAATGTTGCTAAAGCTAAGGAATCAGGTCATTTACCAACAGAAAGTCCCAGAATCTATCCCAGGACTACAAGCCATTAACCTTCACCACTGTCACGGACTGAATTGTGTCCCCCCAAAATTCACGTCAACTTGGTTGTAAATACTAGCTCCTATGCCTGTGGGTATGGTCCCATTTGGGAGTGAGTTGTTCATTATGTTAATGAGGCATGATTAAGTTATGTTAATGAGAATTAGTGTGGGATGAACTACTCTTGCTTGAGTCACACCTTTTATCTTACAAGATCTGCTGTAACCACAGGCATACAGGCTAGTATTTACAGCACATAATTGCAGTAGATCACAAAATGGAGGACAAACACACAATACTGGGAATCATGACCTAACCAGGTTGACACGAATTTTGGGGAGACACAATTCAATTCCTGACATTCCACTCTGTGGTTGGAAACTCTGGTGGCATAGTGGTTAAGTGCTATGGCTGCTAACCAAAGGGTCGACAGTTTGAATCCGCCAGGCACTCCTTGGAAACTCTATGGGGCAGTTCTACTCCGTCCTATAGGGTCGCTATGAGTCAGAATCGATTTGATGGCACTTGGTTTTTTTTTTTTTCTCGTTGTGCCTGTGGTGGAGCCCTGGTGGTTCAGTGGTTAAAAGTTCGGCTCCTAACCAAAAGATCAGCAGTTCGAATCTACCAGCCACCCCTTGGAAACTCTATGGGGCAGTTCTCCTCTGTCCTATAGGGTCTCTATGAGTCGGAATCAACTCAGTGGCAATGGGTTTGGTTTCAGGTTTTTTATGCCTGTGGTTATGGTCCCATTTGGGAGTGAGTTGTCTGTTATGTTAATGAGACATGATTAGGTTATGTTAATGAGGATTGAGTCATACCTTTTATCTTACAAGATAAAAGGAGACAGAAGGAAGAAGAGCAGAGGGACCTTCTACCACTAAGAGAGAAGAGCTGGGAGTGGAGTGCATCCTTTGGACTCAGGGTCCCTGCACTGAGAAATTTTTAGACCCAGGGGAACACTGAGGACAAGAACCTTCCCCCATAACTGACAGAGAAAGAAAGCCTTCCACTGGAGCTTGTGTTCTGAATCCAGACTTCTAGCCTCCTAAATTGTAAGAGAATACATTTCTGTTTGTTAAAGCTATCCACTTGTGGTATTTCTGTTATAGCACTAGATAACTAAGACAACCACCTAGCCTCATTCTCCCATTCCAGTGTCATCTCTTGATACTTAGCCAAGTAAACACATAAATGAACAAAAATGATTACTAACTGTGATAAGTGCTAAAAAGGGAAGAAATGGGATACAGAGTTAGAGAATAAGGAGGTTCCTACCTCAGAAAGGGTGCTCAGAGAAGGTGTTCCTGGAGACTTGAAGGATGAGAAAAAGGAGGTGGCTGGCAGGGCTCAGGCATGGAGAACAGCAAGCTCTCAGGGTCAGGAAGAGCTTGGCCTGTAGAGGAACGGAAGGCAGCCGGGAAGCAAGGGAAGGACAGAGGTGGGAAGGTCCACACTTTGAATCCAAAGCTAGACATTCAGCTAGAATTTGGATCTCCTGCCCATTTTGACATTTGGTGTGTTTCATTTTAATCTTAAATTTCAATGTTTAAAGATCTTTACTGCATTAAGATCTAAAGAGGATTAGCTCTGCCATCTGCCGGGGTCCTTGGAGGTTTAATGCACTCCCCTCTATTTTCAGTCGTAGATCCCTAGTGAACTCAAGCAGTGTCAGCAAGAAGTAAATGTACTGCAAAGGCTGGTGGCCCTGAGGCTGGAATTGTGATAGTAGCCAATTGATAAACAAGTTCAGACACACACAGGCTGGTCTAATATCTTCAAATTGGAAACCTAGAGCTAACACTAATAGGTTGTTCCTAAGTACTCAAGTGCTTTCCCACTTTCTACCTTATCCTAGTTTAAATTTCCAGCTTCAAAAGTAGATTTTTCAAATTCTCCTGAATTGATCTACCCTTCCACCCTGTGCTTCCTTGTCTTTATAAGGATTCTGAAATTTCAAACCGAGACATAAATGGTTTTCATCTGTATGATAGAATACCAGGTTAGAGCTAAGAGGAGTTCCAGAGAACAGCTGCTCTGACCCTCACATTCTACGGTTATTATTATTATTATTACTTCTATTCCTATGTGCCAGTTTTTGTAAGGTTGTTTTAACTTCATAAAAAATCCTAGAGCTCTTAATAAAGAGCTTCAGGAATTCTTATACACACAAAAAGGACTGCACTAGAAGAAATGCACCATGCTACGGGTTGGCCAGTTCCCCAAGAGCTCACTGCACATGTCACTGGCTGCTGCTGGTCAGACAGACGTTGGGCTGCTGAAGCACTTGGCTGTTCAGACACAGTCCACTGAATGCGCTAAGGGGCCTGAATGGTCTAAGTTTGACTTGCCACTGCCTTCAGTAATATTGTTGGTTCTGGGAGACCCTACCAGATTTATTAACACAGGCTTGCGTTTGGTGCCTTTTGGATATTCTGGTTCTGGGCCATAAAACTGGTCCAAACTTTTTAATACATTTTGGCCTAATTCTCCTGAGCAGTCAGCTTTACTTATGGAACTATGGTTAATGGTACCAGATACAATATTCTACTCTAAGAACTAATGCTTCTCTAATGTTTGCTGCACCACCAACATTTTCAGAATGAGATGTGGTAGGTAGAATAATCATCCTTCAATGATGTCCATGTCCTTATCCTCAGAACCTGTGAATATGTCATATTACATGGTATCTTAGTTTGCTAGTGCTGCCATAATAAAATATACCACAAGTTGATGGTTTTAAAGAACAGGAATTTATTTTCTCAGTTTTAAAGGCTAGAAATCCAAATGAGGGCAGCAGCTGTAAGGGTGAGTCCTTCCTTGTCATTAGCCCCAGGAGTTCCTAGGAGTCCCTTTGTGTTCCTTGGCATCCCTTCGTATTCCCTGGCACTCTATAATGCCTATATTTCCCCTGTGTGTCTCTGTCTATTCTGCTGTATTTTATGACTCAGAGGTGATTAGGATTAGGAACCACCCTACTCAAGTATGGCCTCATTAACATAACAGAAGAAAAATCTATTTCCAAACAAGAGCAAATGAATAGATAAAGGGGTTAGGATTCCAACACATAGTTTTGGGGGACATAGTTCAACCCATAATACATGACAAAGGGGAGGTAAGGTAGCAGAAGGAATTTAAGGTTGATAATAATCAGTTGACTTTGCACTATTAGATTATTCTGGGTTATCAGGATGGGTCCACCATAATCACCAAAAACTCATTGCTGTCCAGTTGATTAAGATTCACAGTGACTTTATAGGGCAGAGTAGAACTGCCCCATAGGGTTTCCAAGGCTGTAAATCTTTATGGAAGCATCTTTCTCCCATGGAGTTGCTGGTGGGTTCGAATTGGTGACCTTTGGGTTAGCAGCTGAACACTTAACCACTGCACTGCCAGGGCTCCCCAATGTAATCACGGGGCCCTTAAAAGTGGAAGCCAAAGCAGAAGAGGAAATCAAATCGATATGATATGACAACTGGACCTGCTGGTGCTGGCTTTGAAAATGGAAAAATAAGGCCATGAACCAGGGAACGAGGGTGGATTCTAGAAGCTGGAAAGGGCAAGGAAATAGATTATCCCCTAGAGCTTCCATAAAGGAATGCAACCCTGATAACACCTTGATTTTAGCCCAATGAGACCCATTTTGGACTTCTGATCTCCACAACTGTAAGATAATAATTTGCATTCTTTTACGCATCTAAGTTTGTGGTCCCCCACGTCTATAAGTCTGTCGTACTGTGGGGGCTTGCATGTTGCGGTGACGATGGAAGCTATGCCACCAGTATTCAAATACCAGCAGGGTCAACCATGACGGACAGGTTTTAGCTGAGCTTCCGGACTAAGACAGAGTAAGCAGAAGGACCTGGCGGTCTACTTCTGAAAAGAATTAGCCAGTGAAAACCTTATGAATAGCAGCGGAACATTGTCTGATGTAGTGCCAGAAGATGAGCCCCTCAGATTGAAAGGCACTCAAAAGACAACCGGGGAAGAGCTGCCTCTTCAAAGTAAAGTCGACCTTAATGACGTGGATGGATTAAAGCTTTTGGGACCTTCATTTGCTGATGTGGCAGGACTCAAAATGAAAAGAAACAGCTGCAAAAAAATAATAATTGGAACATGGAATGAACCAAGTATGAATCTAGGAAAATTGGGAGTCATCAAAAATGAAATGGAATGCATAAACATTAATATCCTAGGCATTAGTGAGCTAAAATGGATTGGTATTGGCCATTTTGAATCAAACAATCATATGGTCTACTATGCTGGGAACAACAACTTGAAGAGGAATGGCATTGCATTCATTGTCAAAAAGAACATTTCAAGATCTATCCTGAAGTACAACGCTGTCAGTGATAGGATAATACCTACAAGCCTACAAGGAAGACCAGTTAATATGACTATTATTAAAAAAAACTGCTAAGGCCAAAGATGAAGAAATTGAAGATTTTTATCAACTTCTGCAGTCTGAAATTGATCGAACATGCAATCAGGATGCACTAATAATTACTGGAGATTGCAATGCTAAAGTTGGAAACAAAGAAGAAGGATTGGTACTTGGAAAATATGGCCTGGGTGATAGAAATGATGCCAGAGACCACATGATAGAATTTTGCAAAACCAACAAGTTCTTCGCTGCAAATACTTTTTTTTT
Source organism: Elephas maximus indicus (assembly GCF_024166365.1). Classification (NCBI taxonomy): domain Eukaryota; kingdom Metazoa; phylum Chordata; class Mammalia; order Proboscidea; family Elephantidae; genus Elephas; species Elephas maximus. Next base: position 66,349,766 of record NC_064826.1, on the reverse strand, counting down.
CACCAACATGAACGGCGACTATACATGTGGACCTCACCAGATGGAATACACAGGAATCGAATTAACTACATCTGTGGGAAAAGATGATGGAAAAGCTCAATATCATCAGTCCAACATAAAGGGGCTGACGGCAGAACAGACCATCAATTGCTCATATGCAAGTTCGAGCTGGAACTGAAGAAAATTAGAACAAGTCAACAAGAGCCAAAGTACGACCTTGAATATATCCCACCGGAATTTAGAGACCATCTCAAGAATAGATTTGATGGGTTGAACACTAATGACCTAAGACCAGACCAGTTGTGGAATGACATCAAGGACATCATACATGAAGGAAGCAAGAGGTCATTAAAAAGACAGGAAAGAAAGAAAAGACAAAAATGGGTGTCCAAAGAGACTCTGAAACTTGCCCTTGAATGTCAAGTAGCTAAAGCAAAAGGAAAAAATGATGAAGTGGAGTTGAACAGAAGACTTCAAAGGGCAGCTCTAGAAGACAAAGTAAAGTATTATAATGACATGTGCAAAGACCTCAAGATGGAAAACTGAAAGGGAAGAATATGCTTTGCATTTCTCAAACTGAAAGAACTGAAGAAAAAATTCAAGCCTTGAGTTGCGATATTGAAGGATTCTACGGGGAAAATATTAAATGACTCGGGACGCATCAAAAGAAGATGGGAGGAATACACGGTCACTATACCAAAAAGAATTGGTCGATATTCAACCATTTCATGAGGTACTGTATGAGTAGAAACCAATGGTACCGAAGGAAGAAGTCCAAGCTGCCCTAAAGGCATTGGCAAAAAACAAGGCTCCAGGAATTGATGGAATTCCGATACAGATATTTCAACAAACAGACGCAGCGCTGGAAGTATTCACTCGTCTATGCCAAGAAATTTGGAAGACAGCTACCTGGCCAACTGACTGGAAGAGATCTATTTTTATGCCTATTCCCAAGAAAGGTGATTCCGCTGAATGCAGAAATTGTCGAACAACATTATTAATATCACGTGCAAGTAAAATTTTGCTGAAGGTCATTCAAAAGTGGCTGCAGCAGTATATCAACAGGGAACTCCCAGAAATTCAAGTCAGATTCAGAAGAGGATGCAGAACCAGGGATACCATTGCAGATGTCAGATGGATCCTGGCTGAAAGCAGAGAATACCAGAAGGATGTTTACCTGTGTTTTGTTGACTATGCTAAGGCATTCAACTGTGTGAATCACAACAAATTATAGATAACGTTGCAAAGAATGGGAATTCCAGAACACTTAAGTGTGCTAATGAGGAACCTGTATATAGGTCAAGAGGTACTCACTCAAACAGAATGTCTTAGTTATCTAGTGCTGCTGTAATAGAGATACCACAAGTGGATGGGTTCAACAGAGAGAAATTTATTGTCTCACAGTCTAGTAGGTTAAATTCCAAATTCAGGGTGTCAACTCCAGGGGACAGCCTTCTCTCTGTTGGCTCTGGAGGAAGATTCCTTGTCATCAGTCTTCCCCTGGTCGAGGAGCTTCTCAGGTGCAGGGATCCTAGGTCCAAAGGATGTGCTCTGCTCCCAGTGCTTCTTTCTTGGTGGTATGAGGTCCCCACTCTCTGCTAGCTTCTCTTTCCTTTTATGTCTTGAGAGTTAAAAGGTGGTGCAGGCCACACTCCAGGGAAACTCCCTTTATATTGGATTAGGAATGTGACCTGGTAAGGGTATTACTATCCTACCCTAATCCTTTTTAACATAAAATTACAATCACGAAATGGAGGAGAACCACAGAATACTGGAAATCAGCACCTAACTAAGTTAATACACACATTTTTTGGGGGACATGATTCAATCCATGACAGAACAAGGGAATATTGTGTGGTTTAAGGTCAGGAAAGGGTGTGCATCAGGGTTGTATCCTTTCACCATGCCTATTCAATCTGTATGCTGAGCAAACAGTCGGAGAAGCTGAACTAAATGATGAAGAACGGGGCATCAGGATAGGAGGAAGACTCATTAACGACCTGTAATATGCAGATGACACAACTTTGCTTGCTGAAAGTGAAGAGGACTTGAAGCACTTACTGATGAGTATCGAAGACCATAGCCTTCAGTATGGATTACACCTCAACATAAAGAAAACAAAAATCCTCACAACTGGGCCAATAAGCAACATCATGATAAATGAAGAAATGATTGAAGTTGTCAAAGATTTCATTTTACTTGGATTCACAGTCAACACCCATGGAAGCAGCAGTCAAGGAATCAAAAGACGCATTGCATTGGGCAAATTTGTTGCAAAAGACATTTTTTAAAGTGTTGAAAAACAAAGATGTCACTTTGAAGACTAAGGTGTGCAAGACCTATGCCATAGTGTTTTCAATCGCCTTCTATGCATGTGAAAGCTGAACAATGGATAAGGAAGACCAAAGGAGAATTGCCTTTGAATTGTGGTGTTGGCGAAGAATATTGAATATAATATGCCATGGACTTCCAAAAGAATGAACAAATCTGTCTTGGAAGAAGTACAACCAAAATGCTCCTTAAAAGCAAAGATGGTGAGACTTTGTCTTACATACTCTGGACATGTTATCAGGACTGACTGGTCCCTGGAGACAGACATCATGCTTAGTAGAGTGTTGATGAAAAAGAGGAAGACCCTCAATGAGATGATCTGCACAGTGGCTGCAACAATGGGTGTAAGCATAACAACGATTGTGAGGATGGCAAAGAACCGGGTAGTGTTTGGTTCTGTTGTACATACGGGTAATTATGAGATGGAACTGACTCGATGGCACCTAACAACAAGTTTGTGGTAATTTGTTATAGCAAATGGTGCTAATACGGTGATATTTGGTGAAGACCTGAATGACAGATATGTAAATGGTCTGAGGGCCAAGACTATGTCTTATTCATCTTTGTTTCTGTGCCAGGGCCTAGTTCATATAATGTTAATAAAACAAAAACACTGCCATCCAGTCAATTCTAACTCATAGTGACCCTAAAGGACAGAGTAGAACTGCCCGCATAGGGTTTCCAAGGCTCTAATCTTTAAGGAAGCAGACTGCCGCATCTTTCTGCTGCAGACCAGCTGGTGGATTCCGACTGCTGACCCTTTAGTTAGCAGCCAAGCTCTTAACCTCTGCACCACCAGGGCTCCTCGTTATAGTATAAACCAAACCCAAAACCAAACCTGTTGCCGTCGATTCGATTCTGACTCATAGCAACCCTATCCATAGTGATACCTATAGGACAGAGTAGCACTGCCCTATGGAGTTTCCAAGGAGTGCCTGGTGGATTTGAACTACCAACCTTTAGGTTAGCAGCTATAGCACTTAACCACTATGCCACCAGGGTTTCCTCCTTGTAGTATAAAGCAGGAAAATTCTTAACACCAGAGCAAAAGGCCACATTCACCAGAGCAGCAGTTTCTATGCCATGGAAGTATAAATAACTTATACAATCCCAGGACTACTGGTCAGCATCAGCTACCTCCCTAATCCTACTTAGGAGTCCTTTGTGCTCTTGGGATACACAGTGACCACATAACTCTTTCAGCTTAGAGCGTTTTTGGGGTGCTATGTGCCATCTTTCACTCCAAGCTTTTCATAAGCAAACCTCGCAGGCTGGGGACTTGAGTTTTTATCTGCACCAAAATTTGTAGTAACTGCATCAGATTTTAGAAGTTGTTTCCCCCTTATAAAGCTCTGTATGATCTGAGTGCTTATAAGTCGAATTATCTAACAATGAATTGGGTATTTGGATAAAACCAGGACACTGTGATGAATTGTATTGTAAAGCTGCTGTTGTTTGCCTTCGAGTCAATTCTGATCAAAGCAACACTATAGGACAGAGTAGAACTTCCCCATAGAGCTTCCTAGGCTGTAATCTTTACGGAAACAGATAGCCGGGCCTTTTCTCCTGTGGAGCGGCTTGTAGGTTCCATCCGCTAAACTTCCCGCTAGTAGCGGAACACTTAACCATTGTGCCACCAGTGCTCCTTATTGTAAAGCTAATAACTGTGATTTCTTTCTTCCAGCGAAACCCTGGTAGTTGTTATTAGGTATCCCATTTTCATTTTTTGATAACTCTCAATGTTCACATTTTATATTTGATGAAACTGAGAATTCACCTGTGCCCTGATGAGGGTGGGGGCAGGTGTTTATATGCTTGTGCATAGCTGCTCTGCTTTCAGGATCAAAGGTCTTGCTGATGTAGCGCAATATCTCAAGGCTTTGGGGATTTATTTTCAAGCACACTTTCCCAAGGTGTCTTATATTATGTTTCCTTGTCTTGACTCACTTCCTCCCTCTTCTTTCCTTTTTAACTCTGAAAATGTTGACACAGCTTTCTCCTTTGGACCTACTCAGAAGCTGGGTTATATTCATTTCTGATCTACCTTTAGCCCACTCTCATGGAAGGCTTGTCATGCTTGATCTGACCCTTGGCAGGATCCCAAAGTCAAATGAGTTTAACAGAGGGGCTCTCTGTGTTCTTGAGTTGATTTCAGCTGTAAGGGCAGAAGCTGGGGGCTCCTCATTTACATGGAACTCCTTTTGTTCTATCATCCAAGTCTTTTTCCAGTTTTGGCATTACCTTTGCAAAATGCAATCTAGACAGAGTCAGTATTGTAATGCATAGTCACATGCCTAAAATCTCCTGTAGACTGTGTGCTTTGCAACCATTCTTTTTTTTGGTGGTAAAATATATATAACAAAACATTTGCCATTTCAACCATTTTTGCATGCACAATTCATAACATTAATTACATTTGCCATGCTGTGCCTAAGGTTTTCACCGGCTAATTCTTTTCAGAAGTAGACTGCCAGGTCCTTCTGCCTAGTTTGCCTTAGTCTGGAAGCTCAGCTGAAACCTGTCCACCATGAGTGACCCTGCTAGTATTTGAATACCGGTGGCAGAGCTTCCAGCATCACAGCAACACACAAGCTCCCACCGTACGACAAACTGACAGATGCATAGGCAAAGCAAAGGGCCTGCGAAAAAGAGGAAGACCTTCAATGAGAGGAACTGACACAGAGGCTGCAACAACGGGCTCAAGCATAACGATTAAGAGGATGGTGCAGAACTGGCAGTGTTTCGTTCTGTCACGTATAGGGTCACTATGAGTCAGAACCGAACTGATGGCACCTAACAACATGTTGTGCAACCATCTCCATGATTCATTTCTAATTTTTTCACCACCCTTAACAGAAACTCAGTGCCCCGTAAGAAATGACTCCCCCTTTCCTCCTCCCTCTCCACCCCGGCAACCACTAATAAACTTTGGTCTCTATATATTTACCTATTCTAGATATTTCATATAAGTTGGATCATACTTTGCAAGCATTCTTGTTGGATACCTTTTCTAGCAATCCAATCTGTTGAACATGCGGCTGGTGGTAATGGTGTCTTCTGTTTGCTTGTTTGTTTTTAATGGAGCTGAGGGAAATCACATAGCTTAGGAACATGGTCAAAGGGCATCTACAAGGCAGAAGGCTCTGGAAAAGGTGAAAGTTCAGAAAAGGCCATGCCGCTCACTTTTCGGAACTCCTAGGACTCAAGTGCACGCTCAGGCTGCGCACCCTGTTAGCCCACCAGCTTTCCTCATGATTTGGATTGGCTGCTTTCTAACAGGACATGCTGGCATAAAAAAAAAAAAAAAAAAAAAAAATTTTTTTTTTTTTTATAGGATGCTAAAAAACACAGGTGCCTTGTGAGCTTCTTCAGTTAAAATTTAGTGCCAGTTACTTTTAAATAGCAGGAAAGGCATTGGTGTGGGAGAATCTGTACATTTTTTTCTTCATTCTCATATTCCTATAGTCTGAGAACTATGGATAGAGAGGAGGGACAAGAATGAGACAAGCCACTTATTAGCCAAGGGAGAATTAAGCCTGTCAGGACAGGACAAAGTGGTAGATGACCAATCAGCTCATACTTTATCTTCAGACAGTGTTCCACATCACACTATTGTTTACAGGTGATGTGGAAGTCAAGGAGCGTCTTTGACTTTCCTTTTTGGGGGCTCATGACAGTTTAACTTTTTAAAAAAATTTCATATTTTGGGGGAATTCTAGATTGAAGAGGAAGCTCAATTACTGAGTGTGACTGTAAATGTAAGTTGAAATAAATTTTTACAATACACATACATAGTGTGGAGCCCTGGTGGCACAGATGTTAAGAGCTTGGCTGCTAACCAAAAGGCTGGCAGTTCGAATCCATCAGCTGCTCCTTGGAAACCCTAACAGGCAGTTCTACTCTGCCCTATCGGGTCGCTATGAGTCAGAATCAGCTTTTGACGGCAATGGGTTTGGATACATAGTGTAGAAGTCCCTGGGTGGCACAAATGGTTAAACGCTTGACTACTAGGATGGGTTAGAATCGACTTGATGGCACACAACAACGACTAGCAAAAGGTGGTGATCCAAACCAACCCAGAGGCACCTCAAAAGATAGGCCTAGTGATCTGCTTCTGAAAGGTCACAGCCTTGAAAACCTTATGGCTCAGTTCTACTCTGCACACATGGGGTTGCCATGAGTCAGAATTGACTCAACAGCAACTAACAACAACATACACAGGGTGGTAAGCTGAACAATGGCCCTAAAAGATGTCTGTGTCCTAATCTCCAGAACCTATGAATGTTATATGAGGGTATGATTAAATTAAGGATTTTAATTGGGGGAGATTGTTTTGCCTTATCTGGGTGTGCCCTAAATGCAATCACAAATGTCTTTACAAGAGGGAGGCAGAGGGATATTTGACAGACAAAAGAGAAGAGGTCATGTGATGAAGCAGAGTCAGAAAGAGAAATGCTATGCCTCTGGCTTTGAAGATGAAGGAAGGGGCCAAAAAACAAGGAATGCAGCTGTAGAAGCTGGAAAAGGCGAGGAAATAAGTTTTTTTTTGAAACATAAAGTCACTTGGAAACCACAGCGGCATAGTGGTTAAGAGCTACAGCTGCTTACCAAAAGGTCAGCAGTTCAAATCCACCAGGTGTTCCCTGGAAACCCTATAGGGCAGTTCTACTCTGTCCTATAGGGTCGCTATGAGTTGAACTCGACAGCAACTATGAGTTGAAATAGACAGCAACGGGTTTTTTTTTTTTTTTTGGTTTAAAGCCTTTGGAAGGAGCCTGGCCTTGCTGACACCTTGCATAAGAATCATTTCAAACTTCTGGCCTCCAGAACTATAAGACAATAAATTTCTGTTGTTGCAAGCCACCAAGTTTGTGGTAATTTGTTACAGCAGCCATAGGAAACTAATATAAATGAATGAATCCTTTTACTTAAATTAAAAAATGTAATTCGCTTTCTGTTGTTAATTACCATTGAGTAGGCTCTGACTCATGCCAACCCTATGTACAATAGAGTGCAGTTCTACTCTGGCACACATGGGGTTGCCATGACTTGAAATCAAATTGATAGACACTGGTTTGATTTTTGTTGTTTGGTGTCTTCCCAAACATCCAAACCAAGGGTCTATGTGTAAAACATGACAACTCTCTTTGTCTCTCCTGCCCATTAATCAGTACCAAGGCCAACTAATTTTACTTTCTGTGTATTGCTCTGGAGCCCTGGTGACACAGCGGTCAGCAGTTCAAATCCACCACCCTATAGGGTCCCTATGAGTCAGAATTGATTGAATGGTCATGGTTTTGATTGTTTTAGTTTCTGATGTATTCCTCCAGCCCTATCACATTTTAGTTTCAAGCCCTCTCTTGTGTGGATAGTCCAGTAGTCCTTCCCCAACCTCCACACTGCAGGCAGAGTGATCAATCTATATTGAAAATCTGTCCATGCTACTTCCTGGCTTAAAGTCTTTCAGTTAAGGTCCACAACCTTCAGCATGACACCGAACACCCTCCATGACAGGGCCCATACCTGTCCATCCAGGCTTCTCTTCCATCAGCCTCACAGCTTAAATTTCCTTCCTTGCCAAACTGCTTGTCTTTCCTCAGCAATTCCTGGGCCTCCTGTCTCTTGTCTTTATTTTCTCTTCTAGAACACCTTTCCCCCTCTCCTTACTGGACTAATTCACAGCCACTTTCTTCCATTTGCTGAGGCATCAGTTCCTTAGATAGGCTTCCCCAGTCCTCCGTGTTGTCATGGTACCCTGGGTACAGGTTAGTGCCTCAACAGCAGTATTGAAGTTAACTAGTTTTATGTCTGCATTCCCACTAGCCTGCAAGCATGCTGAGGGCTGGGACTATTTCCTAAGTAATTTCGGTGTCTGCAACACATAGCACATAGTAGGTGCTCAATTAATGTTGATGAATTAAACTGCTTAGTGATAAACAGTTTTGCTGAGTTATATCCACAATCCACATTTAGAACTCATCCTGTCTCTGATTACCATTGTCTTAATAATTATACATCTTGATGTCAGGGACCAATGAATGAGATCTTGATGAAAAGGAATACCTCTGAGGTTTTACATTAAGATTTTCAACCAAAATTTTGACTTGTCATTTACTTTAGTATGGCTTGTTTGGGGGAGTCTTTAAATCTTGATCTTGGGCCTTTCCATCTCTACTGTCCTAATATGTAGGGCTGAAATGGAGTAGTTCCTTAAATATACTTTGCACTGTATTCAGTGGTTTGGTACAGTTTACCCAGATGTGACCTAAAATTAGACTTGCCTGCAATACTGCTTTACTACTTCATCTTCAGCTGCTCAATGCCTACTGTCAAAATGGTTTCTAGATACACTATATGACACTGCAGAGTGGAACCCCTTCGGAGGGGAAGCAATAAAGAAAAGCTGGCTAAACATGTGACATGGTGGAGTTTTTAATCTTGTCCAGGTTCTGTGCCAACTATTGTTACTTGCCCTTCCCATCGGTCCCAAGAATAGCCCCTGGAAGGATTGCCCCTGGAACCAGCTGAAGCTAGCAGCTTCCTCGCGAAGCCACCTTTCCCCAGGAGACAGGCTTGCACCCACCAACACCCCGTGGCCCTCGCCTAAGAAGCCGCCTCTGCTGGACAGAGCAGCCGGGATCACGTGCCCCTGTCCGGTCCGCCGCCCCCGGGCCCGGGCCCGCCCAGGCCGCCGGGCAGAGCCGCCCGGATCAAGCGCGCCCCGGCGGCCCGGGCCGGGCCCAGCCAATGGGCTGGCGGCGCCCGCATGACCCGCGCCGGCAGGAGGGCGTGAGGAGGCAGGCCCGGCGCGCACGCTGTCGGGCCGTACCGCCACCCCCGCTGCCGCCGGGACTGAAGTGAGCCGCACGGGTCAGGAGTGCCAGCCAGCCAGTGAGTGGGTCCCGCTGCCGCCTGCACCCGGGGCGAAGCATGGCGGCCGCCAAGGTAAGCGTCTGCTCCAGGCCGTGGGAGCGCGCCGGTTGAACCCCAAGGGGTACAAAAGACTTGGGCGCTCACGTGCAACAGCGAAAGCAAATAAAATGGGCCGCTCAATCTTGCAGCTGCGGGAGGAGGGACGTGACCTCCCCCCTGGGAAGGACATGCGGCCGGCGCGGGGGACCTAGGCCCGACCTGGCGTCAGAAACTTTGCCGGCCGGACCCTCCCACTTGGCCCAGGAGGGGAGTCGGTGCCCGACGGGTGCCTGGCGGGACTGAGCCAAGGCCGGCGCGGAGGAATGGGCACGGTCCGTGCCTGGTGCCCCCGGGGTGGGGGAGGGCTCGGTGGCTGCAGGTCCCTCGGCTATCCCTTCGCGCTCGTGCTCCTGACCCCGGTTGTTGTTGACCGAGGCTTCTCCTTCCAGGGGGCATGGCCGGGGCTGAAGCCTGATCCTATTAGGTTACAAGGGCCCCGCCCTCGGGCGGGTGGTAGGCACCTTGACTTCCGTTTTCGGAGCTGCCTGGGAGAGTTGGCTTGCGTGTGTGTGGGCGCGAAGGAACTCCAGGGACGTCCCTTTTTCTATCTTTTCCCTGCTCCGCATTTTATAGCACTTACCGTACCCACCTTGGAGCGTTTGAGAGAGGCTTCTCTTTGGAAATGACAGAACAGATCGTCCTGGGAGCCTGTCATTCCTGTAAAATTGTACTTAAAAGGAATTCTATGTAATGTGAATAATTCAGGAACCCAGAGAAAACACAACTCCGATACGTTGACCTTTCCTCTTTCACCGTTTTTGAAACCTGGACACCATTTCAGTCTTCTTTTGGACTCCATTTCAACTTTTCTGGCAGAATACCATATTTAGACCCAATCACTTGAATCATTGGAACTTATTGCTTTTAATTTTAAGTTCACGAAGGCAGCCCTTTAATCAAGCCTGTACAACTTCTTAGCTCATTTTAAGCAAAGTGAACTTAAATATACCCAACATTTCAAACATTTGTCCTTAATCAAAACTCTGTGATAACCCTCAAGAGAAAAACATGGCCAACACATCATATTCGTATTTATTCAAGCAAACTAATCACATTTGCAATGGAAATTGTAAGCAAATATATTTAAATGCTGTTGTATGACTTAAGTCTCTGCAGGCTGGCCAGGCTCCCAGAATCCTCAGGGTTTGTCTTGTTCCTGGACTGTGGCCTTTGCATTTTCTGTAATTTCTGAGTTCCTTCCTTAGGAGTGTGCTCTCGATGTGCGTGAATGTGTACACACAAGTGTATATATATTGTTTCATGCGGATTCTCTTAAGCTCACTCCCCAGGATTCGTTTTTTGGAAGCTAAAAATTTAATTTTGCATTAAATTTACATACAATCAGTTCTCAAGGTTTACTATGAATTAGTTCCCCAAGGTGACTTACTCTAATAGAGTTCTGTGGGAATAGATACACGTATTTCATTGTCATTTTTTTAATACCTGCAGGTGAACTGAACAATTTTACTTAATTTAGGCATAAAGTATGTGAGGATCTGAAATTGAGTATGCATATAAATGGAGTATAAGACTAACCCATCAACTAATACGAAGCAAAAATAAGTGATGTGGAAGTAGGTTTGACTTTTTGGTTGTATTTTTATTAAACTGTCACATTATATCAAGAAGAGCAGTTGATATCTAGCCAAGTAGAGAGAGTCGGGGGAAACAAAGCATTTTATTTTTACTATTTGGAAGCTTGCATTTTTGTTTAGTCGTTTAAACTCACCTCTTTTCGCAAAGGCTGTCTGATGGCGCACCTCGTCCATACACATATTTACAGTCCAACAAGACATGAAAATCAAGCCTGAGTAGATGAGAAAAACAGGATAAAGTAAAATGAAGCCAGGACTAAGGTTAATGGAAAATATGTGTATGTTTGCTAGAGGTGACTGAATTTCTAGCTGCCAAAGCAAAGAGGAAACGATCAGTAAGGTGGTTCACAAGTCAGTTACTTGGGAGAGAGGTCTACTTGTATACTGTGGAGACCACTTTCTCCACGTGTCCCATATGCTGTGGGCAAACTGCATATAAAATTGCCTCATTGACCATGAATATATGTTTGTGGGGTCCATAAGGTGACTCCATATAATTTTCATCTTTGTAGCTCAAGGCCAGTGCAGTAAATGTAATCTTGAAAGGTCCCCAAATGAAGCTATGCTGGCCTAGCTTAGTCCCAGAATGTTTCTTATTGAATCGGGCACCACTCTTGTTGGATACTTCTGTCAGATACTAATCCGTGCTGGGCTGCCAAGTTAAAGGCTGTGCTCCTTGCCTTTATTTGGAATGTGAATATTCATTGTTGACAGTTAAACACAGCCTTAACCTTAAAAATCTCCTCACCTGGTGGTGGGTTTGACATTCCCTCTTAAAAGTTGAGGAGCTTGACTAGGAAAGAAGTTCACATCATTGGGATATATAAGAAATTGAGACAAGAATCTGGAGACTCAACTATTGGAGTAGGCTAATTGCAACACTCGATATACTTGTTGTGATGAATTGTTTGAATATTTAAGCAGACTTGATATTTTCTGGTTGGTCTTAGCCATAGCTAGGAATTTCTAGACCATTTATTCTTAGTTTCCTTGGTCTTTATTTTTATTCAAGTGTAACTATTATTGAAGTTCCTTTTTCATTAAATAGTTAAAATAGGAAGGCTGAGAATCCAGTTTTTACTTTTTATTTTCATTTTGGCCATGAAGACTATTACTTAAAGGTGCAAGAGGCATTTATTTTTTCATGAAGTAACATTGATATAAGACCTTTAGTACTTTTTTAGATTAGCTCTGTATTAAAATAACTTTAAAAAAGTGTATTTTACATCACTCTAAAAAAGTTCATTTTTAAAAAGTAGTTAGAGAAAAATCATCCTCTTTCCTTTTTGATTGTAGGGAACATTACCTTGTTGTAATTGGTTAATTAATTATACATTAAAAATGATGAAATTAAATATATGAAGTGGTTAAAAGTTAGAGGTAGCTTAGTTGAGTTCAGGCATGATAGATGTTCAGGCATTAAATTGGACATGAACCAGTAATTTGATTGAAATTAGCCCAGAACTAAAAAAAAAAATTTGTGACAAAGCTTTAATAATAATGAAAATTTGGTCTGTAAGATTAGTGCATTTTGTATTGATTTTCCATTCTCAGATGGGTCGTTGCTATTATTATTGATTTATTTAGAATTGTGTATTATGTTTTTAAAGTTCTAGGCATGAGGCTAAGGTGAGGATAAAAAAAAAATAAACCCACTGCCACCGAGTTGATTCCGACTCATAGTGACCGTGTAGGACAGAGTAGAACTGCCCCGTAGGATTTCCAAGGCCGTAAATCTTTACAGAAGCAGACTGCCACATCTTTCTCCCATGGAATGGCTGGTGGGTTCGAACCACTGACCTTTCAATTAGCAGCCGAGTACTTTAACCACTGTGCCACCAGGGCTCCTTAAAATGAGGATAATAAAATGAATTAGGTTCCATTTGGACCTTCAGGAAAAGCAAAACCACACCATGGGCTAATTTTTCTGATGGAAATGCTCTACTGCAGGTCCTATTGGAGTACCAGGAAGGGGGTGAGGGGAGATCAGGGAGACTTCTGGGAGGTGGTCGTATTTCAGAAGGAATGGGTGGGGAAGAGGAAAGATCCATTCCAGTGACAGGGAACACACAGCAGATGGAAGGCAGGGAGGTGAGCATATGCCACATTTAGGAATGTTGTTAGGTGCTTCCGACTCATAGCGGCCTTATATACAACAGAACAGAACACTGCCCGGTCCTGCACCATCCTCACAATCATTACTGTGTTTGAGCCCGTTGTTGCAGCCACTGTGTCAATCTACTGGCAGTCCGTAGCATATTCAGTATCTTTGCCAACACCATCTTTCAAAGGCATCAATTTTTCTTTGGTCTTCCTTTTGCATGCATATGAGGCAATTGAAAATACTGTGGGTTGGGTGAGGCCTGCCTTAGTCCTCAAAGTGACGTCTTTGCTTTTTAGCACTTTAAAGAGGTCTTTTGCAGCAGATTTCTTGATTGCTGCGTCCATGGGCATTGATTGCGTATCCAAGTAAAATGAAATACTTGATTACTGTTTTAGTCATCTAGTGCTGCTATAACAGAAATACCACAAGTGGATGGCTTTAATGAAGAGAGATTTATTCTCTCACAGTCTAGGAGACTAGAAGTCCGAATTCAGGGTGCCAGCTGCAGAGGAAGTCTTTCTCTCTCTGTGGGCTCTTGGGGAAGGTCCCTGTCATCAGTCTTCCCTGGTAGAGGAGTTTCTCAGCGCAGGGACCCCGGGTCCAAAGGATGTGCAATTCTCCTAGCTCTTGTTTCACGGTGGTATGATATCCCCATGTATCTCTGCTTGTTTCTCTCTTTTATATCTCAAAAGAGATTGACTAAAGACACAACCTAATCTTGTAGATTGAGTCTTGCCTCAGCATGAATCTTGATAATCCCACCTCATTAGCATCATAAAGGCAGGGTTTACAACACATAGGAAAATCACCTCCGATGACAAAATGGTGGAGAGTCACACAATAATGAGAATCATGGCCTAGCCAAGTTGACGCATGATTTTGGGAGACAAAATTCAGTCCACGACAACTTCAGTACTTTCTGCCTTTATGATAATGTTGCTTATTGGTCCAGTTGTGAAGATTTTTGTTTTCATTGTGTTGAGGTGTAATCCACACTGAAGGCTTTAGTCTTTGATTTTCATTGGTAAGTGCTTTATGTCTTCTTCATTTTTAGCAAGCAAGGTTGATGTCATCTGCATATTGAAGGTTGTTAATGAGTCTTCCTCTGATCCTGATGTCACATTCTTCATATAGTCCAGCTTCTCTGATTATTTGCTCAGCGTGTGGATTGAATAAGTATGGTGAAAGGATACGACCCTAATGCACACCTTTCCTGATTTTAAACCATGCAGTATCCCCTTGTTCTGTTTGAACACACTGCCTCTTGAGCTACATACGTAGATTTAGGAATAGCAGGTAATAAAGAAAATAATATAGCAGCTAACACTTATTGACAGCTTACTAGTTCTAAAAAAAAAAAAATTTTTTTTTTTTTTTAGTTCTAAGTGCTTATTAATTCACTTAATCACTCTGACAGCCCTATGAGTTAGATACTGTTGTTGTTAGATGCTGTCGAGTTGGTTTCAACTCATTAGTGACCCTTTGTACAACAGAACAAAACACTCCCCAGTCCTGTATCAGTTAGATTGTGCAGTTAGATACTATTGTCACTATTTTGTATATGAAGACATAGACACCTGTAGGTGATGTAACCTGTCTAAGGATAATTAGGAAGTTACGGAGCTGGGAATGAAATACAGCTAGTCTGGCTCCAGAGTCCATACTCTTATCTGGTCCACTATACTGTCTTCATAGTACTCTTCATGGTGGAGAGTAGAGCATATGCGATAGGAGTGGGAGATGACTAAGATGGAGAAGTTAGGAGGTGCTGCAATTGTAAACCAGACTTTTATTTAAGAACTTAATAGTATTTGTTCTGCTGTTATTCATAGGGTTTTCACTGGCTAATTTTTTTTCAGAAGTAGGCCGCCAGGTCCTTCTTCCTAGTCTGGCATAGTCTGGAAGCGCAACTGAAACCTCTCCACCATGGGTGACCCTGCTGGTATTTGAATGCCTGTGGCATAGCTTCCAGCATCACAGCAACATGCAGGCCCCCACAATACAACAAACTGGCAGACAGCAGAATGCTCATTAGAAGTGAGGATGGCGAGACTTCTCACATACCTTGAACATATTATCAGGACATCATGCTTGGCAAAGTAGAGGGTCAGCGAAAAAGCGGAAGACCCTCAACAAGACGGATTGACACAGTGGCTACAACCATGGGCTCAAGCATGGCAACGATTGTGGGGATGGCACAGGAGCAGGCAATGTTTTGTTCTTTTGTGCATGGGGTTGCTATGAGTTGGAACCAACTGAACGGCACCTAACAATAGTACTACCTAACAACAACAATAGAGCTTACTGTGTACAGGCCCTTTCCCAAGTGGTTTGCAAATACTCAATATTCATAACACCAAGAGGAAAGTACTCTATTTTTGTCGTCATTTTACAGATGAGAAAACTGAGGTCCAGGGAAGTTAAGTCAGGGTTGTACAATGTCTAAACCATAGAGTCTCTGCGTTAACCAAGACATTCTCTTTTCAGAGTCTCTGCTCTGAATCCCTCTTCTGCCCTCCTGGACCGCAAAAGAGTGCCATTTGCAAAGGTGCATGTGTGAGAATTCACACGCCATGGGTTATGGGCCTGTATATTTCCTAAAGGAGCCCTAGTGGATGCTTTTGAGTGGGCCTTGGAGCCCAGGAATGTAGTAACTGGTGGCTCTATATGGGTTCTGCTTGGTGCCAAGGAGGGCATGCCTTGTTTCAGGGATACAATTCCCTTAACAAAGTATTTAACAGCAGCTGAATAAACCTTTTTTCATGGCTTGTTTAACCAGAAGCCACCAGCGACCCTGCTGAAGAAAGGAACTGGTGATCTGCTCCTGTAAAGATTATACCCGTTGTCGTCGAGTCGATTCCGACTCACAGTGACCCTATAGGAAAGTGTAGAATTGCTCCACAGGGTTTCCAAGTCTATAATCTTTAGGGAAGCAGACTACTGCATCTCTCTCCTGCAGAGTGGCTGGTGAGTTTGAACCACCAATCTTTTGGTTCGCAGCCTCACACTTAACCACTGCACCACCAAGGCTGCGAAGATTACAGCCCAGAAAACCCTATGGAGCAGTTCCACTCTCTCCTAAGGTAGGTTGGCCATAAGTTGGAATCGACTTCATGGCACACAACAACAACAACATATTTCCCACTCCTGTAGTTTTTATCTCTAGAATGCTTTCGGCTCTCAGTGTATGTTTCATTGCAGTGTTCATTTGTTAAGCTCCTTTCTTGTCTTCCCAAGCAGACCATACATCACTACAGGGTAGGAACTGTCATATACCCTTTTTAAAAAACAGCTTTATTGAGATGTACAGGTAATCCCCGATTACCCTTTAAGTCAAATTTGTACGTAAGTCAGAACAGTTAGGTAAGGTTCATATCTAATGTCAGTTACTCAATGTTTGTTTTAGCATATAGTATATAGTGTACCTTTCTGTGCATAAAAACATTAAAAATACTTCGAGATACACTAAAAGATCTTTAATATAATAACACAATAGTAATAATAATATTTGGATGCATATTGCCAAGTAGTGCCCATTTGTTATTTTGAACCATTGTATGTACCTCTAATTTTTAACATAATAGGCTTTATGGGGGTTGGTTTCATAACTATGGGTTGAACGTAAGTTTTAAGTCTGACATTCATAACCCGGGGACTGCCTGTAATTCACATACCATACAATTCACCCACTTAAAGTGTATAATTCAGTGGCTTTTAGCATCTTCACAGAATTGTACGACCATCACCATTGCCATATTCCTTTGTAAAAAATTTAATCTAGTTTCCACTCCTTAGCTCTTGGACTGTATGTTTAAGTTCCATGTTCTTCAGGTTTCTCATCTGTAATGATAACCTCTTTAGAGGTTTGTTATTGAGGATAAAATGTGATTGAGGTTATTATGGATATTCTTCAGATTGCAGGTTTCCTCTCTTCCTTATGGTAAAAACCTATACTTTCACAACTCTGCTAGGTATTTGGAGATATCGTATAAAGCAGACTGTTTTTTTGTATTAGGAACAAAGGAAAGAAAGTCTGAGGTTTTTTTTGTGCTCCCATGATGATGGTTTTTAAAACAGCAAGTTCCCATGGTTCCATGGATATTTGGGCTTTGTCTTAGTCATCTAGTGCTGCTATAACAGAAATACCACAAGTGGATGGCTTTAACAGTTTATTTTCTCTCAATAAAGTAAGGCTAAAAGTCCAAATTCAGGACGTCAGCTCCAGGGGAAGGCTTTCTCTCTCTGTCCTCTCTAGAGGAAGGTCTTTCTTGTCAATCTTCCCCTAGACTAGGAGCTTCTCTGTGTAGGAACTCCGGGTCTAAAGGACGCACTCTGCTCCTGGTGGTGCTTCTTTCTTAGTGGTATGAGGTCCCCAACTCTCTGCTTGCTTCCCTTTTTATCTTCTGAGAGATAAAAGGTGGTGCAGGCCACACCCCAGGGAAACTCCCTTTACATTTGATCAGGGATGTGACCTGGGTAAGGGTGGTGTTGCAATCCGACCCTAATCCTTTTTAAAATAAAATTACAATCACAAAATGGAGGACAACCCCACAGTGCTGGAAATCATGGCTCAGCCAAATTGATACACACGTTTTGGGGGGGACATAATTCAATCCATGACAGGCTTTAAACCAAAAAAAGCCAAACCTGTTGCCCTCCAGTTGATTCCGACTCATAGCGACCCTGTAGGACAGAGTAGAACTGCCCCATAGCTTTTCACCAGGTGAAGAAACGGAGTCCCAGAAAATTTGTAATTGGTCCATGTTCCTTTGAAACACTCTTGCTTTTCACAGTATTCACAACGCATTGTAATCAGCTGGACAGCTCTAAGAATTACTGATGCCTGGTCCCGCTCCCCCGCCAAAAAAAAAAAAGAACAAAAACCCAAACTCGTTGCTATCGAGTAAATTCCAACTCATATTGACCCTATAGGACAGAGTGGGACTGCCCCATAGGGCTTCCAAGGAGCGGCTGGTGGATTTGAACCGCTGGCCTTTTGGTTTGCAGCTGAACACTTAACCACTGGGCCACCAGGCCTCCAGAGAATCTGATATAGTTGGTCTTATGTGTGGCCTGAGCCTCAGGGTTTTTAAAGCTTCTCAGGAGAATCAAATGTGCCTGTAAGACTGATAACCGCTGGTCTAGGCTGTGTTAGTGAACTTTGCCTCTGGTGGTTCCTTCTTGGGATAAGGAATGAATGCAGTGAGAGAAATGAAAACCCCTGGTATGTTAATTCAAAGGAAGACTATGTTGGGGCCCTTCCAAGTTTTCTTCTTTCTTGACAATTTCTTTTCAGTTCTCCTGCTCTGGGTTACCTTGGCGTTTAGACGTAAAGTTTATGTCCTTGTTAGTTGGATGTGGTTGAGTTGGTTAGGACTCATAGGTTCCTCTTGTATTACGGAAGTTACCCGGTACTATGCCAGCCTCACAATAGTAGGTATGTTTGAGTCCATTGTTGTGGCTACTGTGTCAATCCCTCTTTTTCGCTGATTTTACCAAGCATGATGCCCTTCTTCAGGGATTGATCCTTCCTGATAACATGTCCAAAGTAAGCATGATGAGGTCTTGTCATCCTGGCTTCAAGGAAGCATTCTGGCTGTAACTCTTCCAAGAGAGATTTTTTCTTTCTTCTGGCAGTCCATGGTGTATTCAATATTCTTCACCAGCACCAAAATTCAAATGTGTAAATTCTTCTTCTGTCTTCTTATTCATTGTCCAGCTTTCACATGCGTATGAGGCAACTGAAAATACCATGGCCTGGGTCAGGGGCAGCTAAGTCCTCAAAGTGACATCTTTGCTTTTTAAGATTTTAAGGAGAACTTTTGCAGCAGATTTGCCTAATACAATATGTTCTTTGATTTCTTGACTGCTGCTTCCGTGGGCAGAAGAATAAACCTGGTCTTGCAGCTTTTGTCTTAACTGGTTTAACACCCATGTTTTGTCAGTGTTACCCAGCGAAGGGAGGTCACATGGCTGATTAATGTAACTCAGCAAATAGAGGACTTCTCAGAGGGTGGGGGGCTGAAAGGTAATGTGTAATGTAAGAAAATCAGGGAGCAGCTCTTTTTAGACATGGAGTTCTTTAATAAGGTTGCAGGAGGAGGTGCGACTTCTTCCCAGTGCGTCTACCTCTTTGACCCTTTGCCCTATGACTGCCCCCTGCTTTAGTTAAATTATTAAATGGGGCCACTTGTTCTATTCTCCACTATTTATGAGGATTAGCAAGACCCTCAATGACATGTATTGACACAGTGGCAGCAACAGTGGACTCAAACATAGCAATGAGTGTGAGGATGACGCAGGACCTGGCAGCGTTTCCCTCTGTTGTATGTAGGGTGCTGTTTGTCAGAACCAACTCAAAGGCACCTAACAACAACAGGCCTGCTGAGCATTGTCAGTTCCTACTGTCCCTGCTTGGTATTTGCTGCCTCATAAGCACCTATATTTCCTGCTGTGTTTCCTTGGATACTTTGGGGTGAGCTACGGAGCCCAGGAATGTAGGAACCTGTGGCTCTATAGGAAACCCTGGTGGCATAGTGGTTAAGTGCTATGGCTGCTAACCAAAGGGTCGGCAGTTCAAATGCGCCAGGCACTCCTTGGAAGCTCTATGGGGCAATTCTACTCTGCCCTATAGGGTCGCCGCTATGAGTCGGAATCGACTCGCTGGCACTGGGTTTGGTATTTATTTTGGTGGCTCTATATGGCTTCTGCTTGGTGATAAGGAGGCTGTACCCTTTTCTCAGGGATATAATTCCCTTAACAAAGTATTGAACAGCAGCTAAACAAATCTCTTTCATAGTTGTTTAACCAGAACTTTTTTTGGATCAAATAAAATATTTAATCATAACAGCATTTGAAGTCTTAAAATATGACTTGAAATAATCATTATTACATTGACAGTGCATCATGATGAGCTCAAGCAGCAGAGTTAAAATAAATCTCATTTAACTCTTTTGAGAGAAAACAAGTAAGGGTTGGATAGGGCATTTCTCTCCTAAACTAAATTTTAAAAATATTGTTTTTGTTAGATGTCATAGACTAGAACTGCCCCATAGGACCTTCTTGTCTATAATCTTTATAGAGGAGCCCTGGTGGTGCAGTGGTCAAGCACTCAGATGCTAAACACAAGGTTGGCGGTTCTAATCCAGAGAGACCAGCAGCCTGTGCCGTAAAGATTTGGGAACCCTGTGGAACAGTTCCACTCTGTTGCATAGGGTTGCCGTGGGTCGGAATCTGTTTGGTTTGGGTTTTGGAGTCTATTATTTTTTTATTTATCATGTTGTCATTTGTTGAGAATATGTACATATGCCAATTCGACAGTTTCTACATGTGCAGTTCATTGACATTAGTTATATTCTTTGAGTTTTATAACCATTTTCATCTTTTTGAGTTTTTCTTTCTCCATTAACACAAACTCACTGCCTTCTGAAGTTTCTCTCTGATCTTTTGAGTTGCTGTTCTCAGTTTGATCCCATATAGATAGTTCTTAAAAAAGCGTAATGCTCAAGGCAGTCATTTTTTACTAGTTAAACTGTTGTTTGGTTTTAAGAAAACTTCAGATGATATTTTTGGGTTTAAAGTTTACAGATTATCTAAGGTCAATAGATTTTAGAGGGTCAGCCAACCTCCAGGACTCGAGAAAGCCTGGAATCTGTAAGAATTTGAAATGCTGTGCTGCATTTTCCCTCTTTTGATCAGAATTCTTCTATAGTACCTTTGATCAAAATGTTAAGGGATAGTAACAGTTCTAATCTCATGACCAAGGAGGCAGTTGTCCATGGAGGCAATTAGCCACAAATTTCATTTCCTGTTCTTACTCCTGACTCTCCTTCTTCCTCTGTTGCTCCAGGTGAATGGAGACCAATCTTTGCCTTTTCAGGTAATTTAATCTGCATAACAATCCTGTGACATGGAAGTGTTGTTATCTCCATATTACAGATGGGAAAACTCATCTGTCCTGAGTGGTTAAGTAATTTGAGGCACTGAGAGATTAAATAACTTGTCCTAGGTCACACAGCTGAAGAGTGGCAGAGCTGGAATTTGAACACAGGCAGCCTGTCTCCAGAGCCCATGCACATAATCATTGTACTGCCCTGTCTCTTTAATTTACCTCCCTGTACAGTGTGGCTTCATGTTGTCTACAGAATAAAAATTTAAACTCTTTAGCCAGTAAAACCTCCTTGGTCTGGCTGTTGTCTTTTCCAGTATTACCTCACACTCATTCCTTACTCACATCCTACTCAGTGGTTTATGAAGGGGACATATCCAACCTCTGTTCAAATTCCTTGCCATAAAGCTATGGCAACAGTGTAACAAAAATAAAAGGGAGCTGATTTACCTATTAAGGAGCCCCAGTGGCATGATGGTTACGTGTTCAGATGCTAACTGAAAGGTTGGAGGTTCAAACCTAGCTGGGACTCTGCAGAAGAAAAGACCTGATGATCTGTTTCAGATGTAATGCTAAAGATTAAAAAAAAAAGCATGGGAAACCCTATGGGGCAGTTCTACTCTGTCGTATAGGGTTGCTATGAATTGAAATTGACTCAACAGCACATAGCATCAACAACAAAAATTTGTTTATTACACCATCTGTCTGTCATGTTACAGTGATGCTGGAAGCTATGCCACTGGTATTACAAATACCAGCGGGGTCACCCATAGTGGATAGGTTTCAGCAGACCTTCCAGGTTAAGACAGACTAGGAAGAAAAGCCTGGCAATCTACTTCCAAAACTTAGTGAAAACTCTATGGATCACAACAGAATATTGTCCGATATACTGCTCGAAGATGAGCCCCCTAGGTTGGAAGGCACTCAAAATACACAGTGGCCTCAACAATGGCCTTGAGCATACCAACGATCGTGAAGGTGGCGCAGGACCAAGCAATGTTTCATTCTGTTACATGTAGGGTCACCATGAGTTGGAGCTGACTCCATGGCAATTAAAAACTGCAATTTATGTTACTTAAATAACTCCGAGCTCAATCAGAGACAAGGCTTTTGTTGTCATTTCTCTATATTGGAGGGTAGGGTTTTTTTTTTTCTAGTTCAAAAGGAAGGGGTCTTAGCTTTTTTTTTTCTCATTTCTTGAAGCTTCTGTAGATTTAAAACCCAAGCCCCAAGTTTACAGTTTTTACAGTTAGTTTATTTTAATCATGTATCAAACACAGTTCACACATGGGATTTGCCTGTTGCCTCAAGTCTTTGTTAACCTATAGAACTCCTTTCCTTTTTTGTTTGTTCCCTTGAAGTTTATTTGGTGAGGAAATTGGGTTAACTGTCCTGTGGTTCCCACGATCTGGATTTTGCTGGTGTTGGAAACCCTGGTGGCGTAGTGATTAAGTGCTATGGCTGCTAACCAAGAGGTGGAAACTCTATGGGGCAGTTCTACTCTGTCCTATAGGGTCGCTATGAGTCGGAATCAACTTGACGGCAGTGGGTTTTTTTTGGTTTTTGGTCCCCTGTCTTCAGTATTTTCTCTAAACTGATAGTTAGAAATAGAGGCTGAATCAGTTTTTCCCCCCATGGCAACCCTGTATGTATCAGAGTAGAATTGTGCTTCATAGTGTTTTCAATGGCAGATTTGTTGGAAGTAGACTGGTAGGCCTTTCTTCTGAGGCACTCTGGGTGGACTCAAATCCATACCTTTACAGTTAGCAGCCAGGTATGTTAACCATTTACACCACACAGGAACTCCCTGATAAAATTGAGGTCTTATTTATTTATTGTTCTTGGATAGAATACTTCCTTGGTGGCACTGGTACCTCCCATCAGGTTATTGGTTATTCACATAAGGTAGTACATAATACCTGGTTGTTTCCATGATGTTACCCTTGATCAGTGGGTTCAGGTGCCATCTTTGTCCTTTAGCTTTTCACATAAAGCTTTATTTTACTTGGCTACATTTTGGTATTAGCAGTTTTTTCTTTGTGGTGTGTTAAGTGTGTAACACACACACACTATTCCCAAGAAAGGTGATCCACCCGAATGTGGAAATTATCAAACAATATCATTAATATAACATGTAAGTAAAATTTTGCTGAAGATCATTCAAAAGCAGCTGCAAAAGTTTATCAAAAGGAAACTGCCAGAAATTTAAGCTAGATTTAGAAGAGAATGTGGAATCAAGGATAATCATTGCTGATGTCAGATGGATCCTGCCTGAAAGCAGAGAATACCAGAAAGATGTTTACCTGTATTTTATTGACCATGCTAAAGCATTTGACTGTGTGGATCATAACAAATTATAGATAACATTGCAGAGAATGGGAATTCCAGAACACTTAACTGTGCTCATGAGGAATCTGTACATGGATCAAGAGGCAGTTGTTCTGATAGAACAAGGAGATACTGCGTGGTTTAAAGTGAGGAAAGGTGTGAGTCAGGGTTGTATCCTTTCACCATGCCTGTTCAGTCTGTATGCTGAGCAAATAATCTGAGAGGCTGGACTAAATGAGGAAGAATGCATCAGGATTGGAGCAAGACTCATTAACAACCTGCGTTATGCAGATGACACAACCTTGCTTGCTGGAAGTGAAGAGGATTTGAAGCACTTACTCATAAACATCAAAGACCACAGCCTTCATTATGGATTACACCTCGACATAAAGAAAACAAAAATCCTCACAACTGGAGCAATAAAGCCCATCATGATAAACACAGAAAAGATTGAATCTGTCAAGGATTTCATTTTACTTGGTTCCAGAATGAACACTCATGGAAGCACCAGTCAAGAAATCAAAAGACGCTTTCATCAGGCAAATTGGCTACAGGAGATCTCTTTGAAGTGTTAAAAAGCAAAGATGTCACCTTGAGGACTAAGGGGCTCCTGACCCAAGCCAGGGTGTTTTCAAATACCTCGTATGCATGTGAAAGCTGGGCAATGAATAAGGAAGACTGAAGAATTGATGCCTTTGAATTGTGGTGTTAGCAAAGAATAATGAATGTACCATGGAGTGCCAAAAGAACAAACAAATCTGTCTTAGAAGAAGTGCAACCAGAGTGCTCCTTGGAGGCAAGGATGGTGAGAAGACATCTCACATACTTGGGACATGTCATCAGGAGTGGCTAGTCCCTGGAAAAGGATGTCATGCTTGGTATAAAGTAGAAGGTCACTGAAAAAGAGGAAGACCCTCAGCGAAATGGGTTGACACAGTGGCTGCAACAATGGCCTCAAGCATAGCAACGATTGTGAGGATGGTGCAGGACTGGGCAGTGTTTTGTTCTGTTGTACATAGGGTCGCTATGAGTCAGAATTGACTCGACGGCACCTAACAACAACAACATCAAAGTGTGTATCACAGTTATTACCAAAAAACAGTGATTATTAAAAATCCATTGGAAATGGATTGTAACACATTGAAATAAAAAAGAAAAATCTATCAGTCCATGATGATATCCCTCCTTCTACCTCCCCCAAAACAGTGAAAGTGAGATGGGGAGTGGAGAGATCAAAGTTCCTTTACTGAAGAATGCCAACTAATATAAATAGAAGACACGATAGAATTAGAAAAAGAAAACATACCATTTTGCAACCTGCAAGTAATGATTTAGGCAAGAGACCTCAATAGACCCTAAAGCCCTTTGGTAAAAGATTATTAGAATTCCCCATTGTCTCAAAGTACCTTTCTGTACAATACCAATTACAAAGGGAAAAAAAATACTATTACGACGCAGTGATCTGGTAGACACTGTCTCATACAAGTGATTCAACCTAATGTTATCAGCAAGTGAGACAAACTAGCATTATGTACCTATGATGCAATGGGAGGAACACAGCATGGCCTTTGGAGTATTTTTTTTTAATTGTGCTTTAGATGAAGGTTTGCAGAACAAACTAGCTTCTCATTAAACAGTACGCATATTGTTTTATGACATTGGTTAACATTCCCACGCATGTCAGCACTCTCCCTTTTCAACCTTGGGTTCTCTATTACCAGCTTTCCGGTACCTTCATGCCTTCTAGTCCTTGCCCCTGAGCTGGTGTGCCCCGTTAGTCTCATTTTGTTTTATGGTCCTGTCTAATCTTTGTATGAAGGTAAAACTTAGGAATGATTTCATTACTGCATTAAAAGAGTCTCTGGGGGCCATACTGTCAGGGTTTCTCCAGTCTCTGTCAGACCTGTAAGTCTGGTCTTTTTTTGTGAGTTAGAATTTTGTTCTACATGTTTCTCCAGTTCTGTCCGGGACCCTCTGTTGTGATCCCTGTCAGAGCAATCAGTGGTGGTAGCAGGGTACCATCTAGTTGTACTAGACTTAGTCTAGTGGAGGTCATGGTAGTTGTGATCCACGAGTCTCATTAGTCCTTAGGACTAATCTTTCCCTTGTATCTTTAGTTTTCTTCATTCTCCCTTGCTCCGGAAGGGGTGAGACTAGTGGAGTATCTTAGATGGCAGCTCACGTGCTTTTAAGACCCCAGATGCTACTCACCAAAGTAGAATGTAGAGCATTTTCTTTACAAACTGTGTTATGCCCGTTAAGCAAGATGCTCCCTGAGACCATGGTCCCCACAGTCCTAAGCCCATCAGTTTGGTCCCTCAGGGAGTTTGGATATGTCTATGGCGCTTGCACGACCTTGCCTTGTACAAGTAGTGCTGGCCTCCTCAGTGTTGTATACCGTCTTACCTTTCACCAAAGTTACCACTTATCTATTGTCTAATTAATGTTTTTCCATCCTACCCCTCCCCTCCCTTGTAACCATCAAAGATCATTTCTTTTTGTATGTAAATCTTTTCATGGATTTTTATAGTAGTGGTCTCATACAGTATTTGTCCTTTTGTGATTGACTTACTTCACCCTTTGGATTATTCTCCTCAAAAATGTTTAATCTGAATCTAACCATGAGGAAATATTAGACAAATCCAGAAAGTAGGACATTTTATAATACCCCTGACCTAACTTCAAAAATACCAGTGTGAATGAGAAACCAAAAAGGGCTAGATTAAAGGAGGCTGCCAAACAGATATGACAGCCAAATGCAATGCTTGAATCTGGCTTTAAAAAAAAAAAAAAAGCACTCCAAAACCTATAAAACAGAAAGTGCCCCAACTGGGGAAGCTCAAATATGGACTGTATATTTAATGATACTAAATTGTTGTTAAATTTTTTGTGGATGAGGTAATGATACTGAGGCTCTGAAGGAAAATGGTCCTTGCTGTTTCTTATGTTTTATGTTTCCTACTAAATTTTAAACTCTTGAGGGCAGGGACCTTATCTAGGCACTGTTATTCCTCAAAGTACCTGTTACATAGCCAGCACTGAGACAGTTTGTTGAATCATAGATTTACTTGTTACGCCTACTTGTGGCCAACTAAAAAGGGAAGATTTTCTGCTGCATGGATGTGTGTTGTTGGAAACTTGTTCTTTTCCTAATAAGCCATTGTCTTAATCCCTTCCATCCCCCACCAAAATAATGATTTGGAAATAATTAAGGAGTTGTGAATGAGTAATCACCAGGTTAGCACACATGGCGATTCATAACTGTAGAACAAACCTTAGCAGGGATTAGGCTGTCCCAAGGTGGCATGAGTCTCCATGACTACAGAGAAGCTGCTCCAAGAGGAGGCCCCAGAGACACACGCTGCCTTTTGACTGAGGAAGCCCAGCAATGTTATAGGGCAAAATTCCAAGCAGTGTGCCCATTGCTGCTGTTTCAGACCAGTTAGTCCCAATAGAAGGAGCCCTGGTGGTACAATGGTTAAGTGCTCAGTTGCTAACCAAAAGGTTGCAGTTCAAGCCTACCCAGCAGCTCCATGGAGAGAAAGACCTGGCAACCTGCTTCCGTAAAGTTACAGCCAAGAAAACCCTATGGGGCAGTTCTGTTCTATCACACATGGTCACTGTAAGTTAGTATCGACTTGATGCCAAACAACAAGTATTGTCCCAGTAGTGGGGAGTCTCAGGGTAGCACAAATGTTCAGCTACAAACTAAAAGGTGGGAGGTTCGAGTCCACCCAGAAGTGTCTTAGAAGAAAGGTCTGGTGATCTGCTTCTAAAAAATCAGCCACTAAAAACCCTATGGAGCATAGTTCTATTCTGGCACACATGGGGTCACCAGGAGTCTGAGTCGACTCAAAGGCAGCTGGTTAAGTTCCAGTATCGCACTGGGTTATCCAGGTGGCTTGAAAGAAAGGACTGGTGATATCAGGTTTCTTATCTGACTGTTCTATGCCAGCTGATGAAGACTTTCCTTCATTTCTGAGCTTGCCGGTGCTCATTTTATTGCCAGTTGATGTTGACTCTTGAGTTTGAGGATTCCCACCTTTTTTTCCCCATCTCCCATCTCAATTCTAGAAGGGGAGCTCAGTCCCAGGTGCTCTTTTTGTTGTGGTTTGTGGGGATTTCTGTTAATCCAGTTTTGGTGTCCACCAGCATCTTGAGAAGAGCCTGGTGTAACCTTTGCTCAATTTTTGTATTAATTATTTGCCCTTTTCACATTGATTCGTTCTCAGAGCACTTTTAAATTAAGAACATTGGCCCTTTATCCTATCTGTTGCACATATTTTTTCTCAGTGGTTTGATGTTTGACTAGTTTATGTTCAGTTAAAAAAAATTGTTAAAAATGTATCAATTAACAAATATAATAAATGTTTATCAGTCTTTTCCTTTATGGCTTCTGGGTTTGATAATACCTTCCCCACTTAATATTATATAAAAAATTACCCCTGTGTTTTTCTAGTATTCTTTATAGTTTTCTGACTTTTTTAAAAAGATTAACTGATTCATCTGCAGTTATTTTGGTACTAGATGAAAGGTAGAGAATCAGTTTTATTTTTTTTTTTGTGGTAAATATATATGTCACAAAACATTTGCCATTTCAGCATCCTTCACATGTACATTTCAGTGACACCAACTGTGTTCCTTATGTTGTGTAACCGTCTGCACCACCACCATTACCCTTAACAGAAGCTCAATGTCCCCCACAAGTTTAATTGTTGTTTTTGTTTCAGCCCTAGTTCTTGAACCTCCACTAGTGCCATGTCATCAGCCAGCATGACCTGCTGCCAGCTTAGCCCAGAATCTGCTGGTTCAGATTTTTAAGAGGAAATCTGATTAGTGTAGGAAGCCAAGAGATCCCCGCTTAGGGCTCAGGTATCCACCGCTGGCTGTATCAGCTGAGCCACTGAGAATAGGAAAACGATACATGTAACTGGGGAGGAAGGCAGTGTCCCATGTTTTGCTATTTTCATTCAATCGTTGTTCATCGCCCCCCTCCATTTCTCTCTCTGTTTTTCTCTTTTTACAGATGAGAAAAGAAGTTCAGAGAGGTCATGTTGTGGTTAACCATAGAGCCAGAATTTAAATGGCTACTTGCAGTGCCATAAACTAGGTGCAAATATTATTTTATGAGGAAAATATGGTTGGAGGATCCAGAAAATTTTCACGGAGAAAGACTTAGGCCTTGAAAGATCAGAAGTACTTTTAAAACTTCTTCGTATGGAAAATTTCCAGAACAAGCACAAATAGAAGAGCATAATGAACCCCATGTCCCCATCCAGCCAGTTTCTGTAATTATCAACGTATGGCCAGTATTGTTTCATTTATATTGCACCTTCTCATCTCCACTTGTCCCTCCAGTTTTTTCAAAGCAGGTCCCAGATGTCATATCCTCGTGTCTGTAAATATCTTAGTATGAATCTTTGAAATAGATTTTTAGAAGCATAAGCACAATATTATTATCACTTAAAATTCTAGTAATTCTTCAATGTCATTAGTTATCTAGTCATTGTACACATTTGCACCATTGTCTTATAACTTTTTAATAATTATTTGAATTATCATCTAAGTAAGGGCCATGTATTACAATTGGGTGATATGTCTTCATTCTCTTTTAATCTCCAGGTTTTGTTGTTTTCTCAGTCTTGCTCTCCTTGCAGTTCATTTGTTGAAAAACCAGGGCAATTCATCTTGAGAAGTTTCCTGTAGTCTGACTTTTGCTCACTGTATCCCCATAATGTTTACCATATTTCTTCGTCACCAGTGTCTCCTGTAAAGTTGGTTGTTAGTTCCAGACTTAAGCAGATTGATTCAGACTGGATTTTTTTTTTTTAATTGGCAAAACTATTTTATAGGCGATGTTGTATATCTCCATCAGGAGGCACACAAGATGTGGTTGATTCTTTTTGCGTGTTAGCGATTGATGATTATTATTGTGATGATCATTGTCATGATCGATCCAGTATTTTGTGAGCGGTTACAAGACGGTGTGGTTAATAACATTTTGATAGTCTGAGGCTGGCAGAAACAGGCAGTGAGCATACTCTAGATGGACAAAAGACAATGAGCAAAGATTGACTAGGTATGAACAGTCACTAGGCAGATGGGGCTGGAGTGAAGGATTTGCTATAAGTGGCAGTGAGAGGGAAAGATGTGGAGGAAATAGGATGCCCAGCAAAGGAATTTGAACTTGAGGGTGCTGGACAGCCCCTGAAGACTTTTGAGCAGTGGTGGCTAGTGCCATGCCAGCCTGGGTTGGCATAAATGGGAGAGTGATGTACCGGGAGTCTGGGAGACCTTTCAGGGTGCTATTGCAGAAGTCCAGCAAAGCAATGAGGAGGCTAGAACCACTATGCTGGTAATGGGCGTGTAAAAGGAGAAGCAGATTGCCATGGATTGAACTGTGTCCCCCCAAAATATCTGTCAACTTAGCTGGGCTATGAGTCCCAGTATTATGTGATTGTTTACCATTTTAAGTGATTTCCCTGTGTGTTGTAAATCCTATCA
The DNA here is from genome assembly GCF_024166365.1 of Elephas maximus indicus. NCBI lineage: Eukaryota > Metazoa > Chordata > Mammalia > Proboscidea > Elephantidae > Elephas > Elephas maximus. Next base: position 66,320,044 of record NC_064826.1, on the reverse strand, counting down.
CTATGATGAAATGACTTGGATTAGTGGCAGTTATATTGAGATACATAAGATTAGACAGTGTCTTAAGCCAATCTCTTTGAGCTATAAAAGAGAGAAGTAAGCAGAGAGACAGGGGGACCTCAGACAACCAACAACTCAGCAGTGCTGGGAGCAGAGCCAGTCCTTTGGACCTGAGGTTCCTGTGCTGAGATGCTCCTAGAACAAGGGAAGACTGATGACAAGGACCTTCCTCCAGAGCCAGAAGAGAAAGCCTTCCCCTGGAGCTGACACCCTGAATTTGGACTTGCAGCCTACTAGACTGTGAGAGAATAAATTTCTCTTTGTTAAAGCCATCCACTTGTGGTATTTCTATTATAGCAGCATTAGATCTACTGTCCTTAACCAGTGGTTTGACATGAAGGCCAATAACTGGGAGACAACTCAAAGATTGTTGAGGTATTAAGCCAAAGAAGTTTGAAGGGTGCTGGTGCCGTTAACAGACAAGAAGAGGTCAAAGATGGGAAAGAGAAGAGTTGGAAGGTGTATTTGAAATATTGCGGAAAACCTCCAAGTGGGAAAGTTGACAAAGCGGTGAAAAAATGGAAATCTGCAGGTCCAGAGGTGGCCAGAAGTGATGTGACTTGAATCATCAATTGCTGTTTCACTTTCATACAGCTGTAGTATTGCCATTCTATGTGTGTCTTCTTGTTGTACTTCTTATCCCTCTACAAGGTAGCATTTAAAAATCTAAGTCGACCTCAGCTGTCTGAAATACTCAGAATTTTAATCTCTCTGGAGAGCTAAATTTTGGACATAGCTGCGAGGCATCCCTAGGCAAAAGTCTTTAAAAAATGTTCACCACTTTCAGTGAAAACTTTCTACAACATTTGGTGCCACTTCTCATCTTACAGGACCCACTGAACAAAATTAAATTTCTCTATGTGATAAATCAAGGACCCTGTAGTATGAGCAGTTTGTGACTGGATGCTAAGCTAAAGATTGGGAGTTTGAACCCATCCAGCAGCACTGTGGAAGACTGACCTGTTGTTGATCTGCTTTCATAAGGATTACAGCCAAGAAAACCCTATGGAACAGTTCTACTCTGTAACCTGATCGCCATGAGTTGGAATCAACTCCAGGGCAATAGGTTCGTTCTTTTGTTTTGATAAGTCAGGATCATTGTTGCAAGTATCAACTCACTGTACTTTCAGTGTAGGCTCTCTCCAGGGCTGTTCAAGGAAGGAACAGGGACTTTTTTGAGTTTTCCTATCTGCTTTTTATTTTATCTTCCGGTTTTTCTGTTTACTTTGCTCTCAGCTTATTTCTCGCAGTGTGCCTCCTTGTCATAACCTCTCTACCTTCTATCTTTTTGTTTCTAATTTTCTCCGAAAGGCAGTAAAATTATAGCTAAAATTGTGGACTCTATGTATAAATTCTGGCTCTGCCACTTACTAGCTGTGTGACTTGGGCAAGTCACATAACCTTTCTGAACCTCAATTTTCTCATCTATAAAAGGGACATAATTGTGCCTACTTTCTGGGGTTGTTGCGAGGGTTAGTGTGTTATTTGTTAAGCTTAGAACAGGGCCTGAGACATAATAGCAAGCTTTACCTAAGGTTAGCTGTAGGTTTGGAACATAGAGAAGTTGTTTCAAAACCAAAAACCAAACCCAGTGCCATCGAGTTGATTCCGACTCATAGTGACCCCATAGGACAGAGTAGAACTGCCCCATAGAGTTTCAAAGGAGCGCCTGGCGGATTTGACCTGCCGACCCTTTGGTTAGCAGCCGTAGCACTTAACCACTACGCCACCAGGGTTTCCAGAGAAGTTGTTTAGAGTCATGTTAAAAGTCCATGGGCTGTGGGAGAGTGGCGGAGGGCTCACTGGAGTAAAATGGTGTGTGGTCTCCAAGATGAGGATCCTGGCCATGCAGAGGGTTCTTTGTCTTTTCCTTTTTGCATCCTTCTGGGTTCTTGACTATGCGTCACTTGGATAAGGTTGATGCATAGCAGAATTTTGAACACTTAAGGTTATTATTTAGTAGAAGCAACATTTTTTATTGTCCTTTCACTTCTTCCTTTCTCCTTTCTCTGCATTTATAAAGTTAGCTATTCTTTCTTAGAAGCCATTTTAACTTTTTATGGCATTATCTGGGCTCCAGCAACTTGTGATCTCCTAAGTAGAGCCTTTCAGCACTTTATAAATATGTCATATACTTTTGATATTCCTTTGTTCCCCACCAGGAACACACATCCCAGTCTTCAGAACAGCACAATCAGTTTTTATTCATTTAAGGAGCAGTAGTAATTTGACATTTGCTAATATGTAACAAATTATATTGGGAGCAGTAATTACAATTGCAGCTGGTTCCTAATTATACTGTAACCTTGATGCTTTAAAAAATTGAGGCTGAGTTCAGCATATAGTACTGGAGTATAATAATCTGCATTAGGCAGGTCTGTCTGCCTTCTACCAAACCATGAACATTTATGTATTATAATCCCAAACCAAAAGGACCTTATTGTAAATTGGTGCCTGCTACAGCGTTGTCCAGGGGAACGATTCGTAAGGATAGATTTAAAGTCTCCCTCTTTGGTCCCTCTTTTAATGCCCTCTTGGCATATCCTCTAGGTATTAGAATTAGCATCAAAATGATCTGGGCTTTGGGGACATTTTTGGCATTGTGCCTTAAATTATCCTGCTTTCTCATCTGAAAAATGGGCTTATTGAAGACTCTTCACCTTGAAGAGCTTTAGTGATATATTTAAGCAAGATTAGACATAAAGCCTTTAGCACCATGCCTAGCCCAATAAAAGTTAGCTGATCCTTGTTATTGCTATTATAAATTAATAAAAAGATCTAGCTGTAGAGACTTCCCCTCTCTGTCTGCCCTCTCCCCGCCTTCATTCCAGCAGCAGTAGGGTCTTATTTCTGCCCCCCTTCAACCTTGTGATAGTCATGTGGTAGTCATACACTTTGTACCCACCATTCCGTTTGGAGCATAGTCTCTGGTTCATTTGGTAGTGTACCCTCTGTGCTTGGTACTGGGCCCCAGTACATTTTAGGCTTCTGATAGACATTTGTGTTGCATGAATAAGTGAATGGAGTGTCACTATTTCAGGCAGTAGTTCTCAACTGGGGGCAATTTTGCCCTATAGGGGACATTTGACAGTGTCTGGAGATATTTTTGATTGTTGTGTCGTGCGAGGCAGGGTTTGCTACTGGCATCTAGTGGGTGGAGATTAGGGATACTGCCAAACATCCTCCAAGGCACAGGACAGCCCTCACAACAAGGAATGATCCCACCTACGGGGCTGAGGTTTAGAAACCCTGATCTAAGGCTGTGGCCATGTGGACAAGGCATGGGTCATAGGGCAGATTAACCTGTGTTTGACCTTCAGTTTTCTCAACTCCAAATGAAAAGAATTTGACCTGCCTCAAGGGTCATTTGAAGATAAAGGAAGATGGAGATTACGTAGGTAAGGTACGTGCTTAGTGAAGTGACCTTATAAGGTTCATCTTGATGGTCCTGGCTACCCATCATCTTTTGACTATACTTTTCAGTATTGGGGGAAATCTCCATGTTGTAATAAGGCTGCCTCCCACAAAATATGAGTCAGAACTCAATCCACATCTTTCCTTGCACATGACCTGTTGTTGTTGTTGTTAGGTACTGTCAAGTCGGTTCCAACCCATAGCGACCCCATGCACAACAGAACGAAACACTGCCCAGTCCTGCGCCATCCTTACAGTCATTGCTATGCTTGAGCTCATTGTTGCAGCCACTGTGTCAATCCACCTCCTCAAGGATCTTCCCTTTTTCCACTGACCCTGTACTTTGCCAAGCACGATGTCCTTCTCTGATCTCTGCTGACAATATGTCCAAAGTATATAAGACGCCTTCTCTGATCCCTGCTGACAGTATGTCCAAAGTATATAAGATGCTGTCTCACCATCCTTGCTTCTAGGGAGCGTTCTGGTTGCACTTCTTCTGAGACAGATTTGTTCGCTCTTTTGGCATTCCATGGTATATTCAATATTCTTCGCCAACACCACAATTCAAAAGCGTGTTAATTCTTCTTCAGTCTTCCTTATTCATTGTCCAGCTTTCATATGCATATGATATGATTGAAAATACCATGGCTTGGGACAGGCGCACCTTAGTCTTCAAGGTGACGTCTTTGCTTTTCAACACTTTAAGAGGTCCTTTGCAGCAGATTTGCCCAATGCAATGTGTCGTTTGATTTCTTGACTGTTGCTTCCATTGGCTATTGATTATGGATCCAAGTAAGATGAAATCTTTGACAGCTTCCATCTTTTCTCCATTTATCATGATGTTGCTTATTGGTCCAGTTGTGAGGATTTTTGTTTTCTTTATGTTGAGGTGCAATCCATAATGAAGGCTGTGGTCTCTGATCTTCATTAGTAAGTGCTTCAAGCCCTCTTCGTTTTCAGCAAGCAAGGTTGTGTCATCTGCATAACGCATGTTGTTAATGAGTCTTCCTCTAATCCTGATGCCTCATTCTTCTTAGTGTAGTCCAGCTTCTCAGATTATTTGCTCAGCACACAGATTGAATAGGTATGTTGAAAGGATACAACCCTGACTTACACCTTTCCTGACTTTGAACCAATCAGTATCCCCTTGTTCTGTCTGAACAGCTGCCTCTTATTCTATGTAAAGGTTCCTCATGAGCACAATTAAATGTTCTGGAATTCCCATGCTTCACAATGTTATCCATAACTTGTTATGATCCACCCAGCCGAATGCCTTTGCATAGTCAGTAAAACACAGGTAAACATCTTTCTGGTATTCTGTGCTTTCAGCCAGAATCCATCTGACATCAGCAATGACATCCCTGGTTCCACATCCTCTTCTGAAACCAGCACATGACCTAGGCTCTGCCAATCAGATGCTCACATGTGGGGCACAGATTTGGAAGAGGGCCACATGAGGAGGCCGATTGTGTGTGAAGTTCCCATGTCAGCTGCCTTGCTTTTGATTGGGGGATCTGAGGTGAATTTCTCACCAGGCTATTCTGTGGTGGTTTTGAGCATGGTTGGTGGAGCTTTGACCTCAAACTGGTTCTTCAGCCTCCCTAATAAGACATAACAAAAACATTTTAATAAGTTTTTTTGTTTAACCTTCTGACTTTTGTTTCTTCTTTCTAATAAATGTTGGATCTTCCCAACCTCCATTTACAATTGGGATTAGAAATATGTCTTGCTCTCCACTTCTTCTTTTTTTTTTTTTTTTTTTAACAGTAGTTAGTTAATAATAATCACAACCAACATTATCACTTTAGGATTTACAGAGCATCTTTTCTTTGTTCTAATTGGTCCTTAAGATAACTATGAAACAGATAAGGTAGGTTTTATTACCATTTTGCTCATTCTCTAGATGAGGTAACTGAAACTTAGAGATGTTAACTGACTTGCCAGGAGTCACTGAGTTACCCGCACAGCTGGGACCCAAGTCTTTAAAGCTGGTAATGTCTGGTTATTTAGAATGAACAAGTGTCTCCTACTGTCTCCTTAAGGAGTTGAAAATATAAACAGTTGGAAAAATATCTATTTCAGAATAGACTCGTACTGTCTCCTGTCAGTTTTTTACTCTTGGAACCTTTGCTGGAATGTTAGCTTTACTTTAATGACAATAAAACTAGTGTGTTTAAAGCTTTTTGGCATAACAGAACTGATAGCTAAAACATCACCATCCATATTTAACATTTATACTCTGTTTTTTCTTAATACCATAATTCTAATGATGTAGTTTTGTAGTTGTGTAGTGTCTTTCTAGAATAGTGCAGCGTTAAATCTAGCACACTTCCCAGCCTACTAAATCCTTCTGATAAACATCTACAACACCCCTGAAACGACCTGCTTGTGTAATTACCCAGTAGGTTAACGTTGTGGTGTCTGATGCTTTCTAAGTCAACTGTTGAATGATATGAATTTTGAGGGTTGATTATGCAGAAGTGCTGTGGTTTGAAGAATGCTTAACATGGCATCTTGCCTGAATATTAATGTATATTTCAGTTGCTTTTTCATAATTAGCGCTCTTCATTTATTAGAACTTAAGGAAAGTGTACAATTAAGAATAGGTGACTCTGGTTTCAATAAAAAAAAATTTTTTTTTTAATTTGATGTGACACCTGTCTTTCTTCCTCTCAGATTAATGGTAACTGTGTGGTTTTTGGGAATGCCAAACTTTGCAGAGAATAGAATCCACTCTAGCTGGTTTAAACAGAGGGAGATTTATTACAGGGTGTCTTATTAAATGGCTTACAGAATTTGTTGGGAAGGTGAAGAAATAGACTTTAGGTTGAGCTCTCAGGAATGACTTCCAGCCCCTTGCAATAGAACTGGCCGCCAAGGGAGCCCTTGTTTCTTGTATAGTCAGGATCAGCTTGCCAGATGGGGCAGTGTTTCAGAATCATACTGCCATTGACCCAAGCAGGAAGTTGCTACAAGAAAACCAGACACTTCAGCAATGATGCTTGCTGGCAGAAATAGCAAAAATGTGGCCTCCAAATTCCAAATCTTTGCCTTCCGTATCTACCCAACTTCATCTGATTGAGGGGAACCTAGGACATATAGCTGCAAGGGAGTCTGGAAAATGTAGTTTTAGTTTTCCAGCCTCTGTAGCACAGAAAGATAAACAAGAAGGAGGGCAGACCCAGCTTCTGAGTTACTAGGTTACAGTCAAGACTGCCTTTCATAGGGTTCAGGTGCAAAGAATACACTTACTTCCTCAGGTACAAAAGACTCGGTAGGAATGTGTCTCCCTCACCATCCACCTCCTTCTCTGTCTCTGCATGCATGCACACACACTATCCTGCTTTTGATGAGTTGCCTCTTGTGGCTTTTGTATCATAGCTAAGGTAAATAATTACTTCAGGACAGTAGAATTATCGGGGTAAGCCTGTGTTTGTTTTGGCTTCCAGGCTATTCAGCTTTGGGAAAGTGATAGGGGAAGTGTTTGAGTGTCGGTGGTGCTGTACAGTTTATGATTTAGCAGCTGAGGTTGGACCTTTGAGTTCTAACCTGGTGGTTCTTAATCCAGCCACACATTATAATCTCCTGGGGAGCTTTAAAGGTACCCATTCCAGAGATTTGACTGGCCTTTGGTAGGGCCTGTGCCTTGTTGTTGTTGTGTGCAATTGAGTTGATTTTGACTCATAGCAATCCTATAGGGCAGAGTTGAACTGCCTCATGGGGTTTCTAGGCTGTAATCTTTACTGGAGCAGATCGCCAGGTTTTTCTCCCGTGGTGGGTTCAAACCTCCGACCTTTCGGTTGGCAGCTGATCCGTTAACCATTGCACCACCAGGACTCCTTGCCTGGGCTTAGGAAAACCTAGAAGCCTCTCAGGTGACTTGCACGTGCAGCTGAAGCTTGGAATCATGGTTCTAATCAGTTGGAATTGAACATTATCTAATGCTGTGGTTCTTAAGCTTTAACACTATCTAGATTGCCTGTAGGGCTTATTAAAGCACAGATTGCTGGGTCTTACCCCCAGAATATCTGATTCAGTAGGTCTGGGGGTTGTTGTTGTTAGGTGCCACCGTATTGGTTCTGACTCATAGCAACCCCATGTACAACAGAACGAAATGCTTCCCGGTCCTGTGCCATCCTCACAATCATTGCTATGTTGTGTAGGTTCTGACTCATAGCAACCCCGTGTATGACAGAACTAAACACTGCCTGGTCCTGGCGCCATCCTCACAATCATTGCTATGTTTGAGCCCATTGTTGTATTCACTACCCAAAACCCAGTGCCGTCGAGTCGCTTCCGCCTCCTAGCGACCCTCAAGGGACAGAGTAGAACTTCAGCCTATCTCTTTAAGGGTCTTCTTATTTTTTTGCTGACCCTCTGCCTTATAAAGTATGATGTCCTTCTCCAGGGACTGGTTCCTCCTGATAACATGTCGAAAGTATGTGAGACGATGTCTCACAATCCTTGCTTCTAAGGAGCATTCTGATTGTACTTCTTCCCAGACAGATTTGTCCATTTTTCTCGCAGTCTGTGGTATATTCAGTATTCTTTGCCAACACCATAATTCAAAGGCATCAATTCTTTGGTCTTCCTTATTCATTGTCCAGCTTTTGCATACACACGAGGCGATTGAAAACCCCATGGCTTAAGTCAGGCGCACGTTAGTCCTCAAAGAGATGCCTTTGCTTTTTAACATTTTAAAGAGGTCTTTTGTAGTAGATTTGCCCGATGTAATACATCGTTTGATTTCTTTACTGCTACTTCCGTGGAAGTTGATTGTGGATCTAAGTAAAGTGAAATCCTTGACAACTTCATTCTTTTCTCCATTTATCATGATGATGCTTAGTGGTCCAGTTGTGAGGATTGTTTTCTTTATGTTGAGGTGTAATCCATACGGAAGGCTATAGTGTTTGATCTTCATCAGTAAGTGCTTCAGGTTCTCTCAGCTTTCAGCAAACCAGGTTGTGTCATCTGCATATTACAGGTTGTTAAATGTCTTTCTCCAATCTTGATGCCACATTCTTTTTCATGTAGTCCAGCTTCTTGGATTATTTGCTCAGCATACAGATGGAATAAGTATGGTGAAAGGATACAACCCTGACGCATACCTTTCCTGATTTTAAATCACTCAGTATCCCCTTGTTCTGTCCGAACAACTGCCTCTTGGTCTATGTAAAGGTTCTGCACGAGCACAATTATGTGGTCTGGATAATTTGTTATGATCTACACAGTCAAATGCCTTTGCATAGTCAATAAAACACAGGTAAACCTCCTTCTGGTATTCTCTGCTTTCAGCCAAGATGCATCTGACATCAGCAATGATATCCCTGGTTCCACATCCTCTTCTGAATCTGGCTTGAATTTCTGGCAGTTCTCTGTGGATGTACTGCTGCAGCTGCTTTTGAATGGTCTTCAGCAAAATTTTGCTTGTTTGTAATATTTATGATATTGTTTGCTAATTTCCACATTCTGTTGTATCACCTTTCTTTGGGATGGACACAAATATGGGCGTCTTCCAGCTGATTGGCCAGGTAGGGTGTGATAATCTGCATTTCTGAAAGTTCCCAGGTGATGCTGCTGCAGCTCAAAGCAGTGATGCTTTGAGAAACACTGATTTAAAGGAAGATACCTATCTGCTAACCAGAAGATTGGCAGGTTGAGTCCACCCGGCAGCTCCCTGGGAGAAAAACCTGATGATCTGCTGCCTTAAAGATTGCAGCCTAGAAAACCCTACTGTGTCAGATGGGGGTCATTATGAATCGAAAACGACTCCACAGCACCTAACAACAGCAGCAACATCTGATGTCTTGCTAACTGGGAAAGTTTTCTTCTTTAATCGGTAGTTACAGAGCATCTACTTAGCGTCCTGTTCTGTGCCGTAGCTGGGGATACAGAGGTGGATGAGATGCCCTCAAGAGATCATTGTCTCACGTGCTTAGAGCTTCCCAGTCTAAGAGGAGAGCTTTTCTTTTCTTTGAATTTTATTCTTCAAATAGATATCCCTTATTTTATGTAGATTTTCTTAGGTTCACTTGCAAATGCTATTGATGACCTATTCACACTGTTATAGTTGATGTTTTATCTTGTCAAAAAGCTTTACTTTATCAGTGATCCTCAAACTTTCCTCCATTGAACGTTGATTCATTGAATTGAGCTGAAATTTCTCTACTTAAATAATGGTAGACTTTTTCCAGTTAGTGGAAAAAATTTAATGCATAGAGTTTTTCCAGTTTTAAGCCTCTCTCACTCTTTCCTTTAACTTGGCATTAGAGTAAAATGTTACCTGATTGAATATATAATTCTTTGTTGATTTAATAGCACATAGTAATATTTCATAGTCATCTGCAAAGAATTCCTTTCTTTCTTAGTGTTTTGCTGTCTACGTTTGAAAACTATTTAAAACTCTTGATATAAAAATTTATTTTAACGTAGGAATCAGTTTTTATAAATGTTAATTCGGAAGACTAATAATAAGGAAAATCAGGCAATTAGATGGTAAGAATAGTAACTTTAAATATTATATATTTTTTTATCCATATATATGTATATATGTACGAGCCCTGGTGGCACAATGGTTAAAAGTTATGGCTGCTAACCAAAATGTCAGCAGCTCAAATCCACAAACCGCTCCTTGGAAACTGTATGGGGCAGTTCTGCTGGGTTCTCTAGGGTTTCTATGAGTCGAAATTGACTCGATGGCAATAGGTCTTTTTTTTTTTCATTCATCTATAAGAAGAAATATGCACAGGTAGTCCCCAGCTTATGATGTATTCGAATTACAGTGAACCACACTTAGGACCGTCTGTTTTTTTTTTGGTTGTTTATACATCTTTTCATTAGTAATATATACTGCATACAATGTTGCAGTGCATAAAAGGTCCATACAGACTTCCACTAATTTTCTGACTAGAAACACCACCCTCATTCCCTGGGATAATCCAGATGATGCAGAACCTTCCCCAAATGGAGTTACTGCTGCAACTGACAAAATGCCAACATCGTCCTTTTTTTTACGAACATGTGTTTTTTTTAATGTAGGTATTAAAATTGGCACGAATCAAAATGAGAAGAAACAGCTGCAAACATCCATTAATAATCAGAACCTGTAATGTATGAAGTATGAATCTAGGAAAATTGGAAATCGTCAAAAATGAAATGGAATGCATAAACATCGATATCTTAGGCATTAGTGAGCTGAAATGGACTGGTATTGGCCATTTTGAATTGGACAATCATATAGTCTACTATGCTGGGAATGACATCTCGAAGAGGAATGGTGTTGCATTCATCATCAAAAAGAACGTTTCAAGATCTATCCTGAAGTACAACGCTGTCAGTGATAGGATAATATCCATACGCCTACAAGGAAGACCAGTTAATGCGACTATTTTTCAAATTTACGCACCAACCACTAGGGCCAAAGATGAAGAAATAGAAGATTTTTATCAGCTGCTACAGTCTGAAATTGATCGAACGTGCAATCAAGATGCATTGATAATTACTGGCGATTGGAATGCAAAAGTTGGAAACAAAGAAGAAGGATTAGTAGTTGGAAAATATGGCCTCGGTGATAGAAACAATGCCGGAGATCGAATGACAGAATTTTGCAAGACCAACGACTTCTTCACTGCAAATACCTTCTTTCACCAACATAAACGACGACTATACTCGTGGACCTCGCCAGATGGAACACACAGAAATCAAATTGACTACATCTGTGGAAAGAGACAATGGAAAAGCTCAATGTCATCAGTCAGAACAGGTAACAGACCATCAATTGCTCACATGCAGGTTCAAGCTGAAACTGAAGAAAATCAGAGCAAGTCCACAAGAGCCAAAATATGACCTTGAATATATCCCACCTGAATTTAGAGACCATCTCAAGAATAGATTCGACGCATTGAACACTAGTGACTGAAGACCAGATGAGTTGTGGAATGACATGAAGGACATCATCCATGAAGAAAGCAAGAGGTCACTGAAAAGACAGGAAAGAAAGAAAAGACCAAGATGGATGTCAGAGGAGACTCTGAAACCTGCTCTTGAGCGTCCAGCAGCTAAAGCAAAAGGAAAAACTGATGAAGTAAAAGAACTGAACAGAAGATTTCAAAGGACCTCTTGAGAAGACAAAGTAAATTATTATAATGACATGTGCAAAGAGCTGGAGATGGAAAACCAAAAGGGAAGAACACACTCGGCGTTTCTCAAGCTGAAAGAACTGAAGAAAAAATTCAAGCCACGAGTTGCAATAGTGAAAGATTCCATGGGGAAAATATTAAATGATGCAGGAAGCATCAAAAGAAGATGGAAGGAATACACAGAGTTGTTATACCAAAAAGAATTAGTCTATATTCAACCATTTCAAGAGGTGGCATATGATCAGGAACCGATGGTACTGAAGGAAGAAGTCCAAGCTGCTCTGAAGGCTTTGGCGAAAAACAAGGCTCCAGGAACTGATGGAATATCAATTGAGATGTTTCAACAAACAGATGCAGCGCTGGAGGTACTCACTGGTCTATGCCAAGAAATATGGAAGACAGCTTCCTGGCCAACTGATTGGAAGAGATCCATATTTATGCCTATTCCGAAGAAAGGTGATCCAACAGAATGTGGAAATTATAGAACAATATCATTAATATCACACACAAGCAAAATTCTGCTGAAGATCATTCAAAAACAGCTGCAGCAGTATATCGACAGGGAACTACCAGAAATTCAGGCGGGTTTCAGAAGAGGACGTGGAACCAGGAATATCATTGCTGATGTCAGATGGATCCTGGCTGAAAGCAGAGAATATCAGAAGGATGTTAACCTGTGTTATTGATTATGCAAAGGCATTTGACTGTGTGGATCATAACAAACTATGGATAACACTGCAAAGAATGGGAATTCCAGAACACTTAATTGTGCTCATGAGGAACCTTTACATAGATCCAGAAGGCAGTTGTTCGGACAGAACAAGGGGATACTGATTGGTTTAAAGTCAGGAAAGGTGTGTGTCAGGGTTGTATTCTTTCACCATATCTATTTAATCTGTATGCTGGACAAATAATACGAGAAGGTGGACTATATGAAGAAGAACAGGGCATCAAGATTTGAGGAAGACTCATTAACAGCCTGCGTTGTGCAGATGAAACAACCTTGCTTGCTGAAAGTGAAGAGGACTTGAAGCACTTACTAATGAAGATCAAAGACCACAGCCTTCAGTATGGATTACACCTCAACATATAGAAAACAAACATCCTCACAACTGGACCAATGAGCAACATCATGATAAACGGAGAAAAGATTGAAGTTGTCAAGGATTTCATTTTACTTGGATCCATAATCAACAGCCATGGAAGCAGCAGTCAAGAAATCAAAAGACGCATTGCATCGGGCAAATCTGCTGCAAAGGACCTCTTCAAAGTATTGAAGAGCAAAGATGTCACCCTGAAGACTAAGGTGCTCCTGACCCAAGCCATGGTATTTTCAATGGCGTCATATGCATGTGAAAGCTGGACAGTGAATAAGGAAGACCGAAGAAGAGTTGATGACTTTGAATTGTGGTATTGGCGAAGAATATTGAATATACCATGGACTGCCAAAAGAACGAACAAATCTGTCTTAGAAGAACTACAACCAGAATGCCCCTTAGAAGCAAGGATGGCAAGACTGCGTCTTACATACCTTGGACATGTTGTCAGGAGGGATCAGTCCCTGGAGAAGGACATCATGCTTGGCAGAGTACAGGGTCAGCGGAAAAGAGGAAGACCCTCAACGAGGTGGATTGACACAGGGGCTGCAACAATGAGCTCAAGCATAACAACGATTGTTAGGATGGTGCAGGACTGGGCAGTGTTTCGTTCTGTTGTGCATAGGTTCGCTATGAGTCGGAACCGACTCGACGGTGCCTGACAACAACAACAACATGTATTAAAATATATTTGTAAACTTACATGTAATTTTCCAACCCCCTAAGACAAATAAAGATCAAATTTATAAAGAGACTGATAATAAAAAGGCAATAATAATAATAATAATAAAGATACTCCACTTAATGTCAGAACCAACTTATGACAGAGCCATTGGAACAGAACCCCAGTGTAAATCAGAGACGACTTTATAACTGTGAAAATAACCTGAAGTTTCATGACTCTTGTAAAGCCCAAGAACCAACCAAGGCTAGTAATACCAAGCTTGTGTGATGAGAAGTGTGCTTTCTGAATAGCTTCCTGAATTGGTTTTAAAAAGGTGGTTGCATTTCTCTGGCTCCCTTTTCCCAGCTTATAGGACTTTCTGAGTAATGTTTTTGCCAACAGATAGACTCTATCTCATTATACCTTCAGAACACGGGCACTTCTAAGTGTAGCTTTATGTTGTCTTCAGTGAAGCTATACAAGTTCCTGCATCATTGCAGATGGCACCAAAACAAGAAGATAAAAATGGGAGGTAGAAGTCGAAATGGAAATTCTAAATAGCCCACAGCATTTAGGGGTCAGGAGTGGATGCAATTAGTGCAGTGGCTATTAGCAAGTTTTCTGAATCTATTCCCTCTTGAACGAAAGTTACCACGCCAGTTGTTGTCAAGTTGACCTCTCTTTATAGCGACCCCATGTGTGTCAGAGTGGAACTGTGCTCCACGGGGTTTTTAGTGGCTGATTTTTCAGAATTGCCAGGCTTTTTTCTGAGGTGCCTCTGAATGGAGTTGAACTCCCAACTTTTTAGTTAGTAGCTGAGTGCATCAACCGTTTGCACCACCCAGGGACCCCAAACAAGTTATTTATGCTTAAATAGAGTGTGCCCAGGACCGAACATAAATCTCAGCAGGCATCAAGGAAATTTAATAGTGGTTATGAACCATTCGGAGGGGCCCTGGTGGCCCAGTGGTTAAGAGCTGTGACTGCTAACCAAAAGGTCAGCAGCTCAAATCTACCAGCTGCTCCTTGGAAACCCTGTGGGGCTGTTCTACCCTGTCCTATAGGGTTGCGATGCATCAGAATCAACTCAGTGACAACAGGCTTTTGGTTTATGAATCATTTGTTGTATGTGGAACTTTGGGTTTGTTTTCCAGAAGTAGCATTTAATGAGGCTAAGATAGCAGAGGGGACGATGAGTTAGGATGGCCTCATTGTTTCCTTGGTGGTTTGGTAAATGCTTTTGAAGATCCATGATTTCTCTTTGTCTCCCTCCACCTGGTTTCTCTCCTCCTGTTGTGAACATGTTACTCATCATTTAAATTTATTTAGGAGTAAGCATGATAGAAAATAAACGCCATCAGATAAATAATACAAACAATAACAATAATAGGTGCTGTTTATTGAGTGCTTTCATTGAGGCCCTTTTGGTGCTAAGCGCTTCATGTAATTACCTCACATCACCCTTCCTTCCGTCTAGGACTTCATGTTTTAGAGGTAAGGAAACTGAGGCTGAGAGGTCTGAGAACTTGTTCAAGGTCACACAGTTAGTGAGTTTAGAGGTCCAGTGTGCTCCCCAGTCCAGGCAGGTCTGACTCTAAAGCCATATTCTTTTTTATTTTTAAATAATATGTCTTTTTTTTGTTGCTCTTGAAAATACACGCGGCAGAACATATACGAATTCAGCAATTTCTACCTGTCAGTTCATTGACATTGATTACATTCTTCAAGTTGTACAACCATTCTCACCCTCCTTTTCTGAATTTTTCCTTCCCTGTTAACATAAACTCACTGCCCCCTGAGCTTCCTATCTAACCTTTTGAGTTGCTGTTGTCAGTTTGATCCTATATAGAAAGGTTCTTTAAAGAGCACAATTCTCAAGGTAGGGCCCTATTCTTAATTACAGCACTGGGCAGGCACTATCAACCTGTTTTCTAGAAGCAACTGGAATTGATTTCTAGGTATTTACTATATTATATTAGCCATTAACATGAGTTATGATCAGTTTGAAGCTGCCTATAATGTAACACAGTAGAGAAAGCCTCGGAGGGGGGAGAGAAGATTTGGGAGCTGATGCCAGCTCTGAAAACACTTAGACATTTAAAGCACAAATTGGCACTTAGGGAGACTTCTGGGAAGTAATTGACCCCTTCTGAGCCTTGGTTTCCCGTACTGTAAAATGGGGAAAATACTGTCTATCCTGTCTGACTCTCGGATTTGCTGTAAGGATCCAATACAATAATAGACATGCTTAGAAAACTATAAAGTGTTCTATACATTTTAGGTGACGTGATTTATAAAGTGTTGTCTCTTAAATTTGCTGTAATCTTGGGGTTACTGTACAAATTGTTTTCATTTGTGGTCACAGACCTGTGAGAGAAAGTGAAACTCTGGTTTCTTTTTCTCACAAAGGCGTAGTCCTGGTGGGGCGCATCAGCTGTGCATCTCGGATCAGTCAGTGGAAGAGTGCCATGGGAATTTAGGGTAGGGAGGTTTACTCTGAAATAGCATTGCCCAAGGATGTGCTATATGATAGTTCACTTTGGAAAAAATTTCCTTTGCTTTTAGAAAGAAAACCAACTAAGAGCCTAGAGTCACCCTATCCCTTTTAAAAAAAAAGTTACTTGTGAACTGTCATGGAGAACTCTTCCCATGGAGGAGCGAATTGGCTATGCTGTCAAAGAAGAGCATAAAGAGGACTTTTATACCATCCCATCTTCTCCAGCAGTGCTCTTCCCTCTATACCTTTCTCAGAATACAACATGAGGGAATCCTTTCCTGAAACTGTTAGGAAAGCAGTACTGGCAGTCTTAGGTTGGTTAGTGGTCTCCTTCTCCCTTCTTAGTTGAACAGTAAGAACACTAAATAAATCAGGATTTTGAAAGAAATTAAGAATTCTTATAAGTAAAAATAACATTGGCGGTTGCAGGTAGTCTAGTAAAATGTGAAAGTGTTATCAGTGTAGCTTTGGGAAACAGGCTGACCTACCAACTGGTTTCAGAAAGACCACCTCTCCCATTCCAGTGATCAGTTAATAAAATTATTCCTGACGGTGGCGGGCCAAGGAATTCAGGCAGTTGAATACTTAGAGACAGAGAACCCATTGTCCAAAGATCTCAGAAGAGCCTTTGCAAACACACAGAAAGGATTTAGAACAATTTGCATAAATCTCCCCTTGGATAGCAACATGGCTTCAGTGTTGGGTTAGATCCAGGAACCCCTCCTTGCCTGTATCACGAGGTGACGCTGTATTTGGTGAGAATTCAGCCTCATGACGGTTTTTGCCAGTAGGATTGGGTGATGTGTTGTTGAATAAGTCCACTGTTTGATTCCACATAAGGGCTCTTTTGTGTTGGCCTGGGGCAGCCATGTTCAAGTTTGTCTTGCCTTCTCCCCAGTGATGTTTTTGGACTTTGTGGCCTGGAGAATTAAGCACAACACCTATTTTGAGCTAATCTGTCAAATTTTGCTGTTGGAAGGTTAACCACAGCCCCTTGTGTTTCTAGAAGGTGGAGAATAATAGTCATACCTTTGGACACTTTTGATTTATTGAATTCAAAGTTTGGGTGTAGGGGGAAGGGGAAAAGAAGGGGAGAATTCCTTGGCATGCCCAGGTAACTAGGTATTCATGCCTGTTCATGGTGGAGCGATGGGAACTAATTCCCTTCTGTTTGGTAATATGATTTGCCTAGTTCACCAAATCTTAAAAAAAAAATAAAAAAGTTGCATAGTTTAAAAAGCAAGTTATACTTTAATATTTATTATTCCCCTCTGAAAGGGCACGGGTCACCCTGGAGTGTATTAAAAAATAGCAGGTAGTCATGAATCTGTTTCAACTTTTCTTTTTTCTTCTTCCTCTTTATTTTAATGGTGTACATTAAACACTAGATATTAGGGACCTTAACTACCAGTTTCTTGTACAGAATGTTATCATTCTAGAAGCCACATAAAGAGACTAATTTTAAATCCAGGGAGTAGTTTATGCACTGGGGAAATTTGGTGCTTTAAGTACAAAAATGAAATCCACTAATTTCTAACCTGGAGTTTATTTTCCTTCAGTCTGCTAGCTTGATTTCTCAGCTTTGTTCTAATAATATAAACATTTTTATGTTTATTTATAGGTGGCTTTAACCAAAAGAGCAGATCCAGCTGAGCTAAGAACAATATTTTTGAAGGTCAGTATAAAGGAATCTATTTTGTTTCTTGTTTGATTTGTGTTCTGTAACTTTTAAAGATTATTTTCAGGCAGCTCTTTATTTCATTGTTGTATTTTTGAAAAAGCCTCAAAAAGTATCTTGAGACTTAAAGAGATCCTTTACAATTACATCTGCTTTTTAAAAAATGTGTGGAAAAGTTGACAGTGATTGTGAGGGTGACATGGTTTAAATTTTAATTTCTTTTTGTCTTACATGGTATCAGGTATTGGAAAGCAGCTATTGGAAGAGTGAATCTTGCAACCCAATTACGTTTTCAGGACTGACCTGTGCAATTTGATGATAATGCTTTTTCTCTAAGAAGTTTAAAGCTGTCTGTAAACATCTCAGTAATCCTCCATTCATCCAGAGAGGACGACCCTTGTCTCTCCTTGGTAGAAGCCTGTTGTCGTTATCGTCATCGTCATTTTATTACAGCCGTGCCCTGGGAAGAGGTGTCAGTATGAATAATACAGATACTAGATCACAACAGACACCATACATGTTTATTTCCTTGGATTCATATTCTTTTGTCTATTTGGCGTATTATTGGGCAGTAAGTGATTAATTCTGTAAGTCTACCCTGGGTGGCTCAATTTAGGTTAAGCCCTGTATTACTAGCCAAAAGGTTGGTGGTTCAAACCTATACAGAGGTGCCTTGGAAGATAGGCCTGACAGTCTGCTTCGAAAAGGTGACCTTCTTGAAAACCCAGTGGAGCAGTTCTACTCTGCACACATGGGGTTGCCATGAGTCGGAACCGACTCAACAGCCACTAACAAAACAACCTTGAATACTGAACACTGAAGCACCTTTATGTTATTCACCTGGAATTAAAGTACTCCAAGGAGAAAAAGTCACTTCTGTAAGGATAATAAAAAACAAATATGTGGGCCTTTTCTAAACATTACAGAAAGGTAGCTTTGTTATATGGAAAGAGAACCAAGGCTTTAATGAGAAACTTGATGCTCTACTGCTGTGTATTGCATATATGGCTTAGAAAGTTATTAATTCTCTGAGCCTCAGTTTACTCATCAAAATTGTTAAAGGAAATTGAGGTATCAGGGAATTTGAACATTGACAGGATATTCGATATTAAGGAATTATTATTGTTTTCTTTTACACTGTAATACTATTGTGATTTTAGGAAATATAAAGTATCTTTATCTTTTAGAGATGCACACCAAAGTATTTACAGATGACATTCTGCTGTCTGAGATTTGCTTTTAAATAGTCCAGTTTGGTTGGAGTAGGGACAATGAGTGGGTAGTGTGATGATAACTTTTGAAAATGGTAAATAGGAACATTGGATTTATTATACTATTCTGTCTACTTTTGTATATGTTTGAACATTTTTATAATAAAAAGTTACAAAAAGTTATACAGACTCAGTGAAATAACTTATGTGAAAGTACCTAGCACCTGGTCTGTATTGGATGTTGATTCAGTAAATGTTTAAAATTAAATAGTTCCAACATAGGAGAGACAAACACTCAAAAGAAAATGGTCAAAAATAGGGGCAGTTTTGGGGGTGAGGAAAAAAGGCTAAATTTCTAAGGAGGCTTAGATTATTCATAAAAAAGCAGGATTCTTTTTTTTTTTTTATTATTTTTATAATTTTTATTGTGCTTTAAGTGAAAGTTTACAAATCAAGTCAGCCTCTCACACCAAAAACTTACATACTCCCAATTACTCTCCCCCTAACCGCTCTCTACCTCCACTCTCTCTTTTCATGTCCGTTTCACCAGCTTCTAACCCCTTCTACCCCCTCATCTCCTCTCCAGGCAGGAGACGCCAACATAGTCTCAAGTGTCCGCCTGATCCAAGAAGCTCACTCCTCACCAGCATCCCCCTCCAACCCATTGTCCAGCCCAATCCATGTCCGAAGAGTTGGCTTCGGGAATGGTTCCTGTCCTGGGCCAACAGAAGGTCTGGGGGCCATGACCACTGGGGTCCTTCTAGTCTCAGTCAGACCATTAAGTCTGGTCTTTTATGAGAATTTGGGGTCTGCATCCTACTGCTCTCCTGCTCCCTCAGGGGTTCTCTGTTGTGTTCCCTGTCAGGGCAATCATCGGCTGTAGCCGGGCACCATCTAGTTCTTCTGGTCTTAGGCTGATGTAGTCTCTGGTTCATGTGGCCCTGTCTGTCTTTTGGGCTCATAATTACCTTTTGTCCTTGGTGTTCTTCATTTTCCTTTGACCCAGGTGGGTTGAGACCAATTGATGCATCTTAGATGGCCACTTGCTAGCATTTAAGACCCCAGACTCCACTCTTCAAAGTGGGATGCAGAATGTTTTCTTAATAGATTTTATTATGCCAATTGACTTAGATGTCCCCTGAAATCATGGTCCCCAAACCCCTGCCCCTGCTACTACACTGGCCTTCGAAGCATTCAGTTTATTCAGAAAACTTCTTTGCTTTTGGTTTAGTCCAGTTGTGCTGACCTCCCCTGTATTACATGTTGTCTTTCCCTTCACCTAAAATAGTTCTTATCTACTATCTAATTAGTGAATACCTCTCTTCCACCGTCCCTCCCTCCCCCTTCTCATAACCACAAAAGAATATTTTCTTCTCAGTTTAAACTGTTTCACAAGTTCTTTTAACAGTTGTCTTATACAATATCTATCCTTTTGCAACTGACTAATTTCACTAGCATAATGTGTTCCAGGTTCCTCCATGTTACGAATGTTTCACAGATTCATTGCTGTTCTTTATCAATGCATAGTATTCCATTGTATGAATATACCATAATTTATTTATCCATTCATCCGTTGATGGGCACCTTGATTGCTTCCATCTTTTTGCTATTGTAATCAGTGCTGCAGTAAACATGGGTGTGCATATATTTGTTCATGTAAGGGCTCTTATTTCTCTAGGGTATATTCCAAGGAGTGGGATTGCTGGATTGTATGGTAGTTCTATGTCTAGCTTTTTAAGGAAGCGCCAAATTGATTTCCAAAGTGGTTGTACCATTTGACATTCCCACCAGCAGTGTAGAAGTGTTCCAGTCTCTCCACAGCCTCTCCAACATTTATTCTTTTGTGTTTTTTGGATTAATGCCAGCCTTGTTGGAGTGAGATGAAATCCCATTGTAGTTCTGATCTGCGTTTCTCTAATGGCTAATAATCGTGAACATTTCCTCATGTTTCTGTTAGCTACCTGAATGTCTTCTTTAGTGAAGTGTCTATTCATATCTTTTGCCCATTTTGTAGTTGGGTTATTTGTCTTTTTGTAGTTGAGTTTTTGCAGTATCATGTAGATTTTAGAGATCAGGCACTGATCAGAAATGTCATAGCGAAAAACTTTTTCCCAGTCTGTAGGTAGTCTTTTTACTCTTTTGGTGAAGTCTTTGGGTGAGCATAGGTGTTTGATTTTTAGGAGCTCCCAGTTATCTAGTTTTTCTTCTGCATTGTTAGTAATGTTTTATATACAGTTTTTGCCATGTTTTGGGCTCCTAGTATTGTCCCTATTTTTTCTTCCGTGATCTTTATCGTTTTAGATTTTATATTTAGGTCTTTGATCCATTTTGAGCTTGTTTTTGTGTATGGAGTGAGGTATGGGTCTTGTTTAATTTTTTTGCAGATGGATATCCAGTTATGCCAGCACCATTTGTTAAAAAGGCTGTAAAAAAGCAGGATTCTTTATAACTTTTTTCTTTTTTTTGTAGCCCAGAAGGGACAATATATAGAGATTCTAAAGTAGAAAAGGATTCTGAATAATGAGAGTCCAGAAAGGAAAACATTTGGTTCTTACCTAGACTAGTATTGGTTCTTACCTAGAATAATGTCTATTGCTATACTTGTTGGGCCCAGTATGATTGAGACGGAGTGTGTGTGTGGAACTGAAGAGGTTTTTTAGCATATGTATTTAAGGCCTGTTGATACTGTGAAATTCTAATCATATAATTCCAGAAGACTGCTTACAGAAGAACACGCAAATGGGTTGCCAGAGAACCTAGAGAAATAGATAAAGCTCATTAACTTGACCTGGCAAAGTCATGATCATTCTTTGAACCCAGGACCTGTCTGTTACTTCTGTTTTCTAAACAGGCAAGAGTTGTGGGCATCCTTCTGACGGGAAATGGGAACAACTCAGAAGGTGTCCCAATCGAGGTGCAGCTCTGATACTCACTAGTCTGTTGGTGTAATCCACTGGAGAGGCACCAATTAAAGACTATGTCCACCTCTTGAGGATGCATGGCAGCTGGTGAGGCTAGGTTAGGATCTTAGTTTGGAACAATGTATCTTTGCCAGTGGCTACATGCCCTCCCAGTAGCAGGCAGGCCTTTGCAGGGAACTAGTCTTACTGGTCATATAGACACAGAGAGGGCCATAATTCCTTGCAGAGTTCTGGACAGCCACCTGTTGGGTTTCTGTATAACTGGTCTGAAGGCTGGGGGTGGAATCTTTGGGACCACAAACCAACCCTGGGATGGTTGGGCCTATGTGGTTTTTGAGTAAGACTTCTATAAAGACTTGATGTCTGAGGGGATGTTGGGGGAAGGGAGGGCATACCTGAAAAAAAAAGTGATGAGCAGTTTCTGGAAGGGATTGTGAATCTGGCAGAGGTTCTAGTGATCTCACCAGGTCTGAATAGTGTGGTACCTACACAAATCCCCTCTGGCTTAGCCTATGAGGATCTCTTGTTTACCATCTACCTCAGAGGGTGTTGAGGTGAGGGGAAGAATGGGGAATGAGGCGCCATGGGGACTGGGCCAGGCATGTCTCCATCCTGGCTGGGCTGTTTAGTTAAGTCTGGATCAGCAGTAAGCACTCTGTAAATGTGTCTGCTTTGCTGATTTTCTGTAAGTTTTTCCTGATTTGATTTTCTTCCTAATAAAAATGCCATGTGAGCTATTCCAACCTTCTACTCTGCAAAATTGGTTAAAGAAATAATTCTTCTGTAGCGTGGGCCAGCTGGAGAGGAGTTTTGATATACCCTTCTCACCAGATATGCAGGTACAGGGGAGTTGGTTCAGCTGTGGACATCAGAGAGAGCCACAGGAACTGAGGTAGATAAGGAAAGAAGAGACCCAGGAAGGCAGAAGCAGGCCAAGTTCTGGCTTTTTATATTTTTGAGAAGAGTTAAGATCAATTGACTTTTTTTTTTTAAGGAGCCCTGGTGGCACAGTGGTTAGGCTTTTGGCTGCTAACCAAGAGGTTAGCAGTTCGAATCCACCAGCCATTCCTTGGAAACCTTACAGGGCAGTTCTGCTGTGTCCTGTAAGGTCGCTGGCAGTAGGCGGTGGGTTGTGTCCCCCTCCCCACTATATATTAGGTGGAAACCCTGGTGGCATAGTGGTTAAGAGCTATGGCTGCTAACCAAAAGGTTGGCAGTTCGAATCCACTAGGCGCTCCTTGGAAACCCTATGGGGCAGGTCTACTCTGTCCTGTAGAGTCGCTATGAGTCAGAGTTGACTAGTTGGCAATGGGTTTGTTTTTGTTTTTTATAATTAGGTACAGTGTTAAGCGTTGAGGATATAAAGATGCATAAATCATGGCTTATGCCCTTAAATGCGTCACTCTGTGTGTATATATAAGTGTAAAAATAAAAGCCATGCTGTGATTGAATAAATATTATATAGCATTGGTTAGCAGGAATATACTGTGGGAGTAATTTAATCTTCCTAGGGAGGGGCCGTTAAAGTTATGTTTGACCTGGGCTTGAAGATGAGTAGATACTTATCAGATGGACATGGTAGAGGAGGGTTTTCTGACAAAGGGAGCATCATTCCAGGCAAAGAACACAGCATGTGCAAAGGCAAAGAGCGGTTAGAGTATGAGGTGTGTGGGGGGAATAGCTAGTAGTGACTTAGGGTGGCTTAGAGCATAAAGCCTTGGGTGATGGTACTAGAATGGTAGGTAGTGATATAAAATATACCAAGCTAAGTTCAGTTTTATAGTGCAGGCTGTCTTTGTGATAAGCAGCAGGTAATGTTATATCTGAATGTGGAAGCTGAAGTCTAGGTAGTCAATTTTGTTTCTGCTCTAAACGTTGATATGTATTTTTTGTTCCCTAATGCTCTTGGTGTTTATTGAGTGCTTACAGTTTAGATGAAACACCGTGAAACTCTGCAGTGAGTGGTATGTGCAGAAGTATAAGCAATCACTGACTTAAAGGAGTTAAGATTTTATAAGGAGACCAGTTTTACAGGCATGCAGCAGGTGAAAAAGAACCTAACTTCGCATATGCAGAGTCTGCAAGTATGGTTAAAGCAGATGGCACAGGAAATGGAAGGAGGGAGCAGTCAGGGAGGGCTATGTGGAGAGGATGAGCGGGAGTTGGAGTGGCACAGAGGAAGAGGACCTTGTAAGGGAAGGCCTGGAGATGGGCTTGGAGTAAACAGCCTCTCCAGGTTGAGGGAATCTTGTTCATTCTTCAAACGCTTGTTTAAATACAACTCTGTGCCAAGGATTCTGCCAAGTACTAGAGGGCGTGGGCGACAAAATTAGAAAGGTAATTGGAAGTTGGGTATTTCTGCTAAACAATAGGAAGCCATTGAAGGTTTTCTGAGTAATCTAGTAGTGCCAGGGGAGGATGGGTTTGAGATTTGGCTGGCACAGCCAGGCAACGAATTGGGCAGCATTGGGAACAATCCTGATGTTAGGCCCTATGGATTTGAGTTAAGCTTGTGGCAGCAGGAGGAATGGAGAATGGACAGGAGATACTTTGAAGAGCTATTTGATGAAAATGACTGATCTAGTGTAATGGATGAGAAAGAACAGGGAGTAAATATGATCACAGGCACATGCATAGCCTTGGTGCAGTGAGGTGTCAACATCAAGAATGGGGATATCAAGGAGACCCATAGCTCAAGGGAGAGGAAAGGAGGTGATGGGTGCTGTTTAGAAATACAGAGCCTGAAGTAACTAAATGCTTGTGGGGAAAGATCTGGGAGATCCGAGGGGAAACTGGATAAAAAGGCCAGACGAGGGAAGTGGGGCACATCACAAAATCCCATTGCGAATTACACTTGGATTTCAGTGATTGTTCTTTGTCAACAAAGGTATAATTTCTGTTTTAACTTTTGTAGGCAAAATCAGTTAATTTTTATTGATGAAAATTTAGAAGGCAGATATATAAAAAGAACCATAACTTGTAATCCCAGTTTGTGTGTATGTTTATGTTTATATTATATAGGTATTTTTTTTTCTCTTTCTCTGCGTGTATGTGTTTTTGTATGTGTGTGTATATATATATGTATTTTTTCTTAACAGGAAAAAACAATACTATTTTGTATCAAATTTTCCCCCTCATCTATTATGAATACCTTTTCCTATAATTGAGTGAATTTCTACAGTATTTTTTATGCTATATGATATTCCAATATATGGTTGTTTTATTTAATTAGGCCCTATTGTTTAGTTGTCTCCTCTGCTTTGCTATCAGGATAACAGCGTAATAAGTACCCTTGTGTCTACATTTTTGCATAGGTCTAGCATTATTTTCTTGGGATAAATTCCTAGAAGTGGCCTTGTTGGATTGATGGATGATGCCCTAGTCACCTAGTGCCGCCATAAGAGAAATGCCACAAGTGGGTGGATTTAAAGAATATGAATTTATTTTCTCATAGTTCAGGAGGCTAAAAGTCTGAATTCAGAGCATAGCTTTAGGGGAGGTCCTTCCTTGTCTATATCAGCTTCTAGTACCTCCAACAGTCCCTGGAGTTCCTGGGCCTTGGCAGGTAGCTGCATCTGTCTCCGTCCTTTGTCTTCTTCCATCCCCCCTCCCCCCATCTGTGTCTCTGTCTGTTTTCCCCTTTTTATAGCTCAGAAGTGATTAGGTTTAGGATCCTCCCTGCTCTGGTGTGGCCTCATTAACATAAAACAGTTGTTTCCAGACTGGGTCATATTTACAGGTACCAGTTAAACCAGTTGCCATCAAGCTATGTCAGCCCCAATTCATGGCAGCCCATGTGTGTCAGAGTAGAACTGTGCTCCGTAGAGTTTTCAGTGGCTCATTTTTTGGAAGTAGATTGTCAAGCCTTTCTTCCGAGCCACCTCTGGGTTGACTTGGACTCAATACCTTTCAGTTAGCAGCCAACCACATGAGTAGGTGGGAAAAAATTAAAGTTGGAGGATCCTCAACCCAAACTATATTTTCAAATAAATTTTCAGTGTATTAAAATTTAAAGAAAAAAGATGAACCCGCTTGACAAAACCAAGAGAAAATGTGATAGAATATCTAGTCTTGAGTTGGGGGAAGGACTGGTTTCTAAGCTTAGAAGTAATAGAAGAAATCACAAAGGAGAAAAAATCCACAGACTCAGTTATATAAAAAATGTCAAACTGAAAAATACTTGCAACAAATGTGATAGACAAGGGGGGTAGGGCAGGTTCACACACCGTTGGTGGGAGTACAAATTGGTACAATTTTTTCTGGAGAGCAGTGTGATAATAAGTATCAAGAGCCTTAAAGTCCCTGTCCTTTGACTCAACAATTTCTCTTCTAGGAGTCTAACCTTTGAAAATTACCAGGAATTGGGAGAAATGTTATGTTCAAAGCTGGTTACTTCAGCTTTATTGAAAATGCCCAAAACTGGAAATAATGTAAATGTCTAATGGCAGGAGAAGAGTTAAATTATGTTTTCTAAATAAGTTAATTATTCACTACTGTAAGCAAACATACATATAACTCTAAATCATAGGCTTGCTGTAATTAGCAATGACATTTCTTTTAAATTTCAGGCTTGTTTTGCTTCAGTTAGGAAATGAAAATATTCTTTCTTTGTGTTTCCAATAAGCTGAATTAAATGCAAACTGAAGAATAGTAGGATTAGTGGGCCATCTTTGAGCCTTTCTCTTGTACTGTGCTAAAAAATGTTAATTAAAAACAATAATATAGAACATCTATAAAGTGCTTATTGTGTGCAGGGCATTGTGCTAAGTATATTACACAATTGTCTTGTTTATTTCTAGCATCAACCTTATGAAGCAGGTAATGTTGTTATCCCCATCTTACAGATGAGAAAACTAAGAGGCCCAGAAAGTCTGTGACATACCCATGCTCACACAACCAGTTAAAGGTAGAGCCCTGCATAGCCCAGGCCTGAGAGACCCCAAAGCTAGGGCTCCTAACAGAGACAGCACCAAGTAGATGTTACTGAGTATCCAAGCAGAGGCTTATCCTGTATTAGAATTAAAATGTAGAAATAACAAGTGACTTTCTAAAACATCTTTAATTAGGTTTAACTAAGGAGTCCTATTGGTGGCGTGGTTAAGCACTTGGCTACTAACCAAAAGTTCGGCGGTTTGAACTCACCAGCCGCTCCACAGGAGAAAGATGTGGCAGCCTGCTTCCGTAAAGATTTATAGCCTTGGAAACTCTATGAGGCAGTACTACTCTGTGAGTCTGAACTCGACAGCAGTAGGTTTACGGAGTTACAGTAGGAGCTCTGGTGGTACAATGGTTAAACAATGGTTAAGTGCTTGGAAATGGTGGTGGTTCGAACCCACCCAGTGGCTCTGAGGGAGAAAGACCTGGCTCCTGTAAAGCCGTAAAGATTAAGCCTAAAAAACCATATGGGGCAGTTCTACCCTGTCACTTTGGGTCACTACGAGTTTGAATAAACTTGACAGCACCTAACAACAACAAGAGGTTACAGAAGGGCAGGAGATGCTGTCATTGAGCCTCACTTCATTGTGCACACTCCGTCTTCTGTGGCCACCAGGGTCATTCGTGCCACCCAGATAGCCCTGTTCTTGCAGCCACACTGTCCTCACCCCTATCCCCAGGAACAGGATGCTCTCTACTGCTTCATGAGGGCAACGCTGATTCCCAGGCTGTTTCTCAGCATCTTTCGCAGCCCCGAAGTTTTATGGAGCAGGAATTCGCACGTCACCTGTTGTGTAGGAGCTCTGCTATACCACATTAAAAGCGAGACTGGAAGAACACTGAAGAAGCATCCCAGGCTTAAACCTTATTTACCGTTTTTGTGTGATAATGCCCTGGAATGGAGAGGACACTAACTGAAGCAGCATTAATACCAGGTTCTGAAAAGCCCACAGGAAGCAATGCAGTTAATAGTTTGCTTTCCAGCTTAGCCTGTTTGTCATCCTTTCTGGTATCATTGATGCCCTTGAAACAGGAATGGGGACAAAAGAGTTAGATTGTTTTCCTCCTGATTCATAATTAATTCTACTTTTTAAAAAAGCTGTGTCTCTTTGCTAAAGAACAAGTCATTGGGAACCAGGGTTTCTCAACCTCGGCAGTATTGACATTTTGGACCGGATAATTCTTTTTTTGTTGGGGCTGTCCTGTGTGTTGAGGGATGCTTGGCAGCATCCCTGGCATCTATCCACTAGATGCCAGCAGAACCCCCTCCTCGCAATTATGACAGCCCAAATTGTTTTCAGACATTGTCAGATGTCCCCAGAGGGAAAACTGCACTCAGTTGAGAACCACTGATGTAAACATCAAACTGGACCAAATTAATAAGTTCCCATTTTTTCTTGGATGTGAGGAGAAGTAATTGTCATGAAGAGCACACTATCATATCTGACACTGTATTCTTTGAATATTTTCAGCGTTTTCACATATAGATCCCACAGTTGTATACTTTCGAGAATCAAATATAAGATAACCTCTCTCTCTCTCTCTTTTTAATAGTATGCAAGTATTGAAAAAAATGGTGAATTTTTCATGTCGCCCAATGACTTTGTCACTCGATATTTGAACATTTTTGGAGAAAACCAGCCTAATCCAAAGACTGTGGAACTTGTAAGTGGTGTGGTGGATCAGACCAAAGATGGGTATGTTTATTTTTAATCATTTTATTAAATATTTTTTTCCATAAGCTTTTTTAATGATTAGGAAGTCATTTGTTGCTACTAATAAAATATTTTAGAAATAATGCTCTTAACATTTCCTTCAGTGGTCATTTCATAGTTGAGGATTCTACATGTGATTTTTTTTGGACTAGTTTAAAGAACTATTCGTAGTTTAACAAAACTATGATGAGATAGTGTGAAGATATACTAGAGTGTGTGTATGTTATTTTTCAAGGCAACTGTAGAAATGGTAATTATAAAGCATACTTCTGTGAACTTTTAAGTTTTCTAAAACCTTTCTCTCTGTTCCAATATCCTTTAAAATCCCACACATTAAAGGGTACGGATCTAGCAGACAGAATATTATGATGACCCCAAATCCTCAAGAAAGGCACTCTGCAAACATGTGTGAGAAAAGAGACTGTGCCATATAGAATTAAATATGATACTTTGCAAAATGCCTCTGCATTTTTATCTTTTACCAGTCTTTTGTGCCTACATGTTGAAAAAATGGGTCTTTTCTAAGTAAGCTATAAAACATTGCACTTGGCTTTTACCAGTAAATGCAGAATTTTATGTTCTCAACTCTAACTAATATGAACACCAATGTCCCATAATAACCTAAGCATGATCTACTAGAACTGTCCTTCTCTATGCATAACTGTAGTAGACCTACCTTCTGCTCTTGCTGCCTGCCAGCACCCCCTTTGACAGATTGTGGTTGCATGCCATTCTGCAGTGGAATTCTCTTAACTTGGAGCTTCTTCTGTTTGTTGGAATCTTCCTGCACCTGATTTTCCCATGCCATAGGTTCTGTATAACCAAAGTAAAATCTCTTCATGCACAGCAAATGCTCTCAGTGTTCAACAGCATTTCTCTTTTCTCTTGTGTGCACCTGTCATCCTCTGTATGGAGATAAACCTCTGTAAAGCCAATCAGGCCCTGAAGATTTGGAGGGAGGGAGGGGAGGGGAGGAGGAAATTGGCAAATATTCTTCCTGCAGTTTGCTAGAGGATTGCTTGATTATGACTTCTCTCTAATCCAGTGGTAGAAGGTTTTTTTTTTTTTTTTTTTTTTAATCCTGTAACCTCTGTTTTTGATCTTCCACCCCAAGGTGGGATCCTTTGCTTGGTAGGGAAAGGTAATGTGTGAGCAGGCCTTTTCCATAAGTACCTCTATTGGATGGTGTGGGGAGAGGCAAGGTATATTTTACAATAGTCCTTTGAAGCAGAAGTTAAGCTTTTCTAGCAAACATTCTTCTGAGGAAATTTGGTCACTTCCATACTTCTGTGCTCAGGATTCAGAGGAATCGTGACCAAGCTCACATGCAGCATCAGTCATCCAACTGAATGTTTGAGGTTAAGATTTTTCTAACCTGATAGTTTGAAAGTATTTTAAACTACAGAAAAGTTGAAAGAATAATACACTGAACATCCAGTATATACCCTTCATCTAAATTGGCTGCTAACATTTTGCTGCCTTTGGGCTCTCTTTCTATGCATACAAACAAGTGCACACCTAATTTCCTTTTCTTGGGTGGACCATTTAAGTGTAAATGGGCAGACATTATAATACTTCAGTATTTGTCTTCTAAGAATATCAACATTTCCTACATAACTACCATACCATTATCATACTTAGGAAAATTAACAATCATGTCAAATATCTAACGTCCAGTCCCATACTCATTATTTACCAGATTCTCCCTGCCCATCCACCATTCCATATGGCTCATTGCTTTTTTCTTTTTAAATCCAGGATCCAGTCAAGGTTCTTGTATTGCATTTAGTTGTTATGTCTCTTCTAATCTAGAACAGATCCTTCATGACATTGACTTTTCAAATCCAGGCCAGTTACTTTTTTTGAAGATTCCATGTTCTGAACTTGACTTTTTCCTCATGCTTGGATTCATGTTAATTTTTTGGATACAGATTAGGGAGTACCTTGTAACTACCTATTGTGTCTCCTCAGGATGTTGTCCCAGTGTTGATGATGCTAAGTTTGATCACTTGGTTAAGGTAATATATTTCTAGGTTTTATAATTAGTGAATAATCTATATGGAGCCCTGGTAGC
The DNA here is from genome assembly GCF_024166365.1 of Elephas maximus indicus. NCBI lineage: Eukaryota > Metazoa > Chordata > Mammalia > Proboscidea > Elephantidae > Elephas > Elephas maximus. The sequence goes on along the minus strand of NC_064826.1, from coordinate 66,289,640 downwards.
GCAATAGTTAACTGCAAACGGGAAGGTTGGCAGTTCAGACCTACCCAGTGGCTCTGCAGGAGAAAGACCTGGCAATCTGCTCCCATAGAGATTATAGCCTAGAAAACCATATGAGGCAGTTTTACCCTGTCACACAGGGTCGTTATGAGTCGGAATTGACTTGATGGCACCTAACAACATTTTTTTTTTTTTAACAACATAACGACAGATAATCGGTGAGAAGATACTTTTAGACCATGTGGTTATCCTGTTCCCCAGCAACCTTTTACACAATGGTTCTGGCATCCATGATGATCCTTTTTTGAGTCAGTTATTGTTATTGGTGTTTGACAAGTGCTGATTTTTCTAATTCTATCATTTCTCCAACATTTATTGGCTCGTATTCTTTGGTGAAGAAAAGTTCTCTCCCTACCTCCTTTTCTTTCTTTCTCAATCGTATATTTTTTTTTGAGAGGGGGAAGGAAGTAGATATCAGTATAAATTTATGGACTTATTTTTTAGTTCAATGTATTACAATATATTGCTGTTGTGTTCTCGGATGCTCAGATTGTCCCAGCTTGGTTAGTGGAAGTTCCCTCAAGCTGGATCTTTTGTCCGGTCTTTGAATGTTCCTGGCTTTTGGCACAATAAGATGTCCAGGCTTACGTTGGATTTTTCCTGACACTGACCTGGAAATCACCCTTTCTCCAAGAAGCCCTGGTTCCTTTTAGTGGGAAATGGTGTTTAGAAATAAAGAGCTGGGCACTGGTTTATTGTTACTAGGATGTTACTGTTTGTTTGACTTTTCTTTGGAAGGAGCTGGGAAATAAAAAACAAATCAAAAGTTTATAATGATTTTCCTATTTAAATTTAACATTAACAAGGATTTTTCCTTGCCTTTATCTTTCTCTTTTTAGGTGAAAATTCTCATTCCTGATTACATTAATGTATTTATAGGCATTTCTTTGATGTAATTATAATACCCTCTAATGTACTTTGCCTCCTATTCCATCCCCACCCTCATGAACACACATGCTTTTTCTTTTTTTAACATATAATCTCCAAAAATATAGCTTTAAATTTATTTGATGCCAAGTATGTACCATGCATTTTACATATTTACTATGTTATATTAAGTGGTACTCTACTGTAACATGTATTTTTTAAACAGTTTATAACAAATCTGTAGCATTGGCTTTGTTTTCCTGGTATTGCAGATGAGACAATTAAGGCTTTCAGAGTTTAAACAATTTGCCTCAAAATGACGCCTATTCCAGACAGGCTCAGGCCTGTCTGGATCCAAAGTCTGTCCAGTGTTCCAATCTGCTGTTCCTTCTTCTAAGAGAGAGAGAGTCATGTGATAGTTTATGTGTCAACTTGTCTAGGCCATGATTCCCAGTATTATGTAATTATCCTCCATTTTGTGATCTGATGTAATTATCCTCCACTTTATGATCTAATCTCCTCCATGATGTGATCTGATGTGGTCAGCCAAACAGTTCTAAGGGGAGTTTCCCTGGGGGTGTGGGCTCTACCCTATATATATATATATATATATATATATATATATATATATATATATATATATATATGGACGTTCTGGCAAAGCTGCTTGCTTGCTCTGGATCCTGTTTCTGGCTCATCATCATCTGACCTCAGGTTTTTGAGGCTTGAGCTGGCAGCTTGTCATTTGACCTGCTGACTTTGGAATTCAGTAGTTCTATGGGCCTGTGAGCCAACAGACTGATCTGCCAATTCTGGCTTTGTCAGCCCCTGCAACCATGTGAATTAGGAGAAGCTCACTCCTGACCCATGGACTTTGGGACTTGCCAGTCTCTACAACCTCATGAGCCAATTCCTTGAGACAAATCTCTCTCTATATGTATATACACTTCACTAGTTTTACTTCTCTAGAGAACTCAGCCTAAGAAATCGTAATCTTACAATCCTCTCTATAACTTGACATTTTCTTTGAGATTGTGTAATATTTTAAATATCAGTGTTTTGCTGTGACAGCGAAAATATTAGATGGTCTTGATTCTTTTTCAGTGATTTAGCTTTTTTTTTTCTTCAAACAGTTGAAAAAACAGTATAACAGTGAAAAACCACATTTTTCAAAGCAAAAGCAACCACCCATAGTATTTTTACCTTGACACAACTTTTTTTTGTATTTTAGTATCTTCCATGACTTGTTAACCTGCATAGATTTTTTAAATACTTTTAATTCATTTTAATTATAACACTATTTTATAATCTTTTAAAATATATCAATCAACTTTCATATTTCCATATATTATTCATATTAACTGTTAAATGGCTATGTCATTTTCTGTCAGATGCCAAATTTCTATCAAAATGTGTAACATACTTGTCTTAATTTTGTAGTGCTGCCATAACACAAATATCACAAGTGGGTGGTTTTAAAGAACAGAAATTTATTTTCTCACAGTTCTGGAGTTAGAAGTCCAAATCGACCATGTCGATTCCTTCCTTCTCAGTACCCTGGGTATTCCTTCGTTCTTTGGCTTATGGATGATCCCCTGTGTATGCATGAGTCACTTTGTCCATTTTGCTCTTTTTATAACCCAGAAGTGATTAGATTTAGAACCCACCCTACTTGGGTATGATATAACATGTAATTAGCATAACAAAGAAAAACCTTTTTGGTCTTAAACTCTAGCAAGCGGCCATCTAAGAGGCATCAATTGGTCTCAACCCACCTGGAGCAAAGGAACGTGAAGAACACCAAAGACACAAGGTAATTATGAGCCCAAGAGACAGAAAAGGCCTCATAAATCAGAGACTGTATCAGCCTGAGACCAGAAGAACTATATGGTGCCTGGCTACAACTGATGACAGGGAATACGACAGAGAATCCCTGATGGAGCAGGAGAGCAGTGGGATGCAGACCTCAAATTCTCATAAAAAGACCAGACTTAATGGTCTGACTGAGACTAGAAGGACCCCAGAGGTCATGGTCCCCAGACCTTTTGTTAGCCCATGACAGGAACCATTCCCGAAGCCAACTCTTCAGACAGGGATTGGACTGGACTATAGGATAGAAAATGATACTGGTGAGGAGTGAGCTTCTTGGCTCAAGTAGACACATGAGACTATGTGGGCAGCTCCTGTCTGGAGGGGAGATGAGAAGGCAGAGGGGGACAGAAGCTACTGAATGGACACGAGGAATACAGGGTGGAGAGAAGTATGCTGTCTCATTAGGGGGAGAGCAACTAGGAGTATATAGCAAGGTGTAGATAAATTTTTGTATGAGGGACTGACTTGATTTGTAAACTTTCACTTAAAACACAATAAAAATAAACATTAAAGAAAACCCTTTTTTCCAAACAGGATTGCATCCACAAGTATAGGGGTTAAGATTGCAACACACACTTTGGGGGGATACAATTTAATTCATAACAATACTTTATTTGATCATGTGCTTATAGAATTATTTCATTTCTAGCTCTCAATATGACATTTTGCCCTTCTGTTTTTTTTAATAATATTTTATTGTATTTTGGGTGAAAGTTTAGGTGAAAATTAAAATGTGTAAACATTCTCATTTCCATTCTGTTTGTTAGTTACTTTTTTAGAAAGAATTTAGAAGAGAGGGATTCCTGGGCCCAAGGGTAGAGATATTTTATGGCTTACCATATGTATTACGAAGATGCTTTCTAAAAGTACTGAGAAAACTGAAGAAGCTTATCGAGCTGCTAGCCTTGGACCAGGATTTGAGCATACGTTGGCCCAAGACCTGTGCTCTTCAACACTGCGCTATAGATATCAAATTACATTATTTAAATGATCTGGTAGCCACTAAGGAATATTTATATTTATGTACAAAATTAATGATTGCCTCTTACATTAGAGTTAATGATTCATCTTCACTTAACTCTTAAAAAATGTACATACATATCCACAATTAACAAAGAAATCTGATACTTTCATCGTTGTTTTTCTTGATATTGCCACTGCAGTTGTGAGATCCTTGGCTTATAGAATTTCATTAATAAGACGTTCATATGCTGTTTTCCATACTCTGTTCCCCCCAGCCCCTCAATATTTACTTCACAAATAGGTATTATAACCATACATTTGTTGTAAAATTGTCAGTACCTTCATATTCCCTTTCTTTCCTATTCTTTGGAATCGTAGCATCTGCCAAAGTTATACAAGGAACAAATCACCCCCCAAATTGATACTGTTTCCTGAAACCATTAGGTGACAGAAGCTACATATTGGCCCGTGGAAACACAGCACACACTAAATAATAGGAAAGTACTACCTTTCACTGTGTTCTTCTTGCTGCACTCTTTTGGGATTCTATCATCCAGCTTGACCATCCGGAGGGATTTTTGTGCATAACTTTGTTAAAATATGAAAGAAAAAAACTATTTGTGTATTGACAACTTTGGAATTTAAAAATAATAACAACCGTGGTGACCATCGCGATGAACTGAAATACTCCTTTTTAGCCAGGTATTGGTCTGCGAACCATGGCTCCTTGAGTGCAAGGACCAAGTCTTGTACATTTTAGTATCTCCATTGTCAAGCCCAGTATCTGGTCCATGTGTCACATCAATTTGTTGCCTAAACTTAGGTAAATCTACCAGGAAGGTTTTATCCCCTCCTCTCATGAAAGCCCAGTAGTGTTAGGTAATGGAAGCTCTAGTTCAAATTCTAGGTTACTTACTGTGATAGGTTGAATAATGGCCATCTGAAAATACCAAATCATAATACCTGAAACTCGTGAATGTTACCTTATTTAGAAAAAGAGTCTTTCAGGTATGATTAAATTAAGGATTTTGAAATGAGGAGATTGTCCTGGATGATCCTGGTGGGTCCTGTATGCTGTCGCAAGTGTCTTTATAGGATGGAGGCAGAGGGAGATTTCACTCAAACACAGGAAAGAGGAGGAGGTGATATAACTAGAGAGGCAGAGGTTGAGGTGATGTAACCACAAGCCAAGGAATGCCAGAAGGTAGAAGGAGCAAGGAAGAATTCTCCCCTAGAACCTCCAGAAGGAGTGTGGCTCTGCTGACACTTTGATTTCAGATTTCTGGCCCCCAGAATTGTGATAGAATAAATTTTTGTCATTTTAAGTCACCTAGTTTGGAGCAACTTGTTGTAACAGCTCTAGGAAACTAATACACTCACATAGTTATTTACCTGGGAAATTAGAAAGCCTGCAGTTGCTAAGAATTTTCTGAGGCCAGAGACCAGCCTGATCCAGAAGGAAAGCTTTTCCAGTTGACAGGTTTTCGCTAGATCAAGACATTTTCCAGATTCCCAAGACAAAATTCCTGCCTTCGCCCAGGCCAAGACTTCCCCTGCTGTGAACTGTTCCCATGAGGCCCCTTCCTGAAGCTCATCTGTGTAGGCGTGGGCTGGATCTGGGCATGGAAGCAGGGGTGGATTATCCAATGGACAAGGTGAACACAGTGCTTACCTTGCTTATTAGATCATCTGTAGTGAACAGTTTTCACCACATCAGGTATGACTGGCATCTATCTCTCTCCCAACCCCACAGCACTGTCCTGTGGAATTACAGCCTCTTTTCAAAGTTACAGTTCCTGACAGGAGCAGGTGACCCAGTAAGCAAGGTAAGCATGGGCTTATTTACTAATCTGTAGTGAACAATTGTGGTGATTACTTACTAATCTGTAGTGAAATTGTTCACTACAGATTAGTAGTGAATGATCTGGTAAGCAGGGCAAGCACCGTGCTTGCCTTGCCTATTGGATAATCTGCCCATGCATGGAAGTTGCACACACATGCACTGTGTGGAGTTAATAGCCTAAACACTTGCAGCTTGTTGGTAAACAAATCCTATTTTTCTGGTGCAGTCTGTTTTCTAATTTAATAATTTATGTGGTTGTGACTTGGCCAGCCTTCCCATCTGGGAGCTGCTCGCCGAGTACTGTCTAGTCAGTTATTCAGCAGCTATTCAAGAGCCTCGGTTCTGTGCCTGGTACTGTTCTTTGGGTTGACGATAACATGGTGAGTGGGTGGTCCTCTTGGAGCTTCTAATTTAACAGAGCAGAGAGATATTAATCATAGAATCACAAATGAGTGTAAGTTGCTACTATGATCCATGCTATGAAGGAGATACATGATGAGAAACAATAAATGGGGGACTTTATGCAGACCGGCATTCCTGGGTAATGCAAATGGTTAAGCACTTACCTACTGCCCGAAAGTTTATAGGTTTGAGTCTACTCAGGTACTTCGGAGGAAAGGCCTACTTCCAAAAAATCAGGAATTGAAAACCCTGTGGAGCGCAAGTCTACTCTGACACACTTGGGATTGCCATGAGTTGGAATCGACTTGACAGCAACTGTTTTTGTTATTTTTAATGCAGACTGAGACTGGGAGGTCAGGGAAGGCTTCCAAATAAGTTACGTTTGAGCAGAGATTTGAAAGAGGGGTAGGAGTTGGGATGTGGATGGATGGTGGGGACCAGAGGTCAAGCGTTGCAGGCAGAGAGAGCAGTAGTTGCAGAGGCCCTAGTCACATTCTGAAGTGCATTGACTGGTGTGCCTGGAGCAAAGAAGAAGAAAGTTCAGGGCACAGTGGTGGGAGAAGTAGGTCTTGACCAGACTATGTAGCACCTTGCACTTTTTGTTAAGGATTGGAGATCTCCGTCTGAAGAGCGATGGAAAGCTGTTCAAGAATGAATGATTTGAATTAGGAATCGGCATGATTCCCCAAAGGAGAGACTGCCCACCCAAGCTTCAGCAGACTTCTGGCTGTTGATACTCTTCAGTTTGCCTTCTAATTGCCAGTTGTGTTTAGATTTCCCTGCATTGCACTGCTTTAATCAATTCAATGACCAGCTTCATTGATTTATAAAGTTCCTTGTGGGAAATGAGAGGAAACTTTGAGTCATGTGGCATGATGGCATCTATCTTCCCCCATCTCTGCTTTTTTGCTTAATCTGTTCTTATATGTCTCAAAAGAGATTGGCTTAAGACACATCCTATACTAAGCTCATTAAAATAACAAAGAAAACCCATTTCCAAATGGAATTAGAAGCACAGGTATGTTGTCATTAGGTGCCATCGATTGGCCGTGACTCATAGTGATCCTAGGTACAACAGAACGAAACACTGCCTGTTGGTGCACCATCCTCACAATCCTTATATTTGAGCCCATTGCTTCAGCCAGTCAATCCGTTTCATAGAGGGTCTTCTACTTTTTACTGGCTCTACCAAGCATGATGTTCTTCTCCAGGGAGTGGTCCCGCCTATAACATGTCCAAAGTATGTAAGATGAGGTCTCACCACCCTTGCTCCTAGGGAACATTCTGGCTGTGCTTCTTCCAAGACAGATTTGTTTGTTCTTCTGGCACTCCATGGCATATTCAATATTCTTTGCCAACACTATAATTCAAAGGCATCAATTCTTCAGTCTTATTCACTGCCTAACTTTTACATGCATATGAGGCAATTGAAAATACCATGGCTTAAGTCGGGTGCACCTTAGTCCTCAAAGTGACATCTTTGTTTTTTCAACACTTTAAAGAGGTCTTTTGCAGCAGATTTGCCCAATGCAATACATCATTTGATTTCTTGGCTGCCGCTTCCATGGATGTTGATTGTGGATCCAAGTAAACTGAAACCCTTAACAACTTTAATATTTTTTCCATTTATCATGATGTTGCTTTTTGGTCAATTTGTGAGGTATAGTGGTTAGGATTTACAACACATATTTTTGGGGACACAATTTAACCCATAACACCCTGTTAACCAACCAGTTGTCCTTGAGTTGATTCCAACTTATGGTGACCCCATGTGTTTCAGAGTAGAACTGTACTCCATAGGATTTTCATGGCTCTTACTTTTTGGAAGATCACCAGGCCTTTCTTCCAAAGTGCCTCTGGGTGGACATGAACCTCCATCCTTTATGGTTAGTAGCTGAGTGCTTAACTGTTTACACCACCCAGCGACTCCTCCAGACGCTCTTGCTGAAACTGAAATAGGTAGCTACACAGTGCAGATTCTCTGCTGTTAGATTTGATTTCTTCATGTGTCTTTTAGATTTGTTTGTGATTATTATGTTTTCCTTTAAAATCAGCAATGAAGCTTGGTCTATTATTTGACTGTAATTTTTAGACATTGTTCATACAGTTTATCTACTGTTGCAAACTTAAGTAACAAGGTAAAATGAAATTTTGTATGCCTCTCTGAGTTTTGCAAGCTTGTTTCTATTTGTCTTTGCTAGTAATTGCTGTATCATTAGAGATAAAAGAAGATGCCTGGGACTAAATTCAGAATTGACTCAATGGCAACAGTTTTGGTTTTTTTGGTTTGGGGCTAAAATCTGTCTTAACTAGTACCCGACTTTCTTACCTGGGTCTAAGACTAAATGGGGTCAGGAGTAAACTGCAGGTGGTGAGTGCCTGGCCTCTTGGCTGGGTACTGACCCATGTTTGTGTGGGGTGGGCACTGGCTGGCACTGGTGCCTAGCTGGCTTGCTAGGATTACGTGTGAGTCTACCACACATAGGTTTTTTTTGTCTTAAGTGTGGAACCTATGTACTCTATGTGAGAACAAAAGTTGGCTCGTGTTTTGAGAGAGGAAATGTCAGAAATCCCTGTTTGTTAGTGATGGGTTGACAGGTCCAACTTACTACCTTGTCTGTCTCTGTTTATTGAATCAAAATGATAACAATATAGTCAACATCGGCAAGTAATTCCTTTCTGTTCCGGGTACAGAGAATCAGTTTCAGGGCAGTTCCCATTTTGAGGCTTGAGAAAGAAGGTGTCAAAGAAGCAAAGATAAAAAAAAAAAAAAAAAACTTGGGTTTTAAAATGTGTGGATGTATTAAGTAAATGTGTCCTCTGCCTTTCCCATGTTTGCTGTTTATCCTTCTGAGAAAAACAATGGCCTTTTAAATTCTTCAAAGGTGAAGGAGGATATAATAATGTTGTTGATGATAAATGATTTTATATACCCGTTTTCACTTTGTGAGGCTGTTGCGATGAAATCCAGGCTCTGGCCACATGCTGGGAGTTAATGAGGTTTACAATTGGCAATGCTTTAAGAGTATTAGGGTAATGTATTTAAACATCAGCAGTTCACAGCCAGAACCGCTCATCATCTGTCAAGTATAATCCAAGATCAATAAGAGAAGGTCTTTCAGTTTGCTAATGAGAAAGGTTTTCTACACTGCTAAGGTGGACATAAATTTCAGATTAACACCTGAAATTCATAAACTATAGAATTAAGCAAAAGCAGCTCTTTAATTTAAAAAAACTTGATAATCAACAGCCGTCACCTGAGAAGCTTAAATTTTTTTCTTAGTCATCAGGCTCCCAAATTAATCTACCAAAACAAAAAGCCTCATTAGCAGCTATCATTGAATCAGTGTTATTTATTTTTTTTCTTTTCTCTCAAGATGTCTGATTAACCCCCTTTCTTTTTGGATTACTCACTTTGTGTTAATATTTGATGTCTGAAATCATAGAGGGGTGCGTGCAATGTGGTGGCTAGACACTGTCTGCAAGGAGTAAATTAAAAGGAATTTTTAAAAAGGTTTGTATTATGTCGCCGGTGTATTAGAAAACCTATAGATAGGAATGTCAGGCGCCTGGGTTTATTTTTCTTTTTAATTCTAGAAGAGGCTGATTAATGACTAGGTGCTGATTTCACTTCAGGTTCATATGTGCAGATAGCCCCCTCCCCCTCCCCCTCTTCCCGTTCTGCTCATACATACCAATCCAGGGCCTCTTTGCAGAGTTTTGCTGTAAAGGGAAGGTGTGAAGAATGGCACCCTAGTAGAGGGGAAAAGATCAAAGGTGGTTGTTTTTAAGGTAGTTAGATAGCAGCTTAAAGAGCCCTGATGGCACAGAGGTTAGGCCCTAAGCTGCTAACTGAAAGATCAGCAGTTCAAGCCCACCAGCCACGCCAGGGGAGAAAGATATGGCAGCCTGCATCCTTAAAGATTACAGCCTTGGAAACCCTATGGGACAGTTCTACTCTGTCCTGTAGGGTTGCTATTAGTTGGAATCGACTGGATGGCAACTGGTATTTTTTTTTTTTTTTTTTGGTGCAAACGGCACTGGACTATAGGTGAAAGGTTGGAGATTCGAACCTACCCAGAGGCAGTTCAGGAGACAGGCCTGGAGATCTCCTTCTGAAAGGTCACAGCCTTGAAAATCCTGTGAAGCCATTTTACTCAGCACACATGGGGTCTCTATGAGTTGACAAACTATCAATAGATAATAACGTAATGATTGGAAAGATTCTGTAGAGAGTGGAGAAAATTGATGATGCACTCAAGAAGACATTCTGGTACACTGTTTTTGAGTAGGAGTTGGCCTTTGGTAAGAATGTGGAGAGTTCTTTGAGAACCCTTTCAGGGGGGTTTGAGGTAAAAACTATTGATGTAATAATACTAAGACTTTATCTGCCTTTTTCACTGTCTTGATATTTGAGCTGGTGGTTCTGAAAGTAATGATGGGTGTCTTAGGCTGGGTTCCCTAGAGAAGCAAAACCAGTAAAGCGTGTAAACATATATAGAGAGAGATTTATATCAAGGAAACAGCTCACGTGATAGTAGAGGTTGGAATGTCCCAAATCCATGGATCAGGATAGAGGCCTCTCCCAATTCACCCAGCTGAGGAAGCTGGCAAACCCAAGATCAGCAGGTCGGAGAGCAGGGCTCCAGCTCACAGGCTGTGTCCGTTGAGGAATTCCAAGATTGACAGGCAAGCTGCTAGCTCAAGTCCCAAGAGCTGGAGGTCAGACAAGAGGCAGCTGCTGGATCTAGAACAAGCCAAAAACCTTGGCAAGGTGAGCAGGAAGGAAGTAGGCAGCGGAGGGTGGAGAAATGAAGGCTGAGGGGCCACTGAGCTGCTACAGACCCCGCTCCCACCAGTACCACTCAGCAGATTCCATCGTGGAGGTGATCACAGATCAGATTTCAACAGGGAAGTTGATCACAACATTATACAACTGCCAAAACACTGAGAATCATGGCCCAGCCCAGTTGACACATGATCTTAACCATCACAATGGATAAAACTTTAGGTGCCTTAGCCCTAAGCAAACAGGGACACCAAACCAAAGTAGTCATCATGCTCTCGTACATACACAACAACAATAAAAAATAATAAATGCCAGTTTGGCTTCTGAATGTCCTTGAAGAAACAGTAAAAACAGGGTTTTTATTAAATACACCCTTGAATAGATGTCTTTTTTAAAATTCTGAGTGACAAAATGGGGAGCCCACATAAAGAACTTCTGTATTATGATACTTGTTTTGAGGAAAAACACTTGAGTGGTTGCTTTGAGTTGCAAACTGAGATAGCCTTTTTTTTTTTTCTTTTTTTAATAGATTACCATTTTTATCTGTAAGAATGACTAACAAACTGATTATTCAACTTTAAGGGCAGTTTTCACTTTATAGCTTCGTGATACTTAAAGACTTCTAATATACTTGGGGGTAATATTAGGGAATGTGATTTTTTAATATAGCATAATGAAATGTGCAAACATTTGGAAGATCTTTATCACTTAGGGTAGCTGTTTTCCATTTGACCCGTGTGTGGAGTTACAAAATCATGCGTGGGTAAAAGATCTATTCAAAGCGCATGGTGGACCAATGGATTTTAATGTAACAGAGTGGGAAAAGTTTATTGATACAGTTTCAGATTTCACATTGCCCCTAACCTTTCAGAAACTGTAACTTGTTGAGATTTGGTATTGTATCAAAGAAGAAGATCCACAGTTATTTGAAAGGACTATTAAGATACTCCTTCCCATTCTAATTATGTGCATAAGATTGAAACTCTTCATATCCTTCAGCTAGAACAACATATTACTGTAGATTTGCAAACACATAGAACTGCTACTTTTCTCACTACTTTTTTTTTTTTTTTAGAAAATACAGTTATTTTTATACAAAGGAGCCCTGGTAGCTCTGTGGTTAAAGCAATTGGCTACCAAATGAAAGGTCCGCACTTCGAACCCAACAGAGGCTTCACAGGAGAAAGATGTGGCAGTCCGTTTCTGTAAAGATTTACAGCCTTGGTAACCCCATGGGGCAGTTCTGCTCTGTCCTCTATGATTTCAGTGAGTCAGAATCGACTTGACAGCAGTGGGTTTGGTTTTTGATGTTATTTTTATTACCATGTAGTGACTTTATTTGCTTTTTAATGAATTAAATATTTTTATTTCCCAGTTTTAATTTTCATTACAGTAAATGATAGCTGTAACCCATGTAAACAAAAGCTCTTGGGGATCCTCAATAATTCATAAGCATGTAAAGGGGTCTTGAGACCCAAAAGCTTGAGAAATGCTGAGCTAGAAAAATGGAAAGGAAGGTAGAGTACAAGGGAGAAATGCTGAGCAGATGTGGTGGGATTTTAAGGAGGTTTTCATTTGGTTTCCTTGAGGGTAGGGGTTGAGGTGCTGGCAGTTTGAGGGGAGAGAACAACGTAAAGAATCTAGAAGCGGGGAGGTGAATGGATAAGAGAAAATAGCGTTACTGCTGGGCAGGACTGAGGTGCCATTTGAAGGTTTGTGGTCATGAAATTAAAGTGAGAGTGTGGCTGTGTGTTTTCAGCTGAGTTAGCTGCTAAAGCCCAAGTATGGAGTAGGAAGGGCTGGGTATAACCAGGTTTGAGGTCTTCACCTTTGCATAATCCAGAGCAGGAGAGGGGCAAGGAAGGTGAGGGGCAAACAAGGGGGCAATTATAATGATTGACTATAGATTTAAGCTGTGTGATAAGGAGCTAAGTGAGACATTTGGGATAGGAGGTGATGAGGGGTGGTGAGCAAATTGGGCACAAGCCAGAAAGAGCTGAGCTCAAATCCAAATCATAGTTTTACCATTCACTAGCTGTGTAACTGAATAAATTACTTAACCTCTCTGATTCTGCCTCCCCCTCTTTAAGAGAGGGGAGAAAATACCTACTTTAAGGACTTGTTATGAGGATTAAATAAGAAAATGAGTGGAAACTATTACCTCAAAACCTGGAACTCTGTATGTGTTCAGCAGTTGTTTCCATTAGCTTTTTGGTCTAACAATCCAGGAAGAACCATCAGCAAAGCTTCTGTCCCACATAATATTTTCTTTTTAAAAGTTCTTCAAGTAATTGGATATTTCAGTATGGCTAAAGCAGAGCTTCAGACTGGCTCTGTCAGGTTCAAGCCTGACTGAGAATGTGCATTTCTAACAAGTTCCCAGGAAGTTGTATATAAGAAACACCTGAAGATCTTGTTAAAATGTAGACTCTGATTCAGTATGTCTGGGTGGAAATGCAAATACTCAGCAGGGAACTTTTTGGAAACGCAAATTTTCGGCAAGGATTTGATCTGGTTCAAAGCCCAGGCCTAAAGACAGTGGAGTCAGGGTGTAAGAGGAAGTGACCAGGGAGAATGGAAAATAGTGGCCAGAAAGTGAGATGCATGAAATCTAGAGTCAAGAGATATTGCAGTTATTGGCAATGACAACAGGGTAGAGTCTGCCCATGCTGATGAGTGGCTGAGGAAGAGTGGAAACAAGATCATTGGAAGAGAGGAGTTGAAGTACTAGGAGGGTTGGGATCATCTAAAGGGTCATCTAAAAGAGTACTGAAAATACTGAGAATTAAGATAGAAATAGGGTTGGAGAGGGTGTCAATGAGCCAGGGCTAAAAAATGGGTGTTGGAGCCAAGAAGACCAGGGATTAGTAGGTGGTAGAAAAAGGAGGGGTACTGAGTGTTGTAGTCAGATGATATGAGCATTTAAACTGGGGCTTAGGAAGGAGGGGTCAGGGGATGGTCTGGATGAGACAATGAGGAGGAGGCAGTGCACCTACCCTGTTTCTATGCCTGGTGCTACCCAGGACTGTGAGAGGAAAGCCTATCAGTACTTAAGAGGGGACTACAGAGGAAGTAGTATCTTCTTGGAAGAGCCTGATATGGGTTAGAGCAAGAAAGTGAAGGGACCCTTTAGAAACAGGATTGGGGATGGAGGGGATTTAGCTACTTGTGCCCAGTGAATTCTAGAGGGCATAGCAGAAAGGTTTCTGGAAAGTGGTGAATAGGGAAAGTGCAGAACCTCAAGGAAGTTAACGTGAGGGATAAAGGGGGACGGGGTTGCTGGTGGAGATTGAGGTTAATGGGGTAAAGGGCAGAGGAGACTAATCTTGGTGGACTCCAAATTGTGCATGTTGGGAGATAGGGCTCTTTGCAGAGGCAAGGAGGCTTGGTGAGGAACAATTTTATTACCTGAAGAACTTTAAAACAAAAATATCACATGGGACAGGAGTTCTGCTGATGGTTCTTCCTGGATTGTTAGACCAAAGGGTGATGGAAACAACTGGTGAGCACATGGAGTTCCAGGTTTGGTGGTAATAATTTCCACCCATTTTCTCATTTAATCCTCCTAACAAGTCCTTAAAGTAGGTATTTTCACACCTCTCTTACAGAGGGTGGAGGAGCTCTGTTGGCACAGTGGTTAAAGTGATCTACTCCTAACTGAATGAGTGGCAGTTTGAAACCACCAGCAGCTCTGCGGAGAAAGGTGTGGCAGTCTGCTTCTAGAGAGATTTACAGCCTTGGAGACCCTATGGGGTTGCTGTGAGTTGGAGTTGATTCATTGGCAGTAGATTTGGTTTGGTTTTTTTCTTACAGAGTGGGAGGCAGAATCAGAGAGATTAATTAATTTACTCAGTCATATTACTAATGAATGGTAAAACTGTAATTTGAACCCAGTTCTTTCTGGCATGTGCCCAATTTGCTCTGTCATGGAACTTTCCAGGTACAGAGAAGAATATTGGAAATAGAGCTTTGCAGGGCTTTGCATATGGTTTTGCTTAGAAGCTCCGGTGCCCTTTGCCACATTCTTACCCCCTGTTAAGGGTATCAAATCCTACTTCCCTGACACCAAATGTGTTGATCAATCCAAAATCAGTTTATTATCAATTCTGTTCCTCTCTGTTGCAATTCTGTCCTGACACCAGCTGCACATGCAGCACTTCTTCATCTGACCCTAACCACCTAAACTAGGTCAGACCTCACAAGTTAAGTGGCACAGTCCTACAGACTGCCAAGTCTCCCCAAGCCTGCAGGTGCCAGCCACAAGCTTGGGAGTCCCCACAGCACTCTCACTTTTGATCTGTTGACTGCATATTCGAGTTTTTCTCGCTTCCTCTCAGGATGCCAGCCATAAGCTCAGGGGTTCCCAGGGTTCCCCCAGTTCTGATCTGCTGACTCCCACTACTGCCTTGGGTTCAGAATTTGCTAGGGCCACTCACAGTACTCACAGAAAGCACTATACTTACAATTACATTTTTATTATAGCAAAAAGGTTACAAATTTTAGAGACATGTAGGGCAAAGCCTGGGAGCATTTCCAGTTCAGAGCCTCCATGTCCCAAAAAGGGATTGTGCCCTCCCATCAATGTCTTTCATCAACCAGGAAGCCCATGGAGCTTCAGTGTCCAAAACTTATATTGGGCGTCTCATTACATAGTTCAGAGTCTGACCCCTTTCCCCTGATATATCAGTAGGTCAATATCAGGAGCAAATATTTGTCCTTCCCTCCCACTTTTCCTTGTTTGGTTGTTACTGTGGGGAGAATGGCTGCCCTAATTATCTGGTCTTGCTTCATCTGAACCTTAGGTGTTTAAAACTCAAGTCTAAAGTTTCAAAGTAAAGGAAGTAAAATGTAGGCCCTGTTTCCTGGCTACTTGCAAATCTGCTTTATCAATGTCAATATCATAGATATGGGATGTGGCAGTTGCTTAAATTAAAAGGAAGACATTCTCGTGTATTGTCTTTGAGTATTATACTAAGCTGTGAGGAATCGCTGAAGGGAAACATTAGGAGATTTTGAGATTTCGTGCCCATTGACTTTTCCATTGATCGTGGCATAATTGTAAATGAGTTACTCCTTAGTAAACAGAGTGAGATTCTCAAACTTTAATGGAGGTTTTTGAGGGTAAGGCTGCTATAGCAATCTGATATAGAAGTTTTGGGTTCTTCAGCTGGGAGAAGTGGAAAAAAGGTAATTGCTTAGCTCTCATAGAAATTATAGAGTAACTTGTGATGGTCTCTATAATAAAGAATATATATGGTAAAGTGGCAGTGGAGAAATCTAGGTTAAGTTCAGATTTATTAATTCACTTAACAAATATTTATTGACACCAGCTATGTGCTAGGCACTGTTCTAAGCAAAACAGATAAACTTTGTGCTCTCATATAACAAATGAACAGGCCCGATAGATAGGCAGGCAGGCAATCAGGTAGCCGTATCTATAAAGCAAGGTAAGGAGATGGAGAGTGATGGTGAGGTTTAGGGGTCCATGGTTCATAGGGTGGTCAGGGAAGACCTCTGTAAAAGGTGACATTTGGGCAGAGACCTGAATGAGAGTGTGAGTCATGTGAGTTTAGACTTCTAGGTGTATTGAATAACAGGTAGAGAGAGCCTGAGAAGGGAGGGTACCTGGCATGCTTGAGGAGCAGCAAGGAGACCAGTGTAGCTAAAGAATGGTGAAAAGCAGGAGACGTATCAAGAGGTATCAAGAAGCCAGATCATGTAAATCTGATAGAATTTTATCCAAGAGTAATAGAAGTTATTGAAGAGTTTTGAGCATGGGAATGGCATGATCTGTATTAAATTTTGAAGAGATACCCCTGTCTGATTTGTAGAGAATACAGTGGAAGAAAGAAAAACCAGTTAGAATATTGCACTAGTCCATGTAAAAGATGATGGCAGAACTAGAATGCTAATTGTGGAAAGATGGTTAAAAGTGGCTGGATTTAGGATTTTCTTGAGGAAATTTGTTGAGAAATATGGGAGAGGACAATGGAAGCAACTTCACTGACATGAGGAATGTTGGGAGAAGGATAGGTTTGGGAACATAGTTAAGAATTCTTAATATTGGGATGCCTGTTAAATATCCAACTGGAGATATAGGCTGTTAGGTGTATGGGTTTGGATTTCAGGGGAGAGGTCTAGGTTAGACTTCAGGGGATAGGTCTAGGCTAGAGATGGGAGTCAACCAAATTACTTCTTCACCCTAAGCCAAATTGCAGAATAAGGAGTTGGTGCTGTAGTGATTTCTGAGAGTTCAATGAGTTGGGAGTTGCTTTTTGTGGGAATAGGTTCTTTTTTATACTGATTGTTATAGACTCACTATATTATTATGTTTCAATCAATTGCATTTACCATTTTTAATGTTCAAATTATGCCGTATTTGGACAGTGGGAACTATTTTATATTTTCTTTTCCATTGTCTTTGATATGACCATTATTATTTAACAGCTTCCTTGCTTCCTGGCAAAACAGTATATTACTTTATTTCTGCTCTAGATGTGGAATCAGCCATTCTTCCATGGAGCCCTTGTTCTTTTTAATAGGCATTAAAAAAATATACAGACCCACAGTCTGGGTCACTTCTTCTGGGTTGTCATAGCTTTGAGTTCTTTCCAATGCATAGTGGAAAAAAGAAGCCTTTGGTTTATACTAAATCTGTTACCTTGATTCGATTCCAACTCATAGCGACCATATTAAACAGAGTTGAACTGCCCCATAGGGCTTCCCATGGAAGCAGACTGCTATATCTTTCTCCCTCGGAGCAGACCAGGCTGGTGAGTTCGAACTGCTGACATTTTGGTTAGCACTTAAACACTGCATCACCTGATTTATACTAGTATTTCTAATTCAAGGTTAAATTGACAAAATTAAATGAAAGAAATTTCTACTTCCTTGATTTTTGTATTTATCTCTTTACTCTTTTATTGAAAGTATTGGTTACCAGCAATATTAACATAATTACATATTTGCAGTATGTAGGAACACCAGTTAATATGACTGCTATTCAAATTTATGCACCAACCACTAATGTCAAAGATGAAGAAATTAAAGATTTTTACCAACTTCTGCTGTCTGAAATTGATCAAACATGTAATCAAGATGCTTTGATAATTACTGGTGATTGAAATGGGAAAATTGGAAATGAAGAAGGATCAGTAGTTGGAAAACATGGCCTTGGTGATAGAAATGAAGCCGGAGATCACATGATAGAATTTTACAAGACCAACGACTTTCTCATTACAAATACCTTTTTTTCAACAACATAAACGGTGACAGTATACATGGACCTTGCTGGATGGAATGCACAGGAATCAAATCGATGGCATCTGTGGAAAGAGACAAAGGAGAAGCACAATATCATCAGTCAGAAAAAGGCCAGGAGCCAACTGTAGAACAGACCATCACTTGCCCATATGCAAGTTTAAGTTGAAGCTGAGGAAAATTAGAACAAGTCCATGAGAGCCAAAGTACAACCTTGAATATATCCCACCTGAATTTAGAGACCATCTCAGGAATGGATTTGACACATTGAACACTAATGGCTGAAGGCCAGACAAGTTGTAGGATGACATCAAGGACATCATACATGAAGAAAGCAAAAGGTCATTAAAAAGATGGGAAAGAAAGAAAAGACCAAATGGATATTAGAAGAGACTCTGAAACTTACTCTTGAATGTAGACTAAAAAAAAGACTAGCTACAGAAAACGGAAGAAATGCTGAAGTAAAAGAACTGAACAGAAGATTTCAAAGGCTAGCTCAAGTAAACAAAGTAAAATATTATAATGAAATTCACAAAGACTGGGAGTCAGAAAACCGGAAGGGAAGAACATGCTTGGAATTCCTCAAGCTGAAGGAACTGAAGAAAAAATTCAAGCCTCGAGCTGCAATATTGAAGGATTCTATGAGGAAAATATGAGTCAGAATGAATTCAATGGCAACAGGTTTCTTTTTTTTTTTTTTAAACGGGGAAAATATTGAACAATGCAGGAAGCATCAAAAGAACATAGAAGGAATACACAGGGTCACTACCAAAAAAGAATTGGTCGACATTCAGCTATTTCAGGAGGTAGTATATGATCAAGAACCAGTGGTACCCAAGGAACAAGTCCAAGCTACACTGAAGGCATTGCAAAAAAACAAGCATCCAGGAATTGATGGCGTACCAATTGAGACGCTACAACAAACAGGTGCAATGTTGGAAGCCAGCCCTCATTATTCTATGCCAAGAAATTTGGAAGACAGCTACCTGGCCAACTGACTGGAAGAGATCCACATTTGTGCCCATTCCAAAGAAAGGTGATACAACAGAATGTGAAAATTATTGAACACTATCATTAATATCGCATGCAAGTAAAATTGTGCTGAAGATCATTCAAAAATGGTTGCAGCACTGCATGGACAGGGAATTGCCAGAAATTCAAGCCAGATTCAGAAGAGGATGTGGAACCAGGGATATCATTGCTGATGTCAGATGGATCTTGGCTGAAAGCAAAGAATACCAGAAAAATATTTACCTGTGTTTTAATGACTGTGCAAGGGCACTCAACTATTTGGATCATAACAGATTATGGATAACATTGTGAAGAACGGGAATTCCAGAACATATGTGCTCATGCAGAACCTGTACATAGAACAAGAGGCAGTCCTTCCAACAGAACAAGGGGATACCGCATGGTTTAAAATAAGGAAAGATGTGCTGCAGGGTTGTATCCTTTCACCATACTTACTCAATCTGTATGCTAAAGCAAATAATCCGAGAAGCTGGACTGTATGAAGAACACAGCAACAGGATTGGAGGAGGACTCATTAACAACCTGCGATATGCAGATGACACAGCCTTCCTTGCTGAAAGTAGAAGACTTGAAGCACTTACTGATCAAGATCAAAAACTACAGCCTTCAGTATGGATTACACCTCAGCATAAAGAAAACAAAAATCCACACAGCTGGACCAATAAGCACTATCATGATAAATGGAGAAAAGATTGAAGTTGTCAAGGATTTCATTTTACTTGGATCCACAATCAAGAAAAAGGCCAGGAGCCAACTGCAGAACAAACCATCAATTGCCCATGTGCAAGTTTAAGTGAAGCTGAAGAAAATTAGAACAAGTCCACAGAAGCAGCAGTCAAGAAATCAAATGACCTGTATCGCATTGGCCAAATCTGCTGCAAAGACCTCTTTCAAGTGTTAAAAAGCAAAGATGTCACTTTGAGGACTAAGGTATTTTCAGGTGCCTCATATGCATGTGAAAGCTGGGCAGTCAATAAGGAAGACTGGAGAAGAATTGATGCCTTTGAATTTTGGTGTTGGCGAAGAATATTGAATATACCACAGACTGCCAGAAGAACAAACAAATCTGTCTTGGAAGAAGCACAGCCGGAATGCTCCTTAGAAGCAAGGATGGTAAGACTTAGTCTCATGTACTTTGGACATATTATCAAGAGGGATCAGTCTCTGAAGAAGGACATCATGCTTGGCAAAGCAGAAGGTCAATGAAAAAGAGGAAGATCCTCAGCAAGATAGATTGACTATGTGGCTGCGATAGTGGACTCGAACATGGTAAACATCGTAAGACTGGCGTGGGACAAGGCCGAATTTTGTCTGTTGTACATAGGGTCACTATGAGTTGGAACTGACTCTGCAATCTAGCAGCCACAACCACCACCACCACTACCACAACAACAACAGGATAGAGTCAAAATAATTATACCAATACTGCTGCCAACAATTGAATACTGAATGAAGCTTAAGATTTCTTTTCAGTTCTACGTATTTTTATTCAGTATTCCACTACATATGTGCAGTTGAAATACTGTGTCTTAAAGTTCTTTGAAATAATTTATTACTTTGTGTGGTTTTGCCACCAACTTGACATATGGTTAGATTCATTTGTTTCAGTTTTTAGGGATTACTTTTTTCTTTTAAGATTTAGTGTTTGAATATGGAAAACATGTGTTTCTATACTTAAAACTATATAACAGGAGCAAAATATATTCAGGGACGTGTGACTTCAGATGCTAATTCTTTTCACCCTTGTTTCCTCCATCCCCCTTATAGATGATTTTTATTTGTTTACTTTCTTTTAGGTCTTGGTTCATCCTTCCAAAGAGTGTTTTTCCCTAAGTAGAAGTTGGTGTGTGTGTGTGTGTGTGTTCATATTCATATTTGTCTTAGCCTAGAGAAGCAAAACCAGTAAAGCATATAAATTTATATATATATAGAGAGAGAGAGAGAATTATTATCAAGAAAATGGCTCATGCAGTTGTAGAGACTGCAATTTCCTAAGTCTGTGTAGGGGTGGTGAACCCAAGATCAGCAGGTCATACATAAACGGAGAAACCTACTGTGCTCATGGATAGGTAGACTCAACATTGTGAAAATGAAAATTCTGCCCCCTAGAAAAAACCAAACCCATTGCCATCGAGTCAGTTCCAACTCAGCGACCTATAGGAGAGAGTAGAATTGCCCCATAGAGTTTCCAAGGAGCACCTGGCAGATTCGAACTGCTGACCCGTTGGTTAGCAGCTACAGCTAACCACATAAGCACTTAACCAGTATACCACCAGCATTTCCACTCTACCCAAAGCAGTCTACAAATACAATGCAATCCTGATCTGAATACCAACAACATTCTTCAAAGACATGAAAAAAACTAATCATTAACTTTATATGGAAAGGGAAAAGGCCCCGGATAAGTAAAGCACTATTGAAGAAGGAGAATAAAGTAGGAGGATTCTCGCTACCTGACCTCAGAACCTGCTGTTCAGCTATCATAGTCAAAACAGCCTGGTACTGGTACAACGACAGATACATTGAGCAACAGAACGGAATTAAGAACCCAGATGTAAATCTATTCACCTGTGGCCACCTGATCTTCGACAAAGGCCCATAGCCCATCAACTGAGGAAAAGACAGTATTTTTAACAATTGGTGCTGCCAAAACTGAATGTTCATCTGCATAAAAATAAAACAGGACCCATACCTTATATCATATACAAAAACTAACTCACAATGAATCAAAGGCCTAAATATAAAAACAAAAACTGTGAAGACCATAGAAGATCAACGCTAGAGGCCCTAACGGATGGCATTAACAGTATACAAACCATAACTAACAAACACCAGAAGATAAGCTAGATAGCTGGGATCTTCTAAAAATTAAACACCTGTGCTCATCGAAAGACTTTACCGAAAGAGTAAAAGGAGAACCTACAGACTGGGAAGAAATTTTTGGCTATGACAAATCCAACAAATGTGTTTACAACTGTAGTTCTGTTGGCAATTTATTTAAACTTATATTTTCAAAAGATAAAACTTATTTAAACAAAACAAAAAAGAGAGCATAGTAAAACTAATTAATGCACACTGCATGATGCAAGTTTAGCTACAATGCAGTTAGTGATTAGAGCACGGCCCTCAGTTTGCTAGTTGCATACGTTTTTTCCAGTCTGTTAGAGATTGAGTTGTATCGCCCGCCCTCTGCTCCAAATATGTAATGAAACCCTGACCTCTGTACCTTTAAATATGATCTGATTTGGAAATATGATTCTCTTTATTTTGTTAAGTAGGCAATACCCAAGTAGGGTGGGTTCTATACCTAATCATTCTGAGTCATAAAAAAAAGCAGATTGGACACAGAGACACACACAGGCAGAAGAGGAAGGCACAATGGAGACAGATGCATCTACAAGGATTGCTGGCAGCCACTAGAAACTGAAATAGAGAAGGAAGAACCCTTCTGTAGAGCCACGCCCTGAATTTGGCCTTTTTGCCTCCTGAACTGTGAGAAAATAAGTTTCTATTCTTTAAAGCCACTCACATGTGGTATTTCTGTTATAGCAGCACTACATAACTAAGACACTGTCAAATCATTGAACTCCCATTAATGCCCTGTGTTTTACAAGATTTGATTTTTTTTGTTCTGCTGATTGCATTACCAAATAATACTAGTCTCTATTCAGAATTTGACCACTTCTTAACCACCTTTGCTGCTACCATCCCAGTCCATGGTATGGTCATCTCTCACTTGGATTAATGTACTAGCCTCTTAACTAGTCTCCATGATTCTGTTCTTGCTCCTTTCAGTCTTCAGTTAAAAGCAGCCAGAGTGATATTGTTACAACCTAAGCTGTATCATGTCTCTCTCTCGTACCCAGCCCTTTGTGGCTCCACATTTCACTCAGAGTAAAAAGCAAAGTCCTTACTGTGGCCAACAAGGTCCAGCAGTGCTCATTCTTCCCTTTCCTACCTTTCCCTTCCCTTGTCCCTGTCCCCACTTTATTTCCTACTATTCTTCCCCTTAATTACTTTGTTCCAGTCCCATTCTTCTCCTTGCTGCACCTTGAAAACACCATGCTCGTTCCTACCCCAGGGCCTCTGTACTTCCTCTTCTCTCTGTAAAACTCTTCCTCCAAGAAGCTCACTCACTTCCTTTCAGTTTTTACTCAGATAACACCTTTTTGGTGAGGCTTTCCTCTCACATGCTATTTTAAATTCTACCCACCAACACTCCTTTCCCCCTTCACTTTTGTATTTCTCCTAGCAGTTATCTTGTAACATAGGGATTTTGTTAATTGTTTTATTGTCTTGCCTTCTGCCCCCCTCACACACACTTGTCTGTGGGCAGAGATTTCTGTCTATTTTGCTTACTCCTGAATGTGCAGTTCATAAAACAGTGGCTGGCACATAGTAGCACACCCATTCATATTTGTGGAATGAATTTGAATGGGTTGAACACATAAAGTGCTATACATGTGTGAGGTTTAATTATCAAGATAACTGGAGGGATGAGATTATTAAGCCTCTCTCATCTGGTCTCATATTAAATTTCAATATGTTAAAATCCTTGGTCATCGTTTTTCTCCCAGGAATTCTAATATTTCATGCAACCTATCTCTGGTGCTAAAGATTTTAGCAAAATTTTTTTTCTTTTCCTGTTTTTACTTTTCTCCTCTCTAATAATAGGGGTCATTCTAGATATTGTAGAATTATTGTCAGCTGCTGTTGAGTTGGCCCCCAATTTATGGTGACACCATGCATATCAGAATCGGACTGTTGTGATTCTGAGAGTTTTCATTGGCTGATTTTTGGAAAATAGATCACCAGGTCTTTCTTCCTAGTCTACTTAGTATGGAAGTGGTGCTAAAATCTGTTCAGCGTCATAGCAACATGCAGGCCTTCACTTACAGATCAGCGTGTGGTTATGCTTGTAGTGTATTGGCCAGAAATCGAGTCTGGGTCTCCCACATGGAAGGTGAGAATTCTGCCACTGAATCACCACCCTGAGGGATTCTTTATATCTTGAAAACCACCCACAGTATTAGGATCTTAACGCTTTTTGGGAATCCTGCCTTTCCTTCAGCGTCCTTGCAACAGGCTGGGATTTGGAAGCCTGTGCCAAGGTGTTCACTGACTGGGTACTGTTGGGCAGTGCCGCTGCCCCTCTCCCCTTCTCGTTATGGTTTTTGGTCTGGTGAGCTACTACCTCTTTCTTTAGTAGAGTTAAATAAATGCAGTTATGTCTTTATTCTTTTAATAAGTATTAATCGTTCACATTATTCTTCGAGCTGTTAACTTAGAGTATAATTTTTTTAATTCACTAAGGGTATCACATTTCTGCTTAGGGAAAGTGTAATCCACATGAAACTGTCTTTCTGTTGCTTTATGATTTCCTGATCCAGTGCTTTCTTCTAGAATTTTTAAAAAGTCGCAAAGTAAAACAGTCACCAACTTCCTGAAGGAAAAAGCACTAAAACGCTGATGCTGCTTTTCCAAAATTAGCAATAATTATACCTAGAAAAAGGAAAAGGATCTCGAAAGTCTTGTTGTTAATTTGCCTTTGCAAAAATGTAAAGTTCACTCAACAGTTCCTAATTTTGGTTATCCCTTCAAATCACTCTTCTGCATTGTGGCCTGCTTTTTAAAAAGCTCAGTATTGTTAAGAGACCTAGAAATCGCACTTGCTAATGAATGCAGAGATAGTGTGGAATAGGATAATGGGAAAACATGTTGGATCAATTGTGACTGAAAATTTTCCATTACTTACCTGTTTTTCAGCATTTATGTAGGTTCTTACAGAGGGTAAAGTAATGCGTATATCCAAATAGAGTGGGTTCAGATAGTTATAATAAATTCTCTTTTGGTTATTTTGATGAAAGTTTATATTCATGGGAGACCTGTGTTAATAAGTGAATTCATTGCATTTCGTTATGATTATTTATATAACAATGTAATTAAATATGAAAAACTTGTATGTTCTTTCTTTATCAGATCCTGTGCTGGTTCTCAAGCAAGAGATTATATTCATGTACTAAACTTTTAATTAATCTGTATTGGAGTTGGACGTGGGACACCATTTTGTTTATTATGGATTTTGGATAAAATCTGGAAGTACTACTTAATCAGATTATTGTAAGCAGAATCACTTGTCATTTCAATTCTCACTGATAATGTTTCTTAAAGTATGAGGCAACTTTTCCCTGATAATGAGAGTTCATACAATCTAGTTTTAATTTTTTAAGTTTTATTTGAAATCTTAGAGTGTCTCCAATAATCATCTAAAATATGAAGTCTCATTGAGATGTCAGAGATTGATTAAATTTGTATTGATCCCCTTCATTGGCTGGGTTCTTTAGAGAAGCAAAACCAGAGAGGCATACATATAGAGAGAGAGAGAGAGAGAGAGAGATTTATCTCAAGGAAATGGCTCGTGTTGTTGTGGAGGCTAGCAAGTCCCAAAGTCCAAGCATTGACTGGAGGCCTCTCCTGACTCACATTATTGCAGGGGCTGACGAACCCAGAATCGGCAGGTCAGATGGCAGGCTGCTGGCTCACGGGCTGCAGGAGCCGGTGAATCCCAAAGTCTGCAAATCAGGCACAGGTTGCTTGGTTCAAATCCCAAGAACTGGAGGTCAGATGATGACAAGCTGAATAGAGGATCAAGAGAGAGAGCACTGTTGGATGTAGGCCACACCCCCAAGGATACTCCCCTTATATCAGATAGTAAAATGGAGAATAATTACATAATACTGAAACTCATGGCCTAGCTAAGTTAACACACAACATTAACTATCACAGTCTATACCTTGTCAAATTGGCACCTGCATATATCTCCTTAAACCACAAATAATCTGTAAGTAAAGAGAATTATAAAATCATACTTGTACTTAACTTGATACAACTAATGTGCATACAGCCAAAAATGCTCTAGCCCCATTTACATTTTATAAGTAATGGGATAAGGGAGAGAAGAAAACAAAAATATTTGCTGTATATATGGACAAATACATGTATACTAAAACAAGGAAGGAATACACATAACAATTACTGTACTCATTTCTGCAACTAGTCATGTGGTCATAACTGGTATTTAGAACTACCTTCTTCCATCACTCATTCCGTATTCCCTATACACTCAGTAAGTACTTCAGCTGGTTGTGATGCTTTGCCTGGTGGGGCAAACCTTTATTCTTGAAGAGTCTGGGCCATTAGTAGTCAAGTCAGAAATGGGTTGATGTAGATTTCCGTGGACTTTAATCATAGGACATGGTAGTACTAAGAAAAGCCCTAAGGGATCTCCTGTATTCCAAACATGCTCTTCTTTACCTGTATTATGTAATATCAGTCAGATTTCCCCCTGGTATCCAGGGTCAATCACACAAGCCAGTATGGTAACTCCCTTCTTTGCTTGTTATCTCAGAGGCATGAGGAACCCAAAGTGGCTGGGTGGCACTCTTAACTTCCAGGTCAATGGAATCAGTGTTGTGTCTACAGGTGGGAGAATTCCTCCCTTTGTAACTAAGACCTCTAGACCCCCAGAGCATAGGGGTGTGGGGACAGGAAGTGAATGGGTCATTAAGGGTGATAGTAAGTGGTACCACTCTGATTTCAGCCCTTGGTTTCTGGACCCATGAATCCTGGCTGTGGGAGAAACAGTTGTGCTTTGTTTCAGAGCATACACAGCCTCCTGGAGGACATTGCCCCAACCCTGCAAAGCATTGCCACCTAGCTAGTGCTGTAATTTTGTCTTTAGGAGACCCTTCCATCATTCTATCAAGCCAGCTGTTTCAGGGTGATGGAGGACATGGTAGGACCAGAATTCCATGAGCATGCGCCCATTGCCGCACTTCCTTGGCTGTGAAGTAAGTCCCTTGATCTGAGGCAATGTTGTGTGGGATACCGTGATGGTGGATAAGGTATTCAAATTTGTTCCTCAGTGTTGTGGTAAAAGGTATGTCCCCTGGGCACTCTGTGGGTGAGTCTGTATGTCTACCTGATCAATTACTCTAACGTCAATTCTCTGAAGCCTTGGAATACCTTCTTCTATTATATATCAGTGCAGGTCTAGTACATCACCTTGAATCAGAGTAGGCCACCGCTTAATCTATGCTTCAGCAAACCATCTAAATAAACTATTAGATCCTTTTCTAACTTGTGGAGCTGAAACATGGAATGAAAGAGCTATATTTAGTGAGCCCATGTCAGTAAACTCAGACTGATCCAACTTTATGTTCCTTGCACCATTATCCCATACCCTTAATAGCCATTCCCATATATATTCCCCAGGTTTCTGTTTGTACATATTAAAAAGCCAAGCAATTCTTCTGGAATGTAGCATACCTCCTCCTGGGTCACACTTTGTACTTCACCTTTTGGGGCTTGTGGGGCTTAAGTCTAGCTATAAGTCTAGAAGCAAAAATGGGTGATGGGGATGGGTCCTGGGGACATTCAGCAATATCTCATAAGGCCCTAAGCAATGACTCCAGGTGACATTTCAGCCAAAGCTCTTCAGACACAGCTGGTACTGGGGAGGGTGGCTTATCAGACAAAGATGGAGCAATCTCTTCAGATGGGAGTAGGAGGGCTATTTCTGTTGGAGAGGGAGAAAGAGATTGACCAATCTCAAGGTAATGGCTTATGCTCTTGTAGAGGGTGGTAAGCTCCAAAGTTCATAGGTTAGGCATTGGTTGGAGGCTTCTCCTGACTCATGTAGCGGCAGAGGCTGACAAACACAGAATCAGCAGGTCAGATGACATGCTGCTGGTTCATAGGGCTACAGAACTGGTGAATCCTAAAGCCAGCAAATCAGGTGACAGACTGATGCTTCGAATCCCAAGAACCAGAGGTCAAGTGATGGAAACAGGATCCAGGGCAAGCAAGCTATGCCAGAATGTCTGTATATATAGAGTGTAGGTCACACCCCCAGGGAAACTCCTTGTCTTAGTTATCTAGTGCTGCTATAACAGAAATACCACAAGTGGATGGCTTTAACAAAGAGATACTTATTCTCTCACAGTCTGGTAGGCTAGAAGCCTGAATTCAGGGTGCCAGCTACAGGGGAAACCTTTCCCTCTCTGTTGGCTCTTGGGGAAGGTCCTTGTCATCAACCTTCCTTTTGTTTAGGAGCTTCTCAGGTACAGGAACCCTGGGTCCGAAGGACTCGCTCTGCTTCTGATGCTGCTTTCTTGATGGTAGGAGGTCCCCTATCTTTCTGCTTGCTTCTCTCTTTTATATCTCAAAAGATAGAAGTTGTAGATTAATCTTGTAGATTGAGTCTACATAACCGCTGCTAATCTCATCTCATTAACATCACAGAGATAGGATTTACAACGCACAGGAAAATCACATCAGATGACAAAATGATAGACAATCACACAATACTGGGAATCATGACCTAGCCAAGTTGACAAATTTTTGAGGGACACAATTCAATCCATAACACTCCGCTTACAGCTGATTGGTTGGTCACATCGTGGGGGTGATGCCATTATATCACAAAATGGAGGATAAATAGATCACAAAATGAAGTGTAATTACCTAATAATGAGAATCATAGCCTAGCCACATTGACATGTAACATTAACTATCACATTCCCTCAATTTATTTGCTTAAAAATTTATTCTTGGTGTCAATTTCTGTCTTGTGATTTACCTCATGTCAAGACAAGTTCTGATACCAAGATGGAATATACATTTCATAATAAGTTATTTTTTCCTTGCCAGCTGCACCTTTGTGGATATGATGATTGAGATCTTATTCATCTTTGCAAACAGTAAGATGAATATCCTCAGAGCAGAGAGGGGTAGAGACATGTACCCTCAGCTAAGTAACTCCATTTTATGTGGCCATTTTTCCTTATTTTGAATTAGATAGCAGGTGTGTGAAGGAGAAGGAAGATACAAGTTGATCATTTTCCTTTGTATCTAGGATCTCGAGTCCACAATCAAGGACTCATTTATTCTTGTTCTTTTTAGTTAGTTTTCATTTGACTGTGTATAGCTTTGGTGCGGCCTCCTTAACCTTGATCATTCCTCCCCAACACAGGATTTTGGATTCTTCTATTTCTCTTCTCTTGGGAGAGGTGAGAAAAATTTATCGGGGGTAATAGTGCCATTTGATGGTTCATTTTTATACATGTCCTTCAGTATGGATTACACTTCAAGATAAAGAAAACAAAAATCCTTGCAACTGGACCAATAGGCAACATCATGATAAACGGAGAAAATATTGAAGTTGTCAAGGATTTCATTTTACTTGGATCCACAATCAATGCCCATGGAAGCAGCAGTCAAGAAATGAAATGACATATTGCATCGGGCATATCTGCTGCAAAAGACCTCTTGAAAGTGTTAAAAAGCAAAGATGTCACCTTGAAGACTAAAGTGCGCCTGACCCAAGCCATGGTGTTTTCAGTCACCACATATGCATGCAAAAGCTGGACGATGAATAAGGAAGACTGAAACATTGACGCCTTTGAATTATGGTGTTGGCAAAGAATATGGAATGTGTTATGGACTGCCAAATAATGAACAAATCTGTCTTGGAAGAAGCACAGCCAGAATGTTCCTTAGGAGCAAGGATGGTGAGACTTCGTCTTAGATACTTTGGACATGTTGTCAGAAGGGACCAGTGTCTGGGGAAGGACATCATGCTTGGTAGCGTAGAGGGTCAGTGAAAAAGAGGAAGATCCTCAGTGAAATGGATTGACACAGTGGCTGCAAGAATGGGCTCAAGTATAACAATATCATGAGGATGATGCAGGACCGGGCAGTGTTTCGTTCTGTTGTACATAGGGTCACTATGAGTCAGAATTGACTCTATGGCACCGAACAACAACAATGTTAATGTTATCATTGAAAATTTAGGGACCCTTTGTAATGTGAATGATAGAACAAGTTGTAATTGCCTATAGGTTAAGCATTTAGGCTTCTGTGGAATTATGATGTGTCTCAGGGGCATCATGGTTCCATGGTTTAGGAGTGATAATCTGGTGGGAAAAGGAGCTAGAGGGGGTCTAACTGTTGAGACTGTAGAGCAAGCACATTGTTTTTCTTAGCCGGTTTGCTTGTTTGGGCTGGCATGGGATAGAGGGCTGATGGGGTTTATTGGGGATGGGCAACCATTGCCCTAGAGCACCCTGTGTAAGTTATGTAGTGTCACATCTAAACTATGTATAACAGTTATCAAGATTTGAATATTTAAAATATCTTAGATAATACATGTTACATCCCATACTTGTTTCTATTTCTTTGTACCTTGATGTTTGAGCACTGTATGTTAAAAATTTATTTTGTTACTGAATTTGAGCACACCCGCCCTGCCCCATTACCCCCCCCAAAAAAAATGATCCTTGGTGTTCCAAGACCCAGTTGATGGAATTATTTTCCACCTTTGAGTAAGTTTTAAAAACCTAATCGTTCCTTGCTTACATTGCATTCATGACTATATTGATGAGAAGAAGTGTTACCTCTTGAAACTCAGTCTGAGTTCTCTTAGGTTACCAGAAATTTCTACAAATCTGGTTTGGGATCAACATGTTGGCACTTTTTTTCCCCCTTTTCCATGGTCTTAAATACAGAAAATCATCATCTATTTTAAGCGTATTATAAATGATGGTGCACTTGTTTACGTGGGTAAAATGACTCTATCTAAGTAGTCTATTGAAGTTCATGTTAATGTTTGCTATTTAATGACATCTAATTTTTTTTTTAATGATATTCAATGAGGGTTATGCTAAACCAGAGAGAAAATGTGTTACCCAGGCAACTGCCTCGGGGAGACTAGAGATTCAGGCATATGGCCCTATAGTACACATTATTTCAGCATCTTTAAGCATAAAGAACTACACATGTAATTGACTGTAAAAAATTACTGCTCAGTTACTATATTGTATGGTCATAATAGAACTAAATGAATACGTCATTGTTGTTGGAACGAGTCTGTTGGGAATCACTTGTAGACTCTACTGTTTAAGAAGCAAAAATACAATAAAAAGAAAATAGCTGGTTTAATTAACATGTAAAAATTGGGTTAATTTGAATTCAGCTGGCACAGCAGATATTAATGTTGGCTTTTTTTTTTTTTTCCTCCTCCTATTCTGGCTCAAGCCTGTATACTTTTATTTCTTGCCCATACTATGAATAATTTTATTTTTTAAAATGGTGAGGGTTATTTTAGTCATTTAATTTTTCCTTTGCCAAGGACTTAAATTACCATCACTTCAAGAGAGGTTTTTGTGTACCCAAAATGTAGGAACTGTAATTGAATGAAATAAAAATGCTAAAATGTTCCTGAGTATTTGGTAGTGTTTCTCAAAAAGGAATCAGTATAACTTGATTTCATGGTTTTTGTTTTTTTAATATTTACTTTTTTTTTTGACAGAGTAACTGGGAATTTGACACTGGCAAATGTTAAAAAGTAGCACATTTTACTCCTGTCACTTTCTGTGTGCCTGTGCTTAGGCAACTTTTATGTTTTAGAATATGGTTTTAATATCTCTGTCTTACTTCAAAGATTCAGGAAAAGAAATTGAGAAAGGCATATTCCAGTTTAAAAATCATTTAACTCAGTCCCTTTTTTGGTGTTTTAAAATGCTGTTTGGGCAAAGAGCAAACATAGGTGGTATGAATATTTGCTGAAAGTATCCATGAGAAAATTCTATAGTTCTGTGCCTTAGGCTGTCACCGAGTCTCTTGGAAGGTACTTTTGTGCTGTTTAGCTGCAAACCAAGGCAACAGTCAAACTGGAGGCTGAAGTAAGATGATAAGCAGAGGGATCTGCACCCGCAGGCAGGGGTCTGTGTCCTGGGTGCCTTTGAAGTAACTGGTTATGTGGTGATAATCTAACAGCCAACCCACCTTATGCAGAGTGTTAGGCTAGTATACAGTGGTCACTTAAGAATGCTGACTGATGGTTTTGCTTGCCTGCTGGCTATCCAATTACTGGCTTCTTATCTGTGGTTTATCTCCCCATTATCTCTCTTCATTTGCAGCTTTAATAAAGTTGAAGCCGCATTGTCCAGCCTTTATTAGAAGAACAAGGAAGAATGTAGGAAACTGGAGAGTTTTTTTTTTTTTAATCTGCTTTGTTTGCCTAGGTCAGTTTCCCTATATGGTTTACAGTTACTTTCCCTTTTCATCCCCAGTGGCCTTCCTTTTCCCTTGCAATTTTTCCTCCCTTTAAAGGCAATCCTCAATTTAAAATGCAGTTTTTGTTTTGTTTTTTAACTCAGTACACTTTTGCTTAAAAAAAAAAAAGGCACTGTTTTTGGATAGATCTCAAAATACTATTTAACCCATGAGGTAATTAAAATCTAGGATCTTAAATTCTCTCAATATTGGTAGTTATACAAATTAGGAACTATGCACATAGCAAAATAAGATTTTAGGCTTTTTTAATGATATCTACTAGTACTAGGAAATAACAAGATATTTATCTAGAGACTTGAAGAGCTAGGGAGTATGATTGCTCTCTAAGTTTAAAAAGCTTGTAGCTATGCTTTTCATTGATGCATTATCACTCTTGTAGGAATTAGCCACCGTTAAACCATTTTTATCACTCAAAGGTAAAGGATGGGAGGCTGGTGGAGATGGCAAGGACACAGGGAGGGAGGCTTCTGGATTTATTGGGCAACAGTTATTTAACAGTGGAACCCTATTAGCACACTGGTTAAGTGCTTGGCTCCTAACCCAAAGCTCGGTGGTTGAAGCACACCAGCCACTCCGTGGGAGAAAGATGTGGCAGTCTGCTTCTGTAAAGATTACACAGCCTTAGAAACCCTATGGGGAAGTTCTGCTTTGTCCTGTAGGGTCATTATGAGTTGCAACCGACTCGATGGCAATGGAGGAATTATTTAACAGGGAGAGAAAAAAGTGAACAGGGTATAAAAGGCTGTGTGTGAAAAACATTTTCTAGTGTGGGATTAAATTAACTATTAGCCAGAGAGAACTTGAAAAGGGATGGATCATACCTGTTACATGTACTCGATCCCTCTAAAAAGGGAGAAAACATTGGAGGTACAAGAATGACGCCTAATAAATCCCACTAGTTGGCACAGTCAGCCTTGGGCTGCTTGAGTGGGCTGCAAGGCTGTGGGCAGACAAGAAAAAGCAGGGTAGAGCTGGAGGTAGGGAGAGATCACCTGCTGAGTTAAGCTCACAATTAAAAGAGCCTTCTTTTGACAACATGGAGGCAGTGATATATGTAGGAAGTCTCTGAGTGATGCAGATTGCTGACAGCCTCAGCTGCTAATCAAAAGGTTGAAAGTTAAATTTTACCCAGAAGTGCATTGGAAGGAAGGCTTGGTAATCTACTTCCAAAAAAGCAGCAATTGAAAACCCTATAGAACACAGTTTTTCTCTGACACACGTGGGGTCCCCATGAGTTGGAATCGACTCCATGACAACTGGTCTGAATATATGTAGAGGTGATATTTATAGGCTAAGTTCATGATAGGAACACAGTTAAATTGCTAATAAAATCTTCAATATATTTTTAAAGCCAGGAAGTAGCTTACTTGCTTGAACAATATTCAATCTGCCAACTTTCATTGAAGCCAATGAATTTAAATAGGCACTTGGAAAATGCTGCAGTGAGATTTGAACCAGTGTCCAGGGGAAAAGTGTGGAGCCAATCTGGATTCAGAACAGAGTGCACTGCAGGGAACACCAATGCCTGTGCTGGAGCCAGGGCGGGCACGGCACAGTTTCCTGTAACCTAAAATGGAAGAAAACAGGATTTGAGAGTGAAAGGCATCTTGTCTAACCTAACCCCTTTTATAGATCAGGAGAGGAGGTTTGCTCCAATTTGCCCAACCAAGTTTTTCAGCCAGTTAGGTGAAGGCAAAGCTAGAACCCAGTCTGCTTTCTACCTCATGATTGATGGTTTTTAAAATGTGAGATTATGTAATAATTCATTGCCTCTTTTAGAGCATGTTAGAAACTATTGCGATGAGTTTGCATTCTTGTGGCTATGAGTTTGTGTGCTCCCTGACCATCAGCCAGCATAATAAATAAAAATATTTATTTGCAAGCCCCTGGTAGTTTTAATGTCCCCAGGGACCTCAGGACCTCAAAGTCTGGGCTTCTGGCTGTGTCAGCCCCTGTAGCCACAGGCCACTGGAAGTCTTTTTTAGCCTGAATAGACCCTGGGCTTTAAAACTGCTTGCTGTGAGTTCTAGGTCCTACCAGGCCCTGCATTGTTAAGCAACTCTGACTAGGAAATGTATCCTACTTGTGACCACTTCTGATTTGTGTCTCTCCTGCTGGAACGCTGAGTCAGCCCTGTGCAGCCACTTCTAACTGGGCTTAATGCTTCACGTGCTCCCCAGTGTCCTGAGCCTTCTTGCTAATGTCTTAGTGAGGTCGTCGCTTCTCTGCATAAAACCCTCCAAAATGGCTGATCTCCCATGTATGTTGTTGTTGTGTGCTATCAAGTCGATTCGGACTCACGGTGACCCTATATGGCAGAGTAGAACTGCCCCATAGGGTTTCCCAGGCTGTAATCTTTAAGGGAGCAGATTGCCAGCTCTTTTTCTTGTGGAGCCACTGGCGGGTTCAAACCTTTTGGTTAACAGCCAAGCGCTTAACCATTTTGTGACCAGGGCTCCCTATGTACACTTGGAATAACATCCATACAGGTCTCTAGACCCTGCCCACTTCATCCCTATCTCCCTGCCCTCTTCACCCTTCCTCACCACCTCCAGCCACTCCGGCCATCTCCCTGTCCCCTAGAACTTGCCAAGGTTAGTCTGTTGTAGGGCCTTTGCACCGAGGTTCCTTCTGCTCAAAATATCCTTCCTCCTCATCCCTCAGATCGCCACTTAGTCCTGCCTCCCTGGGAAGGCATTTCTTGGTGGCTGTAGGCAAAGCAGTTCCTCCTTCCCCTCCCCACCACACCCCAGTAGTTGATTCTCCAGCCTGGCTACAAAGTAGAATAAGTTCGGAAGTCTAAAATTCTCAGGCTCCTCCTCAGACCAGTTAAATAGAATCCCTCCAAGTGGGGCCTGGGCATCAGCTCCCGGGGACTGAGGGATGACGAGCACTGCTCTGCTCCATTCCTCTGTTTTATTTTCTGCACAGCAGTTACCTGATTCTGGAATTATCTTTATGTGTACGTGTGTGTGCATTACCTGCCTTCCCCCTTGTTGTTGTTGGGTGCTGTCAAGTCCATTTTCAACTTATAGAGACCCCAAAGGACAGAGTAGAACTGCCCCATAGGGCTTTCTTGGCTATAATCTTTCCAGAAGCAGATCACCAGTTCTTTATCCCACAGAGCTGCTAGGTGGGTTTGAGCCGCCAACTTTTCAGTTAGTAGCCCAGCCCTTAACCATTGCACCACCAGGGCGCCTTCCCTCTCTTTTATTAGTTCCTTGAGGACTAGAATTGATCCTTTCAGTCCTATTCATTTGGTATCCTTAGTGCCTGGAGTGTTGCCTGGCATATTGTAGGTGCAGGAAACATACTTAGTTGGTTACCAGAACAACGTATATTTACAAGGTACTTGGGAGGGGAGAGAGAAGAGATGCAAAATCCAAAAAGTTATTAACAGTGTTAAAAATCAGAGGCTCAAGTTCTTTGACACACAGCTCTTTCTTCTGTGGTGAGCACAGGAGAGCCCAGTTCTGGGATTTTTTTTTTTTTTTTTTTCCCTTGACACCCACAGACACTTGAACCTGGGTGGCATGGTGGTTGGAACCCAGATTTTGGAGTTAGATTTTACTTTTATCTCTGGCGTTAATCCTGGACAATTGCTTGGCTTCTGTTTAACACAAGAAGGTTATAAGGAGAAGTTATTTTTGCTAAGCCCTCTGTGGTTAGGAACCTTAAATAAAAGTGGTAATTGTATTTTTTTATGTGTTTTTTTTTTTTTTAATTGTTATTGTGTTTTAAGTGAAAGTTTACAGATCAAGTCAGGCTCTCATACAAAAATTTATATACGCCTTGCTATATACTCCTACGGGATACTTCTTCCCTCTTCTCTCTGTTTTCGTGTCCATTCGGCCAGCTTCTGATCCCCTCTGCCCTCTCATCTGCAGGTGCCAACATAGTCTCGTGTGTCTACTTGATCCAAGAAGCTCATTCTTCACCAGTATCATTTTTTATCCCATAGTCCAGTCCAATCCCTGTCTGAAGAGTTGGCTTTGGGAATGGTTCCTGGCTTGGGCTAACAGAAGGTCTGGGGACCATGACCTCCGGGGCCATTCTAGTCTCAGACTGTTAAGTCTGGTCTTTTTATGAGAATTTTGGGTCTGCATCCCACTGCTCTCCTGCTCCTTTAGGGATTCTCTGTTGTGTTCCCTGTCAGGGCAGTCATCAGTTGTAGCCAGGCACCATCTAGTTCTTCTGGTCTCAGGCTGATGTAGTATCTGGTTTATGTGGTCCGTTCTGTCTCTTGGGCTCATAATTACCTTGTGTCTTTGGTGTTCTTCATTCTTCTTTGCTCCAAATGGGTTGACACCCATCGATGCTTCTTAGGTGGCTACTTGGTAGCGTTGAAGACCCCAGAAGCCACTCTCCAAGTGGGATGCAGAATGTTTTCTTAATAGATTTTATTATGCCGATTGACTTAGATGTCTCCTGAAACCATGGTCCCCGCACCCCCGCCTCTGCCACACTGGCCTTCGAAGCATTCAGTTTACGCAGGAAACTTTACTTTTTGGTTTAGTCCAATTGTGGTGACCTCTCCTGTATTGTGTGTTGTCTTTGCTTCACCTAAAATAGTTCTTATCTACTATCTAATTAGTGAAAGCCCCTCTCCCTCCCTCCCCCCCCATAACCATCAAAGAATATTTTCTTCTCTGATTAAACTGTTTCTCCAGTTCTTATAATAGTGGTCTTAGACAATATTTGACCTTTAGCAACTGACTAATTTCACTCAGTATAATGCCTTCCAGATTCCTCCATGTTATGAAACGTTTCACGGTTTCATCATTGTTTTTTATCGATGCGTAGTATTCCATTGTGTGAATATACCATAATTTATTTATCCGTTCATCTTTTGATGGGCACTTTGGTTGGTTCCATCTTTTTGCTATTGCAAACAGTGCTGCAGTGAACATCGGTGTACATATATCTGTTCGTGTAAAGGCTCTTATTTCTCTAGGATATATTCCAAGGAGTGGGATTGCTGGATTGTATGGTAGTTCTATTTCTAGCTTTTTAAGGAAGTGCCGAATCGATTGCCAAAGTGGTTGTACCATTTTACATTCCCACCAGCAGTGTAGAAGTGTTCCAGTCTCTCCACAGCCTCTCCAACATTTATTCTTTTGTGTTTTTTGGATTAATGCCAGTCTTGTTGGAGTGAGATGGAATCTCATTGTAGTTCTGATTTGCATTTCTCTAATGGCTAATGATTGTGGGCATTTCCTCATGTATCTGTTAGCTACCTGAATGTCTTCTTTAGTGAAGTGTCTGTTCATATCTTATACCCATTTTTTAATTGAGTTGTTTGTCTTTTTGTAGTTGAGTTTTTGCAGTATCATGTAGATGTTAGAGATCAGGCGCTGATCGGAAATGCCATAGCTAAAAACATTTTTCCAGTCTGTAGGTGGTCTTTTTACTCTTTTGGTGGAGTCTTTGGTAGAGCATAGGTATTTGATTTTTAGGAGCTCCCAGTTATCTGGTTTCTCTTCTGCACTGTTATTAATGTTTTGTATGTTGTTTATGCCATGTATTAGGGCTCCTAGCATTGTCCTTATTTTTTCTGCCATAATCTTTATAATTTTAAATTTAGGTCTTTGATCTATTTTGAGTTAGTTTTTGTGCATGGTGTGAGGTATGGGTCTTGTTTCATTTTTTGCAGATGGATATCCAGTTATGCAAGCACCATTTGTTAAAAAGACTGTCTTTTCCCCATTTAAATGTCTTTGGGCCTTTGTTAAAAATCAGCTGCTTGTATGTGGACGGATTTATGTCTGGATTCTCAATTCTTTCTCGGTAATGCTTTACTTATCCGGGGACTCTTTCTCTTCCATATGAAGTTGGTGATTTGTTTCTCCATCTCGTTAAAAATTGTTGTTGGAATTTGGATTGGAATGCATAGTATCCGTAGATCGCTTTTGGTAGAATAGACATTTTTACTATGTTAAGTCTTCCTATCCATGAGCAAGGTATGTTTTTCCACTTAGATAGGTCTCTTTTGGTTTCTTGCAGCAGTGTCTTGTAGTTTTCTTTGTATAGGTCTTTTACATCTCTGGTAAGATTTATTCCTAAGTATTTTATCTTCTTGGGGGCTAATGTAAATGGTATTGATTTGGTGATTTCCTTCTCGATGTTCTTTTTGTTGGTGTAGAGGAATCCAACTGATTTTCGTATGTTTATCTTATATCCTCATACTCTGCTGAACTCTCTTATTAGTTTCAGTAGTTTTCTCGAGAATTCTTTAGGGTTTTCTGTGTATAAGATCATGTCATCTGCAAACAGAGATACTTTTAGTTCTTCCTTACCAATCTGGATACCCTTTATTTCTTTATCTAGCCTAATTGCTCTGGCTAGGACCTCCAGCACTATGTTGAATGAGAGTGGTGATAAAGGGCATCGTTGTCTGGTTCCCGATCTCAAGGGGAATGCTTTCAGACTCTCCCCATTTAGGATGATGTTGGCTGTTGGCTTTGCATAAATGCCCTTTATTATGTTGAGGAATTTTCCTTCTATTCCTATTTTGCTGAGAGTTTTTATCATGAGTGGGTATTGAACTTTGTCAAATGCCTTCTCTGCATCAGTTGATAAAATCATGTGGTTCCTGTCTTTTGTTTTACTTACATGATAGATTACATTAATTGTTTTTCTAATGTTGAACCATCCTTGCATACCTATTATGAATCCCACTTGGTCATGGTGAATTATTTTTTGATATGTTGTTGAATTCTATTGGCTAGAATTTTGTTGAGGATTTTTCATCTAAGTTCATGAGGGATATAGGTCTGTAATTTTCTTTTTTAGTGGTATCTTTACCTGGTTTTGGTACCAGGGATATGCTGGTTTCATAGAATGAGTTTGGGAGTATTCCGTCCTTTTCTATGCTCTGAAATGCCTTTAGTAGTAGTATTCTTAACTCTTCTCTGAAAGTTTGGTACAACTCTGCAGTGAACCCGTCTGGGCCAGGGCTTTTTTTTGTTGGGAGTTTTTGCATTACGTTTTCAATCTCTTCTTTTGTTATGGGTCTATTTAGTTGTTCTGCCTCTGTTTGTGTTAGTTTAGGTAGGTAGTGTGTTTCTAGGAATTCATCTATTTCTTCTAGGTTTTCAAATTTGTTAGAGTACAGTTTTTCATAGTAATCTGATAGTCTCTTAATTTCAGTTGGGTCTGTTGTAATATCGTCCATCTCATTTCTTTTTTGGGCTATTTGCTTTCTCTCCTGTTTTTCTTTTGTCAGTTTGGCCAGTGGCTTATCAATTTTGTTATTGTTTTTCAAAGAACCAGTTTTTGGACTTGTTAACTCTCTCAATTGTTTTTCTGTTTTCTATTTCATTTAATTCTGCTCTAATTTTTATTATTTGCTTTCTTCTGGTGCCTGTGGGTTTCTTTTGTTGGTCTCTTTCTATTTGTTCAAGTTGTAGGGCTAATTCTTTGATTTTGGCCCTTCTTTTTGTATGTGTGCATTTATTGCTATAAATTGACCTCTACGCACTGCTTTTGCTGTGTCCCAAAGGTTCTGTTAGGAAGTGTTTTCACTCTCATTGGATTCAATGAATTTCCTTATTACATCCTTAATGTCTTCTATAACCCAGTCTTTTTTGACCAAGGTATTGTTCAGTTTCCAAGTGTTTGATTTCTTTTCCCTGGTTTTTCTCTTATTGATTTCTAGTTTTATGGCCTTATGGTCAGAGAAGATGCTTTGTAATATTTCAGTGTTTTGGATTCTGCAAAGGCTTGCTTTATGACCTAATATATGGTCTATTCTAGAGCATGTTCCATGTGCACTAGAAAAGAAAGTATGCTTTTGCTGCTGTTGGGTGGAGTGTTCTGTATATGTCTATGATGTCAAGTTGGTTGATTGTGGCATTTAGATCTTCCATGTCTTTATTGAGCGTCTTTCTGGATGTCTTGTCCTTTACCGAAAGTGGTGTGTTGAAGTCTGCTACTATAATTGTGAAGCTATCTCACTTTTCAATGCTGTTAGAGTTTGTTTTATGTGTCTTGTATATCTGTGTAGCATTTTTTTATCTTGATCTGTTTTTGTGATTTCCCTTTGTGGGTTGACATCTGATTGCTCTGTCCAGCATTCTAGTCTTGGGTTGATGCCTGATATCATTGATTTTGTAACCAAAGAACTCCCTTTAGTAATTCTTGTAGTTTTGGTTTGGTTTTTATGAATTCCCTAAACTACTCTTTATCTGGAAATGTCATATTTTCACCTTCGTATTTGAGAGATAGTTTTGCTGGATATATGATTCTTGGCTGGCAATGTTTTTCCTTCAATGTTTTATATAAGTGATCCCATTGACTTCTTGCCTGCTTGGCTTCTGCCGAGTAGTCTGAGCTTATTCTTTTTGACCGTTCTTTGTAGGTGACTTTTTGTTTATCCCTAGGTGCTCTTATAATTCTCTCACTTATCTTTGGTTTTGGCAAGTGTGATTATAATATATCTTGGTGACTTTCTTTTAACATCTATCTTATGTGGAGTTTGATGAGCATCTTGGATAGATATCTTCTCATCTTTCCTTGTATCAGAGAATTTTTCTGCCAACAAATCTTCAACAGTTCTCTCTGTATTTTCTGTTATCCCTCCCTGTTCTGGTATTCCAATCAGTCGTAGGGTATTTCTCTTGATAGAGTCCCACATGATTCTTAAGGTTTTTTCATTTTATAAAATTCTTTTATCTGATTTTCCTTCAAATATATTGGTCCCAAGTGCCTTATCTTCAAGCTCACCAATTCTGCCTTCCACTTGCTCACTTCTGCTCCTCTGACGTTCTATCAAGTTGTCTAATTCTGAAATTTTATAGTTAATCTTCTGAATTTCCTATTGCTGTCTCTCTATGAATTCTTGCAGCTTATTAAATTTTTCATCATGTTCTTGAATAACCTTTTTAATTTCTACAACTGTTTTATCTGTGTGTTCCTTGGCTTGTTCTGTGTATTGCCTGATCTTCCTGATGTCTTGAAGTGTTCGGTTTATTGATCTTTTGAATTCTGCATCCGGTAATTCGAGGAAGTCCCCTTCATCCAGAAGATGCCTGGATTCTTTGTTTTGACAGCTTGTTGAAGCGATCATGTTCTGCTTCTTTATGTGATATTGACTGTTGTCCCTGTGTCATCTATAAGTTATTGTATTAGTTTATGTTTGCTTACTATATCCTAGCTTCTTGCTTTGTTCAGTTTTAATATGTCCAAATAGGTTACTTGAGTGAGCTAAAAACCAAAAAAAAAAAACCAAACCCAGTGCCGTCGAGTCAATTCCAACTCATAGCAACCCTATAGGACAGGGTAGAACTGCCCCATGGAGTTTCCAAGGAGCACCTGGTGGGTTTGAACTGCTGACCCTTTGGTTAGCAGCCGTGGCACTTAACCACTGTGCCACCAGGGTTTCCTGAGTGAGCTAGCTTGATTATTTTCACCTTTGAAGCTCTAATGCCCTGTCACCAGATGGCTAGAGCTCTAACCAGGTATATGAGCCTAGGAGTCCATTTGCTTTTCTTGTATGGCTTCAGCTCAGATGTCCAGGTACATCAAGTGTGTGGTACAGGCTCTGTCCTATAGTTTTAGGGGGGCAGGGGTGATTGGTGTAGGTACTGGTATCTGGTTGCAGCAAGGGGTCACGCTCTGAACAGGGCAGGGGGCTGACAACTGTCCTCCAAGTGTCTGTGAGGAATGCATGTCCCTGTTCCCTAGAGTGCACAGGTGGGTGAGTTCTGTAGGCAGACCTTGGGTACCCAGTGCTTTTGGATGTAAGGCCTGGGAGGTACCAGTTATCCTTGGACCCCTGTCGCTTGTGGCTGGGCGACCTGAGTAGAGCCACCTGTCCTTAGGCCCCTGTTGTGGGTAGGTGAGGACCCTGTTTAATAGGCAAAGCGGTGTCAAGCATCAAACATCCATCTCACCACCGCACAGCTGAAACAGTTACAGTTTGCCAACAGGGGCCTATTCTCCTGAAATAGGCCCTCGGAGATCCATGCAGAGGGGAAAGGTATTCAAAGTCTATGGAC
The DNA here is from genome assembly GCF_024166365.1 of Elephas maximus indicus. Taxonomy (NCBI): domain Eukaryota; kingdom Metazoa; phylum Chordata; class Mammalia; order Proboscidea; family Elephantidae; genus Elephas; species Elephas maximus. The sequence goes on along the minus strand of NC_064826.1, from coordinate 66,247,420 downwards.
TGTTTATGCTTGGACAGGAGCAGCTTCTGTCCTGAGCCCCCCAGGTTAGTGGAACTGGCAGATTATCTTTTCCGCAGTTGTGAATTTATTCCTTTTCCAAGGCTGGATAATGGCTTGGGACACACAACCAGACCTATCTCAGGCCCAGGGAAATTGACAGCCACGGAACCCGGTTTCAGAGCTGGGGGTGCGGTAAAATATACGCAAGTTCTTAGCTTTTGCTGAGAGTGCCGTTCTTCTCTGATTTTGGAGGTGTGAGTAGGCTGTGCAGCTGGCTGTTTCTCACTGAGGAAACTGCAGCTGAAAGCTGCCACCATTCCTCCGCCGTTGCTCCTGGTAATGGTGCCTGAGGGATCCTGGCGATTCAGGTCCGGTAACTCCTCCTGCTTCTGACTAGTCTGTCCCTCCCCCGTCACTCAGTCTGTTTTCTAACTTTGCCTTTGATGTTCAGGGCTTCTAGCTTGTCATAAATGTAATAGTTTCACTTGTTTTTTCAGGTCTTTGTTTTAATAGGGTTTATCGGAAACTCCTGACTACTCCGCCATCTTGGTCCCTCTTCCGGTAATTGGATTTTGATACAGTGTATTGTCTACAGCCAAACTTCCTGAAGTATGAACAGGGCAGATCCTTACGTGTAGTTGCTTCAACTTCCATAGCTGCAGAGCTGGCCTGGAGATAGGAGATAGGAGGGAGATGAAAGGGACCACATGGGATGTGAGCCACTGCCCAGTGAGAAGAAACAGCAGCAGGGAGGAAGAGAACTGGAGGTTATCCACCTTGGATAACCAGAAGTTAGTGTGATTGTTTCAGAATGTTTCTTTTTCTTTTTTCTGGTTTTGCCTTTTTTTCCCCTCCAACCTCTTATTCATTCTGCTGCTTCCCAAGTTTAGGTCCTTGCTGTTTTTTTTTTTTTTTTCTGTAAATTTTAATTTTTCTTATTACAGAAATAATACAGCATGTATGTTATTGAAAAGATTAGAAAATACATGCAAGCAAAAAGAAAAATTTTTTTGACAATTTAATCACCTAGAGATACCCACCGCTAACATTTTGGTGTGTATCCTTCAGATTGCGTGTGTATGTGAATTGTTATTTTTGTCCACTTTTTACAAAATGGAATTGTTGTATACTTACTTTTTTTTTTTTACCTTAGTGTAAGTATATCTTTTACTTAATATCCCAAATTTGCTTATAATGATTTCTAATGGTTGGATAGTATTCTGTGTGTGAATGCACCTTTATTTATTATCAGTGTCATATCATTGTATATTGAGGTTGTTTTCATTTTTTTCACTATTGTCGTCAGTGCTTCATGAACATCCGTGTGGTGAAAAGTTTCGACGCATTCATAAATTATTTCTTAAGATAAAGCCCGAGTGGCATTGCAGTGTCAAAATGTATGTTGTTGTGTGCCACAGAGTCTATTCTTATAGCAACCATGTAGGACAGAGTAGAACTGCCCCATAGGGTTTCATAGGCTGTAATCTTTTTTTTTTTTTTTTTAATCTTTATGGGAATAGATCACCAGCTCTTTTCTCCCTTAGAGTTGCTGATGGGTTGGAACCACCAGTGTTTCGGTTAGCAGCCAAGCACTTAACCATTGAGCCACCAGGGCTCATCTCAAAGGATATAGACTCTCTTAAGACTCTTGTTGTGTTGTAAAATAGTCCTGCAGAGATCGTAGTACTCTACACTGACATCTTCTTGGTATAAACCAAAAAAAAAAAACCAAACCTGTTGCCATCGAGTCAATTCTGACTCATAGCGACCACATAGGACAGAGTAAAACTAACCCATAGAGTTTCTAAGGAGTTCCTGATGCATTCGAACTGCCAACTTTTTGGTTAGCGGCTGTGGCACTTAATGACTATGTCACCAGGGTTTCCTCTTGGAATAAGGAACCCTTCTTTCTCCCTCAGGTCTTTATGGCCCCTTTCCTGGATTGTCCCCAGCTCTATTCTTTACCCCTTCCAATTCTTTTACCACTTGTCTGCCATATCAAACTTTCTGAAGCAGAAGTTGATCGTGTCACTAAAAAACTCAGACCTTTGCGTACATTAAGGGCCCTTCACAATCAGGAGGGGATCATCAGTCTTTCCATTTGTCTTACCTCCACTCCAGCAAATCTGCACTTCTTAGTACTCTTCATCTCTGGTCTTCCTTCCTTGGCTCCTGGCCTACCTGTTACCCCACTGGACCACCAGTTCTGGGGAGCAGAGATTACATTCTTCGTCTGTGTATTTCTAGCGCTGTCCTGCGCCCAGAACACAGAGCAGGTGCTGAACCCACACTGTGGCTGATATACTCTCCTTCTCTCACTTCCATCTTTACTTGATCACATCTTCCCTGAGTCAAGACTGATCTCATGTTCACTTGATCACGCGTTCATGCTGATGTTTTATGTTCCTAATTTCAGTAAGACTTTCCCCACCTCCTTTCTCTAAATCTAGCAATAGTCTTTCCTTCATTCGAACCCGTTGAACAATATATCTCTAGTTCTCTTATTACTTGCCACTTTTCCCCTGTTCCAACCCAATCATTTTGTGAAAGTCACAAAGACCATGGTTAGAAGGGCCATATTAAGTAATTTACTCTACTGCACCCCAAAAAAGGTGTGTTGAAGTTCTAACTCCGGTACTAGCAAACATGACCTTTGGAAATCAGTTTAACAAGAGGTCATACTGGAGTAGGGTGGGTCTTAATCCTACAAACCAAAAGGAGGAGAAGATACACAGAGACAGGTTGACATAGGGATGTGATGCTGCACCCACAAACCAAGGAAGACCTGGCACAAAAGGTTAAATGCTTGGCTGCTAACTGAAAGGTTGGTGGTTTGAACTTCCCTAGTGGCTCCATGGAAGAAAGACCTGGTGATCTGCTTTTGTAAAGATTATAGCCAAGGAAAACTTTATGTGGCAGTTCTACTCTGTCACTTGGGGTTGCTTTGAGTTGAAAATGACTCAATGGCACCTAACTGATGCTAGAAGCTTAAGGCATTGGTGGTTCAGGAGTAGAATTCTCCCCTTCCATACCGAAGACCTGGGTTTGGTTCCCAGCCAATGCACCTCATGCACAGCCACCACCTGCCTGTCAGTGGGGACTCACGCTGCTGTGATGCTGAACAGGTTTCAGTGGAGCTTCCATACCAAGATGGACTGGGAGGAAAGGCCTGGTGATCTACTTCTGAAAATCAGCCATTGTAAATCCTGTGAATGAGAATAGTCAGATCTGTGACCAGTCATGGGGATAGTGCCGGACCAGGCAACATTTTGCTCCATTGTGCATGGGGTCGCCATGAGTGGGAGGCTGACTAGATGGCAACTACCACCACCACCAGAAGCTAGGAGAGAGGCATTAAATAGTTCTCTCTCAGAGCTTTCAGAAGGAATCAGTGCAGCTTCCTTGAGGCCAGCCAACTGTGGACCTCAGTCTCAAGAACTGTGATAATAAACTTCTGTTCTTATGTTGTTGCTATTGTGTGCCATTGAGTCAAATCTGATTCATAGCGACCTTATAGGACAAAGTGGAACTTCCCCACAGGGTTTCCTAAAAGGCTGTAATGTTTACTGGAGCAGATCGCCTGGTGTTTTCTCCTGTGGAGCAGCTGGGTTCAAGCCGCCAGCGTTTCAGTTAGCAGTCGAGCGCTTAACCGTAGTGCCACCAGGGCTCCCAATTTGCAGTTATGGCAGCCCTAGGAAACAAAAACCTTCAGGTTGTTCTAAGCATAGTATGCAGATGCAATCGACATTTTACCTCTATCCCATGTATTTTTTCCCTTTGGCATAGTTTTTTATAGTAGTAGGCAGCACTTTAACTGTTTTGGCTGCTCTTTAAAAGAGTTATAAAGCTGCTGGTGTTGTAAATGGCTTCCAGAATAAGAACAGTAGTTCTAGTGATTTGGAAAACAAACATGACTTGCTTAAAAAATCTCTGGTAGCATGAGAATTGTGAAAGAGTAGTTAGATGCCTTGCTGTTGTTAGCTGCCGTTGAGTAAGCCATGGACTCAGGGTGACCCATGCATAGTGGGATGGCATGCTGCCCGGTCCTGTACCATCCCATGATTGGTTGGAGTTCAGACTGTTGTGATCCATTGACTGATTTTCAGAAGTAGTTTGCCAGGCCTTTCTAGCCTGTCTTAGTTTGGAAGTTGTGCTGAAACTGGTTTAGTATGATAGCAACACACAAGCCTCCACTGACAGCCTGGTAGTGGCTGTGCACAGGTCCATTGGCTAGGAATCAAACCCTGGTCTCCTGAGTGAAAGGTGAGAATCCTACCCCTGAACCACCAGTGTTCTCCCCGTTATCTCTGGATTTGCTTCGGTGTTAGTTGATGCAAGTGAGTGTTAGTGTGAAATACTGCTTCTTAGATACTAGTTATAGAGTTAATGAAAATCCTGTGATTTTCTTTTGAAGGGCATCTATCATTGTCAAAGAGGTTGGGGGGTGGGAAAGGAACTAAGTGAGCTCACCAGCCAGCTCTGAACTTGATTGAGCTTGTATTCTTTGTTGTAACTCATGTTAATACCCGTTAAATCTGTAAAGCAAGACTAAAGTACTGTTTATACTAAAATATATGTAAATGTTTTTAGATACCGTGCTGTAAATGACTATAGCACTATGTAATTATTCTAGATAGCCTTCTAGTCAGATTACCTTGAAAATCCAAATGATCTTGATGAACAGTAATACATTATGATTTCATGGTTCAATCTATATACCTCCTACATAGATGTATAATACTTGTATCTAACAGGATTACCAAATTACATACCTTTCTGGTTTCAGGGAAAAAAAAAAAAGTTGCTGTTGAGTAGATTAGAACTACCCCATAGTGTTTCCATGGCTGCAAATCTGTACGGAAGCAGACTGCCTGCCACATCTCTTTCCTGTGCCAGCCTTTTGGTTGGCAGCCAAGCACTTTAACCACTGCACAACCAGGCTCCTTGTTATCAGTAACATTCCTAAAATACTATTCGTTGTTCAGTTATGATTACAAAAAACACTTGGGCTTTGCCAGGGGGGGATTTGTTCACGCACAGATGTAGCCTTCAGGCTTCTCATACTGTTTTGAGAGAGGCAAGATGTTCTCTTTATTGCATTTGAAGCCTTTCTTTATTTAGATGATTAAAAAAAAGTCCTCTATTTAGATAACGCACCATGTGATTCACCTTTGACTAATGTAATGTCTGTGCATAATTTAACAAATATGACTGTTTCCTGCCCTAGCAGACTGCCAGCAAGTTAAACTGGTGAGCTCAGGGTGTCTGCATGGCTTGCGCCTGCTCAGAGGTAGGGGTCAGGGCGCAAGGAGTGGAACCAGAAGAAAGCCTTCATCCTGTTCTAGTTGTCTGGGATGTGGTGAGGTGGGGTGAGAGGCTCTCCTTTGTTAAAGTATTTCTTAAGAGGTAAATGAAACATTCCCTCAATGGAATGTTTCTGGGAGGTTTCATCGACAGCTTTAAGCCATCTTTCTCTTTTTTTTATATAAATTTATTTATTTTTTAGTTTTGTTGTTGAGAATATACACAGCAAAACACACACCAATTCAACAATTTCTACATGTACAATTTAGTGACGCTGATTATATTCTTTGGGTTGTGCAACCATTCTCGCTTTCCTTTTCTAAGTTGTTCCTCCCCCATTAATATAAACTTGTTGCCCCCTAAGGATCCTATCTAATCTCTTGAGTTGCCATTGTCAATTCATCCCTGATAGAGAGTTCTTAAAAGAGTATAATCCTCAAGGCAGACCTTTCTTACTAGTTAAGCTAAAGTGGTTTTGTTTTGAGAAGGTTTCAAGGTATATTTTTGGTTTAACATTTAAAGATTATTTCAAGGTAGTAGTTTCAGGGATTCATCCACCCTCCATTGCTCCAGGAAGTCTGGAGTCTATGAGGATTTGAAATTCTGTTTTGCGTTTTTCCCTTTTTGATCAGGGTTCTTTTATAGAATCTTCAATCAAAATATTCATGGCAGCTGGGCACCACCCTGTTCTTCTGGTCTCATAGCAGTGGAGTCAATTGTTCATGGAGGCAGTTAGCCACACATTCCATATCCTCCTCTTCCTGACTCTCCTTCTTCCTCAGGTGACTGGAGACCTATTGTGTTTTGGATGGCCGCTTGCAGGCTTTTGAGACCCTAGGCACTATGCAATGAACGAGGAGGTAGAACAAAGCACTAAACACATTATTAGGCCAGTTAACTGGGACGACCCATGAAACCATGACCCTAAACCTCCAAAGGAACCAAATCTCATGAGGTGTTTGGTTGTATGTAAGCAGTCTCAGTAGCCCCCCATTGTCATTTTTTTTCTTTTTTTTGTCATTGTTGTAAATATATTCTATCACACAGCTTTTGCCAGTTCAACTTTTTACAGGTGTACAGCTTACAGACAGCAATTACAATAATCAGCTGTGCAACCCTACCCTTAATCGATGTGATTTTTCCACACTGTTAACCCTCCTTAAGCCATCTTTCTTTAAAGACTTCTAGGTCTGCGTTTGCAACCTTGGCCTGTGTCTGGCATTCCATACTAGTCCTTTTGGCTTCCTGTTGGACACCATCATTTGAAGGTCCCACTGGAACCTCAGCTTTAACAGGGTCAGAATGGGTCTTTCTTGCACAAGTCACTTCCAACTTTTTTCTTTTTCTTTTTTATTCCTTATCTTTGGTGGTGGTATCATTTACCGGTTATCTACATTAGAAATCTTGGCGGCATCCTGGCCTCTTTCCTTGCTCTCAGCCTTCTGCATCTGGTCATAACCAAGTTTTGTCATTCCCACCTTTACTGTATTTCTCCAGTCTTTCCTCTTTTTTCATTCCTGGTGTTTTCAATCTGGCTTAGGCCCCTGCTACCCAAATCTAGTCTTTCCGCCTCTAAATTCCTCTTCCACACTCATCCTTTTTCTAAAACAAAGATCTGAACCGGGCAGTTATTAATGCAAAAACCTTCAGTGACTTCCCACTGTCTACAAATATAAGTCTGATAGATTCTTGAGTTTGTTGTTTAAGGTCCTGCACAGGTGGCCGGCATTCTGGCTCAAGCCAATCTTTTACTCCTTGCATGCTGCTAGATACAGGCTCACCAACTCCTACATTCTTCCCTGCACACAGCACATCCCATTTGTTTTTTACTCTATACTTCGTTCTGCTCTTTCCTCAGTGTGGAATGTCCTCTCTCTGCCCTTCCCTCCTCTTTCCATCTTCTCACACCAGCTGGAATTCTGCCGAGGTCAAATGGAAACCAGGATACCCGATTTTCATGCTAAAATACCACAAACCGGTTGTGTCACCTTAGTTGAAATCAACCCTATGCAGTGGGTTTTTTAAATTAGTCATTGTCCTCTTCCAGCCTCAGATTCCCCCAAAGTACATCGAGGAGGTTTGAAGTAGATAATCTCTAGATCTTTTCAACTTTAAAATTTGTTCTTTAAATGCCACATATCCATGCAGCCCTCCACCATTCTTTAGACAGAATAAATTACTCCTTTTTTTTTTTTTTTGGTCCCTTAGTGTTTTATTTCTTCTTTTATGTGACACTCGCCTCTTGTAATTATATATGCCATGACTGTCTCCCCCTGTCTCCTCCCCACTTCCAGATAGCAAGCTCCTTGAGGCCAGCCAAGAATGTTTGACTCATGTTTGCATCCCTTGCTAGTCCCACCTGGTCTTACCTACACATAGATTCTCAGTGAGAGAGACGCCGTGGTAGAGGGTAAAATGCCTTGGGCAGCTCTACTATAACACATGCTGTTCCTGAGTGTTCCCATGCATGGGAATGATGAGTTTGGGATGGCAAATAATACAGAGAGATTTTACTGAACACACCATGTGACTTTTTCCTTTCTCTGTGGCATTTGGACAGCAACAAAGTTAACTTTGTAAAACTCATTTTGTATACAAATGTGTTCTCTCTTTAAGATGTTTAGAAATAATGAACACTTCTATAAAACATATGAAAACATGTTTTGAAAACATTCCTGTTTTCTTCCTCTCTCCACATCCTCCAGAGACTTGAATTTTCTCACCATATCATTTAGATATTTGGAAATTTAATGTACAAAGTAGTGGCAAGGGATATTTCTAGGAAAGTATTTATGGACCTGTTTACTCCTTGGAAATCAAAGCACCCTTGGCCTGTCATGCTGTTTCTGAAGCATAGATTTGATCATGTCATTACCTTCCTTAGAGACTTCCGGTCACTTCTGAGAGAAGAATGACCAGGCTCTTACCTTCAGGACCATCTCTGCTCCTGTACTTCTAATCTCATTCCACACTGCTCTCTTTTATGCACTCTACTCTCCAAACAAACTCACTTCCTTACTGTTTTCCTTAGGTACTCATAGCTTTCGCGCATGTGCCTTGCTGCAGGTGTTCCTTCTGCCCAGATGCCCTCCCTTCTACGTCCGTTACTGCATACTTGGAATTTACTCATTTTCAAGACAAGTTCAAATTCCATTGCTGCCACAAAGATTTCTTTGATTTCCTACCAGAATTCTGCTGTAATTGTATTGGTCCCTGTCTTATGATTTGTCTTTCCTGTATGCTGCTATTTCTAAACTAGTGTTATCTGCCTTACCAGACTGTAAGTTCCTTGGGCTCATGTTTCATGTCTGATTTATCTGTATTTGTCCCCTCTCCCCCGGTAATACCCTTGGTTCAGTTTACTTGTGGTCAGTGGATAATTAGTAATGAATGAATATACCTGTGGACTGTTTTTACATGGTATGTAAGGGTATTGATGAATGACAAAGCTGCTGTTATATTTTGCTGTTACACAGTCACATCTTTATCTAAAGCACCCAAGCTTTAATTCCAGAATCCAACAACATTCTTGAAGAAAGATTGAGGTCTGAAGCGTAAACATGTTGGGCAGAAGAGTTACATTTAAAGTTATAATGCATTCAGTGTGTCAGTATATCCCAAAATCTGCCATGTCTTTTAGATTTAGTACATTGCTATTTTAGTCCACTCTGTGTAAAAGGAAATTCTCTTTTATTTTAAAATTCAAGTTTTATTTTTTTGACACTTTATGTGACATTTTATGCCTTTTTTTGTGTATATTTTGATATGCTTTTATTTTCCACAAGCTACTAACCTTATGCATTGTCCTTGTTTTATGTTGCAGATTAATATCTTTTCAAGAATTTGTAGCATTTGAATCTGTCCTGTGTGCCCCTGATGCTTTGTTCGTGGTGGCATTTCAGCTGTTTGACAAAGCTGGCAAAGGAGAAGTCACTTTTGGTAAGGGGCATGAGTGTGTGTGCGCGTACCTGTGTAAGTGTGGACTTCTGCAAACTTTTTTTCCCCCAAGAGTGAAGTGTATGGACATGCTTTTAAGAAGTAACCATATCCCTCTTAGCAAAGATGACTGAATGTTTTGGTGTTTCAGGTTGAATATCTTCCTATTTGAAAATATATGTTCCTGGCTTAGTAAATTTGATATTCTGGTTTGATTTTTAGATGGGGGAAAGTGTGGCATGACTCTTCACAGAGTAATGTGAGAGCTGAACAGGACTTCAGTCCACTCCCTCTACAATCACTAGAGCCTCCCCTCTTAAGGAACAAAGAAGTAAACACACTGCTGGAGAACAGAGTTACTCATACACCTGATACTACTTGTCTTTACCTGGTCCTCATGGAGTTGTTTGAGTACCGAGGCAGCACACAAGATGGTGGTTCCTAGTGGTACAGGAAGAACCTGGTTCTTCTAAACATTACGCTCCGACATAGCTGTGTGCCGGCCGTGCTGCTGCCTTTCTTTATTTGGAAAGGCAGAAATGTTTTCACGGGGATTAGCTGCAAAGCTCCAGAAAACCCTCAAGTCTTTTAAGCACTTAGAAAAAGAGGAAGATCGGGAAGTGGTAGGACAGTTTTTTTTTTTTTAATAAACTGGCTACTGAAGATAATTTTTGACAGAAATGACCATGTTTCCTTTGGACTATATGTGTGGTGTCCAGCATATGTGTTCTGTGCCTGTAAACCAGTGGTAACATTGCCCGTGAAGAATTTTAGAGTCCCTTGGGTATAGGCAGCCCTGGTGGCACGGTGGTTAAGAGACTGGCTGCTGATCAAAAAGGTTGACAATTTGAATCCACCAGCTGCTCCTTGGAAACCCTATGGGGGAGTTCTACTCTGTCATATAGGGTCACTATGAGTCAGAATTGACTCAGTGGCAACAGGCTTGGGCATACGGATTGTGCTTTCGGGGGATGGTTAATGTGCCTATTTTAAATGTTTTCATTCAGTTTTCAATGCATTTGACCTCTGGGCTTGTCTTATTTGATGTGTTGTGGGGAAAAATACAGGTGTGAGGAAAATACAGATGGTGTAATAGAGCATAGATTCTGGATTTGGGTACACTTAACCACTTCCAGCGTAGGAGATTTGTGCTACCAATCTTCAGACCCACCCCTCCATGCTCATTTGACATGACAAGCTTATTTATAGTTAGATCAGCTAGGGCAGATGCAAAAAATGATATATTTGCCTAGTTTGGTCTCATATCATCTAGAAGCTCAGATGCTTACCTTTAACATGTTGTGAGGATTGTTTAATATTTAAAACTCCTTGGGATAATTTTAGTTTTTTTTCCCCCATCACTTTAATCCTTTCAGCTGCCACTGTAACCACAACTTTTCCATGGAACATCAATTTCTTACTTCAGTTCCAGTTTATTACGTAAAAAAACGCCCCCATTAAAATCTTGAAGTGATACATGAGCAGCTAGCTTACGGTGGCAGTGATTTTGGAAGTAGAAGCCAGTTTGATGAAAATATTATGATAGCTTTTTCCTGGGATGAACAAAGAGAGCCTGTAGATTTGCGTGTGTTCAGTGCCGGCTGACTGGACTGGTGCTTGGGTCAGCACAGGAGCGTTCTCTTATCTCCCTGCCTTCCCCAGGAAATCTGGACAGGAGGAACAGGAGAGCTGGGTTGGAGACGGGAGGACTGAAGAATGGGCTTCAGAGGTGTTCCTTGATCCTGATCAGTCTTCCCTTCCTGGGTGTCAAGCAGCAATGATGCCAGTCAGCATCAGCCATACCACACTACTGGCCCTGGTGGAGGAAATAAATAGGAGATTTTCATTGGCGCAGGGAGAGATGTGTGTGCTACTGTGTTAAAAGAAAAGAGTAAGTGAAGAAACAGGCTATGAGAGATAGGAATCACCTGTGTGTTGTAGAAAGAAGAAAAGTTGGGTAGTTTTGTTTGCTTTTCTTACTAGCTGCTTATTGGTTGGTGGTTAGGAAATGTCAACTTTCTGAACCATGTTTTCTTCATCTATAAAATTGAGATAATATCTACCTTACAGGGCTGTGTGTAGATTAAAGATCTATTGCCTGTAAAGGTGCTATCTGGAAAACAAAGACCTTTATAAAGATATTAGTAAAAGAAGTGGCTTGAGAGATCGAAGAAGGATTTCCTTTTTGTGGGCATGTGTGAGTTGTGCTTTGTTCTTTGGGAAGCCCTTTATTTTTAACTTGCAGTTTTAACCACTGACTGATTAGCCAATAATTTGCTGGCCATCTGCTGTATGTTGAATACTATCCTGACCCTGAGGAGTTAAGAGACAGGAAGCTCCAGTTTTCTTACTTCGAAGAGCTAATATTTGGGTTTGAAAACTTCAACACATGCAAAAAGCAATTGCAAAACAGTTGTGTTACATCATTAGTTGCATATGACTGTTGTGGAATAAAGTACAGTCCCTTCCTCCAGTACCCTGCCTTCCACAGGTATTTTGTTTCAGAGTTTGTCTATCTCGAAAACATGCACAGAGTATGCTCGGTGTACGTTTATGATGAACTGCCAGGGTCCTTACCCTGTGGGTGGTCATAAAAGGTAGTCTGGGCTTTTCTAAACTATCGATATCTATTTAGGATTAAACTGAAAGAGAAATACATAGTATATAGAAGAACAGATACCCAAATGAACAAGTAAACAATATCGTGGGGGTGTGGCAGCCTAAGGAGTGTACCTTTAGAAATAAAAAAAAAAAAAAGTACCTTTAAAAGAGCTAGCACTAAGCATGTTTTCCGGGAAACCCATAGTGGAGTTGGACAGAAAAGAGGACTTGACCTAGCCAATCTTAGTTTTATAAACACATGGGATGTTACCGTTGGGTGCTGTTGATTTCAATTCACAGCGACCTCGTGTGACAGTAGAACTGCCCATAGGGTTTCTTTGGTTGTAATCTTTATGCGAGCAGATCACCAGGTCTTTCTCCCATGGAGCTGCTGGGTGAGTTTGAACAGCCAACATTTTAGTCAGCAGCTAAGCACTTAACCATTGCTCAACCAGGTCTCTTCTCACCCATAGTATTAAGAGAATGAAAATCCAGATCTGTAACTGGGCAGTCTGTCCATAAGAGGATGTTCGATATACATCCAATGGCGTTCTTTACTCTGGTTACTTCCTGAGTTCCATGTAAACTCTTCACCCAAGAATGACCCTTTCACATTTCAGAAGGTTGTCTTCCTCTGTGTGCATCTTTGGGAGGGATAAACATGGAGAGGAGAGAGAAAGGCAGCTCCGTTTTTACCTTCCAGATTGGCTGAGCAGCATTTTCACACTATGCAGAGGCTCATCTGGGTCCTTCCTGGGGCTGCAAGGGAAGGCTTGGTGAGTGGCCTCTGGAGCCCCCGTGTCCCACAGCCTTGCATTTCATCCAGAGTGGGAACAGTTACTCTTATGTTTACATATTGGGTTTCTACATAGACTTTGTTTGATGCAGCAGTTCAGTGTGCACCGATGTTTGTCAGCAAGCCCGTGTTCATGCCCTGACTCGCACTGATTCTGGTACACGATAAACAGAACTCAGACAGAGCAAGGGGCAGATAATCAAGGGTCACATTTCAGTGAAATCAGGCCCTGTTTTCTCTGAGGCCTTGTTTATGTTTACCATATTTTCAGGTCTGGATCTCTCCCTGTGTTTGCTACAATGAAAAGATCTTGATTAGGCCAATCTTGTTCCTTTGATATATAGTTCATTATAGTCTCCTATTTCCTTTGAGGGAAAATTTATCTCCAATATTCTTGCTTTTACCATGCTTTTTTTCATACCTGATGTTTATGAGTACATTTTGAGATATCAACAGGTATAAAATGGGATATCCATGTGAGTTGTAAATTCTATTTAATGGTTTGCAGTGATGTATGCGTAGAGAAAAATATTTGGTCTAAATGTTTTCATTTGAATTTTTAGCTTATTTTACGGACAGTAAGGAGCCCTGATGGCAACAGTGGTTAAAGCGCTATGCCGCTAACCAAAAGGTCAGCGGTTCAAACCTTCAAGCCGCTCTGCAGGAGGAAGATGAGACAGCCTGATTCCGTAAAGATTATAGTATTGGAAACCCAGTGGGGGCAGTTCTGCTCTGTCCTATGGGGTCGGTATGAGTGGTAATCGACTAGACAGCAGTGGGTTTGGTTTATATGATAGTGATTTGTTTACTTACCTTTCATTTTAAAGTATGCCTTTTTGAAGTATAATATGAATTTAGAAAAATGCACAAATCGTGAATGTACATCTCGATAAATTTTTACACCGGTTTTACTACCATCCGAATAGAAAGAGAATGCTGCCAGCACTCCAGAGGCCTCTTCCCAGATATTGTGTCCCACCCTCAGCAGGAACAACTGACGTGTATCACCATCAGTTAGTTGGTTTTGCCTGTTTTTAAACTTAATATAAAGAGAACATTATAGAATGTACTCTTCAGGTCTGGTTTCTTGCTCAACATCTTGTTTCTGGATCATACTAAATCTGTACATTTAGCTTCATTCAGTAGGTTGTCAGTTTCCTGAAACGGTTGTACCAGTTTACACTCAAACCAGCAGTATATGAGAGTTCCAGTTATTCCATGTCTCTGCCAACACTTGATATTATCAGTCATTTTTCCTTTAATGATACCTCATTGTGGCTTTAATTTCTATTTCCCTGATTTCTAACGGGAAACCCTAGTGGCATAGTGGTTAAGAGCTATGGCTGCTAACCAAAAGATCTGCAATTCGAATCCACCAGGAGCTCCCTGGAAACACTGTGGGACAGTTCAACTCTGTCCTGTAGGGTCTCTCTGAGTCTGGAATTGACTCCACGGCAACGGCTTTGGTTTTGTCTTGTTTTTTTTTAATGATGCCCTGTAGAGTAGTCCAAGCTTATTCTTATTGACCCTCCTTTGTAGGTGACTTTTTGTTTATCCCTAGGTTCCCTTAAAATTGTCTCTTTATCTTTGGTTTAGGCAAGTGTGATTATAATATATCTTGGTGACTTTCTTTTAAAAGCCACCTTATATGGAGTTCGGTGAGCATCTTGGATAGATATCTTCTCATCTTTCATAATATCAGTGAAGTTTTCTGCCAACAAATCTTGAGCAATTCTCTGTATTTTCAGTTATCCCTCCCTGTTCTGGTACTCCAGTCACTCATAGGTTATTTCTCTTGATAGAATCCCACATGATTCTTAAGATTTCTTCATTTTTTTTAATTTCTTTTATCTGATTTTTCTTTAAATATATTGGTGCCAAGTGCTTTATCTTCAAGATCAGAAATTCTGCCTTCCATGTGCTCAATTCTGCTCCTCTGACTTTCTATTGAGTTGTCTAATTCTGTAATTTTATTGTTAATCTTCTGAATTTCTGACTGCTGTCTCCCTATGGATTCTTGCAGCTTATTAAATTTTTCATTATGTTCCTTAATAACCTTTTTAATTTCTTCAGCTGCTTTATCTGTGTGTTCCTTGGCTTGTTCTGTGTATTGCCTGATTTCCTTCCTGATGTATTGAAGGGTTCTGTATATTAATATTTTGTATTCTGCATCCAGTAATTCCAGAAAGGCACTTTTATCTAGAAGATCCCTTGATTCTTTGTTCTGAGATCTTGTTGAGGCAATCATGGTCTTTTTCTTTAAGTGACTTGTTATTGACTGTTGTCTCCTAGCCATCTATAAGTTGTTGTACTAGTTTATTTTATGTTTGCTTACTGTATCGTACCTTCTTGCTTTGTTTTGTTTTCATATGCCCAAATGGATTGCTAGTGTGAGCTAGCTTGATTATTTTTGCCTTTGGAGCACTGACATCCTGTTCCCCATATGGCTAGAGCTGTTATCAGGTATATCAGTCTCGGAGTCCATTCACTTTTCTTACCTGAATTCAGCTCAGGTGTCCAGGTAGGTGATCATCAAGTATGTGGTACAGGCTCTGCCCTACAGTCTTAGAGGAGCAAGGATGATTGGCATAGGTACTGGTATCTGGTTGTAGCAAGGGTTCACACTCTGAACAAGACAGGGGGCTGAGAATCATCCCCCAAGTGTCTCTGAAGAAAGCATGTCCCTGTCCCCTAGAATGTACAGGTGGGTGGGTTCTGCAGATGGACCATGGGCACCCATTGTTTTTGGTTGTAAGAACTGGGAGGTACCATTATCTTTGGACCCCTGTTACGGGTGGCTGTGTGACCCAAGCGGAGCCATCAGTCCTTAGTCCCCTGATGTTGCTAGGTGAGGAACCTGTTTAATAGTCAAAGCGGTGTCAAACATCAAACACCCACCTCTTCACTGCACAGCTGAAACAGTTGTAGTCTGCCAACAAGGGCCTATTCTCCTGAAATAGGCCCACACAGGTCCATGCATGGGGGAAAGGCACTCAGAGTCCACAGACTATTTATGCCTGGGCAGGAGCCGCTTCTGTCCTGAGCTCCCCGGTTAGTGGAGCTGGCAAATTATCTTTTCCCCTAATTACAAATTTATTCCTTTTCCAAGGCCAGGAAGTTGGCTCTAGGTGCTCAACAGGGCCTATCTCAGGTCCAGGGAAATCAACAGCCACTGAAGCTGGTTTGGGAGGAGGAGGGTGCTGTAAAATATATGCAAGTACTCAGCTTTTGCCAAGAGTACCATTCTTCTCTGGTTCCGGAGGTGTTAGTAGGCTATGTGGCTGGCTGCTTCTCCCTGAGGAAACTGCAGTGGAATGTTAGTATCAGCTGGCTGCAACCGCTCCTGGGAATGGTGTCTGAGGGCTCTCCGCGATTCAGGTCCAGTAACTCCTCTGAGCTCCTGAACCATGTCTTCGTCCTCCTGCCTCCAGTTCATTTTCTAATTTTGCTTTTGATGTTCAGGGCTCCTAGACCATCATAAATATATTCGTTTCACTTGTTTTTTTGGGTCTTTGTTGTAAGAGGGCTTGCTGGAAGCATCTGTCTATTCCACCATCTTGCCCCCGCCTCCTCATATAGTGTTTAATCCTCATAACAACCATACGAGGTGGTGCTTTTGTCCCTATTACAGATGAGAAAAATGAGGACCAAAAATTCATAAAAGTCTAAGTTCCCACAGCTAATCACAGTCATGGGAGGAACTTAGATTGGAATCCAGTGAGGCCTGACTCCAAGGTGTGGGCCCTTAGCTGCCTTACTTCTGAGACCCATACCCTGGGTGCATGGACCAGGGAATTGCATAAGATAAGGACTTGAGGTTGAGGGAAGCCTTCTTCATGACTCAAGTGGGGCCGGCAGTTCACCTTCATGCTTATTGCTTGTGGGGATTATGCTGTGGCACCTCCAACTCTTCTCTGAAGTCCTCGAGTCAGAGTCCCACTGCAGCAGAATGAGGGGTACCCACAGCTGCTTTGGAGTAGGAATTTGGGGCTGTCTGCCACCATGGAATACAAAGCCAGATTGTGGGCATAGAGTGACGTAGATGAAGTGGTAGTATGAAAAGAGAACAGGGTTGGGCACCAGGATCTGGGTCAGTAAGCATGTGACCACGCCACGCTTTGACAGCGATTGGCCCTTTCCCCATCTGTCAAGTGATTTAATCAGCATCTTTACCAGTTACCTATTCTGTGTAAGGTACTGCACTAGGTGTTGCCTGCATCCAAAGGTAAGTAAGACCCAGGTCCATCTTTAAAGAAGGAGACTATCCTCCTGGAATATGAAAGAAGTTTACAAAAGGCACCAAAAGTCACACAAACAGGTATTAACATTCAAAATGTACCCTGGAAGTGAGGTGGAGAGAAGAGGGTTTGGAGTAGAGTAGACCAAGTGAACAAATGCTTAGTTAGAGTGGAGGGTTGTTGGGGGGGATGTGTTCAAGGCCTCATAGGGAATTCAGTATATGGAAATTTTAGGGGAAGAGGGCAAGATGAAATTGTAAAGGTAGATTGGTGTCCTGTTGAAGATGACCTTGAATATCTAGAGAAAGAGGTTAATCAGTTAATTCTTTAATTAATTCAACAAATTAATCTGTTCCTTAATCTAGCAAATTAATTAATTCAGCAGATATTTATTGAGCAACTATTATGTGCCAAGGCTGTTCTAGTCATTTGGGATACGCCAGTAAGTAAAACAAAGATTTTCTCTCTCATGGGGCTTACATTCTAACAGAGGAAACACAATAAACAATAAACAGAATGAATATGCAAATTATATAGTTCGGCGATAAGTGATAACGGAAGAAATAAGTAGAGCATGGTAAGAGGGGTTAAGAGTAGTGAAACAGATGTGGGAATGAGCTGCTATCTTAAATGGAGTATTCAGGATTGGCTTCATTGAGAAAGTGACTTTTGAGCAAAAATTTGCAAACGGTAAAGGGACTTGCCATATAGATATGGGGATGAGGGAGGAGGGTAACTGTCCCAGGGAAAAGGAATGGCCATTGCCCAGGTTCTAAGGCTGAATGTGCTTGGTACTTTCGAGGAACAGCAAGGCTGAATAAGGCTGAGGGAACCCCATAAGAGAAGAGCTCAGGGAGGTAATGGATCTCATCAGGTAGGGCCCTGTAGGCCAAGGCGAGGACTTCACCTTTACTGTAAGGGAACTAGGGAGCCATTGCAGGGTTTTGAGCTGAGCAGTGACATAATCTGGTTTATGTTTTAACAGTATCACTCTGACTGTTGTGTTGAGAATGGGCCATAGAGAGGCCAGGGTAGAACAACAGAGAACAGCAATAATCCAGTTGAAAGATGAACGTGGTTTGGATCAGGGTGGGTGGGGAAAGAAGTGGAGATGGGGAGAAGTGGTTAACTTCTGGCTATAATTTAAATGGAGAGTCAAGAGTTTTCTGATGGATTGGATGTGGAGTATATGAGAGAGAGGAGCCAAGAATGACTCCAAAGTCTTCGGCCAGATCAGTTGGAACTGTGAAGCTGTTATCAGCTGAGATGGGGAGGACTGCAGGTTTGGTTTTAGAGGCTAGGGAAGAACAGGAGCTCCCTTTTGGATGTGTTAGTTTGATATGTATTGGATATTTAAGTAAGGGTGTCACATAGGCACTTAGCTATATGAGTGTGGAATTTGGGAGAGAAAAATTTGTGAATTATTAGCAAATGGTGTTTAAAGCCATTGAACTGGATGAGAGTATCAAGAAAATAAGCAAAACTAGAGGTATGTCTTGAATGCTTACTACAATGTAGGACTGGAGATAGCAGCAAATAAGACTAAAAAATTCCTTGCTTCTTTATATTTTAGGGTAACAGGCTGGAAACAAATAAAATACAGTGTGATGTCAGGGTATACTATCTATACTGTAAAATAGGGTAACTTTTTTTTTTGGTAGACAGGGATGGAGGCTCTCTGAGCAAACCTTGAGGAGGGACTGAAGATTTGTAAACACTGAGGTGGCATGATATGGACTGTGTATCTCAGGAAGAATTGGAGCTATGGGGGTCTGGTGGTGGTGGTCACTTGGGAGATTCCACATCAATCAAGGTCATGAATGCTTGTACTAGAGCTATGTCTCTGGACCCCTCCAGGGCCATTTCTTAAAATGAATCTATATGAGTTGGCTCCCAACTGGTTGTGGAATAAGAGGAGGGTCAAAAGAAAGCAAGAAGGACCAGGTAGTACCCATTGAGCTTATTCTGCTACAAAGATGTGTTGCATACTCTCATGAGAGAAGGAAAGTGACCATCATTTTTAGATATCTTTAAATTTGTTGATCACTTACTACATTTTTTTTTTTTTTTTTACATACCAACCACTGGGCTAAGCACTGCACATGTAATTTATTATTTAATCCTCATAACTTTAGAAGATTGATACTATTATATTTTTTTTCTGATGAGGAAATGGGTATGGAGAGGTTTAGTAACTTGGGCACAGCCGCAGAGTTGTATATGTGGAGCCAGGATGGCAGCTTGATTCCGCTGACTCTGATTCACTGTGCCATACTGCCTCCCTCTGGTGGTGTTTATACTCATGAGCCATCTGGTGAGCCCTTCATAATGGAAGTGGGTATGTGTCAACCCACACTGGTTTCAGGATATATCAGATGTTACCCGTTGCCATAGAGTTTATTGCAACTCATAGCGACCCTATAGGCCAGAGTAGAACTGCTCTGCAGGATTTCCAGGGAGCAACTGGTGGATTCAAACTGCCACCCTTTTGGTTAGCATTCATAGCTCATTGTAGCTCTTAAGAACTTTGCCAGCAGGGCTTCATATAGATAAGACATTTGCCAATTTAGCGTTTTTCCCAGTGAGACCAATTACATCAGTCATATTGTGCGACCATCACCAATATCTGATGCTAAGTTTTCCATACACTGGAATGGTATTCTGCCATAAAAAGAAATTAAATTCTGATATATGCTACAACATGGATGAACCTTGGAAATATTATGCTGAGTGAATTAAGTCAGACACAAAAAGGCAAATACTATATGATCCCACTTATATGAAACATGTAGAATAGGCAAATGTATAGAGTCCAAAATTTATTACTGGTTACCAGGGGGTGGGGAAAGGAGGGAACGGGAGTTATTGGTGAAGGGGTACTGTATTTCTCTTTGGGGCGATGTAAAACTTGTGGAAATGGATAGTGATGGTAGTAGCAGAACATGGTACTGATGAGTTAAACTGTTGTCTTAGTCATCTAGTGCTGCCGTAACAGAAATACCACAAGTGGATGGCTTTGACAAAGAGAAATTTATTTCCTCACAGTGTAGTAGGTTAAAGTCCAAATTCAAGGCATCAGCTCCAGGGGAAGGCTCTCTCTCTCTGTCAGCTCTGGAGGAAGGCTGCCTCTGGTCGAGGAGCATCTCAGGCACAGGGACCCTGTGTCCAAAAGATGTACTCTGCTCCTGGTGCCGCTTTCTTGGTGGTACGAGGTCCCCAACTCTCTGCTTGCTTCCCTTTCCCTTTCCCTTTCCCTTTCCCTTTCCCTTTCCCTTTCCCTTTCCCTTTCCCTTTCCCTTTCCCTTTCTTTTCCCTTTCCCTTTCCCTTTCCTTTTCCCTTTCCCTTTATCTCTTGTGAGATAAAAGGTGGTGCAGGCCACACCCCAGGGAAACTCCTTTACCTTGGATCAGGGAGGTGACCTGAGTAAGGGTGATGTTACAATCCCACCCTAATCCTTTCAACATAAAATTACAATCACAAAATGGAGGACAACCACACAATACTGGGAATCATGGCCTAACCAAGTTGGTACATATATTTTTGGGGGGACATAATTCAGTCCATGACGACTGCCAAACTTTGTTATATATATTTTACCACAGTAATTTTTTTTTTTTTTAAGGCAAGTGGGAACCACCATAGGTTTACTTGGAGGACAAGGACAGAGTCAAAGTGATGCTTGCAAATAATTTTTTGTTGCATTGATTGGAGTGAGCAAAGCTAGGGACAACATGCCTGTGATCATTTAGTCTTCACAGTGTGTTCGTGAAGCAAGCAGGTAGTCATCCCCATTTTGTGAGTGGAGGAATGAAAAGTTCGGTTTAAAAGGATTTACCTGGCGTTTGAGCATGTTGGGGCAGACACAATGTGAAGGGTAGTTTTCCAAACACTTTGATGTTACCAACTTTTTTAATTAATGATGCTGCGTAGCAAAACATTTTCATAGCCAGTTTTAAGAAACAGTGTGTGTTCGTGTATTTAATGAAAGTGTTAATGTGAAATATGTGGCACATCATTTCATGATGCTGATTGAAGACATTATCTTGACTATGTACATATTCCTGTTTATTGATATTCCTTCAGTTGTATCTGTAATAGGCAACATTAATAGTCTTGTTCAATAGATACATGCCACAATATAGGTGAACCTTGAAAACAAAACGCTGAGTCAAATAAGTCAGTAGTGTAAGACACCAATCCTATTTTTGTCTCATGAAAGTTACAATTTGACCCTCTAAAAATCCTGTAGCATAAGTATTATACCATAGCATCTCCCTTGGTTAAAATCTATTTTTTTCATTACATGTCTTTCTCTTCCTCTTGTCTTCTCTGAATTTTGGATTACAGTGAACAGAATTTCATGAAATAAGTTTTATATGCAAGTTTAAAGTTATCATTCCTAGTATATGAACATAAGGACTCAATTTCATTATCCAGATACTGTTGGTGGTGGTAATGATGGTATGTGTGTGGGTGTGTGTGTGTGTGTGCGTGTGTGTCCTAGAAAAGTGTCAGGACTCCATGGATTGCCACAGTTGTTTGTAACATTAGCTGGGCATTTTTTGGAGAGAGATTGCACAGCTTTAAATCAATCGCAAAGGGATCAGTGATCTACTAAAAGGCAAAAACTGCTTTTTATAGAGAGGCTGTTGAACTAGTAAATATATATTGTACTTAAGATTTTTCTAGAATTATTGTAAAAAAATTGATTGTGGAACTGTTTTTGTGTAACTTAAAAATAAAATAATTATCAGTCTTTGGGTCCCTTCTGATTTTGAAGGCAAAGAAATATATCCAAACAATCCATCGTGTAATACTAAAAACAGGTTTAAAAAGCCTTTTTTTTTTTCTATAACTGAAATAAATACAGAGCCATTAATGAATTAGAAAAAATAGATAAAGAGCCATTGGTTGGCTGTCTAACAAAATCTCTGAAAGGGAATTTGTTCCGTCTTCATGAGGTCCGGAATGGAAGAAGCTAGTCCACACCTTGTGCCACACTGGGAAACCTCAACAGCTTTGCTACTTCAGCTTGGTCATTTGGACTGGAGTCCAGAAGAAACTAGCCCAGCTTTGCCTTTTTACTGGGAACTACAGTGCCCTTTTATCCTTTAATTTTCACTATTGAAAGATATTGCAAGTTTAGCTCCTTTGGAGTAGTGTCTACTGTTTCTGTTAATAAGTGTTCTGTGAAAAAGGCTCTCTCCTAGTAGAAAATTGAGTCCCTGGGTGGTGCGAATGGTTAACATACTTGCTGCCAGCCGAAACTTTGTAGGTTCAAGTCCACCTAGAGGCACCTCAGCAGAAAAGCCTGGCAATCTACGTCCAAGATACCAGCCCTCAAAAGTCCCATGGAACACAGTTCTACTCGGACATTAATGGGGTCCTGATAAGTGAGAACTAACTTTACAACAACTAGGAAGAACAAAATAGAAAATCATAAAGCTTAAAATTTTTAGTATATTAAGGCTCTGTGAAGACCCACAGAAAGTAAATCTATAGGCAGTCAGTCCCAGGGTTACAAACATCCAACTTATGTACAACCCATAGTTAAACCAACTCCCATAAAATCTATTATGTTAAAAATTCAAGGTTCATAGGATGACTTGTAATACTTTGTGATGCTCATTAAAACATTATTTTTACTATATTATTAAGTTTTAATGTATTTGGAAGTGTTTCTTTAATATTTTTAATGCATAGAAAGGTACACTATATACTAAAACAAACATTTGACTAACTGATGTTAGATACGAACCATACCTAACTGTTCCAACTTGCATACAAATTCAGCTTAAAGGCAGATTTAGGAACGGAACTCGCTCGTAATCTGGAAACTACCTGTTTATAACTGTTTAAATTAACATTTATCAGACTCATTTGAACAGGACCTTTCTTTTGTGTGTGACACCTAAACAAAATCTACAGAACGAACAAGGCACATTCTAAGGTCCTTCTCAGCTAGTTAATTCTCTGACCTGTACATTGTTGTTGATAAGGTCCATTTCTAGGTTCACAGTTAGATTTTGTCCAGACACACCTGCTGTGACAAAAAACGAAGTTAGTGTGCTATGGGAAAACAGACATGCCACATGGCATGAAGAAATGTGTAGAAACAAACCACTTCGGTCATTTTTATTTAGATAACAGAAAATGATGAGAACCAAAAGTATGGAAATGACGAGTTCTGAAGATGAACACTCAAATTTCACGTTAAATATAAAAAGCCCAAGGAATGCCAGGATTGGACTAGAAGAGGACAAACCTTCAGCCATAATTTTTTAAGCTTACTGGGAAGGAGATTGTTCATTATTATCTTTGTAAAGACACCTGGAAAATGAAATACTCAAAAAAGATGAGAAGAAAAATGGTTGAGTCAGAAGGGGGCATTGTTTGGTGGAAGTTTTCTGTTAATATTTGGGGGACTGAAAATGCAGGCACAGATAAGGTTTTTTTGTGTGTGTGTGGTTTCACAAAAATATTTTGCTGAAAGAAGCATATTGTCCTACAGTAGATTTTATTTTATTTTTGGATCTGAGTATATCTTCTTATACACACACACACTCCAAAACTAAATAAGAATTTCAGATAAGAACAGTGTGAGTTTTGAAAGTAAACAATCCCAACATTGATAAGAATTGTGGCATGCCTGGGTACTGAATATCTTGTCAGAAACCCTAGAGACTGTTCAGAAGCTGTTCCAGTTCATTGGGTCAAAAATCCATTATTTACAAAAAGCTAAATGCGGATTTGCACGATTGACCGTAATGGCTTCAATTTTGAAAGATAGTAGTATCAGAGAGCACTTCCAGTTGGTGAGATAATTTGAGAATTGTCCATGCTCAGATGACTAAAATATTGTACTTTTTGCTACTTCATCACTCCGTTCTTAAAATGGGGAGGGTAAAAAAAAGGGCAGGCCTGTTGAGAAGGCGGAAGAATGTCAATTGGAGAGTAAATGACAATAACCCTGTGAAGCCACTCCTTAGTTAACTGCTGCCTGAAGGTTAAGCATTCTTTAGAAGACTGTCAGGGTGTGGAGAGACTTGGTTCTCTCTCTCTCCC
Source organism: Elephas maximus indicus (assembly GCF_024166365.1). NCBI lineage: Eukaryota > Metazoa > Chordata > Mammalia > Proboscidea > Elephantidae > Elephas > Elephas maximus. The sequence continues at coordinate 66,223,479 of NC_064826.1, read as the reverse complement.
TCTCTCTCTCCGTCTCCCTCTCTCCCTCTCTCTCTGTCTCTCGTGTGTGTGTGTGTGTGTGTGTGTGTGTGTGTGTGTGTGTGTGTGTGTGTGTCTAAGTAAAAGATGAAGGGAGAAGAGAACACGAAAAGCGAAAAGCTAGTTCTAGAACTTGGAGCATCGAGAAAATTTGCCTATTTTAAACTGTACTGCTCATTTAAAAATAGTAAAATTATACCATTATTCTTTCAGTACGAGAGAGAGATAAAAATACAGTTTTTCTAAATTGGAAAATTTGCTGTAATCTTGCTGCTAATGACTTGATTTCTTCCAACACTTGCAAGGCAGAGTTTGCTCTGATAGGTTGATAAAGGAAACAAAATCAAGAACATATTGGAAGTTCTCAGAGAAAATTACAGTTTAGGTGTATGTTGGGGGTGGATAGTTAGACATTTTAATTGAAATAAAACAGTTTTATACTAATATGGGATCACTGTGGGTGTACATTTGTAGTACATCTGCTTTTGAAGCATTTAAGTAGGGTTAAATGTATGCTAATGCTTTTGCAAGAAATTATTTTTGATGACATCCGTCTAAGCAAACTAGCATAGGAAATTGACTTTTAAAAACAATATAGATGTTACACTTGCATTTAGAGAATGAATTAAGAGCCTTTGTACTGCTTTAAGGATTTCGAAGAGGGGAAGTTTTTTGGTTGTGTTTTTCTGCAGTGGTAGTGAAAGGTAATAACACAACAGATGACTAAAAAAAACCCCTATATATCCAGAGGGAAACCCTGGTGGTGTAGTAGTTAAGTGCTACAGCTGCTAACCAAGAGGTTGGCAGTTCGAATCCGCCAGGCACTCCTTGGAAACTCTATGGGGCAGTTCTGCTCTGTCCTATAGGGTCGCTATGAGTCGGAATTGACTCGACGGCAGTGGGTTTGGTTTTTGGTATACATCCAGAGAGTGACCACTGTCTGGTATATGCCTCCACGTACCATTTTTAAGTGACCAACTTTTGATACTGGGAAAGACTCCTAATGATTTTTTCTACCAGGTAAAAATACTTTTTCCACTAGATTGAAAACATTTCAGTTTGCTTTCCTGCCATTGATTTAGTTGATGCATGTATGAGTTAACATCTGATACCAAATACCCCTATACATCCATTGATTTAGTTGATGCATGTTAGACAGTTAATATCTGATACTAAATACCTGCCTGCATTTACCTTTCTTTTTTTCCTATTAGCCGGCATTCACTATGATGGCTTAAATAGTGCATCAATCTTGAGAATTTATAGATCCATCAGATTTTAGAATAGGAGGGATTCTTGTCAATAAGGCAGATCATTTCTCATTGTATTAACATGAAGGTATTTGTTACAACGCTGGACTCCGTGGCTGCATCTCAAATCTCCTGAAGCAAAATCTTTGGGCGCAGGGCTTGGAGGAATATATTTTGAACAAGCTCTCCAAGGGAACACGGTTCTCGCTGTTATTGGACAATAAATGGCTGGTCTAGTTTTTGGCTTCCTTTCATGGGTGAGGGAACCCTGGTGGCATAGTGGTTAAGTGCTAAGGGTGCTTAATCAGAAGGTCAGTAGTTTAGATCCACCAGGCACTCCTTGGAAACTCTGTGGGGGCAGTTCTACTCTGTCCACAGGGTTACTGTAAGTCAGGATCGAGTCGACAGCAAAGGTTTCCCCCCCCCTTCCATGGGTGAGGAGACACGCCCAGAGGGGGAAGTGACTGGGTTCATAGGAACCACAGCTCTGGCTTCTGGTACTTGAAGGAGTGTTCTTTCCAGGATGCCACACGACCTCAAATTGGGGTAGTTCCATCGCTCTGTAGGTACAGAACTGGAAGAGTTTTAAATTAGCCCTAAAATTTACATACACCTACAGTGATTAAGGGAACCCTGGTGGTGTAGTGGAAACCCTGGTGGCATAGTGGTTAAGCGCTATGGCTGCTAATCGAAGAGTCAGCAGTTCAAATCCACCAGGCGCTCCTTGGAAACTATGGGGCAGTTCTACTCTGTACTATAGGGTCGCTATGAGTCAGAATCGACTCAACAACAGTGGGTTTGCTTTGGTTTGGTTTTACGGTGATTAAGAGCTTGGCTGCTAACCAAAAGGTCAGCAGTTCAAATCTACCAGCCACTCCTTGGAAACCCTATGGGGCAGTTCTGCCCTGTCCTATAGGGTCGCTATGACTTGGAATCGACTCGTCGGCAATAAGTTTTTTGTTTGTTTTTTTTTTATACCGTATATGGCTTCAATGTAATATTCAGCTTAGCTTGCCTGTGTATGTGAGTGGTGTGTCTGTATGTGTGCTTAGTTTTTGAAAGATACTTAACATCACCGTACCTACATGTACAGAAGAATAATAACAAAGGAGTTTACTGGGGCTTATAGAGAACTCAGTTTTAATAAGAGGGGCTGCAAGTGTGAAGTACATCTTCTGTACTTACCCTGTTTTAATGGCACCCATTTTCCCCCTAGAACTTCCTTGAGCAAGTCTGAATTGTAGCCAGAATACTTCTTTCCTCTTCAGACCCTTAACTGTGATTAATATAAAAAGGCACTTGTCAAAAGGGTTTGAAATGGCAACCATGATATTGGAGCATATGGCAGTAGTGAAGGTCTGCATCCACTTACTCCATTATGTTATTTAACTTACGAATTCAACAATTTGTCGTTTGCTCGCTGCTTAAAAGACGATGGCCATATAAGCTGTTGTTAACCGTATCAGCAGGATGAAATATTATTTTCCTTATAGCAAAACCGCAACTTTCTTTGAGGATTTGGCATGCATTAGAAAGTGCCCCTGTGAAGCCGTTCTGAGATAAAGTGTGGCCGCCCAGCAGCCCTCCCTTTGCCCGCGAGAGGGGTTACTTTCGTGTTTAACAAAAATACCCCCTTTGTGTTTATTGTATTAATGGAATTTTTAGAACCTGTGAGAGAGATATTATGGTTGAGTGTTTCAAATAATGTGGCTTGATGAATCTTTTTTATTTTAATGGGAAACTCATTTTCATTGATTTGCAGCTTCAAAAAGTGAATCTTTTAGAAATTAAAGTACATTAATTTAGTTATTCTGTATGGAAACAAAAACGTACAAAGTTGGAATTTGCATAAGTGAAGACCTTGATGATTTCAGATTATAGTGTGGTGGAGGTTATGGAGTAAGGGCCCATAGAATTTGTAAAAACAAATTCAGTCTAACCACTTAATGGCATGTGCGAGTAATTTGCCAATTAAATATTTCTAGTATCTGAAAGATCTTCAGAGCGAAGAGTGGAGGTTCTTAATCTTTCTTAATTTCGTACTTTCAGAAACATAATAGAAAATTACTTAGTTTTTGATCACTTTTCATTCAAAATTTTAATATGTGAGCTAAGGGAAGGATGGATGTTAAATATTTAATGAAAACTATTGGTTTTTTGAGAAATGTATAAGCTGTGATATTGCCAGATAACACTATGCCTGATTTTTTTTTTGGGGGGGGTATCATCCATAAATATTTGGTGCCCAGGTAACAATTTTCATTTTAATTAAGATAACAATTTTCATTATAATTTAGATTTTGGAGTTTTACCATATTATTAGTCACCTACTATGTTCAGAACATGTGGTAGGCACAGTTAACTCTAGAATAACCCTTTAAAATATTTTATCCCCATTTTACAGATTGAGAGAATTGAGACAGAATAAGTAATGCCAGCAAATGCCTATCACTCGTTAGTAAGAGATAGAGTTGATGGTCTCTGCTTTTTTTTTTAATTTTAAATTGTGGTAAAAATATATACGACAAAATATTTGCCATTTCAACGTTTTTACATGTACAATTCAGTGACATCAATTACATTCATTGAGTTTGTTCAGCCATCACCACTATTCATTTCTAAATTTTTCTGCCACTCTTACTGGAAATTCACTGCCCCCAAACAATGACTTTCCTTTTTCCCCCCTCCCTCCTGCCTCTGGTAACTACTAATAAACTTTGGTCTCTATGCATTTGCCTATTCTAGGTATATTATATAAGAGGGATTGTGTAATATTTGTTCCTTTGTGTCTGACTTATTTCACTCAGCATAATGTTTTCAAAATTCATCCATGTATCAAACCTCTTTTCTATTTATTGCTGAGTAATATTCCAGTGTATGTATATACCACATTTTGTTTATCCATTTATCTGTTGGTGGACATTTAGGTTGTTTCCATCTTTTGGCTGTTGTCAATAGTGCTGCAATGAACATTGGTTTACAAGTAATCTGTTTGTGTTCCTGTTTTTGTCTCTTTTGGGTATATACCTAGAAGAGAAATTGTTGGGTTATATGGTAACTCTACGGGGTAGTTCTACTCTGTCCTACGGGGTCGCTTTGAGTCGGAATCGACTTGATGGCACTGGGTTTTTATTATGGTAATTACATGTTTAACTTTTTCAGGAATTGCCAAACTGTTTTCCACAGCAGCTATACTATTTTACAATCGCACTAGCAATGGATGAGGCTTCCATTTCTCTACATCCTTGCCAACACTTGTTTTCTGTTTTTCTGATCATAGCCATCCCTAGTGGAGATGAAGTGGTATCTCATTATGGTGCTGATTTGCATTTCCCTCCTGACTAATGGCATTGAGCATCTTTTCATGTGCTTGTTTTCATGTGCATGCCATTTGTATATCTTCTTTGGTGATATGTCTCAGCTTTTTTAAAAGCACTTTTATTGAGATACAACTCTCATACCATATAACTCATTCATTTAAAGTATACACTTCAGTGGCTTTAATATAGCCACAGAATTGTGCAGTCAGTTTAAAACACTTTCATTACCCCAACGAGAAACCTGTGCCCTTTAGGGCTGATTTCTCTCAATAATGTTTTGTAATTTTCAGAGTATAGTTTTTTGCATTTGTTTTGTTAAATTTATTCCCAAGTATTTTACTTTTTTTGATGCTATTGTAATGGAATTGTTTTCTTAATTTCATTTTCAGATTGTTTGTTTCAGGTGTGTAGAAATACAGTTGATTTTTATATGTTGATCTTGTATCCTCCAACTTTGGTCATTAGTTCTAAAAGTTTTTTAGTGGACTCCTCAGAGTTTTCTATATACAATATCATACCATTTATGACCCAGCTTTTAAAACTCCTAACTTTTCAATACAGCCATCCTCTGCAGCCTGGGAAATTTATTAGGGAAAATTAGTTGACTTTTTGAGGTTGACTTTAGGACAGAAACAACTAGTGCTTTGTAATTGTCTTTTTATGATCTTTAAAAAATATATATATCAGCGGACTTTTAAACTATGCATGTTTGTGGAGAAAGCAGAGACCCACAAATAAAGGATTCTTGCCTCATTATAAGTAGGTATGGGAACTATAGGCCTTCTAAACATAACTCGTTTGGCATAAACTAAAATAGTAATGATTATACATTCCTTTGAGAGAGAAGCATTCTAATTTGTTTTCACTTTCAGGAGGAGATGCTGAGCTCAGAAAAATATTACTCTAAATGTCATATATAACTGTAGCACTAGAATGTGAATTTAGTACCCTGGTGGCACAGTGGTTAAGTACTCAGCTGCTAACTGAAAGGTCAAAGGTTAGAACCCACCAGACACTCTGCACGAGAAAGATGTGGCAGTCTGCTTCTATAAAGATTACAGCCTCAGAAACCCTATGGGGCAGTTCTACTCTGTCCTACAGGGCTTCTATGAGTGAGCATAAACTTGACAGCAACAGGATTTTTATGTATTCTAGCAGCACTAAAATGTAGTACTAAGTATATATTCTAGAGCTACATTTAGATTTGCTTCTTTGCGCATATGACCTCAACCTGGGTTAGATTTTAGGGTCCTGTGTTTTAGACCAGGGAGTTCTTCTAATTCTTAACTTAGTTACAGGTCTGCCAAGTGATGCTTATTTGAAAGCCCTCAGTTGGTGAGTTACGTGTTATGCTGAACCAAGTAAGCAACCAAAAGGATAGAACACCTTGGGTTTCCTCTGTCCTACCTAGGACCACAAGTTAGGTTTGGATAGGCTAGGGAATAGTAGGCTTTAGTGATATGACAGCCTCAAAGTTGACTCCTGGAATCTCTCACAGTAAAGCTCCTGGGATTGCTCAGGGGAGCTGTAGTAAAGAGTAGAAGTGGATTTCAAAACTGCTTGTGTTTTTTAGTTTCCCCTTTTCAGCACAAGGTATGGAGAAATCTAAAGAACAAAACAAATGTTAAGTGAGAGTGCTGTTTGTGCCTCTGAAAAGGAGAAAAGAGTATTGTTCTGAGATGGTATTATAATGTCTTTCTTCCAAAGTGGGGGAGGTGGTAAATGTGTGGACTCATTGTAACTATTGTTTTATAGATGTTGTTTCTATTCATAAACTTGAAGGAAAATGTAGAGACAAATATTTCAGAAAATGAATACCCCAGAATAATTAATCAGAGAAATATGAAATTTTAGAGACTTATGAGCCCATATTTTTGGGGGGCAATGTATGACTTTTTCAAAGTGACAAGATTTAATTTTTTTTTTTTTAAGTTTATTCACTGTGAAGATGAGTAAAAATATTGGTAGGTTTCCTCTTTACAGATAACCTTCCTTCCCTCTTTCTCATATCCCTTGTTTTGTCCAGTTAGAATGGCTTAGCAATCTATGACATTTGAATACCTAGCTTCTGTTAGGTAAGTCAAAAGAATGAAAAATTTTGCAGAAGTTGTACCAAGTGGTAAAATAAACAATTCCAGGTCTTTTTTTTTTTTTTTTTCTGCAGAGTCCTATGGCCACCTGTTCTTCCCATAGCAAATGTGTCTTCCTCATAAATGTAGCATCAAGTCCTTGGGATTTAAAAATAATAGTTGCTGTTGACAGGTGATGCCAACAATCTGTGGCTGACTGGAGCAGGATGTGACCTAGGTGGCTTTGGTACAAAGGGCTCTGATCCATAAGGCATTTCAAAAGAAATGAACTTTTCTTCATCTGTTGCTCTCCACTGAAACACTGCCTCTCAGGTCTGCCTGTCTGAATAAATCCTTGACAGCCTCATAGGGCTCAGATCAAGTTTTATCTTCTCCCAGAAGCCTTCCTCTCACTCCTTAAGCTTCTCTTTCCTTGCCATGAGGACCCCTGCAGTTTAGCACTTCCTGGAAACCCTGGTGGTGTAGTGGTTAAGTGCTATGGCTGCTAACCAAGGGGTCGGCAGTTGAAATCTGCCAGGTGCTCCTTGGAAACTCTATGGGGCAGTTCTACTCTGTCCTGTAGGGTCGCTGTGAGTCGGAATCGACTCGACAGCACTGGTTTGTGTTTGGTTTTGAGGGTATACTCTTAGGACCTGTTGTTTAATTATTTCTTGTGGATTAGATAAAGCACCACGCCTTCTACTACCTTTCTACTTCCCAAGGGACCTAGGACAGGGCTCATAAGCTGTGCTTCTTAGCAGCTGATAGCTATTAGCTAGCTAAGAACTGGCATTCTTAAAATAGCTGGTATGTTAGAATGGCTGAGAAACTGATAATGGGGCCATGTTCTCAGGGTCATGTGGTTTGTACACCACCCAACTCCAGGAGATACCAGTCCTGTAGACCATGAAGTCAGTGCCATCCTCTGTAGTTGTGCAGCATGGCAGCCCTGCGTGTCCTCCCTGATCTGTAAGTGGCCCGTGTTTTCACATTACTGTATTCCATTGGCAGGTCTGAAAAGCCTTCCCCACTTCTCCCCTTTCATATTTTTGTCTCTCTCAATGGGAAGTTAAAAATGAGAAAGAAGTGAATCTAACCATTCCATAATTCTTAAGGACATTTTTTCTCAAAATGAGGTCCTGATCCTTTGCATCAGAAAAAGCTGGGGTGGGTGCTGGTTAAAATGTGGATTCTTGGGCCACAGCCTAGGAGTAGGGCTAGGGGTTTTAATAAGCAAAACTGATGATCCTTATGCACTTCGCGAAAGTATTAGGGCATGATCATTGAAACAGTGTCCGAGTAAGGTGGAAATTGTAGTGCCCTAAAGGGTTAATACCACTGTCCTTAACCTGTTGTACTGTCTGTTGTAGACCTTTTCTGATTCATTTAAAATCAGTCACTACTCATTGAGTAGTTGCTCTGTGCTCACCACCATGCCAGCCAGACTGGGAGAATTAGATGTGAAAAATATGACCTTTGCTCTCAAGGGGCTAATAACCTATTTGGAAAGAAAATTATAGAATAAATATGTATATACATGCACCTTTATATGGTGCTTTATATGTATGTGTATGTATACATGTATACAGATACACACATATAGACATTTTTAAACAGATCATTATCCATAGCACCCATCTACAGAATTGTCACTTTGATACCACTTTGATGACTAAGGTGCTCCTGATCTTTTCAGTCATCTTGTATGCATGTGAAACCTGGACAATGAAAAAGAAAGACAGAAGAAGAATTGATGCATTCAAATTGTGATGCTGGTAAAGAATACTGAATATACCATGGACTGCTAGAAGAACAAATAAATCGGTCTTAGAAAAATTATAACTTGAATGCTTCTTAGAAGCAAGAATGGCAAGACTTCATCTTGTTTACTTTGGACATGTCATCAGAAAGACCAATCACAAGAGAAGGACATTCTGTTTGGTAAATGATCAGGAAAAATAAGGGAAACTCTCAGTGAGATGGATTGACATAGTCACTCAACAATGGGCTCAAACATCATGGAGTGTAGGACCCGGCTGCGGTTCATTTTGTTATATATAAGGTCACCATGAGTCGGCGCCAACTCAGCAGCAACAACAACAAGAACATAGAATTGTCAGTTTCATAATTGAGAGGTATTTTGGGGATCACATATAGTGCTGTACTTCAAAGAGACCAAATTTCAATGTATTACCTCAAGCAGGCATTTACGTGAGAGACAAGCTCTATGGAATAGGGACTTAACATAAATAGCCATTAGAACAAGCTTAGCACGTGTTAGGTGTTAGCTGCTGTTATCCTTAGGGTTTGAACCCAAGCTATTTGAATTGTAGTTTGGTAATTTCTTCTCAGATGTCTTAGAGCAGGAAGGAAGCTTGAAGAGAGTCTTCTCCTACTTTATTTTACTGACACTCCATCAGACTCACTGATCTTTTTTTGGTTTCAGTCCTAATCCTTGAGTCATTTTTTCTTGTGTCCTGTCTTCTTTTTCCTGAAGGTGAGAAAACAGAATAAATCCAAGGAAATTGAGGATTGCTCTTTAAAACTTTTATTTTATTGTCCCCACCAGGGCCAGCCTGAGGTTTTCTGCCCGCCTTTTATAAAGTTTATGACTGGCATAATTCTGATTTTTACTGCTTTCTCTGTGCAAATACACACCCAACCTTTTGCTGATGGCAGCACTACTGTTTCTTCGTGGCGAGACTTAAAATTTTTTCTGGAAACTTTAAAAGCACAGAATAAAAACTTTGTGGGTATAATGGAGGTTGAAATAGGAAATTGGGGGAAATAGTGGAAACATGCGCCAAGATTTTTGGCACCCTTTGGAGGTCTAAAGAACCTTTTTTTCCCCCTTTTTCTTTTTTTTTTAATAGAAACAAAAGCAGGGGTGGGGGGGCGGGTGTCAGGCACAGTTTGCTTATAAAAATAAGAAGGTTTGGTAGATATATTTAAAGATGCGAAGGCCAGAAATTCATTAATATAATAATAATTTGGACTTCCTTCACCTTCTAAACATTCCTTTGGAAGGAGACTAGTAAATTAAAAAAATGAAGCTTTAGAAAAGTTACATTTTTGTATTATTTTCCCTCTTTTTTCTCTGTGAGTTCTCTTCTAGTTTTATAGTAGAGGTTAAGAAGAGGTGGGGGATGAGTACTAGTACATTCGGTTGCCCATCTTGAAATGTGATTATTTGGACAATTTGATAATTTCCTTCAAACCATGAGAGTGCAGCACAAAGTTAAAGTATTGGGCTGCTGGCTTTTTCTCCCATCTCCCTTGTCCTCAGGTGTGGTTTTGACAAATGGTTGGCTTTTAAAGCCTCAAAGGGTTAGGGATATTGAATATGAGCTTTAAATTTTTGTCTGATTTTTAAACCCTCCAAAAAAAACTATATGGTTAATAACTTGATAAAGGACTATATTTAAGACATGCATAGTATTATGTGTGTGTGTGTGTGTGTGTGTGTGCGCCCTGCCACTGAAGATTGAATTCTCTCCCCTGTGCCTAAAAAATGTCAATATATGTTAAAATAAAACAAATGAAATAATTAGTTCTAGTTTCCTAGTGCCTTTTAGGCTTTTTTTTAAAGTAACATCTTGATTTCCCTTCCCCCCTCTATTTTGTTTTGGTGGGCTTATTAACTTTGAATTCTTGACTGATTCCATGAACATTATGATTTTTATTACTGCCATGGTTTTATAACCTGTGTGTGTCTTTAAAATTGAGTTACTTTTTACAAGAAGAAAACAATACTCATATAACAACAGATTTTATAAGAACCTGACTTGCTTTTGTTTTAATCAACCTTTCTTTTTTCAGAGGATGTTAAGCGAGTTTTTGGACAGACCACAATTCATCAGCATATTCCGTTTAACTGGGATTCAGAATTTGTGCAACTACATTTTGGAAAAGAAAGAAAACGGCACCTGGCATATGCGGAATTTACTCAGTTTTTACTGGTGGGTCTCGCTTTTAAAAAGTTAAAAAGAGTAAAATGAAGCTGGATTAAATTGGGTGCAAAAAGATACTAGTTTTGACTGGAGCCCTGAACTCTTGATTTATTGTAAATGTTCTACCCCTGGCAAAACTATCCAATTTATGAATATTTCTTTGTTAGTACATAGAAACCATAGAATTAAATGGGGTCCTACAGAGTGTATAGTTGAACCTCTTCATGTTTAAAAGGCGTACATGCTGAGACCCCATGAAATCAAGTGATTTGCCTAAGATCATGTAAGAGAAGAGGATCAGAATTGGAACTTAAACTCCAGGTTTGTGACTCGTTCCACTACTGTCTTCCAACGTTTCTTTTTCTCCCGAGAAACAGGTGCGTGTCATGATCAGCATCTGTCTCTGTTATCTTGTGCTGCTATAGTGGAAATATCACAAATGGGTGGCTTTAACAAACAGAAGTTTATTTTCTTGCAGTTTAAAAAAAACCCACCTCCGTCGAGTCAATTCCGACTCATAGCGACCCTATAGGACAGAGTAGAACTGCCCCATAGAGTTTCCAAGGAGCACCTGGTGGATTTGAACTGCCGACCTTTTGGTTAGCAGCCATAGCACTTAACCACTACACCACCAGGGTTTCCATCTCACAGAACTGACAGAGAGAGAAAGCCTTCCCCTAGAGCCAGCACCCTGAATTTAGATTTCCAGCCTCCTAAACTGAAAAAAAAAAAAAATCTCGTAGTTTAGGAGGCTGGAAATCTAAATTCAGGGTGCTGGCTCTAGGGGAAGGCTTTCTCTCTCTGTCAGTTCTGTGGGAAGGTCCTTGTCTCTTTAGCTTCTGTTCCTTGGCTCCTTGGTGATCTCCATGTTCCCCCAGCTGTGTTTCCTTGCTTAACCTGCTCTTTTTACATCTCAAAAGAGATTGGTTTAAGACACACCTTACACTAATACTGCCTCATTAACATGAAAGAGAAAAGCCATTCCCAAATGGGATTATTACCATAGGTAGAAACCAAAACAAAAACCAAACCTGTTTCTGTGGAGTCAATTCTGGCTCATAGCGACCCCATACATACTAAAAAAACCTGTTGCCATCGAGTCTGTTCCAACTCATAGCAACCCCATAGGACAGAGTAGGACTGCCCCCATAGAGTGTCTGAGGAGCGCCTGGTGGATTCGAACTGTTGACCTTTTGGTTAGCAGCCATAGCTTTTAACCATCACACACCAGGGTTTCCCCTATATGTATAGGGGTTAGGATTTACATTTATTTTTCGGGAACACAGTTCAATCCATAACAGCGTCTAACCATAGAATCAGTTCACCTGAGGCCTTCTAGAGTTCAAAGGCACTGGGTCTAAACCAGGAAAGTTTTAAAAAACACTGTTGCCTGGAAAGTTCCCCTTATGGCCCTCTTCCATTTATAACCTCCCTCTTTAAGACAACCGCTATCCTGATTTCTAATGACATTGATGAATTTTGCTTGTTTTGTACTTATGAAAATGGAATCACACAATTTGAAAAAAAAAGCTCCTATCGCCTGAGTCCCTCCTCTAGAGATTGGATTGAATGGGTGTTGGGATATTTAAAGCTTCTCAGGTGCTTCTGTGTGTACCAGTTTGAGAAACGCTGTTCTCAGGGCCCTTGTTTCCCCATCCAGGGTTAAACTAGAAGTTGTTTGCATTTCTGGGGTACATCTTCCCTGGCCCAGTTCTTTCAGCTGTTCTCTCATACAGCCTTCCATTACTGTCATGTCACTGGCCCACTGATGATACCAGCAGAAGAGTACTGACGACATAGGATTACGGTTTAGTTTTCCTCCTTAGGCTTGATTTTAAAGATGTTTTAATTTTGATGTTAGCATTTAGTCGCTGGAGGCCTGTATCTATATGATATATTGATCTGTGTGATAAACTCCTTCTTTTGGATTTGTATGCATTTTTTTGTTTGTTTCTCTGATCGTAATACTTATTTAAGGGAATTGATTTACAATGTTTAGATTCTGAGTCCTAAGGAAAAATTTGCCAAGGAATTTACCTTTGGTTCCTTGTCACTAGAAATGTCATCTGTAGGTATCTTGATACCTCTGCTTTATTCTTGTGTCCAAGACCATCCCAGAACCCTCAGGAGTGGTTAGAAACACAGCACCCACATGAACACAACATTGTGGGAGCTTAGTTCGGTAAGTGTTTTTGGTACCATTCTCAGGCACTAGCATATGTGACAGGTTTGCTTTAATAGGTGCTTCTCTTTTTCACTTTCCTTTTAATGGTGTCTTTATGATATATAGAATTTGCCATCCTATTTAATTTGCTTTCACTTTCTACACTTGTGCTAACTTTAAAACAAGATGTCTTAAATCTGCCTTTGTGTTTTTTTTAAAGCATGTTAATGTCAGTAAGTCCCCATTTTCAGTTCTATGTAAACATAAACCTATTTCAGTAACTCAGGTGGAGAATGGAATGTGGTTGTTGGATTTTTGCTGTTGTTTACACAAGACAGTGGTGTGAGGTAGGAAGCGGTATTCATTTTGAAGAAGAATAATTACGATAATGCTATTGAGACAAATGCCTCAGATTGACTTTATGGAACACAGCCTAATTAACTGTTAGTCTTAATAGGATGTTAGAATGGTAAGGATGGTCGCATTTCCCTCTAAGCAAGTATCAATTATGCTGAATTGAGTCAACTATAAAAACCACTCACAGAAGCTTCTAGGCCTTCTTTGAGATATGGGGAAGTCAGAGTCAAGGATTAGATGACTCAGGGATTACCAGTTATGTTTCCAGTTGCAACTTGTAGGGCATTCACTTAAATCTGACTAGATTCTATAATAAAAAACTTATTGCCATCGAGTCGATTCTGACTCATAGCCACCCTAAAGGACAGAGCAGAACTGCCAGCATAGGGTTTCCAAGGCTATAAATCTTTATGGAAGCAGACTGCCACGTCTTTCTCCCGCTGAGTGGCTGGTGAACTGCCAGCCTTTCTGTTAGCAGCCAGGCGCTTAACCACTTTGCTCCCAGGGCTCCTTGATTCTACAATAGTAAATGCAAACATCCTACGGTGTCCTGCATGGGATGATTTTGCCTTTGTAACCAAAATGCAAATGCTAAACTTTTACTAGATTAAAATGGTTATAGTAGCTAATTGTCTTGGTCAGGGCATTGCTTTTGTGCCCTATCTCAGGCCCAGATTTAAAGGAATTAATGGATGGTGATAGGCTTTACTTGAATGCCTAGGAAATGACAGTTTTGATGAATACCACTGGGTCACTTCCCTCAGCTTCAAACGTTTTGTTTGCTTCCTTTGTGCTCTTTTCTGACTACCGATAAGAGCTTCAAACCATAACTTCAAACACTTTGCTTGCTTCCTCTGGGCTCTTTTCTGGATGCAAGTAGCTTCTTAAAGATGTAAGTGAATTTAATCTCCTGTGTTTCAGGCTCATGCTTTGTCAGGCACGCTCCCGCCTCTCTGCTCTAGGCAGGGCTCAGAAACACAGGCACAGGCTCCTGGCTGGCGCCAAGGCTCTGAAAGCAGATGCTTGCTGTTTGAGTTGTGGAAGTGCCGCCCCCTGCATGCTGCTACGTGTCACCTGGTGAGGAAGAAGAGCAGCCATAGGGACAGCTGAGAGGTGCTTATGGTTCCGGGGAACCTGAGTGCAAAGTAGAAATTATGCTGCTCTATCCCACTGAAGGTCCTAGAAGGTTGCTCAGGCTTGACATTTGTGTGTTACCCGTGCTTATGTCTGTGCACATGTGTGGGGTTGGTGGGCCAGTTCTCTCTTGCAGTTCCATTCTCTGCAAGTTTAGGTTTTAAAAACTGTTTATTTCTTCATTTAATAAATGTTTTGCTCTATCTAAGCAAGCGTGAGTCTATTATAAGCCACTGTATTCATTTCCCAGGGCTGCTGTAACAAATTACCACAAACTGGGTACCTTGTAAGAATAGGGAGGAGCCTTGGTGGTGCAGTGACTAAGTGCTTGGCTGCTGACCAGTAGGTCAGTAGTTCGAACCCACCAGCCACTCCACAGGAGAAAGGGTCATTATGAGTTGGAATCCACTCGACAGCAGTGCATTTGGTTTTTTGGTTTGTAAGAATAGCAATTTATTGTCTCATAGTTGTGGAGCCTACAAGTCCAAATTTAGGATGTCGGCAGGGCCGTTTTCTCTCCCAAGGCTCTGCGGAAGATCCTTTCTTATTGCTCCCAGCTTCTGGTGGCCCCAGTGTTCCTTGGCTTGTAGCTGCGTCAATCTCTGCCTTTGTCGTCATGTGGCCATCTTCCCTTGGTATGTCTCTCTGTGTCTCTTTTATATGGAAACCACTCAGGTTGGATTGGGTCCACCCTACTGCAGTATGACCTTACCTTAGCCTAACTGATAATATCTTCAAAGACCCTATTTCCAAACAAGGTCATTCACAGATACCAGGTGTTAGGACTTCAGCATATCTTTTTGGGAGGCATAATAGTCACCTCATGGCTGTGAGGATTTCACTTGGTTCACATGTTCATCTGTATGGTCTGGGCAATGTGCCCACCCCACTGAGGTAGTGGTGGTCATATAAGCATTGCTTGAATGGTGAGCTGGTATGTCATTTTCTGTGTTTTGGTTATAAAATTCATAAAGTAGAGAATTAATTTTATATCCTTTGAATTTAACTTGCCTTATTAGTACTTTACATCTAAGAAATAATGTTGGAGCAAGTGGCAGGGATACAAATGAAGCTTCCTGGTTGGTATGGAAAGACCTCAGAAGGGAGTGGGGCCTCATTCTTGTCACCCTGTCATGGGTGAATCATGTCCCTCAAAAATAAATGTTGTAAATCCTAACCCGTGTACCTGTGGTTATTACCCCATTTGGGAATGGATTTTCTTTGCTATGTTAATAGGGCAGTATTAGTCAATCTCTTCTGAGATATAAAAAGAACAGATTTAGCAAGCAAGCAAGCAGAGATGAGGTCTCCAAGGAACCAAGAAACAGAGGCTGAAAAGCAACAGGGACCTTTCCCCAGAGCCAACAGAGAACAAAAGCCTTCCCCTAGAGCCGGCACTCTGAATTCAGATGTCTTGGATTGAATTGTGTCCCCCAAAAATGTATGTCATTTTGGCTATCTCATGATTCCCAGTATTGTATGGTTGCCTACCATTTTGTCATCTGATCTGATTTCCCTATATGTTGTAAATCCTATCACTGTGATGTTAATGAGATGGATCAGTGGCAGTTATATTGATGAGATCTACCAAATTAGATAGTGTCTTAAGCCATTCTCTTTTGAGATGTAAAAGAGAGAAGTGAGCAGAGAGACATGGTGACCTATAGCACCAAGAAAGAAGCACTGGGAGCAGAGTGTGTCCCTTGGACCTGGGGTTCCTGCGCAGAGAAGTTCCTAGTCCAGGGGAAGATTGATGACAAGGACCTTCCTCCAGAGCCGACAGAGAAAGGCTTCCCCTGGAGCTGACACCTTGCATTTGGACTTCTAGCCTCCTAGACTGTGAGAGAATAAACTTCTGTTTGTTGAAGCCATACACTTGTGGTATGCTTTATGGTACAGAACAGGAAAATTTCTCCAAATTGCCTTCTTAAAAAAAAAAAAAATTCCTGTTCTGTACCTGACAGAAGGAGCCCTGTGGTTCAATGGTTAAGCACTTGGCTGCTAACTGAAAGGTTGGCAGTTCAAACCCACTAATCACTCCACAGGCTATGAGCAGTTGTTTTATATTCCTGGAAGGGCTGTGCTTCTCAGTGGGGTTGGCCAATCATGCATTGCTGAACATTTAACTATCCTGGCCCCTATCCATTAATTGACAGATAAAATGATCAAATTTTTTTTAGGTAGGAGTGAGTGTTACTGTCATTTCCAATTATTTCTTGATGCTGTTTTATAATCTTGGGTGGTGTGTATTTCATATATAATTATCACACTTTTAGAAAAATCTTCACATAGTCGTTTCCAATGACTTAAAGAGAAAAGTCTAGGGTTACTACCAAAACCAATGTTCTTGTTAACTATAAAAACATTACCGTTCACCCTCTCTCATATAGCATTTTCCAGCTTAGAAAATGCTTTTACTTGTATTTGTCCTTACAATCACCTTAGGAGCTGAGTAAGGCAGTTGCTATTGTTTCTATATGAAAGATAAGCACGGAGAAGCTTAGAGAGGTTTTCTTGATTTGTTCAAGATCAGATAGGTGGAATTGAGGTTGAATTTAATTTTTCTAAATGCCTAACAGTGTTTTTCAAATTTTAGTGTAGAAATTATCTGAGGCACTTATTTCAAAATGCAGCTTCCTGGGCTCCTTGTTCCTCAAGAGCCTGATTCAGAAGGTCTGGATAGGGCCTAAGAAACTACTTTTCCAACAAGCATCCTGAATTGTGATGCTTCCTGTAGTCTGAGGACTACATTTTGAGAAACACTGATCTAGACTAGAGCACTGGTGTAGACTACACAACCCTGGCAGTTTAAAAGTATAGGATCCAGTCTTTAAGTCTTCATCCTGAGGCTGGTGGGAAGCCTAGAGAGGCAAACGTGATCACATTTGTGTTGCACTCTGGCTGTCGTGTGGAAAATGGAGTAAGAAGATAGACTAAGGAGGGGGCAACCAGTTGGCTAATTTCTAAGCCAAGAATAAAACAACTATGGCCTGAGTTAGGTAGATGGTAACAGTCATAGGCCAAAGTAAATGAATTCAAGAGAAGTTAAGGGGTGGACCTGAAAAGGCTTGGTGATTTAATAGGATGGGGACAGTCACAGATTTGCAGAGCTCAAGGTTGACTGCCAGGTTTTAGACATGGTCAAGTGGTTGGATGGTAGTTGTCGTGGATTAAATTGCGTACCCCCAAAATATGTTTCAACTTGGCTAAGCCGTGATTCCCAGTATTGTGTGGTTGTCCTCCATTTTGTGATCTGATGTAATCATCCTATGTGTTATAAGTCCTATTCTCTGCCTGTGGTTAATGAGGCAAGATTAGGTTATGTTAAAGGGGGTTAGGGTGGAATGCAGCCCTGGTTGAGTGTATAGGGAGTTTCTCCCAGGTATGGTATGCATCACCTTTTATCTTACAAGAGATAAAAGGAGAGATAAGCAGAGAGAGGGGGACCTACTACCACCAAGAAAGAAGAGCTGGGAGTGGAGCATGTTCTTTGGACCTGGGGTCCCTGAGCTGAGAACCTCCTAGACCCAGAGAAGGATTGATGAGGACCTTCCCCCACAGCAGACAGAGAGAGAAAGCCTTCCCCTAGAGCGAGCACCCTAATTTTAGACTTCCTGTAGCCACCTAAACTGTGAAAGAATAAATTTCTGTTTGTTAAGCCATCCACTTGTGGTATTTCTGTTATAGCAGCACTAGGTAACTAAGACAGTGGTATCCTTTATAGATACCTGGGAAGCACATGAAGAGTAGGAGGCTTTAATGAGCTACAGAGTAGTTCTTTGCACATAGTAGCTGCTCATGAGTGTGTTGGTTGATTGGCTCCGTCACTCTCCTCAGTTGCTTGGAGTTAGGATCATACTGTAGAAGCCCTACCTATGATCCTATGGACTTCAGCTTTCCAAGAATTGTTTTCCCCATTTTATGGAGCCAGGAAATTTTTTTCTGTTTCCAGGGGCCTTCCTACTATTGCTTTAGGAATAGGAATCATGAAGAAATTTGTAGTGCTGTAAATAGGTGGAGAGGCAAATTTTGAAGTTGGGATTCCGTTAGTTACCAAGAGTCAGGATAGCTGACTTGGGAAGGAATGGGGCTACTGATACTAGCTAATGTCTTCTCATTGGTTAGAGTTTAAGAATGCAGGCTGCCTGACCCAACAGGAGCTCTGATCAGGGGTCTAAGTGTTTTACAGTCATTTAATTCAGGTGCTTATTTTGTCAGACAAGAATGATGAAACCCAAGAGGTGAATCATAGTTGATAGAACTGGCAATGGAACTAGGGAATTAGAGCTGCGTCTGGTGTAACAGACTGCCATTCTCATTGGTAAGGACCCTTGTCTTCAAGTCGCACAAACTCCGTGATGACCCATTGGATGCCAGTGCACACTCATGCCGATGATGCAACTGAACACCTTTGGCTCTTTTCTGTTACATTGAAATTCCATTTATTTTAGCTTATGAGTCAGTGAGGCATGAGGATCAGCCCAGGTTTTCTCTGTGCAAAATAGATATTTTGATTATTGAGGTTATGAGCACTAGAGGAGTGAGCACTGGAAAGCAGCTACTTCCAGGTGCTGGTGGTTCTACTTGTCCCTCTAGAGGCCAGAGCATCCCGGCTGCTAATCAGCTGTTTTCTGGGCTCTGTAGTCATCACCGATTATGGTTTGCTACTATATTGGTCATGCCATCCTGGTGTAAGGAAAAAATTTCAACACAAATAGGCTACGTGTTAAAGACAAATGGCCCACTCCTCAAACAAAATAAAACAACTTCAACTTACCACGTTGAAACCAAATTCTCAAACTTTGGAAATGATAATGGATTTCAAGCTAACAACACCAAAAAAAATCACTTGTGGCAGAACTCATTAAAGTCACAATTGTCTAAACAGGATAGCGTACAGTTAACAAGCTTCTTGCTTAGGATTGGGGTACCTGAGTCATTTGTGCCTCTCCTGTGTTGCCCAACGTGGCATCTGTGTTAGTTAAAATATCTAGAACATGGACCTTTAGTAACCAGACACCACAGTTGCCTTTGCATTTGCAGCATGTTTAAGTGGTTTTTTTGTTGATTTTAAGTTGGACCAGATGGCGTCTGTAATGTAGTTTTGATGCCATTTCATAAATACAGCTCCACTTGATGCTCTAAAATGAAATAATCAGTAAAAGGGGCTAATGTTGTTTACCCTCAGCTTTGCCAATAGAGTAGATGGTATTTTCTGTCCAAATGGAAGCCATTGCCAGTTTGGAGGCAGGTGACCAGAGATGAGGTAGTATCCTGGTCACTTGCAGGATTAGATGCAGGGCACGTTCCGTTCATGTTGTACACTTTGTACTCTCTGGGTGAGGGAAATCAGGATTCATTGTGCTGTTGTGCCCATGGTGTTAGCTTGCTGTTCTGTTGAGCGGCCCGTTGTGCAGGCTTTTACAGTAACATCCCGGTAAAAATGAACACTCCATACAGCATCTCCCTGGATGCTGCCCACTGTGAAGTTTAACGTTAAATCAGAAGAGCAGGGAAATTGAGATGGAAAAGCTCTGTACTTGGTTTCTGCCAAGGTGTTGCTGTGCGTGCAGTACCACATGTGACACTGCTTCTGAAGACCCTTTTAGTCAAAGTCCCCACCCAGTGAATTGGAGATGAAATTTCACCCTGAGCCCTGAAAGTCTGGTGGCGCGGGCTGAGTTTGGAGAAAAAAAAAAAAATTATTTTTTTAATTTTTTATTTTTTAGTTTGGAGAGCACAGAAAAATGCTGAGAATGGGAAGAACTTAGCATTCTACCTATTTTGTTGCTAAGTTATATTTTTACTCTTTAAAATCTGCAGTTCTTTATTTTAATTAGAATCTTTTGTTACAACTTAGCATAAAATTATGAAAATGAAGTGGGTAGTTATATAGTAGATGGCATGCAGGTTCTGATACTTGATGTAATGTAAAATTCGTATGAAATAAGGGCTAAATTTATACTGTATTTTTTTTGTTTTCAGGAAACCATCCTTATGCATTTTTGTTCCTTGTTTTGATAAACATGTCCTGCATATTCCCCCAGAATCCTTCTGCCACCACCACTAAAAAGGATTCCTTTTGAATCATTTCCTTTTTGATAACTCCCTGCTTTTATTAAAGCTTTAGATTTTTTTTTAATTGTATTTCAAAACTGTATAAAACTCAAACTTGCAAATTTGCCAGGAGTCTTTTTTGATGTTCTCAGCTTTTTAATATAAATCGTCTGGATCTGCTCCTTGTTTTGAGGGTCTTTTTTTGTTGTTGTTGTTGTTCCTGATAAATTATTCTCAGGCTGAAGCAAACTTGCATGTCTGAATAGAGGTGGAGAGAATTTTTACGTTCAAAATATACCCACTTGAAAATTGGAGATTATTAAGGAAATGACAGGTCTGGAACTATTAGAAGCATGAATGTTAGACCTAAAGTAGTATAGTATAACCCTATATGTGTTTATTTCTGCACAACTAGCAATTTTGAAGGGTTTGATTTTTTCCCCCATAGCAACCTGAATGTGTATGTTGAGGTACTTAGAAACTGCTACAGTAAAAGTCTCTTCGTTAATCATCATGCACCAGAATAGAAGGAATGGAAAACAGCTCACTGACAAATGTTGGAGAGAAATTGGGCCTCCTTGTATGCGCTTGAGCAGAGCTATGCCAGAGATAGCAGTACAGCCCTTTGCTCTGGGGTCTTCTAGCCTTAGGTGACACAAGGGCCCTTCCTTTGTAGTCAGTTCCTGGTCTCCATCAGCAGCATTTAGTAAGCACTTGTTGTCTGACAGGAGCCCTGGTGGTATAACAGTTGAGCACTCAGCTACTAACCAAAAAGGTTGGTAGTTCAAACCCATCCAGTAACTCCATGGGAGAAAGACATGGCAATCTGCTCCTATAAAGATTGCAGTCTAGAAAACCATATGGGGCAGAGTTCTACACTGTCACATAGGGTCACTATGAGTGGCACTAGGTCAGTGGCACCTAACAACAACAGGAACATTGTTAAGAGCTCTCTTCACAGAGGCATGCCACCTTCCCAGCTCTCTGGGTTTTCTGCAAGGTCTCAGGCCTTCTTTATTTTCTGTACTTACTTACTTAGGTGTCAATTATATTTTGTTATCTGCCTGCTCTTTGTATGCACTATGGGGTGATCTCATCTACTTCTACAACTATTATTTCTTTTTTCTGGGTTTTGTAGGCCTCCTTCTAAAAGGAGCAGGCATTCTCGTGTAGGTTAAGATTGGGCTCCGGAGCCAGACTTCTTGGGTACATAAGAGTTTCGTCTTCCGCACTGTGTGATGCTTGGCTGCTCTTCGCCTCTTTTTTCCATCTACAAAATGGTGGTGATGGTAGGGCCTACCACATAAGGTTGTTAGGAGGATTCAAAGAGATGATGCCAGAAAACATTTACCACAGTCTCTGGGACACAGTATATGCTTAATAGCACTTAATAAATGTTAGCTTTTTTTCTCCCCTAAAATTCTGTTGTTTAAATTTCCCGGATTTACATTTCTCCCAGTACCTCCATCTTTCTTGTGTTTACAACTACATATACTCATCTCATTCCAATTTTCTTATCATAGTCAGCCACCTCAGCTTCTTTCTCCTGAAGTACTTTTCTTTGGGAATCCCTGAGTGGTACAAATGGTTAACAGTTTGAGGAGTTAACCAAAAGGTTGGAGGTTCAAGTTCACCATGAAAGAAAGGCCTGGCGATCTACTTTGAAAAATCAGTCATTGAAAACCCCGTGAAGCACAGTTCTACTGTGATACACATGGGGTCTCTATGAGTCCGAGTGGACTTATAGGCAACAGCTGAGTCATTTTTCTTTGCAGTAGATTCTCCTGTTTCTGCCATCACCCAGGATAAGAATTCTTGGAAACATGTCTTGCTGCATTTCTGTAGTCAAGTCATGAGTAAAACTTTTCATAACAGCTCTTCTCCATTTTTCCATCCAGATCTACTCTGATATGCTTACTTAGGATTTTACCCAGGACAGTATAGGTTAGTGGTTAAGAATCTCAACTTTGGAATCCAACATACCTTGGTGTGAATCTCAGCTGTGTCATTTCTTAGCTGTGTGACTTTGGACTAGTTACTTAACATCCCTCCATAAACTTCAGGTGCCCCTCTATAAAATGAAGATAATTCTTTCTTCAAAGAATTATTGTAAGGCTTCAATGAAATGCTGTCTTTGAAGTCTGGGCATAGCGCCTGGCCTGTAGTAAGTGTTTAAGCATTCAACCATTACTATTATTCTCCACCCTGTCTGGTCTTCATGTTTCGATTCCTGTGGCTAGTTCGAAATGACTCAGCAGAACTGCCCTTGCTTATTGAGGGCTTCTTGGAAAGACCCAAAGACTTATATTGGAAAGGACTTGAGAGATTATCTGTTTAAACCTTTCATGTGGATGAAAATCAAAGCTGCAGTTTAAATGCCAGCTGTATATGACCTCCAGTTTACAAACCAAGTGGTATTGTAGAAGAGAGCCCCAGGCTCTTCTGTGCAAACACACATACCTAAGACGTCCAGCCAGTAGTGTGAAGACTGATGTTTGAGCTTTGCACAGTACAATCCCAAATCTTTTATTTTTGTCATCATACGTATTGCTTCTCTAACTCCTTCTATTAAAATGAAATAAACTAAAATAAATTCCTTGGCATATGATCTCCAGCCTATAGGTGAACAAATATTTCCAGGGATATGGAACCTGCTACTTTTCAAGGTATTTCATTGCTGAATAGTTCTAAAGCTTGAATACTTCCTCAGTGTATTGTGTTAAAACTGGCTCATATACTAGCTTCTCTGCACTGATTTTTATTTTTTTAATACAAAATACAGAGGGTAAGTCTAATCTCTCTTTTACCTGTTAGTTCTTTTTGTTTTGTTTTTTTTAAATGCAAGGACATCTTGATTCTCCCTTCCCAAATAACTTTTTTTCTCTTTTTTTCTGATAGCCGTTTAACTTTTAAGTGTTTGAATGTAACCATTAATTTTTCTGTTGTTCTCCCATCACCCACATGCATGGCTTGATTTCCCATCATTCCTTCATTTTGGAAGTGAACGTTACTTTACAGATGCTATATTCCATGCATACTAAAAGCTTTCTGCCCCAGTTTTACCCCTTTTGGGTTCAGATCTAGGAATATCAGTCTGTTGGTGGACCTAAGTACTTGTTAGGTTTACCTGTGCATCCTCATTACAGACGCATCCCCTGCCCTCGATATAAGCATTGCTGTCACTCCGGCATCTGCTTCCCAATTTGGCAATCCAAACAGGCTGATCTGGGTGCTCTGGTTCAGTGCTTTCTCAGAAGATGGAGTAGCCAAGGAAAGTGATGCAGTTTTTGATATAATGATCTGAAGATCCCTAAGACTCTATTTGAGCTATAAACTATGGAAAATGGTAAATAACTGAATATAGTTTCTACTATTGTTGAGAGTAATCTAGGCTTATGATATCTTTAACAGTAGATCTCGTAGTTCAAGTGAGACAGAGCTCATTCACTTTCAGTTGAGTACATACTGTAGTCATTTTTCACTATAGGGTGTTTTGCAGTCCAATTTGTTCCTGCCTCTTAAACTGGAAGCACTCGTACTGAGAACCCCTTTTTGCTTAGTAGACCATAGATTTGTTCATTGTGTTGGTTTTATAGAGTACTGATGACTCATAGAATACTTACGGTTTATGGGGTCCTTGTGGTACAGTGGTTAAGAGTTCAGCTACTAACCAGAAAGGTCAGCAATTTGAATCCACCAGAAAATCCTGTGAGGCAGTTCTGCTCTGTCCTGTAGGGTTGCTGTGAGTCGAGATCGACTTCACAGCAATGAATTTAATGATTTTTATGACTCACGATAATGAGGGTGGTGTAGGACCGGACATTGTTTCATTCTGTTGTACATAGGGTCACTATGAGTCAGAACTGACAAGATGGCATCTAATAACAACATAATAATACATATCATTTGTTGAGCACCTACTGTATGTATCTTGCCTAACACCGTAAGTGGGATAGGAGAAATACAGAAATGTAAACAACTGGTTATAAAGTTAGATGGAATAAGACAAGCCTTATAACTGAGGTTCAGGCAGGCTACCACATGAATTCAGATCAGTTGTTTTTGGCTAGGGGGCTAGTGATATGTAGGCATTTAACTTAAACCTTGAGAAAGTGGTGGATTTCAGGAGCTAGATAAAGGGGTAATGGGCCACACAAGAGGAGGGAAGAGTGTGGAAAGGTTGGCAGGGCAGGGCATGGGATGATGGGAGATGAGGCTAACCGTAACTCCTGTCCAGTCTTGAGTGCTCTGCTTCGGATGGGGCTTTATTGTGAAGGGTTGTCAGAGGTTTCTGCATACGGAGTTTGAAGTCAGATTTGAGATTCTAAAAGGCAACTGGTAACATGTGCAAGGAGGATTGCAGAAGTCAGAGAGAAGCACCACACTGACAGTTGGAACTACTGTGATGATTTAGACAAGATCAGAGGGGGTCCTGAACCAGTGCCATCAGGAGTGAAAGGAAAAGATGGCACTGGAATAAACTTTCAAAAGTCTAAGTGACACAATTTTGCAACTGATTTTCTGTGGGGAAGAGAGAGACGGAAGAATTTTAAATGACAGACTTCTAGGTGAGGTGCCCAGAAAAACAACATGCTAACAATTAAGCTTTGAACATGGCAGGCAGAGGGCGGGGGAGCAGCAATGTTGGGGGCTGGCGGGGGTGGGGGGGGCATACAGTAGTGGCTTTGATGATGCTTAAGTGCTTTTTTTTAATCAGTGCATCTTGACTGCATATTTGATCAGTTTCAGGCTGCAGAAGTTGGTAAAATTCTTCAGTTTCTTCATCTTTGGCCTTAGTGGTTGGTGAATAATACATTTGAATAATAGTCATATTAACTGATCTTCCTTGTAGGCATAGAGATAGTATTCTATGACTGACAGGGGTGTACTTCAGGACAGATCTTAGAATGTTCTTTTTGACGATGAGTGTGATGCCATTCTTCTTCAGTTTGTCATTCCCGGCATAGTAAACCATATGATTATCTGACTCAAAATGGCTAATTCCAGCCTGTTTCAGCTCACTAACACCTAGGATACTGATTTTTATGCATTCCATTTCACTTTTGAGGACTTCCAATTTTCCTAGATTCATACTTCATACGTTCCACATTCTGATTATTAATGGATGTTTGCAGCGGTTTCTTCTCTTTTTGAGTCGTGCCCCATCAGCAGCTGAAGGTCCTAAAAGCTTGACCCTATCCACATCATTTAAGTTGACTTTACTTTCAGGAGGCAGCTCTTCCCCAGTTATAATCTGAGTCCCTTCCAACCTGAGGGGCTCATCTCCTGGCAGTGTATCAGACATGGTTCCGCTGCTATTCTTAAGGTTTTCACTGGTCAGTTTTTTCAGAAGTAATCCACCAGGTCCTTCTTCCTAGCCTGTCTTAGTCTGGGAGCTCTGCTGAAACCTGTCCACTATGGGTGACCCTGCTGGTATTTGAAATACCAGGGACATAGCTTTCAGCATCACAGTAACACGCAAGCCATCGCAGTATGACAAACTGACAGACAAGTAGAAACAAAAAAGAAGGCTCAGTAATTGGAAAATATGGCCTTGGTGACAGAAATGATGCTAGTTTGCATGATAGAATTTTGCAAGACCAATGACTTCTTCGTTGCACATACCTTTTTCAACAACATAAACAGTGACTATACATGTGAACTTCTCCAGATGGAATACAGAGGAATCAAATCAGCTACATCTGTGGAAAGAGATGATGGAGAAGCTTGCTATCATCAGTCAGATCAAGGCCCAGGACCAGCTGCAGAACAGACCATCAATTGCCCATATGCAAGTTCAAGTTGAAGCTGAAGAAGATTAAAACAAGTCCATGAGAGCTAAAGTACAACCTTCAGTATATCCCACCTGAAATTAGAGACCATCTCAAGAATAGATTAGACACGTTGAACACTAATGACTGAAGACCAGACGAGTGGTAGAATGACATCAAGGACATCATACATGAAAAAAGCAAAAGATTGTTAAAAGACAAGAATGAAAGAAAAGACCAAAATGGATGTCAGGAGAGACTCTGAAACTTGCTTTTGAACATGCAGTGGCTAAAGAGAACAAAAGAAATGATAAAGTAAAAGATCTGAACAGATTTCAAAGGGCAGCTCAAGAAGACGTAGTAAAGTATTATAATGAAACATACAAAGACCTGGAGTTAGAAAAGCAAAAGGGGAGAACATGTTCAACATTTTTCAAGCAGAAAGAACTGAAGAAAAAAATTCAAGCCTCGGGTTGCAATATTTAAGGATTCTACAGGGAAATATTAAACAATCCAGGAAACATTAAAAAAAAAAAAAAAAAAAAAAGATGGAGGGAATACACAGAGTCATTGTACCAAAAAGAATTGGTCAACATTCAGCCATTTTGGAGGGTAACATATGATCAAGAACTCATGGAAATGAATAAGCTTAAGCTGCACTGAAGGCACTGGCAAAAAAAACAAGGCTCCAGGAATACCAAATGAGATGTTTCAACAAACGGATGCAGTGCTGAGGTGCTCACTCATCTATGCTAAGAAATTTAGAAGATAGCCACATGGCCAACCGAATGGAAGAGATCCATATTTGTGCCCATTCCAAAGAAAGGTGATGCAACAGAATGTGGAAATGTTTGAACAGTGTCATTAATATCACATGCAAGTAAAATTATGCTGAAGATCATTCAAAAGCTGTTGCAGTAATATATGGACTGGGAACTGTCAGAAAATTCAAGCTGAATTCAGAAAGGGAAGCAGATAATACCAGAAAGATGTTTACCTGTGTTTTATTGACTATGCAAAGGCATTCAGCTGTGTGGATCATAACAAATTATGGGTTACATTGTCAAGACTGGGAATTCCAGAACACTTAATTGTACTCACGTGGAACATGTACATAGACCAAAAGGCAGTTGTGCGAACAGAATAAGGGGATACTGCATGGTTTAAAATCAGGAAAGGTGTGCATTCAGTTGGTGTGCTAGTGCAAATAATCCTAGAAGCTGGACTATATGAAGAAGAACAGGGGATCAGGATTGGAAGAAGATTCATTAACAGCCTGAGTTATGCAGATGACACAACCTTGCTTGTTGAAAGTGAAGAGGACTTTAAGCACTTACTGATGAAGATTAAAGACTACAGTCTTCAGTATGGATTACACCTCAACATAAAACAAAATCCTCACATCTGCACCAATGGGCAACATCATGATAAACAGAGAAAATATTGAAGTTGTCAAGGATTTCATTTTACTTGGGTCCACAATCAAAGCCCATGGAAGCAGCACTCAAATCAAATGACATATTGTATCGGGCAAATCTGCTACAAAAGACCTCTCTAAAGTGTTAAGAAGCAAAGACATCACTTAGAGGGCTAAGGTGTACCTGAACAAAGCCGTGGTATTTTTAGTCACCTCATATGCATGTGAAAGCTGGACAGTGAATAAGACAGACAGAAGAATTGATTAATTTGAATTGTGGTGTTGGTGAGGAATATTGAATATATGACGGACTGCCAGAAGAACGAATAAATCTGTCTTGGGAGAAGTGTACCCAGAATGCTCCTTAGAAGCAAGGGTGGCGAGACTTTGTCACACATACTTTGGGCATGTTACAGGAGGGACCAGTCCCTGGAGAAGGACATCATGTTTGGTAAAGTAGAGTCAGCTTAAAAAGAGGAAGACCTTCAAAGAGATGGATTAATACAGTGGCTGCAACAGTGGGCTCAATCATAGCAATGATGGTGAGGATGATGCCAGATCAGACAGTGTTTCATTAGGGTCTGCTATGAGTCAGCCGACTTGATGACACCTAACAACAACAATAAGTGTTATTTTATGGCTTTAACAAGGTACCTACATGGATATATACCCAAACAGAAATTCTGGCCTAGCCGATAGGAGTGAGTGCTTAGGATTTGGGAATCAAACCTTGGCATAAAAGAAATCCTTGAGGCCTTGGTAATGGAGGACCCTCCTAGCAGAGTAGAGTGAGAAGACCTGAGAACAGAGAGCTGATGAATGCCTCCGTTTAAGGAGTGAATGGATGAGATGCCAAAAAGGTTAAGGTCCAGGAAAAGAGTTTTAGCAAGGACAAGCTGGATCAAAACTGGCAAATGCCTAACTGAGAAGAAACATTTGAAGAGAATAAGAATGCTGACTCTTACTATTAAATGCCTTTTTTAATATATTTCATTGTAGATATACTGAAACTACATGTTTAGAGAGAAAAGTATAATGACTTACTGTTGTAGCCATTACTTCAGTTATGACCAAGATTTTATTAGTCTTCTTTTATCCGCCCCCCTCCCCTGCTTTTGGGAGGAGCAAGAAGAGGATGGAATATTTTAAAGCAATAACAGATTCATGTCATTTCTTCCAAACTTTGGTTTGCACTAATTCATAAGGACACTTACGTTTTACATAACTACCAAGTTATTAGAGTCCTTGGGTAGTGCAAAGGTTAACACGCTCAGCTGCTAACTGAAAGGTTAGAGGTTCTAGTCCACCCGGAAGCACCTCAGGAGAAATCCCTGGCAATCTACGTCCAAAACATCAGCCATCGAAAACCCTACTGAATACAGTTCTACTCTGACGTGCATGGAGTCACCATGAGTTAGAACCACAGCTTGTGGTATTGTGGACTGAGACATCATCTCACCAAACAAAGTGAAAAAAAAAAATTCATCTATATCATCCAGTAATACCTTTTTATTTAAATAGTTTGAAGTTATTAAGAGCCACATTAGTGATACCCTTTAAAGTTAGATATAGATTAGATTTCAGTCAATGGTCATGGGCCGGTGTGGGAAATGGGCAGAGCAATGTGAGGAAGATAGTAAAATCCCTTCTCTTCAGAAGGGGTGTTTCTCCTACATGGTTCACACTCGTTTTTGATGGGAGGCTATGTTTTATTTTGGTGTATACTTATCCCCTGAGAATAGTATCAGTGCTTTAAGATTGGGCTTCCTGTCCTTAGATTATATGAATTGAAGCATATATTCAAAGGTACTGCCATGGTTTTGCCTTCTCTGACTCACATACTGTCCAACTCCTTATTCTAGAGCAGTCATCCCCAACTGGGGTGATTTTGCACCCGAAGGGACATTTGGGTAATGTCTTGAGGTGTTTTCGATTGTCATGCAACATGTAGCAAATGAGAAAAGGCAAGGGGTGCTGCTGAACATACAGCAATGCACAGAGCAGCCCCCACAACAAAGGCTTAACCAGCCCCAAATGCCAGTAGTGCCAAGGCTGGGAAACCCAAACCTTGGAGATAAGGAACTGCAGGTTCTAGAGGAGAATCGCTCTTCTCTGTCTGTTGTTACATCACGTTTGTACCAGGTGGACTTAAAAATTTTTTCTCTTCCTTGGAGAAAGGTTAATGTCCCTGCAAACGTTTTTCATTTCATCACCTGCATCACCAAAGCCGGGTTTGGCCAGATCTTTGAACCTACCAAAGTTCATATGTCACTCCAGTTTTTATTTTCTTTGTGTCCTTGGGCTCAAGCAGAGCACAAAAGTGATTTGGTGTCCTCAGATAGGAGATTTAAGGTAGACTACATTTTCTCAAGACAGCTTCACTGGTCGGAACGAAGTTTTCTCCCTTGGTATGTAGTAAGATGTATATAAGTTTATATGTGAGAGACTGACTTGATTTGTAAACTTTCACTTAAAGCACAATAAAAATTAAAAAAAAAAAGTTTCCTCGCTTGGAAGGAGACATATGCTTGGGGGCACTATTTAACAAATGGGTGGGCGCTTGTTAAATAAAGATGTTATTTGTATTTCTATACCCTAATTTTGAAAACGATCAGTCATTTGTAGTAATTAAGTTAGAAGCGTAAAGTATTTCACCTTCTTTATTTGTAGGAAATACAGTTGGAGCATGCAAAGCAAGCATTTGTGCAACGGGACAATGCCAGGACTGGAAGGGTCACAGCCATTGATTTCCGAGACATCATGGTCACCATCCGCCCACACGTCTTGACACCTTTTGTGGAAGAATGTCTAGTAGCTGTAAGTTGTAAACAGCTTACCCTAATAGAGCAGTTTATTTTACATGGTTTTAGCTTAGTAAATAAGTGATTGTAAGAATAATTCTTATAAATTATATATGGATTTTCTGGTTAAATACTAACATTTTATTAATGTGACATCATACATTACCATCCTTACAGTTGTGTTTTGGCTACTTTTAGTGGGTAAGTTAATTTTTTTTTTTTTGCCTAAATAATATGGAATATTTTAGAGAAATATATTAACTGATTAAAGAAAGAAGGAAAAAAAACTGTGACTTCCTGTTAATATTGCTTTATATTTTGATGTATATCAGCTGCTGATCTCCACTTCTATCTGGTCTCCAATGCAAAAACTAAAGTGAAAAAAAAGTTGTACACACCTGTATTTGCTTGCTAGAGTAGTAAGCAAAATGAAAGCTCCAAACCTTTTATTCACTCATTCATTCAACATGTGTGTGCTGCAGCTACAGTGGCAGATATGATAGCCCTGCTGTTGTGTGTCATGGAGTCTCCATCCTAGTGGATGTCCAGCCACTGTCTTTGCCTCATGGACCCCAGGGGTGTCTTATAGTATCATACGGTGATGGCTCCAAGCCTTGGTATAGAGCATCAGAATCACCAGGGATAACTAAAAAAAATACAGAATCCAAGGTCTCTTCTAAGCCTGCTAATTTCAGCATCCACAGGTGGTAAATTCTTGGAATCTATAGTTTCTGAAGCTTCCTAGATGATTCTGATGATCACTCGAATATGGGAGCCATTACACAATGCTCTCCTTTGAGTAATCCCTGGGAGAGCACATTGAGTGCTTTACCCATCATCTGGGTTGCCCCCAATGCTTACCAAAGTAGCCTTTTGCTTTTTTTACTCTTTCTCCTGGTGTTCTTTTTGAAGACATGGCATCATGGCATCCTAACATGGCCTTTTTCTCTTTGGAACTATGTTAATCTGGCTCCTTCGCTTAGCCCCCATTCTCTACCCCATTTTGAACTCTCAGGTCAGCTATTTTAAATGATTACAAAGTGAAGATTTATGTGGTTGTTACCTTATAAAGAAGTGCTTTCCTAGTGAAAATATTTTGCCTTGTTAGGAAAGCCTAGAATTTGAAACCCCGAACTGAAGTCTCATTCATAATAGACATGCTGTTTCGCTTGTCTTTTGTGAAAATATATGGTTTCTTACAAATTCTGATTATCAGAATTCTGACTAGTCATAACCCCCATCAAAGCATATGACATCTCATAATTTTACCATAATTCAGTTGTTTTCTAGAAATCCCACCAATGTAAAGTCTGTGCTTAAATGATTATTTATTGCTAGTTCTAACTAACATGACAAGTCTTGATATTAATGTTAGATTGACCACTTTTCATAGTATGTTTGCATTGCTATAATATAATTTTGCATTTGTGAGTGTGTATACTATGGTTCTGCACGCATAAGCCTTTAAGATTTGTTCATTATGTGAAATAAACCAACTTATAAAACATTTCCAATTGAAATTTGAACTCTATAAATTACTACTGGTCCTGTTATAATTCTACACATGCATCTATTTAATTTTCTGTGAGTTGTGTGGAGAGTGCAAGTTCTGGTCATGATTAGTTGCAGTTACTTTAAAAAAATCATTTATAGCTTTTTGTTTTAAATGTCAGAGAAAATAATCATGACCATTTCTTCTTATGCGTGCATTCTCTGATTACTTCCAAAGTAGCATTTGATATATGTACTTTTGAATCTTCTTCATTCTATAAATCCTTTATTTTCTTCTCCCTTCTTTTGTTTTCAACTTATTTGAGGCTGCTGGCGGTACCACATCCCATCAAGTTAGTTTCTCCTATTTTAATGGATTTAATTCGCTCCTTAACAATATGGAACTTATTAGAAAGATCTACAGTACACTGGCTGGCAACAGAAAAGATGTAGAAGTGACAAAGGGTGAGTGAGAACATCTCTGAATGCTTGCCTGAAAGTATCTTGGGGTATTGCTATTAAGGTTAAGAGGACAAACAAGAGATTGTTAGGGATTTTTCTATCCCACTGACATGTATTACCGTATGTTATGTGCATATTCTCCATCTCCTGAGTAGGCAAATAAAAGCAAACAAAAAATAATCCTCAGCAAGTTTTAAATAAACTGAAGACAGCCTTTGGGCAAAGAAAACATGTAAAGTTTTTAAAAATGTTCTTGAATCTTGCTACAACTTGAGCTAAATTGGCAGCCTTTTTAAAGTGGCCTTCGGAAAACCCTGGTAGCCTTATGGTTAAGTGCTACAACTGCTAACCAAAAGGTCGGCAGTTCGAATCCCCCAGGCACTGCTTGGGAACTCTATAGGGCAGTTCTACTCTGTCCTATAGGGTTGCTATGAGTCGGAATCGACTCAATGGCAGTGGGTTTTTTTTGGGGGGGTTGGGAGTAAAGTGGCCTTCAGAAGTAGATGAAAAATTCCATACACTTGTATTGGTGACAATGTAAGTTGCTCTACAATCTTGGAACAAGATATTATCAGCATTTTAATGGGATTTCTTTTTTTTTAAAAAAAAAAACAGAGAATTCACTTAGGCGTTCCAAAGCTTCCTTAATGTAACCTCCTGGGAGTTTCATATCTGCTTCCTTGTTTTCCCTGACCTGCAATTTGAATCACATCCTGTTCCATTTATGCTAAGCCTTCAGATGACACTAAGCTTTTAAACTAAATGTCAGAGAAAATATTCTGCTCAATCTTTCCAGATGAATGAAGGAATTGAGATACGCTTACCCTCTCTGGGTTGAGTTGAATTCTATAACTGATAATCATAAAGTTTTGTGATACTCACTCATTCCAGTGCCTTGAGTTAATGATGAATTTCGTGGCAATTCCTTCTTGAATCTTTCTCTTTTAACTTTTTTTTTTTTTCTCCCATGCAGAGGAGTTTGTTCTGGCAGCTCAGAAATTTGGTCAGGTTACACCCATGGAAGTTGACATCTTGTTTCAGTTAGCAGATTTATATGAACCACGGGGGTAAGTTGGCTTTTTTTTTTTTAATCAGCTTAATAAAAGGAGGTTAGGAGCTGGGGGTGGAAGGAGGGCAGCAATCCAGAGAAAAAGAATTAAGGCTACTCCAAAACATGAGACATAAAAATGATCGTTTCAAAATTCTGTTATGTTAATTGGTATTTTTGTTGTTGTTTGTGTTTGTTTTTCCCTCCAGACGAATGACGTTAGCAGACATTGAACGAATTGCACCTCTGGAAGAGAGAACTCTGCCCTCCAACTTGGCCAAGGCCCAGAGGCAGGTGGGTAGAGGGGAGCAAACTCGTTTCCTAGTTTGTCTCTAGAAGGCACCCCAACCCCTTTTCATTTACAGTTGCCTTTTTGGCATTTTTTTATCTAACTTACTACTTTCCGTTTTTTCCTGAAAACCCAAATAATTTCAAAAAGCTGAAAAAGAAATTTGCTTGTTTCTTTCACAGACAGGATGATTTACTAACTGGGTTGGAAGCCTAGAACTCCGAAAGTATGTAGGTCTTTTCCTTCTCCGAATCCCCTGTAGAGCGATGTGGGGTAGGAGCCCTGTTTTGGTGCTGATGTCACTGTCAGCAGCCAGGCATTGCTAAATGAAAGCCATCTTTGCTCCACAGAGAGGTACTTCGTCAGCGCGTTGTCTAACTGCCATGCCTTCCGTATTTCTGAATATCAAAATGAGATAATTTTGTTTAGTCTGGAGTCCTCGTTTGAAGGCTTTTAGACCTATTTTCTCTGTGAGAGGATTCATAAGTAATGTGGAAACAATTTTAGGAATGCTAAATTTTATTTTATGGTTAACAGAAACTGATCTCTTGAAGTTGTAGGAGTCAGAAACTCCAGGCATGGGACCTCCTCTTTTAACTCTTGCTCGGCCTTCTGTAGCTCCGGATGAGAGAATAAAAGCCTTCATTGCATGTGTTGCGCTTACACAATGTTTGTAAAATAAATCTACTCACAGAGGAGCGTCGCCTGAGAAATATACGTCCTTTAAGGCAAAGCCATCTCTGAATCCTATGAGACTTAGCGTTTTTTTGGCTTGAAGTTCTGGGTCTATACAGAGACGCCAGCTTGACCACAATGGGTCAATGCGGGCTACATTTTTAGGACTGTCAGGCCTTGAGCCAGGCCCCCCTCCCTTTAGATCTCTCCCACCCAAACGCAGTGGTGAGTTTTACGTGCCACTTAACTTAAAGGGGTGGACGTATGTTCAGCAAATCCTAACGAGGCACCTCTGGAAAACCAGCTGGCCGCTGTTAAAAGAGGAAGCAGATTTTCCTGAGCACAGGAGAGAGAATGGTATAATCACGTGCAGAGGTGGAAGCGATATCTCTGCCTTGCCTTTGATTTCTAAACATTGCTTCAAAGATGACTATCTCTTCATCTGTCTGCTACTAGCTGTTGTAGAAATTTGGGGATTAAGAAAAAGCAGAGGTTTTTTTTAGATTCCCTCCTGTTCTCCAGCTGGCAGTGGTATCCCACAATTTTTCCTTTATGTCCTTCGTAGCTTTATGATGTAGTTTATGATGGGTGCTTGTTGATACTGGCCAGGGAAGAGTTAGACTAGATCGATGAAATTTATAGCAGGAAATGATTGGCTGCTGCTTAGAGGTTTAAAGCATACAGGATGGCCTCGCCTGGAATATGCATTACTGCAAGGACCCTGGTGGGGCTGACAACATTCACAAACTAGATAGAGAGAGGCTGTCCACCTGGTAGGCAGAGGGCTGCCTGTTCCAGGGCTGTGTAGCTCTTTGAACATTCGTCCTTTTAACACCCTAGACAGAGGGGTGAAGTAGGAGGAATCTTCTTGCCTCATTTCAAGAACATGCTACATTTCTAGCATTAAAAAGCTAAATAAAATCTGAGGTTTATGGATCTGTTTTAGATAAGGAATTAGTAGTAGTGATGGATTTTCCCTCCCTCATAATTTCCAAAGTATTTTGATGCCAGAGCATTTCTGAGTATTGCATGTTTATATCCATTACATGTAAATAAAACTGTGGTTTTCTTATGTATGCATTCGTGAAAATGAAGTTGCTGTTGATTTCTATCTGCAGGGATAGAGTTGGAAACACCTCACAGAATTTGCAGAAGAGATGTTTTACATTCTTAAATATGCATATTTTTATGTAAAGCTGTTTTTCAGTTAACTGATTTTGAAGGAGATTCCAAATTATCTTATTGTATTGGGATTTATTACACTGAGAGCAGCTAAAATTCAGTGAGTTGATAGCTGGGGTTGGTAATTGTTTTCATTGTTCACTGATTTTAATTATCATGGCTTCTGAAAAACAAATTTTATTGAATATGTTTGTTCATTCAATAGTTATTTATTAAACACCAACTATATGCCATCCTCATTTGACAAGCCTGTCTGGCATAAAATTACTGTTCTATTTATGTGGGCAGACAAGTGCAATACTCCAGCATCAGAAACACTGTAAGGATAACAGGTCAAAAGAACAATAAAACAGCTGACTGACCCGATGTGTGAATTTAGAAAAGCTGGACCAGTGAGAGAGGCAAATAGCCATTACCAGTAATCCAACCTCCTAGTCGTAGCCACTGTAAACATTCTGAATGTCTTTGGAGGGTGGATGGCCAAACTATTGGTATTATTTTTATATGTGCATACCAACCCACAAACAATTTTAATTAAAAAACACCATTAGATTGTACATAGTCTTTAAAGCTAATTAAAAATCACCATTAGATTGTACATAGTCTTTAAAGCTAATTAAAAAAATGTATCATGAAATATTTCAGACATATAACAAGGTAAAGAAAATCATACAACAAATGCCTGTCTACCCACCATACTTGTTTTCAGCCTATGTTTTAATTTATAATTTTTTATAAGTTTTTTCTTAACACCAAGTATCTTTTACATTATAATTTTTTGATGCTACACTATTTCAACTAATAACTGTATTATTATTTTTTAACCAGTCTTCTTTTACTGGACATTTAAGTTATTTCCAAAGTTTTTGCTGTTAAAACAGTACAGCTTTTTAATATTTTCATAGTTTCTTCCTCGTTTGCGTACATGATTATTTTCTAACCCGACTTTTTAGAAACAGAATTACAGGGTCAAAACACGTTTTAAGGGTTTGGATGTATATTACCAAATTTCCCTTCAGTTTACATTTGGTTTAAAGGCAGGTTTGAGAATGTCTGTTTTTACCAACTCTTGCCAGGTTGGGTTTTGCTGTTAAAACACAACAACAACAATATAAAACCAAAAACTTGGCAATTTGATTGGTGAAGAATGAGACCTCGTTGATGTCTTCGAATTTACATTTCTCTGATTACTAATGAGAACTGAGCATTTGAAAATATGTTCATAACATTTTGTTTTTAAATGAAGGCTTTTATTATGTTGGAATTTGATTTTAAACATTGACGGTAAAATAACCCTTTATTGATGAAAACTTACAGAATCTAACTCTGTTTTCCTCTCACACATTTTTGTGTCATGGATTTAGAACTCAGTGACTAATGTGTCAAAATATTATGTACTCACTTTGTCCTTTACTTTTTTCTGTCTCCTGTGTTCGTGCCCTTCAATTCCTATTGGAGCAAAGCAGAAGGCCTTAGGGGATGCAGCTCGGCCAATTCTCCTGCAGGTTGCAGAGTCAGCTTACAGGTTTGGCCTGGGTTCTATTGCCGGAGGTTAGTCATGGATGAGTGCAAAGATTTCATTTGTGTTGTTTCTCTTATCTTTTCACTGATATCTACCTTGAAGTATTAAAGGACAAAACCTTCTCTAGTCTTTCTTCAAGCCAGTTGCCACCCTCTGTTCCTATAAGGTGGGAATGGAGGAAATGAAACTTTTTTCCCTACCTGCATATGATCAGGGACTTACAAGTGGCATTTTGTATCTGCAGACAGGCTTTCTAAAAGGCTGAGGTTGTAGTTTCTGTGATTTTAATTTAAATCATCTATGGCATCCTTTCATAAGGGGACACTTGAATTAAAATCCACAGTTGTTATTAGGGGTGTAGAAAGATAGTACAGTTTTAAAATCAGTACAGGCAAAATTTGCTTCTTTCTTTTCTGAGTCTTCTCTTTGACTAAACTACACCCCTCTTCCTCTGACTGACCGTAATTTCTTCTGAAATATTGGTATTATTTTATTTTAGCTGTTGGAGCCACTGCCGTGTATCCTATCGATCTTGTAAAAACCCGAATGCAAAACCAACGATCCACTGGCTCTTTTGTGGGAGAACTTATGTATAAAAACAGCTTTGACTGTTTTAAGAAAGTACTACGCTATGAAGGCTTCTTTGGACTGTATAGAGGTTGGTGCCATGTGCTAAATTCCTGTAAGGTGAAAATAGTTAAAGTTTGTTTTCCTTTCTGGATGCCTGAAATATATTAGAGAGACTGCATTAAAATGGAAATACAGCAGATTCTCAATTATCCATGCTAGTGTTGTATTTAGTGGGAGTAGGCTGGAGGCATCTAGGGCATGGCTAAATCAAAACAGCCTGTAATCTGAAAGCCATTTATATTGGTCTATAGTATGTTTTAATTCTTTAAACAATAAATTGTTTTTATAAACATCTTCAGTGAGTTTTTAAAAGATTCATATTGTGTGTGTTCCTTAAGTACACCAACCAAAACCAAACCGATCCCGTTGGCATCAAGTCGATTCCAACGCATGGCAACTCCATGTGTTAAAACAGAGTAGAACTGCTCTGTAGGGTTTTCTTGGCTGTAATCTTTTATGGAAGCAGATCGCCAGGCCTTTCTTCTGCAGTGCCACTGGGTGGGTTTGAACCGCCAACCTTTAGGTTAGTCGGTTGAGGGCAAACCACCCAGGGACCTTTAAGTACTCTGCTCACCAGCTAATAGGGGAGGGGATCCTGGGGACAGGACAAAGCCTAGTCAGGATTAATGACTTACATTGAGTATACCACAGAAATGTCTAATGGTCAAGCAGGTAACCATTATTGTCTCTTTCTCAGTTAAATTTGACTCCGAACTCAACGGAGTTGATTTACACATCATCTAGCCAGGTTATCCTTGTCTATCCATCTGCTCCTTTAGTCGTCTAAGGTTTATTAAGCAACAGTCACGGTAATGAAGAATATGTCATCACTTGTGGAAAGGACCCCACAGACCCTGACTGCTTTTCCATTGACATGGGCCTACAGACATATGACTGTTCCCATGACAGCAAAACGGTGGTTAGCCCCTGGTCCAACCTCTCTCTTTGTGGTTGCCTTCTACAAAGAGAAAAGTGAGTGTATGTGCATCAGCTAAAATACAGTGTCGTGAGGCAGCTCAGGCTGAGTCACTCTGCCACTTGGCAAGTGCAGAGCCAGTGGGGTGTTCCCTCTGCTCTCCTCTCAGTGCTTTCTCTTGGAGAAGAAAATAGTATTTAATAATGTGCTAAGACAGACGGTGAAACTGGCAGCCATGTAAGCCTGTGCCTCTAGGCCTCTTCTGCCATCTGCTGACTCTTGTCTCTCATCTTAAGCATCCAAGTTAAAAAAAAAAAAAACCCTTTCTTGAAACCTCTCACCTTAGAAGCTAGAAGATTTCAGTCTCCAGAGAAGTTCTATTTTGCAGGTTCTATTATGCAGGTAGATAACCCCCATCAAAGGCCTTTTGATCTTTTCTCTGCTCTCTTTCCTTTACCCCCTGCATCTTCTTACAATTTAGAAGGTCTTTGACCCCAGGTGATTGATGATGACCCTTACGGGGTCACTGCCTTCCTTCTGAAATACTCCCCTCCCTCCCTTGCAAATGAAATGTCTCCCGGATAGTACAAGGTTAATGTCACAGTTCC
The DNA here is from genome assembly GCF_024166365.1 of Elephas maximus indicus. Taxonomy (NCBI): domain Eukaryota; kingdom Metazoa; phylum Chordata; class Mammalia; order Proboscidea; family Elephantidae; genus Elephas; species Elephas maximus. The sequence goes on along the minus strand of NC_064826.1, from coordinate 66,184,348 downwards.
TACTTTGTAGTGGCTCAGGCAAAGGTGACCACTTTACCTGTTCTTATGGGCTGTTTTCTGAAGGGAGAGCTTGGAACCTCAAGTCTGGAAAGAAGCCTGAGCCTTGGTGGTGCTTCACACACTATTTTTAGGGTCTTTTCTTGGTATTGGATTAAATGTCAGACCTCTTTTGCCTTTAAAATTGTGAGAAATATATTTTCTCTGCTAAATGTCTTTAATTTGCTTGTATTGATTTGTTTTTAATTTTGGATCTCTTTGCTTTCCTCCTTGGGCATCTCCAGCAAGTCTTGATTCTTGGTTGTATCTAGATTTCCCTTCCACCAACTGCCCTTTTGACCCTATAGAGAGAACAGCTTAAAGCATACTTGTTTCTAATCCAAGTTCTAACTTTAGTGCTGACATGATGTGGGCCATCCCATAAACCCCTTGCTGTTTTGGTTATTATATCTTCAAGACCTTAGGGACTGGTTTTAACTCCTCAGTGAAGGGGAATAAGCCAGCATATTATTTAGAAACGGGGGATCACTCAGAACACCAAAGAGACAGCTTTTCAGCACTTACCTGGTTTAGCAATAGCCATTTATCTAACCTGCTTTGGTTCCTGAACCCTAAGGGCAAGAGCCCCAGCTGTCTGTCAGAGGATGCTGAGTAGAGTGTGAGTATAGGAAGATTAGTTCTGGAAGCCGCCTATGTTCATTTTTTCCTGATTTCTTACCTTTGCTAGTAGATTTTTTTTTAAGGTTTTATCAGGTTTTAGTAAAAACAATTATTAAACACACTTATTGAGCACCCAGCTTTTTTACTCTGCAGTAGCATTATCCTCCAGTAAATGTCCTGTGCGAAGGCTTTGACAAGCAAACACAGTGTTGTCAGTCCTTCTTGGGGAGTTTGATCTTTTATTCATTTCCTACTTCCTACAAGGGTAGAATGATCCAGGACTGGAAAACCAGTTTCCTGGGTCAATATTAAACACAATTCCCTTCCCCAGAAAGGCATGATGTGGTCCCTTAAGCCACACAAAAGGAGAAATCAGAAATCTAATAAGGCAAAAATCATATATGGGATCCTTGTCCAAATTAGACCGTCTTCAATTATAGATCAAGTTATCCCTTACATTTGCTTTAGGATTTCTAGGATTCCACTGCACTTCTTTTTCTTTTTAATTTGTTGTGGTAAAACATATATAACACAAAATTTGCTACTTTAACCATTTTTAATTGTACAGTTCAGTGTCTTGGAGACAATTTTAAAACAAAGGGCTTACTGTAAAGCTTGTTTAGTTCCATTCTGTAATTTGAATCTTGAGGGTAAATAGGTGATTGGCAGTTCAGGTTAAAAAAATAATGATTTACAATCTTGCTACAGAAAAGATTTATTCCTATTCTTAGTTAGTCAGGGACCAAATTTTATTTCTCTCAGAATTCCCTTTAGAACCTTGATATACTCACTAGTGAATAATTGTATGTAACTGTATATTTGTAAATGCTTATTATTGGACAAGAGAGCAGTTGGGTGAAAATGTGGATAATTCATGGGAAACCATTATTACAGATAAAACAATTATAATAGAAACAAAAAAAAAAGCTGTATTTCTGGGAATCAGTATTTTAACCTTTGTATACAAAGTCAGGATATGAAATACTTGTATGTGATTCTTTGACTATAGATTTCTCACTAAATGTAATTATATTGTTTAAAATTTTTATTTCCAAGGAAAACTGTTAAATTTTAATTTGAGAATTTTAGAATGGCTGCTGTTAATGCTTCAGCTAGCAATATCTGAGAAGGGATCAGATTATACATCTCTAATTTATAAACATATTTCAAAATATATTGAGCATATCTTTTCCTATTATAGAATTTTGCTTACTATGTAATACTTGGAAACCCTGGTGGCGTAGTGGTTAAGTACTGCAGCTGCTAACCAAAGGGTTGGCAGTTCAAATCCTCCAGGCCAGGCACTCCTTGGAAACTCTATGGGGCAGTTCTACTCTGTCCTATAGGGTCGCTATGAGTCGGAATTGACTCGACGGCACTAGGTTTGTTTTTTTGTTTATGTAATATTTATGCATTAAGACATAGATAATTGCTAATAGTCCCTGAGTAGGATAATTTGGGAATGTTGCATAAGTAAGGAAACCCTGGTGGTGTAGTGTTTAAGTGCTACGGCTGCTAACCAAGAGGCCGGCAGTTCAAATCCGCCAGGTGCTCCTTGGAAATTCTATTGGGCAATTCTACTCTGTTCTATAGGGTCGCAATGAGTCAGAATCGACTCGACGGCAATGGATTTTGGTGGGTTGTATAAGTAAAGTCTCTCCCTATTTCAAAATTACCTTTATCTATACTTTGAAAAAAGGTTGGTACTTGGTCTCAAAAGAAGGTGTTTACAGCATGTGTCCTTACAATCAGGTGTAAAAGTATCTCTTTTTTCTTATAAGTAGAATACAGTCTCTAAAAGAAAGCTCTTTTTGTATTTGGAATTAGCTTCCTGTGGAACTAGAGTGAAGATTATTTTTAAAGAACTCTCAGCACTCCAACACAGGTGGTTTTGCTCTTTCTGTTCTCTGGAAGTTGCCATCCTATGAAAGGAGGCGGCCAGTGTCTGCACACAGCACTGGACGTCATCCATTAGTAACCAGAGAACTGCGTTTGGATCACTGCCCTAAAGTCCAAAGCAGGCTGATAACACAGCTGTAGGGATTGCCTGCGATTGTCTTCAATAGACACTGAGTCCTCTGCCTCACTGAACCAGGAGTAATTTTAGTATCGTGAGTTTGTTATTTCTCTCCATGTCTCTTTTTAGTTCTGTTTCTTTATCTCCGGAGTCTCTCCTTTCGTTTTTCACGTAAGTTTTGCTTACTAGAAAGATCCTCAGAAGTTGTATCAGACTCGCTCTGCAGATCTTCTCTGTAATGCAGATTACTTACAAGGAAATGACTGATTTTCCTAGGTTTTTAGTAGCTTTTGAAAAACCGACCCCTAGGCTAAGTTTGTCTCTAGTAAGGGAAATAACACCAGAGACAGTACAAGTGCTGAAGTCACTTGTAAAAGTCCTCCTCTATTTCTTGCCCAGTCTCCAGAGTGATTTAATGCACTCAGGTGTTTGGAATCCTTGATGAATTTTCTTATAGCTCACTTGGTTTGAATGAGCCTCCTGGCCAAATGAGTCAGTTATTGGCCTGCTGTATACTTGGCATAGTAAAGGAAAACAATTGATTGGGTAATCATCTATAATTAAGTGCTCTTAACCTTCCAGGAATAACTTAACTTCTGCCTTTAAAATTTGCTACACTCTCCTCCCTCAGATGATTCAGGCAATGAGATGAGCAGCCTTAGACATTGGAGGATGTGTTGGGGAGGACCTTGGGGAGAAAGCTGTGTTCAGAGAAATCAGGATCCATCAAGAAGGCTTCTTAGAGGAAGGTTTTGTTTTTCTGTTGGTGGAAGAAGCCTTAAAGAATATCTCCCAGGAAGAGAAATTAGATCATTTTATGAATTAAACTTAATTTTGAGGTAATTGCAAAGAATTTTTTATATCACCCATCGATCCAGGCTTGCAGAATTTTAAATATGTCTATTTCAAGTTGTCTGTGAGGTGCAGAGCATTCTTAATCCATTCTGGAATGTTCTCAAAGTGACACCTAGAGGATGTTGTGGTGATATCTCAGGAAGTTATTGATATGTTTGCATTCTACAAGGAGGATTTGTCAGGCAGCTTGTCTAATCTAGTTCTCTGCTTGTGTTTGGTGATGATGCTAAAGAAGAGAATATCCAAACTGTATGGATCCATGGTGAGATTCCTTCCTTCTTGGGTAATACTTGGGGATAAAAATGAGTCAGATAAAACATTCTCGCAGCAAAATAAAATGGCTGAAGTTTCTATAGCTTTGTTTTGCATTAATTAAGAACAAATGCCTCTTGGAACAAGTTAGTTAATCCATGAACTTCACAGAGTCATGGGTGTCCATCCTGTGCCCACCAATGCTTTAGTGAGTGCCAAATGGATTGCTTTGAGTCTCATTTTCCTGGCCAATTTCTGCACATTTTCACTAGGGATGTTAAGCTGCAAAAAAGATCAAAAGGCAGATAGCTGGTTATGTAAACCGCCAAGAATGAGCAGAAGACTTGTACAGTTCATGAACTGGCTAATCAAATCTCTAGAAATCTACAGTGAGCTAACTGTACTGGGCACAGGGCATTATAATCTGAGACTAAGGTGATGTAAACCCCTGCTAAGTTGGGTGTGGTGTGTTGTTAGAGACCGAGAGGGCCAGGTGAGCATAATGTTTGGTTTAGAAAATTGGGAAAGATAACAAAATGTGGAATTACATGCAGCCTAGAGAAGAGAAGGCTAATGAACAAATTCATTCCTGGCCTCATGAATGATAATTTATAACAAGCCACTGCTGTCTCTGAGAGTGAAACAAGGGAAATAGTGTTAAACCTCAGCTGCCAGGAAATAGTTTAGATTGAAGAAAAGATAACCAGGACCATGAAGGTTGCCACACATTAGAGTGAAAAATTGAAGGAGATTTTGTGCTGCTTCTTCCCAAAGTTCTTCACTCCTAGCGTGCCCCAAAATAGAGGAGGAGTCAGGGGAACTAAATGTTTTCTAGACCATAATCAATAGCATTTGTTTTATGTTTTAACACTTATTCTCTCAAAGGCTTCCTGAGCCATAGTAAAGGTAATAGACTGAGTAAAACATTTAACCCAGATGAGCAGGCATTTAAATCCTAGATGTCTGCCTTTGCCTCTTCCCCAGCTCCATTGTCCACTCACCTGGGGGTAGCAGCCCAAATTGCAGGTAGAGAGCTGGTTCGTAATGAGGGCTTTGAAAGGGGATAGGGTGGTGGAGTCTGAGGTTGGGAGGGTGGGAATGCCTCATGCCTGGGGGCAGTATGAGTCAAAGTCGGAAAGACAAATGGGACCAGTGAACAAGTGAAGAGAGAAGGGCATGGAAATAAGAGCAAGAATAAAAGCTGTAAGGCAGGGCGAGTAGAGTGCTGATAGCTCCAGAATGGAAGGTTAAGCTGACGTTGAAAGCAAAGAGGACTCTCGGGGAAGATGGGGGCAAGTGTAGTGGCCTCAGTAGTGAGGTCAGAAGGGTAAGAATTTGACATCAGAGTGGTTGCCACTGGGTTGGAACTGGATAACAGGACAATGTGCTAGATGGACTTTAGCTACAGGAGTAGGAGTGTCTTACGAATTAATTTTTCTGCCACACTTTACTTTTTGCCTCTCCTCAACCACACTTTACTGCTTGTCTCCTATCCCATTTAGCCCATTTTATGTGCTCTAAGCAAAATTTCTCAGGGCTAGGCTGGCCACTCTTGAATTTGTTTTCATCTGAATTCGAGGCAGAAAAGTGGCCTTGGTTATTGAGTTTCTTCCTTGTTAGTGTCTATTCCTCTGTGCTTCCTGTCCAGCATGGTCTTTTGGAACACCTGCCACATTGTGGTTACAGTTGTCCATCAGTCTGGCTTCTGATCCACTGCTTTCCCCGAGCCTCCATCCTAACATATTCCCTGGCTCTCACTTGTTCACCAGCTTATAACCTGCACCTTGACGCTGATTCTCCATGCATCAAAGAGCCTAATAACCATGACCTGGAGAGAGAGAGAGAGGTGGAGGCAGGAGGTGACAGCCTCATAGCCACCTGCCTTCGGTTGTGTGAAAGGGACAATCACTGCAGAGAGTGCTGGCCCAGCACGAGGTGAGGGTCCAGAGAAAAGTACCACGTGACAGTCTAGGCTGAGAGAAATGCCTCCCTAGGGCAGAGAAGAAAGAGCAATAAATCCACCAGCAGGAACAGGGAAAAGCTGAGCATTAGGAGACATAGGGCCTTGCTTTGGAAAAAGGTGTGGACTTGCATTCAAAACCTCAGTGCTACTAGCTAGTCACTAAATAGCTTCTGACTTGAAGCAAGCCACTGAACTTCTCCATATTCCAGTTTCTGTGAAGGACGAGGCAGAGGAGCAGTAAATGATAGTAATGATGATGAAGACGAAAATAAACTAACCCTCCCAAAAAACATTTTTCTGTAGTAGTTAACTATGTTCTTGGCACTGTTCTGAGGGCTTTCTGCATGTTAACTCATTTCATCTTTATAAATATCTCATGAAGATGGTACCATGACCGTCCCCCATTTTACAGATGTAAAAACGAAGGTACAAAGAGATTAAAGTTACTTGCACACAACAACTAAACAGCAGAGTCAGAATTCAAAACCAGCCGTCTGGTTCTAGAGTTCATCCTCTTAGCCACTTGTCTAATCTGCCGCTGGGTAGAAATTACATTGCAGAAAGTTGTTCATGAGCAGAGGTTGAGAAATGCTTAAATTCGTAGTTGAAAGATTTTATTTTAGTTTAAAAATGTAGTAGAAGATGTGTTGTTATAGCTCTACTACTGCCTTATTTTTGCCTAAAGTAAGTGCACCTACGTACACCCTAGCCACGGACCATCAGGCCAGATATGCTCGGAGTCTTCAGCACATTATGCGTGGAGACAGTATCGTACTCCTTAGCCTGATTCAGGACTGTGAATGTTATTCATGCTGAATTGTCTCTTGTAAACCAGAAAAGAATCAAGGATCTGCCTTGAAAAGATAGGTAGGAGAAATGTAACATTTTAAAGTACATAATATAGGTTGGAAACTATGTCTGGCTTGTTGTATGTGTTGTCTCATATAATTATCATAGCAAACCCTTGAGTAGTAGTTAGCATCCTTGTTTTACCAATGAGAATTCTAAGGTTCAAAGAATAACTTAGTCAAGATCGCCCAACATGAAAGAGGTGCAAAGCTAGGTTTCCAACCCCAGTCTGTCTACCTCCAGAACCCGCACCCAACCTAATCATTTTGCTGCCAAGTCGTTGGAAATAAATAGCTTTAATTATGCCAGTATTATTTGTTTCATTCATAGCCCCTTCTAACACTGAGATTCTAGAATTAGATTTCTAAGACGTTCTTAAAGAATAGCAATAGTAGCCTTCTACTTCCACATATCGCTTATGGCAACCCCTTTTGGGGATGCTATATGAAGTGGTTAAGAATTCAGCTGCTAACCAAAAGGTCAGCAGTTCGAATCCACCAGCTGCTCCTTGGAAACCTTATGGAGCAGTCCTACTCTGTCCTGTAGGGTCGCTAAGATTCGGAATCAACTCAACGGCAGTGGGTTATGCAGGGTTTTGTATGAAGCTTGGAGCCCTCGTGGCGTAGTGGTTAAGAGCTCGACTGCTAATCATAGGGTCAGCAGTTTGAATCCACCAGCCGCTTCTTAGAAACCCTACAGGGCAGTTCTACTCTGAGTTGGAATTTATTCGACGGCAATGTGTATGTGAAGCTTGGAGTTCCTGGGTGGTACAGATGGCTGCTAGCTGAAAGGTTGGAGTTCAAGTCCACTCACAAGTGCCTTGGAAGACTTGATGATCTACTTGTGAGAAACCAACCATTGAAAACCCTGGGGATCACAGTTCTACTCTGGCACACATGGGCTCGCCATGAATCGGAGTCAACTTGATGGCAGCTAGTTTTTTTTAATACGAAGGTTAAGTTGGAGGTTCCTGGTGTGGGCTTAGTTCCCATAACTCTAGCTCAGTTCTCATGTGATTGCCCAAGGGAGTTAAATCAGAGGGGATCGTGTGATTTATATCTCAATCCTATGAAATTTGAGGACAAAATATTGTATTAATACCATGCCCTGTAAATCTTTTCTCGCATTAGCAGCCTTCTGGTAGCATAAACTTTGCCAAGGAAGCATTGCCATATGTGCTGATGGAGCTGAACTAATAACAGAAGGATAGAAAAGTGACCACACTAATAAATTTCATTTGAGGCAGTTGGAAAATATTCTGCTGTTTTGACGAGTTAGAAATAAAGAACACACACATCCATTCTGTTTCTAATACTTAAAATGAATTTCCAGGACCCAACAGAAACATTTTATATTAGAGGCCTAATTTTTTGCCGAGTTACTCAGATGTCAAACATATACATATTTTAAACTCAGATGGGATCTCAATGAAGTGTCTTAATCAAATTGGCTGTTTTAGGTTTTACTGAGCTGTGGTTACCCCTCTTCCCTCTGAGGTCAAGGTAGAAGGGGGCTAATGGAGATCCCCACCTCTGTGATTTTTCATTGTCCCACAGATCATGACCGCTGCAAAGGGCATTTACCTAAGACTAATGGTGTCAAAGCGTACATCTGTAGTGAGCTTCAGTTAGCATCAACAGCCACCTTCATTTTCCTGTTTAGCCAGAGTAGTCACCAAAAGAACAGTACTTACCCACCACCACCCTGAGTACCGATATCTGGGCCAGGTCTTAGGAATGGATTTGTACTTTGGCTATATTCTTGCCAAGTTGAAAGTATTCATTGAGTATTATGAAATTCAGGGCCTCTAATTATATTTCTTTAATCTCCTAATTGCTCTCCTTGATTCGTGTCTCTGCCGTTGCCATCTGTCCTCCTGCCTGTAGAACTTTTTACTATGTGAAGGCACACAGTTGATCTCACCGCTTTCTTTAAAATCTACCTCGTGAGTTACAGGATTTAGACCAAGTCCCCTAGTGTGGCCTGTGAGAGAAGCAGTGTGGTGCTCTAGGTCAGAGTATAGACTCTGGAGCCCAGCTGCCTGGGGTGAACCTCACTCCCTCATCTGCTGGCTGAGTGACTGTGGGCAGATTCCTTAAAGTCACCTCAGTCTCTTCATCTGTTCATGGAGATAAAGAGAACATCCACTGAGTAAGGTTATTGTGTGGATAAATGTGTTAATTCACATAAAACGCATAGAATAGTGCCTGGCACATAATAAGTGCCCCCCAAATATTGGCTGTTGATATTATCACAATCATTATTATGATTTATTATAAGGTTTTTTATCATCTGACCATAGCTTCTAACGATTTTGCTCCCAACCCTAAATGTAGCACGGCCTTGAGATTTCGATACCTTTGTATACACTATTTCCCGCTGCCTGGACCTCCTTGCCCTCCATTCTACTCATATCTGTTCTCTGTGGTGAACCCCTGCTTCCTCCTAAAGCCACAGCTCAAATACCTCCTCTTCTTTGATGCTTGTCCTTCTCCTGCAGGCAGAGTAACTGATTCTCTCCATTCTGTACCCCTAACATTCCAATGCCCTGGGCTCTGTCACTCAGCACTCTGTTGGTGGTTTGTCCCCTTTCCGGCACATGGAAACAACCTAGTATTTTCTTTCCTTCCTTTGCCTCTAAAGTAAGAATTTCTCAATGGAAGGGCACAGATCTTATGTGCATCCTGGCTCCTCCAGTACCAGGCACACAGAGGGCATTTGGGAAATGTTTGCTGAACAAATAAATATCTGTTACCTCAGTTTGAGTCTTAAATATAGTGGGATTTTTGTTGTCGTTGTTGTGGTAGTGGTTGTTTTGGTTTGGTTTTGCCTTTGACTGCATTACTAAATTTATTGTGAGAAAGACAAATCTCAGTAGCTTGAAATGCTGGCTGAAGTGATTGTATCTGACACTGTAGTCATTTGGCTGTGTGGCTGTTTTTTATTAGTCATTTAAAAAGACTGTCACAGGGTAGTTATGTAGACAAGAGATCATCATTTAAATCACATTGCTTTCAGCCCATCCACAGTTTTGGTCTACAATTTAATGGTGAGAAAAATATATCCAGCAAGTAAATATTTAACTAAACATTTTGGTACTTGACCTGAATGCAGAGAGTGAAATGGAAATGTCAAATATTAAGATGTAGTTTAAACAGCTTATTCCCACATTTTGCTAGTGGAAATTAATGTTATACTTTCATAAAGTAATAATAAGCCTTTTCATCTCATAGGTATCTTATGAAAAGATTTGAAAAGTGAATGTAGTTTATTGTTGTTGTTAGCTGCCATGAAGTTGACCTGCGAATGATCCTGTGTACATCAGAACAAAATGCTACCCAGTGCAGCACCATCCCCCATGATCAGTTGTAGATCGAACCATTGTGATCCGTAGAATTTTCATTGGCTGATTTTCTAATGTAGATAACCAGGCATTTCTTCCTAGTCCATCTTAGTCTGGAAGCTCCGCTGAAACCTATTCAGCAGCATAGCAGCAAGCAAGCCCCCACTGACAGACAGGTGGTAGCTGCCCTTGAGGTGCATTGGTTGGAAATTGAACTAAGGTCTCTGGCGTGGAAGGCAAGAGTTGTACGATTGAACCTCATGGATGTAGTTTAGGGAGAGAATGCTTGCTTTCAATAAGAGTAGTTGCTTTGCCCACGTGGTTCCATATTCCTGTTTTCCCTTGTGTGCTGCTTTAGCTCATTTGGACTGTAAAGAGCAGACCCCATTCAAGGTAGTGAGCACATAGTGGGTTTTTTTGTTTTTTGTTTTTTTGTAAGAATTCATGCTTGAGAGAAGGAAGGCAGAAATCGCCTGGGCATCCGACGTTGACAGTTCTGTTGGAGCCTGACCCCAGGAACTGGGAAGTGGTCAAGTCTGGCTCTCCTATCTGTGTCTATCGTGTGCTTAGTGTTCACGTTCTTTGATGTCTTCACTTTCTTTTGCTCTGCCTTCTCTTTTCTCCACTGACTTGCTGCCTTTGCCTATTTTTGGTTTCTACCTCCTCATGGCATTGCACATACATGGCATCAAGTAGCTGCTTTCCTGACTCTGCCCAGACATGTCCTCAGTTGGTGCCTCTGTGCTAACTGGCTCCATTGTCTCTAAGGGCTGCCTCAGTCTTGCTCCTGAGAGAAGGGTTCTGATTGGGCACCTCCTCTTTTAGTACAGCCCAGGTTGCTGAACTCATTGGCTGCACGCTTTTTAGGTGTCTACACCTTGTCTAGTAAGCTGTGGCCCTGGGAATGAAGAAGGCTCAGAACATATGGCTGCCCGAAGAAGAGCTTGCCAACTCAAACGCTCACAGGGTCCAGGCTGGTTATGTAAATGAACAAATGAGGCTGGCTGTAAGATGCAGATGTGGTTGCGTATTAACTACACAATAGAGCTGAATGGTACATAAAAACATAGTCTTGAGTAAGATAGCTTAGGTTTGAACCACAGTCCCAATGCTGATCAGCTTGGTAACTTAGGGTAAATTAATGAATTCTGGCTGTTTTTAAAGAAATTTTTCATTAATATCATCATCATTTAGTTATACAATGAAATAGGCTTTCTGCCATTTTTCCTAAAGCATAAAACTGTCTTGGTCTATTTCGTTTTCCCTGTTGTAGAGCAAGGGGCACAGAGTAACCATTCTCTATTATAAGGATAACAACAGAGCAAGAAAAATGATAGATGACAACCAGCACACGTCTTCACTGAGGTGCAGGCAGTGGGCTTAGTGCAGACCTTGGGGAATTGAATACCGATGAGTCTGTCTAAAGGGAGGAATCTCATCCAACTGGAGTAGATTGCTGTGATGTCAGAAGCAGGCCTGGGACTGCCAAATTGAGCAATCAGTTATCTATTTATCTTTATGAGAAGCTCAAATTATGTTTGAAACGTTGTACTACACAATAAAAACACATCCACAGGCTAGATACATCCTTTGAGCTAGTGGCTTTTAGCCTTGGGCTGCTCCTTTAGGAAGACTGTAGGGTAGGGCTGTCCTCTCAGAAGAAGCTGTGAGTGGGCCTCCTTGTATAGATGAATTAGAACATGGTACTTAACTACCCCATGCCCCTCTCCAGGACAGTAGTATATGCACGGTACAGTGTATTTTGATCCTCAGGGTTAGCTTAGTGTATTTTCAAGAAAAGCCTTTTTTTTTTTTTCTTTTTTCTGTTCATCTCTTAAAAAGAACAAATGAAAATGGTAGCGTTTATAGTCCAGTTTTGTAGGTCGCCTGCTATTCTGACTGCATTTTCTAAAAGAGGTTCTTTCCTGTCAAAGGCCACACCTTCCTCTTGTGCTCTGGATCTTATTTAATTCTCACTGAACCTAATGTTTCTAAAACAGAGCCTTCACTTTTCACCCCAAACCTGTTACCTTCCACAGGCTTGCTCTTCTCCTCCAGTGTTCAAGCTAAAGACCTGGCAATAGCAGCTAAACCCAGTTTTTCTCTCATAGTCTCCCCTTCTAAGACAGATAGACACACTACACACACTACACACACACAGGCCCCCGTATGTCCTGTCTTATTTTTCCACACAGCAGCTGCCGTTCTCTTTTTAAAATATGAATCAGCACACCACTCTCCTACTTAAAACCCTCTAATTACTTCTCATCTAACTGAGAATAAATCAAGCCCAGGATCCTGGCCTACAACAAAGTGCCTATGGTATGCGTGCCCCTCCCACCTCATGCGGCCCTCCCCCATGCCTGCTGCATTTGGGGCTCGCTGACCTTCTCCCTCATCATTGAACACACCAGCCTTGTTCCTACTTTGCCTAGCTGTTCCCAGTCCCCAAAATGCATGTTCCCCAATTGTCACTTCCTCAGAAAGGCCTCTCCCCTACTCCCACTTGAGACCTGAGAGCAAGGACCTTGTTTGTCTTGTGCTCATCACTGAGTAATAATCGTTAAATGAATGGGTAGCTGAACTGTGGGCACGTGTTTTAGATGAGAAAAATGTTAGGAAAAAATAATATATTCAGTGAAGTCCACAATTTAGGAGACAGGAGGAAAAGGAGCAAGTTTCTCTTGGAAAAATGAAATTTCCTATATAGATTTACTCAAAGTGTAAACGATACAGGATGTGAGGGGGAGTTTTCTTGGCCTGATGTGGCTGTTAGAAGTTAGTACTTAAACATTCCATTTTAAGTCTTCTCATTAAAGGTAATAGCAGAAAATTGCTGCCAAGATTGCCCCAGTTTTTAGGTGGTGATCCCCTCTGTATAGCTGTTGATTCATTTCATTAATGCTAATTTATTTAATACACTTCTGCTTTTTGTTGTTTTTTAGGTCTGTTGCCACAATTGTTGGGAGTTGCCCCAGAGAAGGCCATAAAACTTACAGTAAGTCTTTTGAGTTGGTACTTCTTACTTGGGAAATTTGTACATAATCAAGAATCTAGCAGGCATTCTTGTGTGAAACAGCAGATTTGTGTTTCCTCAGGAGTGCTGAGTGCTAGCTAGTTTAAATGTAGGAGCGCTTACCACACACAGCTTTTCGTTTTTCCCCATTTAAAACTGAACATCCAAAGATTTGATAATAAACTTGAACAAGACTTTTGGTGGTTGTCATCATCATTATCATAGTGATAGTAGTAGTACTAGCAGGAGCAGCGAAAGTTTCTTAAATACCTACTGTGTGCTGGTCCCTAATCTCAAGCAAGGTTTGAGCCACAGTTTACAGATGAGGAAACTGCAGCTCATGGGGCTTGAGTAACCCACTCACGTTCACACAGTTCGTGAATGGGAGCACTAGAATTCAAAATCACATTCTTTTTTTTACTCCAAAACATGTACTCTTCCAATCACGTATGCATTTACCAACTGTTATTCATGTTAAAGATATATTCTATGAGCATTTCCCAAAGCAGCTGTGACGGGTTTTGGTTCAGGTTGAAATTGATCCTTCATCAGGTATTTCATGGACAGCATCTTTTTTGTTGTTATCTCAGTGCCTGGCTCATGTCTGACAGATGATAGGTATTCAGTGTTTCTGGAATGGATGGATACTGCATTTAAATAATTGACACCATGAAGTCCCAGAAGTAATAAACTCCAATATTACTTTGGGCCACGTAGTATTGGTGCCTGTAATTTTTCTTTTTCCATTTTATTAGTGGACCGTGGAACACCTATCTTGTCTGGCCTGTATCTGCCAAAAACATAAGATTGTTCTTTAAAATTACTTGTAGCACATACCATTTTGAGGGTTTTACACTTAATTAATTAATGCTATTGACATTCTTTGAGAATCCTCGAGAAGTTTTTAGATACTAAATTTCTACTTAAGCTGAAAAATCTACTCAGCCAAATTGGTCACAATGATGAGTACATGCTGTTTTCGATTGTCTTGTTAGTCAGGACTTGAAAGTGATTTTTAATCAAGCCTTATAAAACACGTTTCAACATTAAACTTATGTTTTTGGTCTGTTGTCAATATCTCTATTCTTATGCTATTATTACTGCAGGACATTTGAATTTGAATTTTTCTTCCTGAAATATCAGGAACGCATGTATATGTGTTTGTTTTATCTTTTAAAAACTGCATGTATGCTGTTAAAAGTACTTCTCAAACTCACATTTTAAGATCTGTTAATATATGCAGTGTGTGGTTACTCCAGTAGACTGGCAGAAAAAGGTAACATATTTGCAGATGTATACTTACGTATGTTTAATGACTTTCTTTATATTTTTCATCAGCTTCTATAAATATTTTTCTTCAAGGTGAATGATTTTGTGAGGGATAAGTTTATGCGCAAAGATGGTTCGGTCCCACTTGCAGCAGAAATTCTTGCCGGAGGCTGTGTAAGTACCTTTTGCAGATTGAACAGACTTGTTTCACCTATACGTCACTACCCTGGTAAACACGTGTGGACTAAGGTTTCTGTTTAACCATAGATCCTGTTCAAGGGCAGCATCTCCTAGGGCATCTCGGCTTTTCCTAGACAGGTGAACCATTCCTGAGGTGGAAGGGTAAATGTTTCTAATCTTATTGCCTGTTAAGTCATGCCTGTCAAATTTGCCATTGCTTACAGTCAGTTCTTCACCAGAAGTCACTTGTGGCAGAAGTGTTTTGGCCTTTGACCAATCTTTGCTAACCTTTACTAAAATTAATTTTTAGTGCATTTTTTCTTCATGGCACCCTCCTGCTGGGTTGGGCGTTAAATTTTGTTTTTTGTAGTCAGCAGCCATAGCTCTCTGCTTTGCTTTGCTTTACAAGTGGCAGCAACTGTTCAAGCTTCCCAGTGCTTCTGGGAGAAGGATGCTGGGGAATGACTGACTTGGTGTGCCCTACATTGTCAAACAGACTTGGAATGATGGTTTCTTTATATGGATGCACAACCTGCATCTTGTTCTCAAACTCTGCAAAACCCTGTGTCTCTTTTTATCTCATGTACCAGTTTGTTCATGTGAATGTAAATACTTTGGTAACTTAAGCTCTTACACAAAGACTGGTGCTATTTAAAGATAAGGTTGGTTAAATAAATGGGCTTTGATCACTAGGGCAATACAAATACAATATTGGTCTATTTCCATTTAAACATGTATTTCTTTTCTTACAAAAAAGATGAGGTCATACTTTTAAAATCAAGCTTGTTTTGTGCAGAAAATTGTATTCATAAAAGATTTTTTTTTTTCTCTTGAAAATCAGTGAGTTTAGAAGTTGGGCAAACACCTCCTGGTAGTACTAAATGTGTGTGTGGAAAGAGCCCTTGTCCTATCCAGCATTAATGGCAGTTCCTTAACTGTAGCAGGAGCAAAGAATTCCTAGTGTCTGACAATTCTTAGGAGATGGACCAAATTTGGCTACTGGCTGACTCTCCTTTTGTTTGATCACTGACCTGTCATAGACTGCCAGGTAGGATCCCCTTGTTCTGTAACTTTAGGAGCATTCAGGATGGAATAGGAGAGCCTTTAATGTCCTAAATAAAATGGGCACGTAATAATAATCAAAGAGAAATATTAGGAGCTGCACTAACTGCTCTTCTTAGTAACGAGTGCTCATTTAAAATAACTTTATAGTTTGCATTTGAGTAACTATATTTTCTAATCATTAAGTAGATATAGTCTTAGGCTGTATCTAGCCCAGTCCTTCAGGCTGTTGCAAGGGGCCCAGGAGAGCAGTTTGTATAAATTCAGGGGCTTCACTAGATGTGGTAGTTCTTTTGTTTTTGCTTTTGTTTTGTTTTTAACTCAAATTCTAAACAGTCTATGAAAACATGATTATATATCTCTTTAAAAATTTAAAATGTAAAATTAACTATGTGATACTACTGAAGATTTTGGCAATAACCATGGCATGGTGCCTTGAAGTTTATTTTCTTTTTCATGAAAGCATTTTGCCGGCATGTGCACCTGGGTGCCAAGGAGATTGGTTGTGGCACGTATTGTCTACTGTAGGTGGTCTTGTTTGCACATATGTGGTCGCCCATTTCAAACACAAAGCACGGGTTGGCATCAGAAGTGGTGCCTAGTTATTGCAAAGAGGTGTAGCCCTTTTTCATACTTGATCTAAACACAGGCTTAAAATTGGAGCCACTTGGGCTTTACAGCTACTTAAAATATCTGTAAGATGAGGTTTGCCATCCTTCATCTCAGAGGCGGTAGACAGTTGGTCCTTGGTGTTTCAAGTTCCCTGTGTTGGAATTTTTTTTTTTTTTTTTCCAGTCATGCTTTAAGTAGTAAGAGCTTATTTTCCAGGTAAGCATTTCTACAAGTAGCAAATAACCCAGGCTCCTTTACATCTCAGAGTAGAGGGATGGATAACTCCCTTTTCAATGTGTTGTTATTTTAAGTAGTGGCAGCATCTTTTTGCAGGCAGGGTTTTTCCCTTAACTGCTGCCTGCCACATACCTTAGACAGTCACTGTGAGTTCCACAGCCTCTCCTGTCCAGTCAGGAGTACAGAGGCTTGGAAGGTTGCATCACCTGAGCAGTTCCACTTCTTAGTTCAACCAAGCATTGCTAGGCATTGACTTGTTTCAGAGGAGCTCACCTTGCTTCATGATTACTGAAAATTAGTACACATGGCTGACTTTTACACTTGTAACCAAAGCTTCACATTCCTTTGAACAAGGCTTTTTCTGATCTATAAACTGTTTTCTGCAAAAACACGGAAAATATTCAGGGAGATCTTTGTCTTGTAACTTCATAGTTCTTAGGTAAACTTCTAAGTTTCTTGTCTTCTTTATTACTATTTTTTTTTTAGAAAAATGAAAGTGATGGTAAATTTGGAGAAAAAAATTATTGGCACTTAAAGGAATAAAATTAATCCCATTCCTTAATTTATTATTTTTGATATAAAAGATCTGTAACTTCAGACTGAAAAAAATATTCTTCTGTCTCACTGATATATGTAAATGGGAATTTATATAAAGGAGTAAATCTGACTGTTTTTAAATTCATTGTTTGCATTGAGATTGAGTTTGGAGCACAGTTTAAATGGGACCTCAGTTTTCTGAGTATTTTTTAGATTCACGCATAACAGTAGTTACATATTCAGCCCAGTCAAGACTACTAAACTAGAAGATGAAACTGGAGTTTATAAACTCTGAGTCTGAAAGGTTTCTTTGTGGTGTGTTTTTTCATCCATGACTTGGTTTTCTATATTTAAACCAAGCTAATAATTGGAGGAGTTCCGGCCAAGCCCTGGATTAACAGACGTCCCCTTACAGAATATATATACCTATCCACTTCCTTCTAGCTCTGTCTCTTTCCATCTTTCCCTTATCTGGCTGTCTGAAGCCCAGTGTCTATAGGGGGATGTGATTGAGGACCACTGTCAGTGACAGTGGAGGCTCTCAGTAAATGTGGCAGAGGAAAGAGGGCCTGTTACCAATACCCATTTCCAATTGAGCTGCTGTTGTCTTTAAAGTCTGAAGTACTATCTCTGTGTACATCATTGTCATTGTTTCGCTGCTGCTGTGTTAAGAAAAAAATAACATATGTAATGCCATATGGAGCCCTGGTGGTGCAGTGGTTAAGAGCTCACCTGCTAACAAAAAGGTCAGCAGTTTGGATCTATCTACTGCTCCTTGGAAACCCTATGAGGCAGTCCTACTCATTTCAATAGGGTCACTATGAGTCGGAATGGACTTATGGCAGCGGGTTTTTTAATGCCATATGGTCTGTAGGTTGCAGTCCTTAATTCAACAAAATAAGTGTTTATTGTCTGTCTTCTAGATTTCTAGTGAAATAGAAGGTTGACATCCCAAGGGGTTTGGGATCTTTATTTAGCCTTTGCTCCTTTGATCTTAGGAAGGTCATCAAGATAAGGAAATACAAGTGGTACCCTGACTGGTTTCAAGGAAGAAATATAAATATGATGATTAATTTATTTTTGGCATGAAAATAAATCTACCTTGAAATGAAATTATATTCACCAGGGGAAAAAAAAAAATCCCGAAAATATGAAACTCTGTCTTAAAAAGCTCATATTTAGTAAAAATTATTTATATACCAATAGAAAATAATAGTATTCTGTAATAATTTTTGGAAAGACAAACATGCTTTTTGAAGTACAGTTCTTTGATAATGAGCCAAAGTATTAATAGAGATAGGATACACACACACACACACCATATATGATATATATATATAGAGAGAGAGAGAGATACACGTGTGTGAGTGTGCTACGTGTGTATTTGTATATATATCTGATGTTTATGGGAGTTTGTATGCATTCTGAGTGGGAAGAATAATTGATTTGGTCATGTCACTGGTTCGGAAAGTGACTAGTAAGAATATCACAGTTGGGAAGACATGGAATGAAGATCAGCCTTAACTGCTTTTCCTTGATAATAAGTATGTCCCTATTGCATGTGTTGTCAGTATTGTGATTTCCATATTCATGATATTTTTATGCTTTTTGTATAGCCAAGAATCAGATACAATTTTTAAGGCAAGTTTTTTTTATTACTCATCTTTTTTATATTATATTCAGTTTTGGTTAGTTTTTATTATTTTAAAAATTATTGACAAAAAGATGTAGAGACACATCTAGCTTACAAATGCAGCTGGAGGCCCTTGGGTACCTGTCCCAATTGCTTTTCCCACCCTTGTCTCCCAGGACATAACCCTGTCCAGAAATTGGTGTTGTTCATTCCTGTGAATGTGCTCATACTTTTTATTACATACAAGTGTTTCCCTAAGCAATATAAATGTTTGATTTAGAATGCTTCATTCTGGCCAAGTGCTGTAGGAACAACTCGCATGATTCCCAGATTGATGCTTTCGCCTTTTTTTCCCATCCGTGCAACTCATGTGCTTTGGTTGTCAGAAGAGAATAATAAATGGGAGTATTACTTTCAAATGATGTAATGTGGCAAATACTGAACTTATCTATTTTGGTTGTGTGGATTTATAGGCATGTTACACAAATAAACTTGCGGTTGAAACAACATACTCATTTAACCAAGTTTTTGGGATTTCTTCTCTAGATGAAAGGAATTTCTTTGATTTTATAATTTAATCTTATGGCTGATACTGAGTAAATTTAAAATTGCAGTCCTCCCCACTGCCAATGCACATGCTCCCTGTATGCCTTACGCTGTTTTCTTTCTCTCTCTTCCCCTTCCTTCTCCCTCTCTCATTTAGCTCTTACCGTCTTTAAACTATATACTTTTCTTATTTGTCATGTTTTTTGTTTATTGTCTGTTTCCCCTCATAGAATATAAGCTCCACAAGGCCAACATCTTTCCCTGTTTTATTCATTGATGTAACCCAAGGTCCTAAAACAGTATATGGTAACCAGCAAGGCCTCAGTAAATATTTGTTAAATGAAAGAATTTTAAAACTAAAATGGACCTTGAAAGTGACATTGTCAAATCTTCACAGTTTATACATGACAAATCTGGTGATTGATTTGTATATATATTTTCTTTTATGTTAGTCACACTCCTTAGTATCCATATCAGAAAGGATAGTAAGCACAGCGCTGGACATCATTTTGCAAAGTAAAATGTTCCTTTCAAAACCTTCCAATTCAAATTTTTGAGAAGTGAGTAGCAAGGATGTTTTTATTTGTAAAATTAATTCTTTTGACCATCATAGTCACTTGTAATGAAAATAACCACGTTTAACAGGAGGCAGCCCATTTCGCCAGAAGGGTTTTAGTTAGTTTGGTGTCCCACACCCTAGGAGATGTGAGGCACAGTTTAGACAACTAATTTGACTTATTTGTGCCTCGATTTTCTTGTCTGCTAAGTGGAGGTAACAGCTTATTTTTCCAGTTATCTATTGCTGCTTAACAAGCCACTCCAAAACCAAGTGGCTTAAAACAATAATGTGTTCTTTTTCATAATGACAAGACAGTTCTGCTTTACATGGGGTCAACTGGAAATACTGGGACAGCTGGAAGGTCCAACATGTGCCCATACAAATGGTGGCCAGCTGGGGCTGGAAGCCGAGGTTCTTCTCCAGGTGGGATTCTCCACGTGGCTGCTTGGGCTTCCTTATACCATGGTGTCTGGATTCTAAGAAGGTGGATTCTAAGGGTAAAAGGGAAAGCTGTATCTTTTCAGGCCTAGGCTTGGAAGTTACACTGCATCAATTAATCCACATTCTGTTTGTCAAAACGTGTTGGTACAGGCCAGCCAGACTCGAGGAATGAAGAATAGACTCTTAATGGAAGCCATGACAAAGAAGTTGCATTTATAGTCCACCACACTTACTTTGCATGATTATTTGGAGATTAAATGAGAGATAATATAAGAAATTATTAAAACACAACTAAAATACTAGTCTCCCTACTGTTCCAGTATCTGTTTTTTAAGTTCTGATTTATGTATTTTGGGTTTTAAGAAAATGAATGTTTTAGTTAAGCTTTTCAGGTGGAAAGGAATATGATTACCTGAAGAGAAAGGGGATTTTTTGGAGTTTGGATGTGGCATGTTGAGGACTTGAACCATTTCAAGGTCTCTTGGAATCTCTTATCTTTGTGAGTCTGCTTATTTGTCCTTTCCCTACCGATTGTTTTCCTCTGCCAAGCAGCAGAGCATGCTCTTTGTCAATATGATTTTTATTTCATCTTTATGGCCACACTGCATCCCAATCCCAGTCTGAGGCTTGCCTCCTAATGGGAATGATTTTAATGTTTCTCCATCACTGAGCAGGAGAGGTATTCTGGTTATTCATTGCCGGAGAGCAAATTATCTAAAAACTTAGTGGCCTCAAACAACAAGGTGTTATCATCGCACATGGTCTGTAGGTTGACTGGGCATTTCTCACTTGGGATCTTCATATGGTTGTAGGCAGATGATACCTGGGGCTGGAGTCATTTGAAGGCTCAACTGGGCTGATGTGCAGGGTGGCCCACTCTTATGGCTGGGAGAGATACTGGCTGGCAGCTGGAAGGTGGTGGGACTGTATCAGAGCACCTGTGTATGGCTTCTCCATGTGGCGTGGGCTTTTCCAATATTAGCAGCTTGATCCTAAGAGGGAATCTCCCAAGATCAGGCATTCCAAGAGGCCTGGGTTGAAGCTGCAAGGCTTCTTATGACCTAACCTTGGAGATCAGAATGTTACTTCCACTGCATTCTAGTGGTCAAAGAAGTCACTAAATCCAGCCCAGATTCAAGAGGAGTGAAATGAGAGTCCACCTCTCAATGGAAGGAATAGCAAAGAATTTTGCAGCTATCTTTAAACTACCACTGGTAGCTCTGCAGTGTTGTAGGATAGGGATATCTCCCTTGCCTTCTAACTTCTGATGGTTTCATAGCCAGTCCCATGTCTTCTCTAAGGGTTTGTTCTGATCCTGAGAGCCATTGCTGCTTCCAGTTGTTTCATGCTGCAGTGGGCGGAGACTCAGTAAAGTTAAAACAAGCAAATCGAGGTTTACCTTAAGAGTGTAAAAGAACTAAAACCAGAGACTACTGAGAATTGAGGCACCTCTACCATTTTCTCCTCTTGGACTTCTTGCTCTCTTTCACCGTGCCTTTGCCTCTCTGTGCACATCTTTTTACTTTGCTGATCCATTTCTTATCTTCCACGCAGTGTCAGTTTTCCCAAGAATTTTCTTCTTGTGCTTGCTGGCCACCTGGCCTTTCTCTCTACAGTATGACCTTTCAGCCTCTTTTCATCCCTTTCCCAGTCTCAGCTATTTAGTTCAGTTGCTCAGTTTGTTGTTTTTCATTTAATTGTTCAGAGGAAATGGGATTGGCACACCCCATCTTTCTGTGCCAGGCCATAGAGTAGCCTTGAGTCATGACCCCATCCACATATCAGTGGCTTTGCTTAACAACTCCATTTGTTTCAGCCATCTATAAATGTGTTCAAACCTTTCTTGAACCATTTTGTTTTTAGATTTCAGCCATCTATAAATGTGTTCAAACCTTTCTTGAACCATTTTGTTTTTAGCTCAGAATTCTATAAGTATCCCCTGAGTAGTAGTGTGTATACTTTTGTCATGAAATATACCCAAAGCCATATTCCTTCTGATTGAGCTTGAAATCCCTTGAGATTTCAGGCCCAATCATATCAAACCAAGAAGAAAATTTCCTCATATAATGAACACATCTGCTCTGGCAATCAGAGCTGGTGAAGTAGATTGCCTGAAGTGGATTTAAGCCCTGCTTTTGTGATCTTTCCCTTCCCAGGGTTTCCTGTAGAGACGTGGCCTCACAGTATAGTTTTCTGAAAGCAGATTTTTTATTTCACTGCACAAGTCCCTGCGCACATACCCTGCTATTGCTGTTATAAATATAGAATGATGTGAGGCGCAATCATTAAGTTGAATTTCTGTGAGACTGCGCCTGGGTGACACGTCAAGTAGCCAAGATTTATTATGTATTATAATGATGGTATGGAAATAAGGCTATTATTTTTTAATGCTTATATTTTTATAATCCATTTATAGTTTAATGAAAAATCTAATGATTAGTTACATTGCTTTCCACATTTATTATAATTATTGTTTGGAATGATTCCCTGGGAGATTTGTGTGTGTATGTGTACCCCTCAAAAATGTAATAATATTACAATTTTTCTAAATTCGTACTTACACTTTACTTGTATCCTCCAACTCCTAACTAAGCTTAGAAATCATATCAGGTATTATGTCTGGCCTCCTGTCTTTGTCAGATATAGTAACTGCTTTCCCATTCGAAGAGATCTTTTTTTATAACTTTGTGCTGACAGTTAACTGCATCTTAGGAACCTTTGGTAAATTTTGATTGAACTGAGACAACTTGAAACTCTAATGACAGGGCCTATGTCTCATTATTAAATCTGTGTCTAACATTGTGTCTAACATGTGAGAGATGCATGAAAAATATTTATTGAATGTGTAAATATTTGACTCAAAGGCATTGGCGATGTGGGCAGTTACGGAATTATAAAGGAAGAGTGGTCACTTTGTATGTCAAGTTAATGTTAACTTAGAGACTGGTGGCTAGAGAAGAAGCATTAACTCCAGGGATTGAGGGGGTGGGAGGAATGCATGCGGTGTTCAGGAACTGATGGACTTTGGGGGTAACAGTAACCATGCCTATATATCCAGGATGTTTCACAGAAAGGCCTTCTGTGATCATTCAGTGATGGAAACAACCTTTAAAAAGTTCCTATTTTATTTTATTTAGTTGCTAAGAATGGCAAATAAACAGCCCCCATATACTCAGAACCTTAAGAACAGGATGAAGATAAAAACTTGCAGCCATTGGTATACCTTATTTATTATTGCTTATGTGTTCAATAGAAAATATTTGAATGGTTAACATGTGAAATAATCGTGTTGGAATCACGAAGGAATCAGACAAAAGGCTTTAAAAAAGGAGCTGATAAATAGCCCAAACTGTTAACCATAAGGCAGCGTCTAAATTTGGAGGTTTCTGAGAAGCTGAGGCAGCAGCTTGCTTCATTGCAGTTTACCCGGCGGGGGAAGGGGAGGGTGCATATGGAGAGGGTGGAACTAAGGCACGGGCCTGAAATGGAATTCTCTTCCCTGCTTGCTTCAGTGAGAAGCTTTCTCTCCAAACTTCTTGGACTCTGGGCAAAAATAAATGTCTCATAGCACTAAGGATTCATAGGTTTGGCCTTCCCGGTTATGGGCTGCCTGTTGTTGTTAGTTGTCATTAAGTTGATTCTGACTCATGGTGAACCCATGTGTGCAGAGCAGCACTGCTGTATATGATTTTCAAAGCAGTGACCTTTTGGAAGCAGCTCACCAGGCCTGTCTCTTGAGGTCTTTCTGGATGGATTCCATACTTCAACCTTTCGACTAGTAGTAGTTGAGTATTTAACCGCTAAAGGTACCCATGGGCTACCATGGGACACCTATGGGCTGTCTATAAAACCAAACCAAACCCGTTGGCTGTCGAGTTGATTCCAACTCATAGCGACCCTGTAGGACAGAGAAGAACTGCCCCATAGTGTTTCCAAGGAGCGGCTTTTGGATTTGAACTGCTGACCTTTTGGTTAGCAGCTTAGCTCGCCATAGTTATTAACCACTGCTCCACCAGGGCTCCATGGGCTGCCTATAGTAGCTTAGAAACATCATCCTATTAGAGGAAGGTAAGACTCATGACTGTCACTGACCCAGTCAGCTGTTGCTCTTTTCCTCCCTTTCCTTTCTTTCTTTAATACAGCACAGTTCAAACCTTGAACCACCCTTCTAGTTTTCCAATAAATAGGGGAGGGGTTTGTTGTGATATGAAAATATAAAGAAAGATAGGTCACAGCTTTCATATAGTTAGGTGCTTTAGACGTTGAAGGTCTGTAAATCATTGAACGATTCTGGTGGTAGTAGTCAAAATAGACATGTAGAGCAGTCAGAGCCCAAATGTTAACATATTTGGCAGGTCTGTAACTTAATTGCTTTTTAATGTCAGTCAAATGCATTCCACTTTGGTTTCTTGGCCAGACTTCTATAGGCCTGTTAAAACCCCTTGAAGTTGAAAATGCGAAATTTAATATTTGTAAAACTTGTAAGCAGATTAGCCTTTTTCTACCTTACCATGTGGTTAAGAAATCAAGAATAGGAAATTCCAGTTTGGTATCTGTCTCAAAAACAATTCAGTGTTAAGAATGTACTTTATTCTCTTTTCATAAAAAAAAAAAAAAAAAATAGACGTGAATAATCTAGTGACAGATTTTTTTTTTTTTAAATTAAGGAAAGATTAACTTGCACACTGAATCAAAGGAGAAATAATCCTATTTTGCTTTATGTTTATATAGGTAGATAGCTGCCAACTCTGACTCTGACTCATGGCAACCTTATGTACAACAGAATGAAACATTGACGGGTCCTGTGCAATCCTCACCATCACCAGCATGTTGGAGTCCATTTTTGAGGCTACTGTGCCAATCCGTCTCACTGAGGGGTCTTTTTCACGTTCACTAACCCTCTACCAAACATGATGTCCTCCTTCAGTGACTGATCTTTCCTGATGATAGGACCAAAGCAAGCAAGTTGGACAGTGTTCTGCTGTGATCCATAAGGTTTTCAAAAGCAGACCTCCAGGCCTTTCTTCTTAGTCTATTTTAAAGATGTGCATTTAGACAGACAGTCTAACCAGGATTGAGAAAAATGGCCCTTTGCTCAACTTGTATTGAGGAATCAAGTCCCTGACTGAAGCAGGGTCATGGCAACTCCTGTAAAGGCAGTGGGCCGACACACTTCCCTTCAGAGCTGGCGGAAGTGAGTGGCCTCCAGCCTCATGCCGCCTCATACCTGCCAACTTCTCTGTGAGGTTGTTGAATGCTGTCTTCAGTATTTACAAACAGCAATTGATTCTGTTGGGCAAAATGTTTTAACTTAGTCTGTCCACTGCTGTTTACGAAATATCAGTTTTGTACCTGCAGTCTTTATATCTGATGATACTTCTGCTATGTATTTAAATTATTTCATATCTCTATTTTAACTGCATTAAATACAACACTGAGTTAGTAAGAGAGTAAGCGGAAAGTATGTTGAAGCTTAGCTTTCTTAAGAAACCTTTGTTTTCCAGTTTACTCAAATATCAAATATTGTCATCACTTGAGTACTCATTTTATATGTAATATAAATCATTAAGCATTTAGTAGTGTAAACCTTATTTGTAGTTACAATTTTATTTGTATCCAAATAATCAAAATAATGTATTTGGGTTTTAGTAAAAAAAAGAATTCATATTCCCTAACTTCATATTAATCTATTTTTGACACATGTAAGCACACATTTTAGAATGTCAGTGTGCAATTAGATATTCTTAGCACATGTCGTTTGTGAAAAGCACTTTAAGTCTAAGTACATTCAATTGAGCATAATTAAAATATCAAGATACACATTCTTCATGTACATTTTGCCACTTAATTTTTTAAGTAGCTCTAAGTATCTACCATGTGAATTCAAATTAAAGTGAGGTGATTAAATTACTGTTAAATTTAGTGCTTTTAGTTTAAAATAAAGCAGAAATCACACTATGTTAAATAAAAAATATATATACTGGCATGTTTTCTGTGGACAACAGACTGATGACAGGCTTGTATTTTTTAAAGACAAGGCTGCCAATATTCTCTGAATAGTCTCATGAGTGTTACCTAGAGTGGTTTGTGGGAAGAAAATGTAAGAAAACGTGCTTTTTATCTTATAGGTTCCTTCAATTGACTCCAAGTAGGAATGCCAGGGGATACTACCTTGGATAGTACAGAAACATTGGAGAAAGATTTACTTAGTCAATAGCAGTGGAGAAAAAGAAAATTGATTATGGGGAAACATGAACCAGAACTCTTGAACTGGTTGTATCATTTAGATACCATATTTAGTCAGCTGATGTTTCCTACAGTTACCATAATGAGCAAACTAATCCTTGGCAAGTCATTTTAAAAATACATGTAACTTGTCCACAATTGTTAAACTTAAAGTATGTTAACATTATTTTAGTGAAGGTCACTATGCTTGGATAACTTTGAGAAATTGGGACAGGATATTTGGATTCTGGTGTTGCCTATCTAAATATTTGATTTCTCAAAATTCTGCTTTTAAAAACACATAGATATATTACTTCCCACAAAAAAAGTCTCCTACACAGAATCAGAAGTGTCAACCATGAAGTAAATCATTATGTACCGTTATATAACAAGAGAAATGTAGGTGGCAAAATTGTGAGGAAGGGGAGGAAAAAACAAGCTTGCAGAAGCATCTGGGCATGGAGCAAAAAAAGCTGTGATAGGAGCCATACTTCAGGTTCTTTCCAGACTGCCTAGCCCATTTCAGAGAGGGAGTATTAGAAGGAAAAAAACCCTGTCATTTTACTTCGAGCCCTGAGGACTGTATCATGTCAAAAATAAGAGCATTTGGAAATATTCATGCTTTGTGTCAATAGAGCCCTATTCATTGGAGGAGCTTGGTGCTTGGGCTTCATGCTGACGTAGCTGTAGCCTCTGCCGTCCTACTTCCCTTCCTGGTTGTTCTTAGTACTCCTGGTTGAAAGATGAATTTATAAAGATCATGTACTTCAGACTGGAATCACAACGGCTGAAGCTGTCTTATGGAGATGTGAACTTTCTTTGGTGTTAGTAGAGAAGTGAGGCATCCAGCCTCTACTTGGGACAGCTTTAAAGGTCCCGAATGTTAGCAGTTGATTTTAAAAATAAAGGGCAATTGTGTTGTCTTTCATAAATAGCCATCTGTTGCCTGACCAGAGAATATGCACTGTGTATTGTTTTCAGCATGAGGAAGCTTTTTTGTTACACTCAGTCTAGTGTCTTTCTTGGTCCTTTTTGTGACCAGTGGTGCACATTTCTAAAATAATTTTCCAGTGTTGGGGGCATCTCAAACCTGAATAGAATAGGGGAGACCAGTCCCACAAACATAGTGTTGCAAACTCTTTGCTAGCTATCTAGCCGCTGTAATTTTTACCAGCCCCTGCAGCAAGACATGATTAACCATTCCTCAGTAACAAAAGTATTTCAGAATTAAAAATCTGTACATCTTGTTGGATGTCAGCTTAAATATCTAGCTCGAGTCCAAATTAAATGAAAACTATCTAGTTATGTAGTGCTTCATTAGAAGCAAGAGTGGCGAGTCTTCGTCTCACCTAATTTGGACATGTTATCAGGAAAGAACAGTCCCTGGAGAAGGACATCATGCTTGGTAAAGTAGAGGGTCAGCGAAAAAGAGGAAGATCCTCAATGAGATAGATTGACACAGTGGCTGCAATAGTGGGCTCAAGCATAGCAACGATTGTGAGAATGGTGCAGGATTGGGCAATGTTTTGTTCTCTTGTACATAGGGTCGCTGTGAGTTGGAACTCACTCAACAGCACCTAACAACAGCAACAACGTCTAGTTATGTTCAGGTCTACAATACCATCTTATCAACCACCACCCACTTAGGTGAGCTCTTTCCTTTTTTTTTTTAACTTGATGTGGCTACTTCTTAAAAGCCTTCATTATAACTGTTGTTTTCTCAAAAACAAAGTCCTTTGCATTTAATATACAAGTTTCTAGGGAGAGGATATGAGTTGGAATCGACTCAACGGCAGTGGGTTTAGTTTTGGTTTTAGGGAAAGGAAGTTTTGAGAACTCACCTGTACTGGCTTTGAAAGGGTTCAGTAGGCTAAATTCACCTAAAAAGAGTTCTATCATATGTAATTGGTACCATTGATTGAACACTTAATACCTTAAGTGCTAGGCCCTAGAATAAGTACTTTATGTACATATTTTCATTTAATCCTCAAAAAATCTTATAAATAATATTGTAGGAGGCAGGGCCAAGATGGCAGAGTAGTCAGATGCTTCCGTTGATCCCTCTTACAACAAAGATCTGAAAAACAACTGAAACAATTATATTTATGACAAGCTAGGAGCCCTGAACAACAAAGGAAAAGTTAGAAAACAGACTGAGCAGCAAGGGGAGAGATAGATGATTCAGAAGCGGAGAGGAGTTGCTGGACCTGAATCGCCGAGATCCCCCAGGCACCATTCCTGGGAGCAACTGCAGCGGGTAGTGGAGCTCGGCTGCTGTTTCCTCAGGGAGAGACAACCAGCTGCAGAGCCTAATCACACTTCCAGAACCAGAGAAGGACACCACTCTCAGCAAAACCTAAGTACTTGCATATATTTTACTGTGACCCCCTCCCTGCCTCCGCAAGCTGGCTTCAGTGGCTGTCAATTTCCCTGGGCCTGAGATAGGTCCTGCTGAACGTCCTGAGCCGTTCCCCTGGTCTTGGAGAAGAAATAAATTAACAAGTGGGGGAAAAGATAATTTGCCAGCTCCACTAACCTGGGGAGCTCAGGGCAGATGCAGCTCTTGTCCAGGCATAACCAGTCTATGGACTTTGAATACCTTTACCCCTTGCATGGACCTGTGCGGTCCTATTTCATGAGAATAGGCGCTTGTTAGCAGACTGCAACTGTTTCAGCTCTGCAGTAGAGAGGTGGGTGTTTGGGGTTTGACACCTCTTTGCTTATTAAACAGGGTCCTCACCTACCCATGTCAGGGGCCTAAGGACTGGTGGCTCCACTCAGGTCGCCAAGCCACCCACGATAGGGGTCCAGGGATAACTAGTACCTCCCAGTTCTTACAACCAAAAGCATTGGGTGACCAAGGTCTGTCTGTAGAACCCACCCACCTATGCACCCTAGGGAACGGGGATGGCCTTTCCTCACAGGCACTCGGGACAGTTATCAGCCCCCTGCCTTGTTCAGAGCATGACCCCCTGCTGCAACGAGATGCCAATACCTACACCAATCACCCCTGCCCCCTAAGACTGTAGAACAGAGCCTGTACCACAGACTTGATGACCAACTACCTGAACACCTGAGCTGAATCCATACAAGAAAAGTAAATGGACTCCTAAGCTGATACACCTGATAACAGCTCTAGCCACCTAGTGACAGGACGTTAGAGCTTCAAAGGTGAAAATAATCAAGCTGGTTCACTCAAGCAACCTATTTGGGCATCTCATAACAAAACAAAGCAAGAAACTAGGCTACATTAAGCAAACATAAAATCAATACAATAACTTACAGATGGCTCAGAGACAACAGTCAATATCAAGTTACATAAAGAAGCAGACCATGATGGCTTCAACAAGTTCTCAAAACAAAGAATCCAGGGTTCTTCTAAATGACAGTGCTTCCTGGAATTGCTGGATGCCGAGTACAAAAGATTAATATACAGAACTCTTCAAGACATCAGGAATGAGATGAGAAAGGAAATCAGGCAATACGCAGAACAAGCCAAGGAACACACAGATGAAACAGTTGAAGACATTAAAAAGGTTATTCACGAACATAATGAAAAACTTAATAAGCTGCAGGAATCCATAGGGAGACAACAGCCATAAATTCAGAAGATTAACAATAAAATTACAGAATTAAATAATAGAAAGTAAAAGGAGCAGAATTGAGGAAGTGGAAGGCAGAATTGAGATTGAAGATAAAGCGCTTGGCACCAATAGATTTGAAGAAAAATCAGATAGAAGAATTTTAAAAAAGGAAGAAACCCTAAGAATCATGTGGGACTCTATGAAGAGAAATCACCTATGAGTGATTGGAGTACCAGAACAGTGAGGGATAACAGAAAGTACAGAGAGAGTTGTTGAAGATTTGTTGGCAGAAAACTTCCTTGATATCGTGAAAGATGAGGCATCTATCCAAGATGCTCATTGAACTCCACACAAGGTAGATCTTAAAAGAAAGTCATGAAGACATATTATAATCAAACTTACCAAAACCAAAGATAAAGGGAGAATTTTAAGAGCAGCTAGGGATAAATGAAAAGTCACCTGCAAAGGAGAGTCAATAAGAATAAGCTCGGACTACTTGGCAGAAACCATGCAGGCAAGAAGGCAATGGGATGACTTATATAAAGCATTGAAGGAAAAATAATTGCCAGCCAAGAATCATATATCCAGCAAAACTGTCTTTCAAATATGAAGGTGAAATTACGACATTTCCAGATAAACAGAAGTCTAAGAAATTCATAAAAACCAAACCAAAACTACAAGAAATACTAAAAGGAGTTCTTTGGTTAGACAATAATATCAGGTATCAACCCAAGACTAGAACACTGGGCAGAGCAATCAGATGTCAACCCAGACAAGGAAATCACAAAAATAAATCAAGATTAAAAAATGCTCAAAACAGGAAAACAGCAATGCTATTGTGTAAAAGAAGACAATATTTAGACAGTAAAGAGGGACTAAGAAATGTAGACATAGATCTTTCATATGGAGAGGAAGATAAGGCGATATAAAGCAATAAAAGTTAGGTTTAAACTTAGAAAAATCGGGGTAAATATTACGGTAACTACAAAGGAGAATAACTACCCTACTCATCAAAATAAAGTACAAGAGAAAAATAGACACTCAGCATTAACAAAATCAACAACAACGAATAAGAGGAAAACACGATATATAAACTACTCAGCACAAAAATTTAAGTGGAAAAAGAAACTGTCAACAACACACAAAAAAAGACATCAAAAGGACAGCACTAAACTCATACCTACCCATAATTACGCTAAATGTAAATGGAATAAATGCACGAATAAAGAGAGAGAGAGTGGCAGAATGGATTAAAAAACATGATCCATCTATACACTACCTACAAGAGACACACCTTAGACTTAGAGACACAAACTAAAACTCAAAGGATGGAAAAAATATATCAAGCAAACAACAATCAAAAAAGAGCATGAGTGGCGATATTAATTTCTGACAAATAGACTTTAAAGTTAAACCTACCACGAAGGTTAAGGAAGAACACTATATAATGATGAAAGGGACAATATACCAGGAGGATATAGCCATATTTGATGTTTATGTACCCAGTGACAGGGGTGCAAGATACATAAACTCTAACAGCACTGAAAAGTGACATAGATAGCTCCACAATTATAGTAGAAGACTTCAACACACCACTTTTGGTGAGGGACAGAACATCCAGAAAGAAGCTCAATAAAGAAATGGAAGATCTAAATGCCACAGTGAACCAACTTGACCTCATAGACATATAGAGAACACTCCACCCAACAGCAGCCAAGTATACTTTCTTTTCTAGTGCACATAAAATTCTGTAGAATAGACCACATATTAAGCCATAAAGCAAGCCTTAGCAGAATCCAAAACATCGAAATATTACAAAGCATCTTCTCTGACCATAAGGCCATAAAAGTAGAAATCAGTAATGGAAAAAGCAAGGAAAAGAAATCAAACACTTGGAAACTAAACAATACCCTGCTCAAAAACGACCAGGTTATAGATGACATCAAGGATGGAATAACAAAAGAAGAGATTGAAAAGGTAATTTAAAAAGCTCCCAACAAAAAAACACCCTGGTCCAGATGGCTTCACTGCAGAGTTCCACCAAACATTCAGAGAAGAGTTAACACCATTACTATTAAAGGATTTCAGAGCATAGAAGAGGCAGGAATACTCCCAAATTCATTCTATGAAGCCACCATATCCCTGATACCAAAACCAGGTGAAGACACCACAAAAAAAGAAAATTACAGACCTATATCCCTCATGAACTTAGATGCAGAAATCCTCAACAAAATTCTAGCCAATGGAATTCAACAACATATCAAGAAAATAATTCACCATGACCAAGTGGGATTCATACCAGGTATGCAGGGATGGTTCAACATTAGAGAAACAATTAATGTAAGCCATCATATAAATAAAACAAAAGACAAGAACCACATGATCTTACCAAATGGTGCAGAAAAGGTATTTGACAAAATTCAATAGCCAATCATGATTTTAAAAAATTCTCATCAAAATAGAATAGAAGGAAAATTCCTCAACATAATAAAGGGCATTTATACAAAGCCAACAGCCGACATCATCCTAAATGGAGAGAGTCAGAAAGCATTCCCGTTGAGATCGGCAACCAGACAAAGATGCCCTTTATCATCACTCTTATTCGACATTGTGCTGGAGGTCCTAGCCAGAGCAATTAGGCTGGATAAAGAAATAAAGGGCATCCAGATTGGCAAGGAAGAAGTCAAAGTATCTCTATTTGCAGATGACATAATCTTATACACAGAAAACCCTAAAGAATCCTCAAGAAAACTACTGAAACTAATAGAAGAGTTCAGCAGAGAATCAGGATACAGGATAAACATACAAAAATCAGTTAGATTCCACTACATCAACAAAAAGAACATTGAAGACGAAATTGCTAAATCAATGCCATTTACAGTAGCCCCCAAGAAGATGAAATACTTAGAATAAGTCTTACCAGAGACATAAAAGACCTTTACAAAGAAAACTACAAGACAGTACTGTAAGAAACCAAAAAAGACCTACATAAGTGGAAAAACATACCTTGCTCATGTATAGGAAGACTTAACATTGTTAAAATGTCTCTTCTACCAAAAGCAATCTATAGATAGTTTAATTCCTATCCAAATTCCAATGACTTTTTAATAAGATGGAGAAACAAATCACCAACTTCATACGGAAGGGAAAGAGGCCCTGGATAAGTAAAGCATTACTGAAAAAGAAGAACAAAGTGGGAGGCCTCACTCTACCTGAGTTTAGAACCTATTATACTGCCACAGTAGTCAAAACAGCCTGGTACTGGTACAACAACAGATACATAGACCAATGGAAGAGAATTGAGAATCCAGACATAAATTCATCCACATATGAGCAGCTGATATTTTACAAAGGCCCAAAGTCATTTAAATGGGGAAAGGACAGTCTCTTTAACAAATGGTGCTGGCATAACTGGATATCCATCTGTAAAAAAATGAAACAAGACCCATACCTCACACTGTGCACAAAAACTAACTCAGAATGGATCAAAGACCTAAATATAAAATCTAAAATGATAAAGATCATGGAAGAAAAAATAGGGACAAAGAGCCCTAATACATGGCATAAACAGTATACAGAACATTACCAACAATGCAGAAGTGAAACTAGACAACTGGGAGCTCCTAAACATCAAACATCTATGCCCATCCAAAGACTTCACAAAAAAAAGTAAAAAGATTACCTACAGACTGGGAAAAAGTTTTTAGCTATGACATTTCTGATCAGCGTCTGATCTCTAAAATCTACATGATACTCCAAAAACTTAACTACAAAAAGACAAATAACTCAATAAAAAATGGGGAAAGGATATGAACAGGCACTTCACTAAGGAGGACATTCAAGTAGCTAACAGATACATGAGGAAATGCTCACCATCATTAGCCATTAAAGAAATGCAAATCAAAACTACAATGAGATTCCATCTCACTCCAACAACGCTGGCATTAATCCAAAAAACACAAAATAATAAATATTGGAGAGGTTGTGGAGAGACTAGAACTCTTATACACTGCTGGTGGGAATGTAAAATGGTGCAACCACTTTGGAAATCAATTTGCACTTCCTTAAAAAGCTAGAAATGGAACTACCATACGATCCAGCAATCCCACTCCTTGGAATATATCCTAGAGAAATAAGAGCCTTTACACGAACAGAGGTATGCACACCGATGTTCATTGCAGCACTGTTTACAATAGCAAAAATATGGAAGCAACCAAGGTGCCCATCACCAGATGAATGGATAAATTATGATATATTCACACAATGGAAAACAACGCATTAATAGAATACAATGATGAATCCATGAAACATTTCATAACATGGAGGAATCTGGAAGGCATTATTCTGAGTGAAAGTAGCCAGTTGCAAAAGGACAAATGTTGTATGAGACCACTATTATAAGAACTCGAAAAATACTTTAAACAGGGAAGAAAATATTCTTCAATGGTTATGAGAGTGGGAAGGGAGGGAGAGGCGTTTTCACTAATTAGATAGTAGATAAGAACTATTTTAGGTGAAGGGAAAGACACCACACAATACAGAAGAGGTCAGCACAACTGGACTAAACGAAAAGCAAAGATATTCCGTGAATAAACTGAATTCTTCAAAGGCCAGTTTGGCGGGGGCGGGGGGATGGTTTGGGGACCATGGTTTCAGGTGACATCTAAGTCAATTGGCATAATAAAATCTATTAAGAAAACATTCTGCACCCCCATTTGGAGAGTGGCATCAGGGGTCTTAAATCCTAGCAAGCGGCCATCTAAGATGCATCAACTGGTCTCAACCCACCCAGAGCAAAGGGGATGAGGAACACCAAAGACACAAGGTAATTATGAGCCTAAGAGACAGAATGGGCCACATGAACCAGAGACTACGTTAGCCTGAGACCAGAAGAACTAGATGGTGCCTGGCTACAACCAATGACTGCCCTGACAGGGAACCAACAGAGAATCCCTGAGGGAGCAGGAGAGCTGTGGGATGCAGACCCCAAATTCTTGTAAAAAGACCAAACTTAATGGTCTGACTGAAACTAGAGGGACCCCAGAGGTCGTGGTCCCCAGACCTTCTGTTAGCCCGAGACAGGAACCATTCCCAAAGCCAACTCTTCAGACAGGGATTGAACTGGACTATGGGATAGAAAATGATAATGGTGAAGAGTGAGCTTCTTGGATCAACTAGACACATGAGACCATGTGGGCAGCTCCTGTCTGGAGGAGAGGGCAGAGGGCGTCAGAAGCTGACAAGAAAAGAGAGGAGTGGAGGGAAGGAGTGTGATGTGTCATTAGGGAGGGAGCAACTAGGAATATACAGCAAGGTGTATGTAAATTTTTGTATGAGAGACTGACTTATTTGTAAACTTTCACTTAAAGCACAATAAATTTTTTTTAGAAAATCCTGTAAATAACAACTAGAAGATGTGTTCACGAGTTTGGGGATCTTTGTGAGTTCCATTCACTTCTGTACGAGCCTGCTATAGAATTGGCACACAATCAATATTTGTTGAAAGTGTGGGTAACGTTAATGTCAACATGTCAACAGATAAAGGAAGTTTGGGGTGAGAAACCTGTTGTCCAGTCGATTTTGATTCACGGTGACCCTATAGGACAGAGTAGAACTGCCACATAGGGTTTCTGAGGAGCTGCTGGTAGATTTGAACTGCTGGCCTTTAGGTTACCAGCTGAACACTTAACCACTGCACCACCAGGGCTCCCTGTTTGAGATGAGTAGGTTAGGTAATTTGCCAAAGATGACACAACTGGTGTGTAGTAAAGTGAAGATTACAGTCTCCGTCTCTCAGACTCCCAGGCATGGTGCTTGGCAATGTGTACCTATTACCTTATTTAATCCTCACAGTGCGTTTATGAAGTGGTGTTATCCCTAAACTATTGATGAGAAATCTGTCTCAGTGAATTTGAGGAACTTGTCTAAGGCAACATACCAGGAAATGATAAAGCCTGAATTAAAATCCAGGTCTGTGACCAGTGCTCCTATCCTGGACCACTCTCTGATATTTACGTAAAACCAACACTGCTATAATTATTTTGCAAGCCCATTTGAAGAAAATTTAAAATATGTCCTTAGTTTTACATTCATAAGCCTAAGGTATTTTTCAAGGATTCAGATTTGGTATGATTTAGGGATTTTAGTGCTCCTTGGTCTGGCTTCCTCATGATTCATTGACTAAGCTACAAAGAAAAATTTGGTGTATCCGATGGAAATCAATTATATTCTACAGGAAAACATCTCTCTTTCATGTTTCTTGATGTACTTTAGTGTCTCTGAATCGTTTATCTCGTTTAGACAGAGTCTCTTCAGATCATGGGAATTTTAGTCCATGTTATCAAGTTAACCAAAGACTGAAGTACCTTGTCGAAACATGAAATAATTAAAAATGAACCTGTTTTGACAGTAGGCTAGTCGACATAATGGTTCTGAACTTGGGTTCGGAATCTGCACAGCCTGGGTTCAGATTCTGTCTCCGCCTTGGACAGAATTCTGTGTTCCCATTTCCTCATCTCCAGAACAGTATAGCTTTTGTCAGGGTTATTAAGGAATCAAGGAGATAATGCCTGTGATGGGTTTAGCAGAGTACTAGGCATGTAGAAAAGTATTCAACAAATTTTGGGGTCCGGCTTCTCCCTGAGAAGGGGAGAGTACAAAGAATTTTGAGATGCAGAGCTGTAGTTATTCAGAGAGCTGTGTCTTCTCTCTGGTCACACTCTTAAGCAGTTTGTTCTTGAGAGGGAAGTCTCCACCTCTTAATTAGGAAGCCCCATTCTTACAGAAAGAAACCTGGAGAACAGACTTACGTGTAGAGCACATTCATTGTTAGAGGGCCGACTACAAATTATCAGGGCAGATATCACTGTGGTAAGAGACACATAATGATAAGAAGGGCTGCAGACCTCAGATCCCATAAAGTTCAGAAGAATAGGACTAGTTAGTGCATGGAAAAACAAAACAAAGGAAGGAGGAAGAGTCATACCCTGATAGAAAGGAGCAGTTGGAGTCCACAACTGGGAAGACCTGGTAGAAAGTGAGCCACAGTTTGAAAATACAGGCTTTGCAGAAAAAAATTTGACACAACTGGTAAGAGAGAATTCCCATACCAGCCACTGAATTTTATGTAACAAAATTGTGGCCCACTCTGTTTTTGTTGCTAGTACGTTCAGACTCTTCCAATTCCTCTAGCGTAGAGGCTGTCTTGCTTAACTTTGTTTCTCTATAAATAAAGAGAGAGAGAGATGAAAACTCTGGGAAGCAAGATTTCAGTAGAAGCTGGAGACTGTCCCAGAGGGATGATGAATTGTGTGTGTTCTTCTTCACCATCTATGGGATTGATGCTGAAATGGATCTAAACCAGTCCCCTAGTCTTCTTCGAAAGAAGGAGGAGTAGGAAACCATGACAATTCCTTAGGCTGCTACCAAAATGGAAATTGAGGAGAGAGTGACTACTAGCTACAGATAGAAGGGGGTGCACTCTACCAGTAACTGTGTCACTCAATAGCCCTTCTTACAAACCTTTTAAAGGCACTCAGTTACCCTACATATGCAGACCTTTTCATTTATCTATGCAAAACTTCAAAAATTACTGATGCTTTGTAAGTGTGCGTTAATGTCTACTGACAGTTTTCCACGTGATTTTTGTGTTCAGGATATCCCTGACTGTCCTCAAACATTGTCAGGAAACTCTTGGAATTTTGTTTAGATGGATTGTTTCAAATTTTAAATTATTTATGGAATAATTGACATCTTCACAACATTGACTGTTTTATTAATGTAAAGGAAAATTGATGTTTTTATTAATATTTTCATTTTAAATTAATTTGCAGGTAAATTGACATCTTTATATCATTGAATCACCCTAAGAAAAATATTTGTTTTGCTAGTATTTAAATCTTTTATGTCCCTTAAAAACACCTCTATTTTTCTTCATTCTAATTTTTAACATTTCATGTTAGGTTATTCCACTTCTACAAAAAATTTTAATATGTAAGATTTTTTTATGTAGCAGTTGCATATTTCTCCTCTAAAAATAAATAGATTTAGATTGTCAATTTCTCTTTTTTTTAAAAAAAAAAAAAAGACGCTACAAATTCTTTTGTCACCCAGATGCTAGTATTCACAGTAGGCAATAAAATTTTCTTGTTCAGTATCTGGTATTAGCCTGGATAGGAATCCACATGGCACTGAATTTTGTCATTCCTCACCTACAGTCCTGTGCATAGACTGGGCACTTAATAGAACCTTGGGAATCCTGTGGTTCTGGGTTCTCTGGGGTCAGGTGCAGACAGGCAGCCCTAAGGAGCTTTCCAGGAGTCATATTTAAGTGGGGCCAGTTGTTCCACTGAACAAAACAAGACTAAAGGGGCACACCAGCCCTGGGGCAGGGACTGGAAGGCAGGAAGGAATAGGAAAACTATTAATAGTGAACCCAAGGTTGAGAAGGGAGAGTGTTGACATGTCATGGGGTTGTTAACCAATGTCGTACAACAGTGTGTATACTAATTGTTTGATGAGAAACTAGTTTGTTCTGTAAACCTTCATCTAAAGTTCACTTAAAAAAAAAAAAAAGAAATGGGGCCAGTTGTGTCTTCTAATCTGTTTGTTTTCAGTTGAGGGATAAAATGCTTTAACAGTTGCATACGCGCTCATCTTTAGTGGCGGTTAACTATTTCATCTTCTAGTCTGTGTTACAGATCAGACCAACTTCCCCACCCCTACGCCACCAGGGTTTCCATAACTTCATGGGGAACCAGAATATTATTTTATGACTGATTGAGAGGGATCTTTTGTCATTGTTGTTTTCATTTAATGCTTCAGCACTTCAGTTGTGTTTCCTGATGCCAAATCCTGATCCATTTGATTCTGTTTATCTTGATGCATAAATAGTAAGGACAGTTACCAATTGTCAGTTTCTGAAACGAAATTCTCCCCCAGCTCTGTGTGTGTCATTAGAGCAAATCCTCAGGCTTCACTCACTACCATCCACACCTCCTCCCCCCTCAGAACCCGTGCTGTTTTGCTTAAGCATCACACAATTACCCCATCTCTGCTTTATCTTTCACACTGTCTGTCTCTAGATCTTTTCCCCTAATTGCCGTAAATAAAGGAGCCCTGGTGGCATAATGGTTAAGCATCTGGCTGCTAACCAAAAGGTTGGCTGTTCAAACTCGCCTGGCGGCTTCGCAGGGAAAAAGACCTGGTGATCCGCTCCTGTAAAGATTACAGCCTAGAAAACACTATGGGGCCGTTCTACTCTGTCACATGGGTCGCTGTGAATTGAAATCAAATAAAGGGCACCTTACAACAACAATCCTAAATAAATTTTCATTCCATTTTGCGTGCTTCTGTAAATGAACAACTATCATTCTCTCTTTCCCTTCACTTGACAGTGTAGACAACACAAAAACCCCATGTGTATCAGAATAGAACTGCGCTCCATTGGATTTTCAAGGCTGTGACCTTTTAGAAGCAGATTACCAGGTCTGTCTTCTAGGGTGCCTCTGGGTGGGTTCGAACTGCTAACCTTTCAGTTAATAGTCAAGAGCTTAACCATTTGAACCACCCAGGGATTCCATAGACTGCACAAGCTCTCTCTAATTCCTCAGAATCCACTTTTCAATCCAGTTATCTGGCTTTGATAGTTCACTCCATCTTTTGGTCTTTGCCTTCCTGTGACAACAGAAATTGTTGACCATTTCACCTTCCCCCTTCTGAAAGCTCCCTTTCATGACTTTTGTGCCTGAATCGTTGTATGCTGTACTTTCAACAGAGGTCTTTTATCACTTCCTAGGTCTCCCACTACTCTTGGTTTTTCTTTTTCTTCCCATCCCATATAAACTACTTTCAGTTAGCATAAATGCAGTATAAGACCCTCATCTGTGTCTAATTCCAAACTCCCAACTCGCCATTCCATTGCCTTCTAGACATGTCACCTGTTGACCTCCCCAGGTCCCTTCCTGGTATTCAGCAGCCAAACCCTGTTGATCTCTATTGCATTCATTCACCTCACCCCCTTTCCCCCCACCTCATTACCAGTGTAATTGTTCTAATCCTGGCCCTTATTATCTCTCAGCTAGACTGCTAAAACCCTAATTGTTATCCCTGCCTCAGGGCTCTTTCTCTCTAATGACCCCTCCCCTCTGCTGCCTAGCAATCTTTCTGAGGGATAGATACTAGTCAGGACACTCTCTTGCTCCCACACTATTTCCCAACTGTCTTCACAGTGTAAATACACAACACCCCCATCTCCAGAACACAACCTCATTCTTCAGGATGCTGTCGTAAGCTTCCGTGATTTGATCCCAACAGTCTTATTTTCAGCCATCTTCTTTCATACCACCTCCTTGCCATCTGAATTGCATTGCCTCAGTTGATTCCTTCGAGCTGCCATGATAAGTAGTGTTAAGTCAGGACTCTGGCTTCCAGCAGGATCAGCTTTGAATCTAAGCTCCCCTGTCCTAGCTATGTGACCTCAAGCAAATTACATAACACCCCTCACCCTTTTCTGCCTCAGTGTGCTCACTTATAAAACCCAGATAATATTATTACCTACCTCATGAGGTCATGAAGATCAAATGAGAATATTTTGTAAAGCTCTTGCACAGTGTCTGGTACATAATAAGCACTCAATATCTGCTAGTTGTTGATACTGATATTATCATAATCAGCGTCCTTATTAAAATTTCACTTGGCAAACTTTTATTGTGTCGGATACAGTGCTGGGTCCATTACCCATGTAAGTGTGGCACTCCCTTGTCACTGTGCCTTTGTGCCGTTCTCTGCCTCACTTACCTGAGTCCTGAATGCACCTCAGCAACCAGCTGAAGTGTCACGTCTTCTGTACCTCACCACTTCCCCAAAACACCTCTTCCATCCCAGCCAGGAAAATCATGCCCTCCTTTGAACTGCCATCAATTTGTCTGGACCTACCTAAGCTCTTATCAAATGTTACAATTACCTTTTCTCATGTGCCATTTTCTGTATTTGTGAGGCATATAGTTATTAAACTCGGTAGGGAATCCTTTCGTCTGCTCATCAGCTGTGTAGTCCTGGGTATGTTGCTTTAATCTTTCTGTGCCTCAATTTCCTCTTACGTAAAATCTGAGAAAAAAAAAATTACCTCATGGGTGGACTAAAGATATCTAATATAGGCAAAGCAATACCCTGATAGCCTATAATAGATGCTTAATGAATATTCATGATCTCTGTCCCCTACTTCAGGAGCCCTAGTGGTACAGTGGTTAAGCACTGGCTACCAACCAAAAGGTCATTGGTTCGAACCCACCAGCCATTCCACAGGAGAAAGATGTGGCAGTCTGCTTCTGTAGAGATTAAAGCCTTGGAAACCCTATGGGGCAGTTGTATTCTGATCTCTAGAGTCGCTGTGAGTCAGAAATGACTCGAGGGCAATGGGTTTTGGGATGCCCTACTTCAGGCTCCTTGAGAATAGGAACACTGTCTCACTCATACAGTGTCCTTGCTCTTCCTAGGACAAACTTTGAATGGGATTGCTTTTAAATATTTGCTGAATAAACAAATGAGCAGGTGATAAAGTAGCAAAAGTGTGTCTCATAGGTGTCTGTGTCTCTTTAGATAGATCCAGGTATTAGGTAGTAACTAAGATCTAATAAAGAATATACCAGAAAGACCTGTAGAGAAGCCAGTGTCCTCAATGTAAATACAAGATGCCACACTGAGCCAATTCTAGTATGGAAAATCTTTCCCTGTCCCACTTGCCACAGACTCCAGGAAGTCATAGGGAAATGATTTGTGACAAAATTGCACACACACAAAAACCCCAGTGTCTTCACACAGCTAGAGCTCTCTTCGAGTGATGAGGGACACAAAGACATGGCACACAATAGGTGTGCCTGTCCGTTGTCTGCTGGTTCGGCTATTTTTGATCTCCACAAAGGAGGAACATGTGTGAGATACTGTGAATGGATAATAGACCGGGAGGCAGAAGAGCAGCAGGCAGTGTGCTGCTCAGTGATCAAGCCTTGGTGATGCCCAGACACCGTGTGTCTGATGATAGGCATCTTCCTTTGGTGCCTTGGAGTCTCTCATTTCCTTGCAGCTTGACTCCAAAGGACCAGATTCATCCTCTGCATTTCCACAACGTGCCACTTTGAATCTGTAAGTTCTTTCTTTCTGAGCCCACCAGAGGAAAACAGGTACATCATTATTTTTTCCTGATATCACTACTCTCTTTCTTCCCAATGCTTCTGTTTCCTGCCGCTGTCTGAAGTGGATTTGACTCGTTGCATCATCTTTGGTGATTGGATCTCACTTTGCCATAGTAAAAGAATTGTTATCAATTGGCCTGGAGGGAGTTCAGTATAAGTTCTCATTTTATTGCATACAATATTAAAAACTTTTATAGGTGTGAGTAATGATCTAATATAATCACTAATACAGTGGCTCTTGTACCTAAGAGCCATTTAATAATGGTACCGCTTGGTTATGTATAGAAAGTTTAAGATCACATGTAAATCATATAAAGGGTAGCTCGTAGTTACTCTCTGAAATAATATGAAAACTGGGATTAGAAATCACAACTTTAAGTAAGCCTATTTGAGCAAACTGTCAGAATTCAGAGGGATCCCAGAGGTGATGTGGTAAAGTGGTCCTGAACCCTGACTATATAATTACATAGGAAATTTTTTTAAAAGGACAAATGCAGAAATTCTGATTTAATTTGTCTGGAGTGGAATCCATACCACAGCTTCTAGAAGGTTCTACGGTTGATTCTAACATGCAGCCAGGGAAGAGAACCACCAGTTTAGAAGAAGAGGGACATAAATAAATATGTGTGGATTAACTGCTGTGTCTTGAGGATGTGTTGATTGCTTTACATTCACCATCTCTTTGCTCCTCATAAATATTGAATTTTTATTCATTTTGGTAACTCTGTATTATTTTCATTTCCATATGAAGAGAGTTCTGGTCCAGGAGCACGCAGACAACCTGTTTCTAATCCTGACTGTGCCCAGGCATTGTGTGTTTCATTTCTATATTCTGCCAACCTTAAAAGAGCTCCCCATGGGTCACATGGAAAGGAGTAGCTGCAAACCCACAAAAAGCACACATGCTGTAGGCAGGCAGGGGGTTGTTCTTCACATGCACCTGCAGGTTGCAGCTGCGCTGAGGCTCCTTGTGGCTGTTTTGAGCAGTAGAACAGTAGGAGCCAAATGCCTTCACATGGACCAGAACACACTTTCACCCTCTGCTTATGGTTTGTGCTCTACTTCCTACTTCAAAAGGGCCCTTCTTGGGCCTTTAGTGAACCCCAGGCCAGATGCTTCAGCCTGTCTCAATAGAGTTGTCTAGGAAAAGTTGATGGGCAAAACACGGTGGAAGAGACAAGCAGAAAGAGTCTGTGGCAGTCCAGAGAATACTGTTGTTCTCTTAGCAGTTTTAATGTGTGGAGAGGGGGAGAGTCTTTGTATGTTTTTAAGAACAGATGTGTCTTTATTTAGGATATTAGGTTTGTAAAAATGCACAAGCAATTTGATTTAGAGTTACTAAACAGACATTTTTGCTCTTTTGCTATTTTCTGTTAACATTATTATGATATTAGAT
This sequence comes from Elephas maximus indicus, assembly GCF_024166365.1. Classification (NCBI taxonomy): domain Eukaryota; kingdom Metazoa; phylum Chordata; class Mammalia; order Proboscidea; family Elephantidae; genus Elephas; species Elephas maximus. The sequence continues at coordinate 66,140,924 of NC_064826.1, read as the reverse complement.
AAGTTATGCAAAAGTATTTCTCTTTATAGGAGATCCATATAGAAGAAATAAAAATATATAGCAAAAAAAAAAAAAACAAATTGTAATCCCACCACCTAAAAAGCACCACTTTGGAGTATCTATTTTATGTAGAAGTAGGGCGTAGGGAAGACGTGTACATGTATTTTTTTAAATATTAGGGTTTTTATTTAAGAGTATATATGAAGCATTTTCCCACAGTATTTTATTGCCTGCATAGTATCATTCCATGAACACACTCAAATTTATTTCTTCCTTTCCGTACCATTGGACATATTGGTTGTTTCTAATTTTTACTTCTAACTTTCATGAGCAGTACTGCAAAGAAAATCCTCGTAGCTAATTTTGATTAGTCAAGGCTGTTTTGTGAGGGCACATATGTTGGTTAATGGGATCAGGGAATCTAGCAAGAAGTAGTTTTGTATGATGTTGACTCAGAATGCGCCTGTTACCACGATGGCATCTACTAAGCTGTAAAACGTAAGCACTATGTTTGTGGTCTGACTTTTGTGGCATCATTACATAATAAATGTTCTGGACTACACCACATGTTAACCTTAGTTTGGATACAAAAAGTTCGTGTGTTTGTGACAAGGAATAACAAGTTGAAGTCGAGTAAGAAAGAATGTAATTACTTATCATAAATATAGGCTTAGCTCCAAAATAGCTAGCTTAAAATTTCCCTTATAGTGCACTTTAAAGATTTTCACCGATGATCTCGGAGGTGTGGCAGTCAGCCACTGTTGGAATGAAATAACACAAGTTGTTCAAAGTTTGGGCCATAATTGATTTAATGCATATTTTTCCTACTCTACCATACCTTTTATCTTATGTGAGAAGAGCATTTCTATACACAGGTAATATATAAATAAAATTATAGGAATATGTAACTCCATAAAATGGTATTTGATGATTGACCTGATTTTTCAAGAGAAGAAAAATTGCTTTCAACTCAGTTTACATGTTCTCTGGCAATTTTTGAATCACTGCCAGAAAGAAATCCATCATGTAAGAATCTTTATCCACTCTGTTCGGAGAGGCAGATCTGCATCTCTTTATCTGGATACTAATTGTTTTGTTCATCTTATTGCTCCCGTTGTGCCTTTGGCTTTGAGCCCTGTGGTTGCAGTCGCTTGTGGTGCCTGCTTTCTCATTCTGGTGTGAAGACTCTGAGACCTGCAGAAAACTATCTCTGATCTTGGCCCTGCTTCAGCCTCAGTGCTAAGGAGGTGGACCTCTTTACCCAAGGCATCTGAGGCAGCAACTGTGTTATGGTTCAAACTCAGAATCACTGTGTTAAATGATGGGACAAAGAATGAAACTACAGTCTCCTGAGGACAGAATATGTGAGCTTCCTTGAGAATAACCGCTCACCGCTTTCTGACTCCCCTTGCCATTACCCTGTACTTACTGCCCCTTCAAACTTTTTGATCCTAAATTTTTTTTTTTTCTTCTATTTTTCAGGCAGGAGGCTCCCAGGTGATTTTCACCAATCCTTTAGAAATTGTCAAGATCCGTTTGCAGGTGGCTGGAGAAATCACCACCGGTCCTCGAGTCAGTGCTCTGTCTGTCATGCGGGACTTGGGGTTCTTTGGGATCTACAAGGTAACTCTTCTTTGCATCACTTACTTGATCACATTCTTATCTCTTAAATTCGGAAGTGTTCATCAACATGAAATCGATTTCTTACATTTCCACACCTAGAGGAGATGGTTTACTGGAGCCACACCACTGGCAGTTCCGAGGACACCCTCATGCCAGTTAGAAAAAGGTGCCCCTTCCTGCCATCTGCTGAAAACTGTACTTGTAAATACACAAATTTGGGGTGACTGTGATGCGAATGGTACCAACCAGAGTTGTTCAACACACAGCTTTCTGCAGCAACATTGGTTGCAGCTTTCTTTGGATTCGTTACTGATTCACCAGCCTCATTCACAGTGCTGTACCTCATGAAGGATAGGTACCAGGATCACAGGGCGCTTTCTTTTAAGGAGATATAATGAGCTCAGTCAGTTTAAGGAGAAGCCCATATCTATGTTCTGATCACATATATTCCAGTCCTGTCTGTGGTTCCCATATATATGTTTTGTCATAATTATTATGAATCATAGCCATCTTTCAAAATCTTCACAAAAGTAAATTTTTATAGGATTCTTAACATTTGTTATTCACACTCCTCTACCAAAACACTGTCCTGGAATGTTCTAAAATTAGCTGTATATATGCCCAGTTATAGAGCTGTATTGAACATAAAGTGTCCCGTTCACCATTTCTCCAATGAGAAGATTCAAAAAAATGTTTCATGGCCAACTTGATTAAGTAAATATCTAAGTATGTAGAGGAAAAAGCCCTGTGTCTACTTATAATATTTTTCATTGGCTTGCACACAAATATATACAATCACATTACATAAAATTAAAATTGCTTTTTTCTACCCTCACATATCAAGGAGTATTTTACTCAAATTTTTCATATGAATTTTGAATCAGTGCCTTGATCACCACTTAAGCCGTTTTTTGAATCATCCGTTAACATAGCGTTGCAGAGTACATCGCCTTCATAGTCCAAGTTGTACAAGATGCAGTACTTTTGGACTCCAAGTACAATGCTGTCTATGGTAATTTGATCCCATGGCCATATACATTAGGACCATTGGGTTTTTTTCCCCTATTCCCAATTCACCCTGATGTAACAATTTACCATATTGTTCTTTAGAACGATCTTTAAATGGCTGCTTTTAACATTCAGCACTCAATTTGTAATATCCCACTCCGGAAATACTTTCTTACCCTTTTCTTTTTTACGTTGAATTTTTCAAAGAACCTCTGTAAACATCCAGAGTTAGTAATAGTTGAGGTTGTTTCAGGCTAATCTGCCTTCCCCAGATTGTACTTGTACTTCTCAAGGTCAAGTGATTGGAAGAATACCCCATGATCTGAGACCTTATAAGGACCAGCTATGTATATAACGTGACACTCACTTTTCTGGGGTTAATTTTGAGGGAGGGAGGACTTGCCTTATATTTAGGCATATGTGGTATTTAGGAATAAACATTCCAATTTTTAAAGTGGCACTTAAAATGCTCAGCCTTTGATTGTGCATTGTGACAGAATGTTCTATAGCTATTTCATTAACCAATTTACCCAGCTATAAGAAACAAATAGTAGTATAATGAAGCATAGCATTGATCAATTTGAAGAAGAATCATCTTTTCTAAACTTTCAGTCTATAAGTTGATGTAGCAGCATGTCATTTTGACAAGATGCCGGGCAGTCTTTCAGCTGGTTTTCTGGTAAAAAGTATTTAGAAACTGTGGCAATGACTGTTATTGAAATAGCTAGATGGATAAAATGGTAAAGCTTCTTTGCGGATATAGATACAGAGGCTGTTAAACTACCTGCACATGATTTGAGACTTGGATTTAGTGCTTTTTATCTTTACAGTATTTTTTAATCTTAATCCCTTTAACGCTGCTTGGAAGTAATTAGTATCCTGATTTTGTAGCTAGGTAAATAGAGGCTGCCAGTGATGGTATCAGAGCTGAAGTTTAGGCTCAGAAGTTGCTTGTTTCCACTCCTGTGCGAAAATTGCTTTCCTGAAATGAGCAGGATTGCTCAAGTTTGAGCAAGAGACCTCTCCCATATACAGTTAGTTTAATTACTAGTCTAGGGGTTTAATCTAGTTCAGAGACATTCCACGGGGCTTGGTGCTGCCTTACAAAAAGCTCCTTTTGGTGTATTGATAATTACCAAGTGAATTTACTAAATCTTTGAGCTTCTGGGAAACAGTGATGGCATGGTGGGTAAGTGCTACGGCTGCTAACCAACAGGTCCGCAGTTCACATTCACCAGGTGCTCCTTGGAAACCCTATGGGGCAGCTCTACTCTGTCCTACAGGGTCGATATGAGTCAGAATAGACTCTACAGCGATGGGTTGGTGTGGGTTTTTTTTTTTTTTTTTTTTGAGCTTCTGGAAACTTGATTTTTTTGCAGTGACCTGGCAGTCTCACCCCTTCTGACGGCCATTAGCATCAGTTAAGTTCTCTGAGGTCATTTGTTACTGCTGCTCAGACCTGTGAGCCTGGACTTCCTTCAGCAGATGGCACACCTCTCGGTGGCTGGGGCACCTTTCAGTCTGACTGGCTCTTGTATTACCACCCTAGGTTATCAACTTCATCTGTAGTATCCCAACTTCCAGCCTCAGGCTTTGTTTCTTGTGAACCCCTCTTCTCCATACCGACCCCACCCTATCCCTCCATTGCCAGAAATCATTCCATCAATTTAAGATCAATTCTTTTAGGGACATCACAGCTTAACACTGCTGTCTACTTCTGAAAAATCAACCCTTCAGAGCACAGTTCTACTCTGACAGATGGGGGTTGCGATGAGTCGACTGCAACTGGTTGCTTGGTTATATAGCTTAATATGTTTTTGTTCCAAGATAATACTTTTTAGTAATAAAGTTGTTCCAGGATATACTTTTTAGTAATAAAGCTTTTCTCCCTTTCTTGGTTGGGTGGTAAAATGCAGAGTACCTGGAGTGACTTAATACCTTTAGACCTGGTTTGTGGTATGTGGCCCTCCAGGTGGATCTTTGAAAAGAGAACCACTGTCTTCCTTTTAGTTGGGACAGTAATCTTCATTCTTCTTCCCTTGGACCTTTTGTTTGCTGTTGTTAACATTACAATACCAGACTCAGGAGAGTCAGTGGTTGGCACTATTTGTGTGTTTAAGCCTGCAGTGCTTAACCTCACCTAAATTGGATTTAACCAGGCTTTCTATCTTTCTCCTGAATTGACTTGCAAAATAGGGAGCTGTTGTGTGACTTCCCAATAATGGGTAATTAGAATACTTGCTTTAGAAATGCATTTACAACTGAAAAAAATAGTGGATGTGGTAAACATTTCACATTCCTGAATTAGAAAAAGTTTAAAGCAGAGATAGTTAACTGTGTAAACAAAACCCCCATCTAACAGAGTAGCATTTCCAGGGATTTAGTTGTAGCACAGAGTAGGTAGGTGATGGAAGAAAAGGCAGAATAAGTAATTGCCTTTGAAAGAGCTATTTGATTATAATGTAGTTTAGAGGGAAAAATCTGCAACATGTACTGCTATTCTTAAGAATTTATGGGTAACTGTTTCATTGCCTAAGCCCCTGCAGCATAAAATAACTGAAATAAATTATGTCATAGAAAAGCGGTATGATCTACTGTTGAACTTTTCCATAGGAGTCATCAGAATTTATACCTTGGGAATAGAAATGAAAGTTGTCGTTTAACATTAAAGGGCTGCACAGGTAAAGAGATGGAAGGATGCTTCATTAGGATACGAGGAAACAGGTCATCTTTCTTTTTTTTTTTTGAGAACAAAAAATGGTCCCAGGAGCGCGTACAACTAGGATCCGTCAAACATTGTTAGATGTTTGAAGGTCACTTAAATTGAATATGGGCTGTGTCTGCTGTGTTCTGACCAGAGGCGTTTGTTTGGTCTTTTTGTATTTGACAAAGTATTCACATATATATTTCACATACATACTTGTCTGTGTGTGTTCTCCAGTCGTATGCACGTATGAGAGAATCATTGAAGTTACCGTCCATAAAATAGAAAGCAAGTAATGATGTATTAGTATGTTCTTGTTTATTCTGTTATCACAAAGTGATATTGTTTGATTTTTTTTTAAGTAAAATACAAGGGTATGTTTTTTAAAAAATCAAGCAATTCATAAAGATATATAAAGGAAAATAAAACTCTCCCTCTACCCCTTACCATTCCATTCTTCTTCAAAAGGTAATAACTTTACTTTTTATATATCCTTTGAAAACATTGTTTACCTATATTAATATTTATCTCTCTGTCTCTATATAACAAAAATTTTACCCATTACCAGTATCAATATTGTGTGTATCCTGACATAAATATTCTAGGCACACAATACATCTTGAAGCTCTTTTCCTTATTTTATTGAATAGCAGAACGCAATTTTTAAAAAGTTTTTTTTTTAATAAGGTCCCCCTTGATAGGTATTTATGCTGTGTCCAGTTTGGGGATATTATAAGCAAACCATGATGAACATCTCTGCATATATTCTGACATACTTTTATGAATATATTCAAATGATAAATACCTAGCAGTGAAATTGTTAGCTCAGGGGGCATGTGAATTTTTAGCATTAATAGATTTTGTCAAATTTACTCTAAAAAAGGTTGCATCAATTTGTCAATTTTGTCTTGGTAACATTTGAGTACTTATAATTTCTTGATATACCAGATTTTTTTGTTTTTAATGTACTCACAGCCCCACATGAAGGAAGTAACTGTTTAGTCATTCCTTTGAGAACGTATTGCCATGTTAATTATCTAACACCAAGGACATTATATGGCTGTACCATAGTGCCAGTTCTTCCATTCTATTTTGCTCCCTTTTGTTTTTCCCCTGGACCTCTGTGAAAGCCTCCTAGTGGGTTTATTTTGACTTTTGATTCTCTCAAATTCATTTTCCCCAGCCAGAATGACCTATTTAAAGTGTGAATCAGATTAATTCACTAAGTCAACTCATTTTTACTGGGAGTTGATTGTGTGCCCAGCATTGTTCTAGTTTTTTAGGATGTGGCTGGAATAGCCAAGTCCATGTTTCTAGGTGCTGGGGATAGGAGAATGAATGAATAAGGCATGGTTTATAAAGAGTTTACCATATAGTGGAGATAGTCAGACAACTCAAAACCTATTGCCCTCTAGTCGATTCTGACTCATAGCAACCCTGTAGAGCAGAGTAGAACTACCCCATAAGGCTTCCAAAGACTGCCTGATGGATTCGAGCTGCCCACCTTTTGGTTAGCAGCCATAGCTCTTAACTACTACTCCACCAGAGTGTCCATAGACAAGTAAGCTGGTAATTAGAATACAATATATGTACACTTGGGAAGTGCCATGAGAGGGGATGTGCCCAGGGTTCTGAGGGAGGTGGAACTGACTTACCTCAAGAAGGCTGAGAAGAGTCATTAACCAGGTGACATGACCAGGCTTGTTGTGTTTTAAGAAGGATAATTTGGTTTCAGTGTGGAGAATGCCACGTGGGAGAGTAAGATGGCACAGAGGCCAGTTAGGAAGGTATATGCACAGCGTGCGTGTTGAGAGTGGGGGTTGTCGGGGCAGTATGGCAAACAAGAAGTGGTGAAGGAATCACACTGATCTAAACTAGGACAGTGGCAGTGGGGATGGAGAAGGGGGTATATTTGAGGGATATTTAAGAGTTAATCTCACAAAAGCCTTAGAAAGGGATGAAAAGCGAAAAGTAAAGGAAGATTGAAAGATGACTCCCAGACTTCTGGCTTGAACACTTACTTGGATGATAAACTTCTGAATTTCAGCATATTTGAGGGGCTGCAAAGAAACCTTAAAAGATCTTCTATTCAATATTATCTTTATAAATGAGGAATGGAGGCCCAGAAGCCTAATGGGATTTAGCAAGGAGATTTTTTCTAAATAGGCAGGGGTTGGGGGCTAAGATTGAAACTAAGTTTTCTGACTCCCAGTCTAGAGTTTTTCTTGCTGTCCCATTCTGAATGTTAAGACTAGAGCTCTGCAGAGGGATGGGGACTATAGATGCTTTTCTAAGGGTCATTTGCACACATAAAGCTGATGGGAAACCAATGATAGAACTCAGAGGCCACCCACATTTAGGTGATAGAAGGAAGTATGGGCAGAGAAAACAGAAGCAGCTGTCTGGTGGAAAGTTGGAATGAACAGTGTTGTGAGTGCTAGCAGAGGAAGCCATGTGAGGGAGAAGAGGTCAGTGCTATCTAGTGGGGGCTGAGAGGGATAAAGACAAAGAAAAGATCTATAGACTTAAAGATGGAGCTCAGTGGTTATCATTAAGAGATCAATTTAAGTAGAATGGCAGAAACCTATATGAGGAATAGGTAACTGGTGGAAATGTAAGCAGGTACAAACCACTCAACCTAAAGGTTTTTACTATGAAAGTAAAATAAGGGAAAAAGTCCAGCAGATAGAAGAAAAGATAGACTCAAGTGATAATGTTAGAGAAAAGATGAGAGATTTTTTTTTTGTTTTAATTTTGATGGGAGAACCATGCCTGTATATAGACAGAGAGGAAGAAGAGGCACTGTAGGTAGAAAATTTTGCAGTGTCTGGAGATAGAAAGATTAAATATAAATATGGCTCTATAACTTTCAGGAGACAAGTAGAGACAGGGTCAAAAACTAAGTGCAGATGGTAGCCTAGAAAGGTAAACTGACCTTGCCTTGAAGGCATTTGCCAAATGCTTGAACTTGAGCATTGATTTTTGAAGCTTCAGCCAGCCAGGTACTAAGGAAGCTGAGGAAGTTCTAAAGAACAAGGCCAGGACTAAAGTAAGGCTGGAGAGCCTAGGACAGAATTTAAGAAGTCACTCAATTTTCAGTGCCAACTCTATTTGCAGAACCTTGATAGTGAGTGACTCCTTAAGGTTTGTACCTCAGGCTCCTCTTTTGCCTTACCCTATTCTTGGTCCTAAAGAAGATCCTTCCCCATAAAGTTGGCATTTCACAAAGGACTGCACCTTTGTTGGTGGAAGGGTAAAATGCCCCCTCCCAGTACCCTGGGCTACAAGGAAAACTGCCTTGTTTCTGCATGAAGGGAGGAAAAATGGAGGGGGTGGGAGGACGTAAGACCCCCCCTCCAAAAAAAAAACCCTGCCCTAAGGATCAGCAGCTCTAAGCTGGCCCTCATGTAGCTTTGTGGGCTGAAATTTATATAGTCCTTGGGTGATCGCTTTGAGTCAGAATCAACTCAACAGCAGTGGGTTTGCTTTGGGTTTTTGGGTGATGTGAAAAATCTCACACTGGGAATTTACATTTAAATAATCTTGAGTTGGTAGCACCCCAGGTGCCTGACAGAAGCAAGCACAAGTCCTCTCTAGGGGAACCCACCTTCAACCCAGACCTCAAAGAGTTGTTATAGGTAATGGGCTAAGAAAAATGAGCAGCTCACAATCAACGATTCTCAAATCACACATGGAAATAAGGCACTTTAAGAAGAGGTAGCAAAAACAGGCAGCATTTTCGACCTACGAAGATTTAATTTAAGTTATTCAAATTATCAGAAATATAAAATGAATTCTTTTGTTTTTTTTTAAGAAATTAAAAAGAATGAAAATATGATAATTAAATTTTAAATACAATAAATGATCTATAACAGCAAATTAAACACAGCTGAGGAGAGAATTAGCAAACTAAAAAATAAGGGAAGAAATTAATTCAGAATACATTTCTGAGGAACAGAGAGTTTGAGAAAATGCCAGGTGGTCTAATAGGTATAACTGAAAGACCAGAAGAAAAGAAGACAATGACTGAAGATTTTTCAGAAATAATGAAATCTCTCAATCTACAGATTCAAGAAGTATAACAAATGCCAAGTAGGAGAAATAAAAATAAGCCACATTAAATATATCAGAGTGAAACCATAGAACACCAAAGCTAAAAAGAAGCTCTTAAGTGGTTAGAAAAATTCAATTGCCTTCAGAGGAGCAACAGTTGAACTGACAGCTAACTTAGAAAAGAACAGTCAAAGCCAGAAGGCAGTCGAATGGTGTCCAGAATAAAAAAAACCTTTCAACCAAGAATTTTATACCCTGCAAAAATATCTTTCAGGGTGCAAGGATGAAATAAAGACATTTTTTTAGACTAGCAGAACTCGTAAAACATATCTTATAGGGTCACTGTGAGTCAAAACTGACTCAATGGCACCTAACAACAATAGACCCTTACTACAGGAAATTCTAGAATGTACTCCTGGTAGAAGGAAAGTGATCATAGTAGGTCTGAGATGCAACAATGAATGAAGAGCAAAGAAAGTAATGTATGTTTATTCTAAAAAAAAAAAAAATTGCCTGAATTTGAATATATATATATATAAAATAGAAACCCTGGTGGCGTATCGATTAAGTGCTACAGCTGCTAACCAAAAGGTTGGCAGTTCAAATTCACCAGGTGCTCCTTGCAAACTCTATGGGGCAGTTCTACTCTGTCCTATAGGGTGACTATGAGTCGAAGTCGACTCTACAGTAATGGGTTTGGTTTATATATAAAATGGTAATTGAAGTACTTAATTTTTTAAGCTAGAATTAAAATACATGACAATGATAAGATGAGGTTCTAAAGTGCATGTATTTTTCAAGAGGAAGATAAAAAATACTATGATAAGCTAAGTATGCATATTAAAATTTCCAGGAGAAACACTTAGGCTAGAAATATACTACAATTTTGAGACAGATAGTGAGGGGGAGAAAAGAAAGTAAGGAAAAAAAGAGGAGAAAAATTGAAAAGGTAGGGCACATTTTCTAGATCAGCTCTGTGAAGGTGACGTGACTGGAAGCTTGGAAACTAAAGTTCATGCAATAACATTTCACGCCACTTACAGGATTTCCAACCCATCTAAATGATGAGCGTCATTGATGACAAAGCAACATGCAATAATAGAACAATGTCACTGACAGAGGAATGCCATTTCCTACAGAAATACCTGCAGTCGCCAAGATGATTTTGTTAGAATTGCAGTGAATTTAAGAAGAAATCCATATTCTAGAAGTTCCTGGACTAGAGAAACCAGAAAATAGGCATTAATATTTTATATTCAAAGTGATGTAATTTCGATGTTCCCTGATAATGAGTGTTCTTTTGTTGGCTGGTTTATTTTGTTTTAACACCCTAGTGACACAGTTACATAACACAATGACATCCCTCGGCACCGGTGATATTTCTCAGTAAGATGCTAAAAGGCACCCTATTCAAATTCCAGGCACAGGATGCATAGCTGTCTCCTGACTGGGCAGGAGTGGCGCTGCCAGGTTGTGTGTATCTAAGGGTTAACTCACTTGAAGGAAACCAAGAGGAATGCTTAAGGATCGTGAAATGACATGCTGCCCATTGTTTATAGCTCCAAGATCAAAATATACAATTATACATGCCAAATAAATTCTGAACCTGTAAGGTAGGAATAGAGGGTGTGGCCCTGACTACAGGTGCCAGAAGCATTAAGTAACCTCTCAGACAAGGTGCACCACTGTTGTCTTGAATGCTGCAGGGTCCCCCAGTCTGGCATTTTCCCCCACGTTAGACAATGTACATTCACTGCAGGAGACTCTGCTAAGCCTCCGTCTCCCAGACCTGCTGGCTCCTGGTGCCCGGCCCAACACAGAGGTGCCTTTGTGAGTGTAATTACCTTCCCTGTATTAGAAATAGTCTGTTTAGAGCTGTATTTGCAGGTACAGCTAGAATAAGTAGGAATTAGCATGCGAAAGGACCAGCCCTGCCCTGACTCCTTTACCAGCACCACCCTTCAGGACTGGCTTTTTTGTCTCTGGGTTGTTGAGCAAGTGTGATACCATCCAGGATGAAAAGCTTTGAAAGGGGAAAAAAAGACATTGAAAATAGCTCTGTGTGTGTGTGTAAGTGTGTACGCTACAGATTCTGTTGTGTTACCTCATTTGACAGTCTCATGCCAGGCAGAGGTGCCAGAGTGAATGTTGAGGGGATGATTCCAGTAGCTTAAGAATTGATTAAAGCTCCCTTGGGCTTTGAACAGAAACCCTGGTGGCGTAGCAGTTAAGAGCTAAGGCTGCTAACCAAAAGGTCAGCAGTTTGAATCTACCAGATGCTCCTTGGAACCCTATGGGGCAGTTCTACTCTGTCCTATAGGGCTGCTATGATTCGGAATCAACTCAGCAGCAGTGGGTTTGTTTTTTTGGTTTTGGCCTTTCAATACAATGTCCACATCAAAAAGGCATGGGAAGCAAAATAAATTATTTTTTGCCATGATGATACCGTAGCCAGTGTCTCTAAGCCATTCTAATTGGCTTCTGTCGATTGTGGACTATTAACTTGAAGTTTTGAGGCCTACCCTTAAAGAAGCTTTCCTAGACTCTAAATAGAATGATGATGGAGAGACTTCATGAATAATACAGAATTGGAATGGAGCCAGAGTCAATTATTAAGCCAGATCTGAGTTTTGATTCAAGTTTGTTTACCTGTAGGTCTAACCCAGAGATGCCTTTTATTTTTCGTGACTGTATATTAGTGGGCTTTTTATTTTACAAATAATAATAATAATTTCCTCTCTTTGGAGAGAGAGTCCTTTAATGGATTAGATGATGTTAATAAATTAGGTTTAATGAATTAAAAATTAGATTATTGTATTTTGCATTTATTAATTACCCCCAAGTGGTTTTATAAAGGAAATTCAGGGGCAATCAGGGAATGTTTAGGGGTCAGGCCCACCTGGAGAACCCATGAAAAAGACTTGAGACAGGTAAATGTGGGGATTTTCTTAAAGGGCAGGAAAATTTAAAGATTTATTTCCAGTGGCATACACTTTGTAATGTATTAATTTTTTAATGGCCAAAGTCATTGTTTTTGTGTTGCTGACGCAGGCTCCTGGGCAGCACAGAATGTTTCCCTTTACTATAGAGCTGCCTATTCAGAATAGCTGGTCTTTTAGGAAAAATTATACATGGGGTGCGTGGAATTCAAGTCAAACAGGTTTAGGTTTTGCTGTAGGACTGGAGAGTGGGTGTTTACCACCAAGGGAAGAATTTATGAAGGAATCTGGGAGAGAAACATTTTCACAGTTGGAACTTTAAAAGCCTTTTTAACATCCTGCCTCCCTTTTCATTGTGCTGGAGCAACAGGTCAGGTATTGCCTAAGGCAGCCTTACAAATTGGCACCTGCCTTTGTGCCTGAGACCTAAAGGAAGTGATGGGGAAAAGGAGGCCAGAGAAATTTAATAAGTCTGTGCCTTTTTCTCCAACTTTCTGCAAAGTTAGCTTTCCCTGGGAGTTTGGCTTTGATGCCTGGGGCGTGAGGCTGGAGATGGCCCACCTCCTGACTCTGAGGGTTATTTGCTACAGGGAGATGCTGAGCAGGTGCTGGGCTGGGACAGAGAGAGGCTGGGAGACACTCACCACAACCTCCCCTTATGTATGTACTGCGGAAGACACTTTATACAGGACTTTCACAGTTATTACCTCAATTAATTGTTAACTCCCAGTTCCTGGGAAGAAGGGGGCCTTTGGTAGTTTTTAGAGGTGAGAAGGCTCAAAAATTGATTCCTCCCAGTGGCTGTCAGGGGCAGAAGGGAGGGTTGTACCAGGTGTTCTTGATACCACGGTCAACGGAGATTTGCATTTTTAAATGTTTTAATTTGTTGTCAAGGTCGTCCTGTCTCTGTGGAGTAAGGGTGGCTGTTCCACAAATTCTCTTTCTCCCTTGACTTTTCCTTTTCTCCTTTTTTTTTTTTTTTCTAATAATCAGAAATCTAAGATTTCTTACACATTCTAACATTTGCTTTAGTTTGCAGAGATTATTTGACCACATTGTCCAGTTCCTGGAAGGAAAAATATAACATAGTCCTGACTTTGCTTTAGGGCTTCACAAAACAGCTCAGCCTTTTCCTTGGGCTTGTTTGTTGTATTTGTCTGTTTTTTTATCAAGTCCATTTCTCTTCTCAGTCACCTAGAGTTGTTTTCAGACTTTTCTTGAAGCTTGTCACACCTTACGAGGCACTTGTTTCCACACTGATACAAAATTTATTGTGATGATTTTAGGAAGTGAGGAATAGGCTCTGATGGTGGAATATTCAAAGGTTCCTTCTGGGGAAGACTAAGCTGCTTCTTCATGGTGTCTCCTTCTCGTGTCGCAGGGATATTTTTCATTTTAAATCTTGGCTTCTCTTGGCATTGTTATATTGAAACCACATAGCAGAAAAAAACCCAAAAACCCAGTGCCGTCGAGTCGATTCCGACTCATAACGACCCTATAGGACAGAGTAGAACTGCCTCATAGAGTTTCCAAGGAGCTCCTGGTGGATTCGAACTGCCGACCCTTTGGTTAGCAGCTGTAGCACTTAGCCACTACGCCACCAGGGTTTCCCCATAGCAGAAGATACGCTAATTTTTCTTTTTTGTTTTAACTTAAATATTCCAGTACAAAATTATTGACTGTTTCCTCTCAGGCTTTGATGTATCCTCGATTAATAATATGTCTTTGAAAAACTAAATGCTTGATTTTCATTTCTAATATATTTTTCCAAGAAATGAGTTCATTTTTTTGTTTGCTTGTTTTTTGCAGAAACCTTAAAAAAAAAAAAAAAATTTTTTTTTTTTTTTTTTTCCAGTATATCCCAAAGCCTTTTAGACGTGGTTGTCTTATGGGACTGACAGCAGAGCAAAATCACTGTCATTGGGAACATTTCTTAGGCCCCAACTGACAGCCAGATATTTTGAGAAGTGTTTTATACATTTTATCAAACAGTAGTTCTTGTCCCCCGGTAGTTTATTATCTGAAATAGGCAGCATTGACTTAGGCAAATATAAGGGCATGAAGAGAGCTTGACCAGCTTTTGAGAACGTGTAGACAGTGTGGGCTGTGTGGAATTTACTCCCTGTTGATCTGCTAGCTAGAGGAGCCTCAGTGGAAAAGGTAGTACATGGGGTTTAAATGAATGAATAGTTGATATTTAAGAGGTTGATGTGATTGATTAGATGAATGGGGCATTAAGTAGCTCTTCCCAAAAGGATCCTAGCTGACAAGGGAGAGTAAAGTGGGGAAGTGAGTACAGTTGTCCCTTGGTATCCATGGGATAATTGGCTTCAGCACCCCGGCAGATACCAAAATCCAAGGATGCTCAAGTCACTTATATAAAACGGGGTAGTATTTGCATATAATGTAGGCATATCTTCCCATATACTTTAAATCATCTCTAGATTACTTATAATACCTAACAAGGTAAATGCTATGTAAATAGTTGTTAATCCTTACCCTTAATGCTTTCTCAGTCTTTGCAAGCTCAAACAATGAGTGCTGGAGAGAGACTGAGGATCTGTGAGATGGCAGAAAGCTACAACAGGGTATGCCTACACACCATTTCATTTGTGTGGATTCAGCATAGAGCTGGGCTCCGGGCAAATGCAAGTTTTGTTTTTTGGAACTTTTTCTTTTTTTCCCAAATATTTTTTGATCTGTGGTTGCTTGAATCCACAAATGTGGGACCCCTGGATACGGAGAATCAACAAAATTTGGACAAAAGTAAGACTGTCATGCCACATCCACAGAACAACCAAGACCAAAGATGGTGGTGGAGTTTTTGAAACAACAAATAGAAAATTTGTGTGATATGGCTGTGGTTGAGAAATGAAAGAGATGTTAGATCAAACCTGGCAAAAAAAAAAAAAAAAAATACAACAAGAACTTAAGGAGAAAAAAAGGCATGACCCGTAACCACACAAGCATAGTCTCAACTAGTAGTTAATATTACTGTTGAAGGAAGTACTCCAAAACATTGATTTTAATTGCAGCGTTTATCTCTGGTGAAAATTATGAGCAATTTAAATTTTCAATACTATTGTCTATTTTCTATGATAAGCATTTAACACTTTTATTATTATCATTGTTGTTGTTGTTAGTTGCCCTCAAGTTGAATCCAACTCATGGCAACCCCAAGTGGGCAGCATAGAACTGCTCAAGAAAATACTTGTTTTTTTTTAATCAGAAAAAAAAAAAAAACGTTTTAAAGGGAAATGTTAGTTTCAAAATGAATGAGTGGAGGATAGACTGAAGTTTGACTGTAAGATGTAAAGATTTGGGAGATGTGGTTAAAGGTTTAAGAAAAAAAAGTTTACTAAGAAACCAAATTTGTGGAAGGGAAAATTATACTAAAAACATTTACTCCAAGGTGATTTGTTTAAAAAGTCAGTTATACGGCTTTGTTTTTGACTGACTGTATCAAGGAGCCAGACCTGAAGATTTAACTGATGTTAATTTTAGTTGGCTCTTTGGTATTTACTTTGAGTATATTCTGTACAGAATCTACATCTGTGCAAATAACTAGCAGAACTTATAGGAAGGTTTGGAAGCCAGATAGAGAAAAACAAGAGAAAATGGAGAAACAAAACGGTTACCTTTACACAGAAACTGCCTGAATTGAAAATAAAAAAAGAATCAGAAGAAGAGGATTTGATGCTACACATGAATATGGACATTATACAGTACATTTCCCCTGTGCAGTGGGGGGAGGTGGAAAGTCAAGAGCTCTGAGTTTTGTACCTGCCTCTGACACCGCCTCTGAAAACGTCCCCTGAACAAATGTACAGTTGGTAGATTAGATGCCCGAGATATCAGTTATCACACATATTAAGTGAGGAATTTGGCTCGATGGATTTTATGGTTCTTAATTTCAGTAAGACATTTAACGGGAAGTGGCGCCATTTTTGTGCAGACAAGATATAGAAGCATGGGCTGATTGGCAGCGCATGAGATGGATCTGACTTCTTTTCAATACACGTTTTCAGGGTAAAGACGGGTAAGCATCAATGTCTATCACAGAGCATGCTTACTGCCTAACGTATCCATGGATGGTTGACTGAGGAATAACCAACATGATAATCCAGATTCCAAGCATTTGTTCTGGTTGGAAGGATTGGGCCAAACTAGGATGAAATTTTTAAAAATTAAACATAAAGTCCTGTTGATGTTATTTTTTTAAGGCAACTGATTTACAGTAGACCTGAGATTACTTTGAAAAAAGACTAAGGTTAAAGGTTTTATTATCCACAAATTCAGTTTGATCAGGAGTGTGATGTTGGTATCAGAAAAACACAGGGTACAATAACAGTTATTCAGTATTAATGAACTTTGACAGATAGGAGCCTCACGTCAGACAAAAATTCCAAGACTAAACATCACTGAAAAAAAAAAAAAACCCATTGCTGTTGAGTCGATTCTGACTGATATCGACCCTATAGGACAGAGTAGAACTGCCCCATAGAGTTTCCAGGTTGCAGCTAGGGGATTTGAACTGCTGACCTTGTGGTTAGCAGCTGAATTCTTAACCACTACACCACCAGGTCTTCTCAACATCACTAAACCTCTATAAATGTCATTGGGCTTGGCTAGATTCTGTTCCATTTGGATGGAATCATTATTTTCTTTTAGAAATCTTTTGATTCGGCGAAAATTCTTTAAGTATTAGAAACTTGTGAATGAATTGATCATTAGGTATTGAAAAGAGACGTGACTTCACATTCAGCTTACCCAGAACACAATATGTCTTATGTTTTTCATCACAATGTTATATTTCTGGGCACTGTCATCAATCCTCAGGGCCTTCCTGTGGCATTATTTGGCACCAGACATTATTTGTTTTAGGAGCTAATTGTTCTTCACACAGCTCTTAAATGTGTCAGAATTATTGTAAATATTTAAAGCTTTAGAACAAGCATCTATTAATGTTTCGTAAGCCCAGGGGTGGGGAACAGTATGTGAATAAACTTGAGGAGGAACGCATGAGCCTCCTGAAAAGTTATATAATTTTTTATGTATGCATGATTTTTTTCTGGGGAAGAGTTCAAAGCTTTCATCAGATTCTCAAAAAAGAAACAAAAACAAACCAACCTCCCACATCATGTATAAAATTTGTCTACTTCCCTGGGTGTAAACAAAGAAGCGTCCTGGTTTTTGCTGCTCATCTTTAGCTGAGACCAGAGTGCTGATCCTCCTTGAAATGCCAGTGACTTGCCACCACTGGGGTTTACAAAGGCAGTGCTACAAAGATGTTTGAATAGAAGTCTCACCATTAAAATAAATTGGAACTCCCCCTCCTTTCTCACGCCATACAACAAAACTACTTTTTTGTTTTTTAATAAAATTTAGATTTATTACTTGCAGAATTGGGGTTATTTCTTCTGTTCACCTTTCAACTTGTGAGTACAAATTTGTTCTTCTTTAGGAATATTTTGTTCTGAGGTAAGTTCCAGCGAAGCTTGATCTTCTCAATGGGATATGTGTTTCATGTGGTTTTTCTTCCTTTTCCAACACACAGGGTGCCAAAGCATGCTTTCTGCGGGACATTCCTTTCTCGGCCATCTACTTCCCGTGCTATGCTCATGTGAAGGCTTCCCTTGCAAATGAAGATGGGCACATTAGCCCAGGAAGCCTGCTCGTAGCTGGCGCTATAGCTGGTGAGTGTCCCTCACAGGCTTCTGTCACTTCCCCACCAGCCACCCGTCTCCCCGCATCCCTATTCTACTGCCCTGGAATTTTTTTGCTAATAGTTTTTCACAGATACTTATGAGTTGTTTAGAGATTGCTTTGAATAGCTACTGAAAAGAAAGGGGAGGAAGTTAGTCTTACTTTGGCAGATTAGATTATTGGACAATCTTAATTTCTTAATTCTAAAAATGGCTCATTAAAAACTGGCTCATTTTATAATATTGTTGGAGTCCAATTCAAGTTGCATATCATTTCATGGTTTCACTTCATAGTATAAAAATTGTAACCGTTTCACCAGATGTAAATGTTTGTACCTAGATACAAAATGGTGCATAAAAGTTTTTCCATAACTTAAGCAATAGTTATTATCATTTAGGAAAAAGAAATTTCCTATTAGAGGAAATACCCATTAGAGGAACCTGTTTCCTCTTAGGTATATAAGGTTATATAGGAGGTGTGTGTGTGTGTGTGTGTTAATTAGATCACACATACATATGATTGCCTTCTTGTTTTCAGTGCTACAGTAAAAATATCAATAGGAAAAAAAAAAATAGATATGTAGGTTGGCTTTTACACCCCAATTTGAATCCCTAGAGGAAATTTGATTATAGTCAACAGGGATCAGTTCATTCTTTGATAGTCTTCCTTGTCCAGAGAACTTAAAGGGAATTGAACAATCTGGCTTAATGCTGCAGGTGGTAAAAAGCACTTAAGGAGTTAACCGGCCCTACGGCAGTCATGGGATGACTGGGTCTGAACATTTTTTATGTAGGTGTTGTTCTCATCGGATACCTGGCCAGAGTCCGAGCTCTTGCCCAAGACAGTAGTGAGAACAGAAGTTGTTTGCTGTTTTGTGGGTTCCCATGTCTGGGCTTTGGCCCGAGGAACCCTTGGAAGTAGGAACACATGTGGTGGTGGTGTTAGGTGCTGTCCAGTGAGTCAATTCTGACTCAGCAACCATCAGAACAGAACATTACCCAGTCCTGTGCCATCCTCACAACCATTGTTATGTTTGAGCCCATTGTTACAGCCACTGTGTCAATCCATCTCTTGAGGGTCTTCCTCTTTTTCTCTGACCCTTTACTTTACGAAGCATGATATCCTTCTCCAGGGACTGGTCCCTCCTGATAACACATCCAAAGTATGTGAGACCAAGTCTTGCCATCCTTGCTTCCAAGGAGCATTCCAGCTGTGCTTTTTCCAAGACAAATTTGTTCATCCTTCTGGCAATCCATGGTATATTCAATATTCTTCGCCAACACTGTAATTCAAAGGCATGAATTTACTTTTTCGGCCTTCCTTATTCATTGTTCAGCTTTCACATGTATATGAAGTGATTGAAAATACCAAGGCTTGAGTCAGGCATACCTTCATCCTCAAAGTGATGTCTTTTGCAGCAAATTTGCCCCATGAAATACATCCTTTGATTTCTTGACTGCTGATTATGGATCCAAGTAAAATGAAATCCTTGACAACTTAAATCTTTTGTCCTTTTATCATGATGTTGCTTATTGGTCCAGTCATGAGGATTTTTGTTTTCTTTATGTTGAGGTATAACTCATACTGAAGGCTGTAGTCTTTGATCTTTATCAATAAGTGCTTCAAGTCCTCTTCAAGCAAGAGAACTTTCAGCAAGCAAGGGTCTGAAATAAATCTGTGTATCAAAGGTTGTTAATGAGTCTTCCTTCAATCCCAATGCCATGTTCTTTTTCATATAGTCCAGCTTCTCAGATTATTTGCTCAGCATACAGATTCAATCAGCAGGGTGAAAGGATTAACCCTTACACACACGTTTTCTGACTTTAAACCATGCAGTATCCCCTTGGTCACTTCAAACAGCTGCTTCTTGGTCTATGTGCAGGTTCCTCATGAGCACAATTAAGTGTTCTGGAATTCCCATTCTTCATAATGTTATCCACAATTTGTTACAATCCACATAGTGGAACGCCTTTGCATAGTCAATAAAACATAGATAAACATCTTTCTGGTATTTTCTGCTTTCAGCCAAGACCCATCTAACATCAGCAATGACATCCCTTATTCCACATCTTCTCCTGAATCTGGCTTGAATTTCTGGCTGTTCCCTATCGATGTACTGCTCTAACCACTTTTGAATGACTTTCAGCAAAATTCCACTTTTGTGTGATATTAATGTTATTGTTCAATAATTTCTGCATTTTGTTGGAACCCATGTGGTTTGTGTTTAATTCTTTGCTAATCCCTTTTCTTCAAAGGCAGCGGTATTGGGATATGAGACAGAGTTGATTTTTCGTAGCTGTTCAGGGACCCTGACTGTATGGGTAGCATTGAGTCAGAGCACTCTTCCTACTTCAAGAAATCATGATTTCAAAACTAGAACATGGAATCCCCAGTTTTAATCTCAGCTTGGCCATTGACTCACACTGCCTCTTACATATAGTCATAATAACATTTTTTTGAACCAAAAGTTATAATTTACTTCAAATTTCTTACTTGAGCCAAGGTAGGACCTAATGAGGAGACACTCTAGTCAAGAGTCAGAACTAACACACCTTGTACTAGTTGTGTGACCTTGGGCAAGTTACTTAACCTTTCCTAATCCTCAACATTCTCATCTAGAAATAGAGATAATAATTATACTTATGTAGCAGGTAGTTGTGAGGTTCAAATGAGAGCACCCATGTGAAGGGCTTAGCATAGTGCCTAGCATATAGTAATGCTCAATAAATGTTAGCCAATATTACGTTGAATCCAAAAGAATCTGTAAATCACTCCAAAAATCAATTGTGAGATCAGAAGATAAGGTTTAGGACTCAGATTCTGCCTTATTTTCTTCACATCACAAAAATACAGGTGTAACTCTTCCCTTGGATATGAGTAGGTCAGGAGGAGGTAGGTACCCCAAAGTGATTTGAACACCAGGTAGGAGTTTTCTTAGGTAGTCTATGCTACCAGAGCTGTAGAAATTACTGGTGGGCCTTTTCCTCATTTAAGAATTTTTTTTCCTTTTTCTTTTTTGTTTGTGTATGTGTGTATGGTTATGGAGGTGCTTCTGCTCACTATAACATATTTGGAAAGTACAGGCAAGAGTAAATAAAATATTATCCAATATTTCAGTGCTCTAAGATAATCATTGTTTAACATTTCTGCTAATTTTTTCTCTTTGGATAGTTTTTAACATACTTGTGATCAAACCGCTTATATGTTTTTCACTAAATTTTGTGCCTTAAGCATCGTTATTATATATCACAGCAAAACGGTTAATGGCATGTCCTGTAGGGCCGTGCCCAGGTTAAATCCCAGGTTCCCCACTCAGAACTGTGTAACCTACAGGTTATTTACCCCCTCCCTACGTGTTTTCCATCTATATGCAGGTGATAATAGTCTTAGTTCCACAAAATTATTATAGGATTAAATGAGTTCTAAAAGTGTTCAAAAATATTCAGTAGTCACACTAATTTTATTGTATGTCATTTAAAATTTGTAAGTATAGCTTTTAATTCCTACATACTTATCTAATCCTCAGTCTCAAATACTTAAATCTTTTCCCAAAAATTTTACTAAAGGGTATTGTAAAGAACATTTTTGAACATAAAAGTTTTCACCTATTCTGGATCATTTTCTTTGGAGAAATGAGTGCATTAGCTGGTAAAAAGTATGATTACTTTTAATACTATTCTTTTTTTTTATATTTTACTTATTCATTTTATTATTATTGTACTTAAATGAAGGTTTACAGAACAAACTAGCTTCTCATTAAACAATTAGCGCACGTATTGCTTTGTGACATTGGTTACCAACCCCACAACATGTCAACACTCTCCACTTCTCAACCTTGGGTTCCCTGTTACCAGCTTTCCTGTCCCCTCCTGCCTTCTAGTCTTTGCCCCTGAGCTGGTGTGCCACTTTAGTCTCATTTTGTTTTACCGGCCTGTCTAATCTTTGGCTGAAGGGTGAATCTCAGGAGTGAGTTCATTACTGAGCTAAAATTAGGGTGCCTGGGGGCCATGTTCTCAGGGTCTCTCCAGTCTCTGTCAGGCCAGTAAGTCTGGTCTTTTTTTGTGAGTTAGAATTTTGTTTTATATTTCTCTCCAGCTCTGTCTGGGACCCTCTATTGTGATCCTTGTCAGAGCAGTCGGTGTTGGTAGCTGGGCACCATCTAGTTGTGCTGGACTCAGTGTGGTGGAGGCTGTAGTACTTGTGGTCCATCAGTCATTTGGACTAATCTTTCCCTTGTGTCTTTGGTTTTATTCATTCTCTCTTGCTCCAGACAGGGTGAGACCAGTGGAGTATCTTAGATGGCCGCTCACAAGCTTTTAAGAACCCAGATGCTACTCACCGTAGTAGAATGTAGAGCATTTTGTTTATAAACTATGTTATGCCAGTTGAGCTAAATGTTCCTGTCACATTATTCTTGACAGAGGTGGCTGAATGGACATGGAAATACAGGGTGGAGAGAAGGAGTGTGCTGTCTCATTAGGGGGAGAGCAACTAAGAGTATATAGCAAGATGTATATAAATTTTTGTATGAGAGACTGACTTGATTTGTAAACTTTCACTTAAAGCACAATAAAAAATTTTTTAAAAAATGTTTAAACTAGTTTATATCTCCATGCTACTGTTATATAACCCTTACAGCTCTCCTGTTCTCTTTCATCACCATTTGTCAGTTGTCAGACTGTGGGGGCTGGTGTATTGCTGTGATGCTGGAAGCTATGCCACAGGTATTTCAAATATTAGCAGGGTCTCCCATGGTGGATGAATTTTAGGAGAGCTTCCAGACAAAGACAGACTAGGAAGAAGGACCTGGTGATCTACTTCTGAAAAAAAATCAACCAGTGAAGACCTTGTGGTTGACAGCAGAAAATTGTCGGATAGACTACCAGAAGATGAGCCCCTCAGATTGGAAGGCACTCAAAATATGACTTGGGAAGAGCTGCCTCCTCAAAGTAGAGTCAACTTTAATGATATGGAAGGAGTAAAGCTTTTGGGACCTTCGTTTCCTGATGTGGCACGACTCAAAATGAGAAGAAACAGCTGCAAACATCCATTACACAGTGGCTACAACAATGGGTTCAAACATAGCAACAATTGTGAGGATGGTGCAGGAGTGGGCAGTGTTTCATTCTGTTATGCATAAGGTCCCTATGAGGCGGAACTGACTCAACAGCACCTAATAACAGCAACAACATGATCTCTCAGAGTTGTTTTCCAGATACCTTCTATGTTAGTTATCCATTGCTGCATAAGAAAATACCCTAAAACCTACCAGCTTAAAACGTTGTTATCTCACACAGTCTGTGGGTCAGGCAGCAGTTGTGGGTCAGGAGCAACTTAACTGGGTAATTCTGAGGATACAAAGATGTCAGCCAGGGCTCTAAAAGGCTCGACAAGGATTGGAGGATCTGCTTTCAAGGTGGCTCAATCCAATGGATATTGGTGGAGGCCTCAGTTCCTTGCCACGTGAGGCCTTCCTGAGTGTCCTCATGACAAGGCAGCTGGCTTCCCCCAGAGCAAGATCTGAGAGGAAGAAAGCAAGACAGAAGCCACATGTCTTTTATGACCCAGCCTCAGAACCCACCCTCCTTCATTTCCCCACTATTCTGTTGGTTACACACATCAGCACTATTTAATGTGAAAGAGGACTACACAAAGATAGGAATACCAAGATGTTTTCAAAGAAAATTATTGAGGGCCGATTTGGAAGCTAACTACACACTTACTACAGATCATTTTACTTTCATTTTATCATTTATCTTCTCCCTAGTTTTCTCCTTCCCTGTTGAGTAGGAAAATATGAGTCACAATATGTTATAGTGTTTTTATCTTCAAGGAGTGGATCAGCTACAAAGTTTGATGGCCTTGTATATTCCCCAGTGTACATGGATAGACTAGATCACGAGAACTAAGCTACCTTCTTAATTTAATAACAATATCAGAAGCAAGCAACAAGTGTCATAACTACAATTTTTATTAAAGTTAGGCATAATGCAAAGATGTTTTATAATAAGCAAAACTCTGTATCTAGTGAGAAGAAGTTAACTGATATGATTTGAGGAAGCAGTTCAACTAGCTGCTGAGTACAGAACCTTGCTGGCATGCTCAGCCAGAGAGCTAAAGTCAAAGTGAACATGTTGAAAAAGGCAAGAAGACTTTTTGTTCAGAAGTGTGTCCAACATGACACCATCAAGAAAGGACAGTGAACAAAAGAAGGCACCAAACCTGCATTGGTTGTTGGATAGAAGATGGATCAGACCCCCACATTCCCATTGTGGATGTCAGTGAAAGCCAAGGCAATTCCTAGGGAGAGTATACTAATAGAATATGTGGAGAACTCCAGGAATTATATCCCAGGACAGCAGTGATCTTTGTTGTCATTAAGAGAAAGGAAAAAAGCTTATTTCAAAAATGCCATAGTGAATAGTAGATAGCCATGACCTTACTTATTATTTGACAAAAATGTCTCAAGACTATTTTTTTGCACTTCATTTAAATTAATCTTACACTACATATATGTATATATGAAGAGTCCTCTTATAAATTTATAAATGAAATAGATCTGTGATTAAGTAAATATGATCATGCTTTCTACATTTTGATAGTAATTTCAGTTATTCAATAAGCCTATCTCACTTTTTCTCTTTACAAGAATTTGATTAGACTTGAAGTTAGACTGTTTTAGTAACATGCAGCTTTTTAATAGAAGTGGTTGTGGCATTTCAAAACCTACAGAATATTTTTTTTTTGTCTTTTTGCATTTTATATATCTTTTTATAAACTGGGAATATCTTTAAATAGTGGGAGCATCTCCACTGTTTTGCTGAATAGACTAACCTATACTTGAATTTGTGTTCAACTGGCCTAAGTGCCTCACCATGTCAGAAGGTTAGGGCTGAAGCAGGGACCCTGAAATTAAGAAACTATATTATAATTCTCTGTAATTAACATGCTGCTTTTTAATCAATGCAGGACATTTCAGTATGATTTATTGGCAATATCAAATAAGGGATATCTAACACCACATTTTGTAGAATGATCTATCATATCACATGCTTTTAACTGTCAGAGTGATATGGGAACAAGTTAAAGTGTAGTGCAGGCCTTGCCCTTGAATTAGTTAACTTAGAGTAAGTTGTAATCCAGGAATATCTTTAAAAGCTGTCAGCCCACAGATACAGAAATATTATACATGTGCTCATAATGGTGCTTTTGCAAAGGTATTAGAAGGGTTAATTTAGAAGTACTCTTGGCACAAAATTTTTAATTATGTGGACATAAAGCTTAAGATAATTTAAAACATGCTTAGAGCCTTAAACAAACAAACAAGTAATGGATTGGATCAAGGTAATAGAGGAAACATACTCATCCATCTCTCCTCTCCTGCCAAATACCTTAAAATATTGGAAAATACATTTTAAAAAATTCCTTATTGGCATTAAGAAATGTTAGCACCTGCCCTCAGCGGACCAAAATTGTAAGGAGTTACTGACTGACAGGAAACAGAACCATACTGGCTCTGAAACTGGACTGAAAGAGGACCCATGGCCCAAAGCCTTGGCAGGAGAACTGCTTCTAATGTAAAGCGGAACTAAAGAATTTTAACCTCTGAGTGAACGAATAGAAAGCCTAGAAAGGGGGTAGAGGTTTTACAGTAAACCATTAACATTAGTTAAAGAACTATATTTAATACAGGAGGCCTGGTTTGGCCTCTCCTCTTCTACTTTTATGTGGAGCCTCAGGCAACCTTTGACTCCAGGCTAAAAGCCCAGAACTGTATTCTAAAGAAGGGGCACATGCCTGGACAGGACAAGTGTAGGAATTGAAAGAAAGCAGGACAGGGTTTAAGGTAATTGAGACCTGTACCACAGATACTAAGGTCCCTGGGTTGCCAAAGGGTTTGCATGGACTGCTAACATAAAGATTGGTGGTTGAAACCCACCTACCCAGCAGTGCCACAGAAGAAAATCCTGGTGACCTGCTTACGTAACGATTACAGCCAAGTAAAGCCTATTGAGCAGTTCTACTCTATAACACATGGAGTTGCCATGAGTTAGAATCTACTCAACAGCAAAAGGTTTGATTTTGTTGTTGTTGTTTTTGACCACATATACAGAAACAATTAAAAAAGTTCTTACCATGCTCTTCCAAGAGAGAAATAAATTCTTCTAACTCCAGAATGAAGCTCTCTATAATAGATTAAATAGTATCCCTTCAAAATTCATGTCGACCCAGAATCTCAGAATGGATCTGTATTTGTAAGTAGGGTTCTTACAGGTGCAACTGAGTGAAATGAGGTCATACTGGATTAGAGCGTGCCCTAAATCCAATGACAGGTTTCTTTATAAGAAGAGGAAAACACATAGACAGGTACAGAGATAAGAAAGCGATGTAAAAATGGAGGCAAGGCAGAGGCAGAGCCAACATGGCGCTACAGAGAGAAGCATCACTCTGTCCATGCACAGCAAAGACATGAAAAACTAAGTAAAACAGAGACATATGTCAATCCTGGAGCTTTAAGCATCAAATGAAGAGACAAAGAACTCAGCCAAGCATCGAAAAGAGTAAGATACTGTTTTTGTTTGTTTATTTTCTTTTCCTTTTCACCACTTGGGAGCCCCTTCTACCTGAGCTGTACTGCATGGCTTGGGAGCCCCATCCCTGACCTTTGCAGCCACTAGTGGGATCCCCGGGGGCATTGTTTTTTCTTTTTTCCATTTTGTCTTTCTTCATTTCTCAGTTTCTCATCTCTCTATATTTACCGTCTTTTCCTGTCTCCTGAATACCTGGCACTGTGTTAAATCTCTGCCCCTTCTAGCCAGGCTGTACTACACGACCTGGGAGCCACTTCCCTGGTCTGTGCAGCCATACTGATAGAATCCCTGGGGACTTTTTTTTTTTTTTTTCTCCATTTCTGGCTTCTCGACTCTGCATTCCAATGGCAAGCTCCCTTAGCACACTTTTTTTTTGTTTTTGTTTTTGCTCCTGTTTCTCTCTCATCTCTTCTTCCCCATACCCATCTTAGCTCCACACATCACAGCCTCTCCCCTCCTTCTTGCCTACCTGCACTGTGCGCTAAACATTACACACCCGAACAGCACAGGCATGGTCCACCAGAACCTGTCTTGCACTGACTCCCAGCCCACCCTGTCAGCCCTAGTACCTGCTACAAACAACCTATACCAGCCCCTCCCCTTCAGTTGGTCCTTACCTGCTGCACTGTAGCTGAGCAACTGGCCCTGCCCTTTGAACAAGGAGGTGAAAAGTATCATGCCCACAAATGAGCAAACAACAATGTGCAGCCTGCCTGCTCAGACATAACCAAATAAAACAGAAAAGCAGGACAAAACAAACAAATCTAAAATCAATAAGCGAATAACTACGGAATGTCCCGAAGACAGCAGACAATAGCAAAACGTATAAAAAAACAGGACAGGATGGTTCCAGTAGGCATCCAAAATAAAACACCAGGTGACTCCCCAGTAGAAGAAAAGGCACTAGAACTACCTGATAGGAAATTCAAATCTCTTAATATGTAGCGGTATCCAAGAGATGAAGCAAAAAGCAGACAAAAGTGAGGAAAAAATAGACAAATTCGTGGAAAATACAGAACAAAAATGGAAGAATTCAGGAAAATAATACAGGAACAAAATGCCAAAATAAATAAACAACTAGGAATCATACAAAAACAACAGTTAGAAATCCAAAAAAAACAAGATTTCAGAAACGGACAGTGTCATAGAAGGGCTGAGGAGCAGGTTTGAAACAATGAAAGACAAGATCAGTGAAATTGAAGACAAGCACTTGGTACAACTTTGAGGAAAAATCAGAAAAAAAGAATGAAGAAAAATGAAGAAGCCCTGAGGATTATGTGGGATACAATCAAAAGCAAAAATTTGCATGTGAGCAGAGTTCCAAAACAGGTGGAGAAAATGGAAAACACAGGGATCATTGAAGAATTGCTGATGGAAAACTCCCCTAATATCATGAAAGGTGAAAAGTTGACCATCCAAGAAGTTCAATGAACTTCATATAGGGTAGACCCCAAAAGAAAATCAGCAAGTCATATTATAATCACACCTAACCAAAGACACAGAAAGAATCCCGAGAGCAGCTCGAGAAAAACAAAAAGTCACGTACAGAGGGGAAACAATAAGACTAAGCTCTGATTATTCAGCAGAAATCATGCAGGCAAGAAGGCAATGGAATGACATATATAAAACCTTGAAAGAAAAAAATTGCCAACCAAGAATAATATATCCTGCAAAGCTCTTGCTCAAATGTGATGGTGAAATTAGGACATCTCCAGATAAAAAGGAATTAAAGGAGTATGTAAAAACCAGACAAAACTTACAAGAATTATTAAATGGGCTCCTTCGGTCTGAGAACAAGCAACATCAAACCACAGCTTGAATCTAGGACGTAAGATCGTACCAGCCAGATACCAACCTAGGAAATGAACTCTCAAGGACTGTCCAAAACCAAAAGAATTATAGGAGGGAACCAGAGAGTTTAATCTGTAAATGACAACAATGTCAGAACAATAAATGAGGGAATAAATGGTATTGGTATAGAACTTCCTAATGGAGAGGAAGGCAAGATGAGACCAAATAATAATAGACTGGTTTGAACCTAGGAAGATAAGGATAAATTTCAAGGTAACCACAAAGAAAGTTAACAAACCTACTCATCAATATAAAGAAGAAAAACAAAGTCTCACTACAAACAAGATCTACAAAAACAAAAGAAATGAAAAAAAAATCTACATACAGAAGAAATTCAGCACAGTAGAGTAAAAAGAACAAAGAAAATGTCAGCACCACAAAATGACAGCAATAAACTCAAACCTATCAATAGTTACACTGACTATAAATAGCTTAAATGCACCCATAGGCAGAGAGTGACAGAATGGATTTAAAAAACAGGACTCATCAATATACCATCTACAAGAGACCCACCTTAGAAATAAAGATGTAAATTTATTAAAAATCAAAGGATGGAAAAAAAATACATCAAACAGCTACCAAAAAAGAGCAGCAGTGGCAATACTAATCTCAGATAAAATAAAATAAAAAATTTGTTTTAAAGTCAGACAGAAAGACAAAGAAGGGTGCTGTATAATGATTAAAGGGATGATCCATCATGAAGACATAATGGTAATATACATCTGTGGACCCAATGACAGGGCCCCAAAATACATAAAACAAACTCTAACAGCACTGAAAAGAGAGATTGACAGTTCCACAGTAATAGTAGGAGACTTCAACACACCACTCTCGGTAAGGGATAGAACATTTAGAAAGAAACTCAACAAAGATACAGAAGAGCTAAAGGGCATGATCACCCAACTTGACCTCAGAGACATACATAGAACACTCCACCCAACAGCTGCAAAGTATACATTCTTTTCTAGCACACATGGAATGTTCTCCAGAATAGACCACTTCTTAGGCCACAGAGCAACCCTCAACAAAATCCAAAACATTGAGATAATACGAACTACCTTCTCTGACCACAATGCCATCAAAGTAGAAATTTAACAACAGGAATAAACCAAAAAAACCAAACCCGTTGCCATCAAGTTGATCCCAACTCGTAGCAGCCTTATAGGACAGAGTAGAACTGCCCCATAGAGTTTCCAAGGAGCGCCTGGTGGATTCGAACTGCCAACCCTTTGGTTAGCAGCCATAGCACTTAACCACTATGCCACAGGGTTTCCAAACAACAGGAATAGCAAGGGAAAAAAATTCTTTTCCTGTACATGGAAACTGAATAACACCTGCTTAAAGACCAACTGGTAATAGAAGAAATCAGACATGGAATCAAAAAAATGCCTAGAATCAAATGAGAATGAAAACACATCAAAACCTTTGAGACGCAACAAAGGCAGTCCTCAGAGGTCAATTTATAGCACTAGATGCACACATCAAAAAAGAAAAAAGGGACAAAATCAAAACATTAGCTACAAAACTCAAACAAATAGGAAGAGAACAGCAAAAGAAGCCCACAGACACCAAAAGAAAGGAAATAATAAAGATCAGAGCATAAATCAATGAAATAGAGAATAGAAAAGCAATAGAAACAATCAATACAACCAAAAGTTGGTTCTTTGAAAGGAACAACAAAATCGACAAACCACTGACCACATTGTCAAAAGACAAATAGAAGATGCAAATAACCCAAATAAGAAATGAAATGGGGGACATTACAACAGATACAACTGAAGTAAAAAGGATCATAACATAGAATTATGTAAACCTATACTCCAAAAAATTTGAAGACCCAGCAGAAATGAACAAATTTTTAGAAACACACTACCCAGACTAACGCAAAATGATGCTGGAAATCTGAACAGACCCTTAACGAGACGAAATTGAAAAGGTAATAAAAAAAGAAAACTCATCTAAAAAAGCCATAGCCCACATGGCTTCACTGGATAATTCTACCAAACATTCAGCAACGAGCTTACACCAGTACTACTCAGATTATTTCAGAACATAGAAAAGGAAGCGATACTTCTGAATTCATTCCATGAAGCCAGCATAACTCTGATACCAAAACCAGGCAAAGACACCACAAAAAAAGAAACTTACAGACCAATATTTCTCATGAATATGGATGCAAAAATTCTCAACAAAATTCTAGCTAATAGAATTCATCGTATCAAAAATGTAATATACCACGACCAAGTAGGATTGATACCAGGTATGCAAGGATAGTTCAACATTAGAAAATCAATCAATGTAATACACCACATAAATAAATAGAAAGAAAAGAATCACATGATCATCTCAAATCGATGCAGAAAGGCATTTGACAAAGTCCAACACCCATTCCTGTTAAAAACTCTCAATAAAACAGGTATAGAAGGGACGTTTCTCAACATAATAAAGGGCATCTATGCAAAACCAATAGCCAACGTCATTGTTAATGGAGAGAGGCTGAAAACAGTCCCATTGACAACAGGAACAAGACAAAGATGCCCTTTATCACCACTTCTGTTTAACATTGTGCTGGAAATCCTAGCTAGAGCAGTAAGGCAAGAAAAAGAAATAAAGGGACTCCAGATTGGTAATGAAGAAGTTAAACTGTCCCTATTTATGGATGATATGATACTATACCTAGAAAACCCAAAAGACTCCATGAGAAAACTACTGGAACTAATAGATTCAGCAGAGTAGCAAGATACAAGATAAGCATACAAAAATTAGTTGGATTCCTATATGCCAATAAAGAGAATGATGAAAAGGAAATCAAGAAAGCAATATCATTTATAATAGCACCTAAAAAAGTAAAATACTTAGGAATAAATTTAATCAGGGACGTAAAAGACCTGTAGGAATAAAACTACAAAACACTACTGCAAGAAACCAAAAGACATCTACAGAAATGGAAAAACATACCATGCTTATGGATAGGTAGACTCAACATTGTGAAAGTGACGATTCTACCCAAAGCAATTTGCAAATACAGTGTAATCCAAATCCAAATACCAACAACATGCTTTAAAGAGATGAAGAAACTAATCATTAACTTTATATGGAAAGGGAGGAAGCCCCAGATAAGTAAAGCACTATTGAAGAAGAAGAATAAAATAGGAGTACTCGTACTACCTGACCTCAGAATCTACTGTACAGCTTTGGTAGCCAAAACAACCTGGTACTGGCACAACGACAGATACATGGACCAGTGGAACAGAATTGAGAACCTGGATTTAAATCTATCCACCTGTGGTCACCTGATTTTTGACAAGGGCCCAAGTCCATCAAATAGGGAAAAGACAGACTTTTTAACAAATGGTACTGGCAAAACTGAATGTCCATCTGCAAAAAAATGAAACAGGACCCATACCTCACATCATACACAAAAACTAATTGAAAATGTGTCAAAGATCTAAGCATAAAGCCAAAAACCGTAAAGTTCATAGAAGAAAAAATAGAATCAATGCTAGAGGCCCTAATACATGGCATTAACAGGATACAAACCATAACGAACAACACACAAACTCCAGAAGATAAGCTAGATAACCAAAAGAGTAAAAAGAGAACCTACAGATGGGGGGGGGGGAATTGGCTATTACAAATCAAAGGTCTAATCTCTAAAATCTACAGGAAAATCCAACACCTCTACAACAAAAAGACAAATAATCCAGTTATAAAGTGAGCAAAGGAAATGAACAGACATTTCACCAAAGAAGACATTCAAGGGGCTAACAGGCACATGAGGAAATGCTCGTGATCACTAGCCATTAGAAAAATGCAAATCAAAACCACAGTGAGACACCATCTCACCCCAGCATTACTGGTACGAATCAAAAAAAACAGGAAATGACAAATGTTGGAGAGGCTGCGGGGATATCAGAACTCTTATCCTCTGCTGGTGGGAATGCAAAATGATACAACCATTTTGGAAAACAATACGGCACTTCCTTAGAAAGCTAGAAATAGAAATCCTATATGATCCAGCCAACCAAAGCGTTGGCAGTTTGAATCCGCCAGGCGCTCCTTGGAAACTCTATGGGGCAGTTCTACTCTGTCCTATAGGGTCGCTATGAGTCGTAATCGACTCGACGGCACCAGGTTTGGGTTTTTTTTTTGGTTTTTATGTGATCCATCAACCCCCACTCCTAGGAATATATCCTAGAGAAATAAGAGTTGTCACACGAATGGACAGATACACACTCACGTTCATTGCAGCATTGTTCACAATAGCAAAAAGTTGGAAACAACCTAAATGCCCATCAACAGATGAATGGATAAACAAACTGTGGTACATACACACAATGGGGTATATTATGCAATGATAAAGAACAATGATGAATCTGCCAAGCATCTCATTACATGGATGAATCTGGAGGACATTTTGCTAAGTGAAATAAGTCAAGCAAAGAAGGACAAATATTGTATGAGACTACTAATGTAAAAACTCATGAAAAGATTTACACACAAAAAGAAACAATCTTTGATGGATACGAGGGAGGGAAGAGGTGGAGATAGAAAAACAGTAAATAGGCAACAGATAAGTGGTAACTTTGCTGAAGGGCACTTTTTTTTTTTGGTGAAGGGTAAGACAGTGCACAATACTGGGGAAGCCAGCACAACTGGTACAGGTCAGCATCATGGAAGCTCCATAGACATATCCAAACTCTGTGAGGGACCAAATTGCTGAGCTGAGGTATGTGGGGACCATGGTCTCGGGGAACACCTAGCTCAATTGGTGTAACATAGTCTGTAAAGAAAATGTTCTACATTCTACTTTGGTGAGTAGCTTCTGGGGTCTTAAAAACCTGTGAGCTGAGCGGCTGTCTCAGATACGCCACTGGTCTTACTCCATCGAGAGCAAGGGAGAATGAGAAAAACTAAAGACTCAAGGGAAAGATTAGTCCAGAGGACTAATGGACTACATCTACCATGGCTTCCACCAGACTGAGTCCAGTACAACTAGATAGTACCTTGTTACCACCACCGACTGCTCTGACAGGGATCACAATAGAGGGTCCTGGACAGAGCTGGAGAAAAATGTAGAACAAAATTCTAACTCACAAAAAAAGACCACACTTACTGGTCTGACAGAGACTGGAGAAACCCCAAGAGTATAGCCCCAGACACCCTCATTTTAGCTCAGAAATGAAGTCACTCTTGTGGTTCACCCTTCAACCAAAGATTAGACAGGCTCATAAAACAAAACGAGACTAAAAGGGGCAAGGACTGGAAGGCAGGAGGGGAGAGGAAAGTTGGTAACAGGGAACCCAAGGTTCAGAAGGCTAGAGTGTTGACATTTCGTGGGTTGGTAACCAAAGTTACAAAACAATATGTGTACTAACTGTTTAATGAGAAGCTAGTTTGTTCTGTAAACCTTCACCTAAAGTACAGTTAAAAAAAAAAAGGAGACAGGAATTGCAGTTATCTAGGTTAATTTAGGTGAATTCTGGGTGGTGCAGTTTACGTGCTGGGCTGGTAATTGAAAGGTTGAAGGTTCGAATCCACACAGAGGTGCCTTAGAAGAATAACCTGGCAATCTACTTCTGAAAAATCAGCCATTAAAAACTGTATGGAACCATATGCACACCTGTGTTCATTGCAGCACTATTCACACTAGCTAAAAGGTGGAAACAACCAAAGTTCCTATCAGCAGATTAACAGGTAAAGAAAATGTGGTCCATACATCCAGTGGAATACTACACAGCCATAATGAAAAGATTAGATCCCAAAACATCTTACAATGTAGATGAACCTGGAGGGCATTATGCTGAGCAAAATAAGTCCAAGAACAAATATCGTATGGTCTCACTTTCATAAAGTGACAAAAATAGGTATATATACAGAGACCAACATTCATTTGTGGTTACCGGGGGTGGGGTTGGGAATCTCTAGATAGTAGTCACTTTTTATTTATGGTGATGGGACAAGTAGCACCGAATCTGGATGAAGTATGCACAGCTTAACCAAGGTAACTGATGCCAGTAAGTCATACACAAGAAATAGGATGTTTTGGTAAATGCTTTTTTTTTTTTTTTATGTTATATATAATTTTACAACAAAGACAAAAACCAAATGTATATATTTATGTTTAATATACATATTAAAATGAATAGGGATCACAGATACTGATACTTCTTAAACATGACCAGTCACCTCACAGGATTGGTTTTCTTGGTTTGAAGACTTACGGTCATAGTCTCGTGGGACAGCATAGTCAATTGGCATAATATAATTCATAACGTTTATGTTCTATTCTACATCCTTGTTTGGTGAGTAGCATCTGAGATCTTAAAAGCTTGTGAGCAGCCATCTAAGATACAACTGTTGGTCTCTACTTGGCTGGAAGAAAAGAGAAAGAAGAAAACCCATGATTCAGAGAAGGAACTAGTCTCAGGACTAATTACATGAATCACACCCTCCTCTACCCCAAGACTAGAAGAACTAGATGGTGCCCAGCTACCACTACCGAATGTTCAATCAGGGCCACAATAGATGAATCCTGATAGAAAGAGAGAAAAATGTGGAACAGAATTTCAAATTCTTAAAAAATCCAGACTTACTAGACCAATTGAGACTGGAGGAATCCTTGACTATTGCCCTAAGATACTCTTTAAACCTTGAAACTATCCCCTGAAGTTAACCTTTTAGCTAAATAGCAAGTTAGCTCATAAAAGTAAGGTGACACCTGTGAGTACTGCATCCCTTTAAAACATCATCTATTGGAGCCCAAATGGTCAACAATTACTCTAAAGCATAAACGAAAAAGTTGGGGTACAGTTGTTGTTAGGTGCCGTCAAGTCAGTTCCAACTCATAGCGACCCTGTGTACCACAGAACGGATATAGTGAGACTAAGCTAATGGGAACAGAACAAC
This sequence comes from Elephas maximus indicus, assembly GCF_024166365.1. Taxonomy (NCBI): domain Eukaryota; kingdom Metazoa; phylum Chordata; class Mammalia; order Proboscidea; family Elephantidae; genus Elephas; species Elephas maximus. The sequence goes on along the minus strand of NC_064826.1, from coordinate 66,105,540 downwards.
TGGAACAAAAATAATGATAATGTTGACCCAGTGTGAAGAATGTAGCCAGTGTCACTGACCAATATGTGTAGAAATTCTTGAATGGGAACCTGTTTGGCTGTGTACACTTTCGCCAAAAATACAATAAAATATTTAAAACAAAAAGACCCTATGGAGCACAGTTCTACCCTGATACACATGGGGTGGCCATGTGTTGGAATCTACTCTCCGGCAACTTGTTTCGGTTAATTTAGCAAGACAAGGAATACCTGGGACCACCAGAAACTCATGAAAAACAATAAGGAAACAAGACCAGGAAAATACACCTTCAGGTATGACTCAGCCTCGGTTCTCATTACTTCTCCATTAGTTTTCATAAAGCATCTGCTCCTCTACTTATTAGATACAAAGGTTCATATATTTATATGATTTTTGGATCAAGGTTAAGAGTTTTTCAAATTCCCTTTGATCCTTATCCATATTATCTACTTGATGTGCCTGTCGGCTTCTAAGAGAAGCTTGATAAAGTTTCTCGTTGGCAGTGAGAAGTATCGTGCCCTCTTCACAACGCCCCCTATACCTCCAGCACATCTGATTTCCCAGTTGCCGCGGAGTCAGCCCCGACCCGTGGCAACCCCATGTATGTGAGAGAACTGCTCCATAGGGTTTTCTTTTCTTTTTTTTTTTTTTGAATATTTTATTGTGTTTTAGGTGAAAGTTTACACAACAAATTAGATTCCCATTCAACAATTAATACCCAGATTGTTCTGTAACATTGGTTACAGTGCCTGAAATGTGTCAGCACTGTCACCATTTCCACCCACCTGCCCCATTTCCATCCATCCAGTTCTCCTGCCCCTTCTTGCCTTTTCATCTTTGCTTTTGGGTAAATGTTGACAGTTTGATCTCCTATGGTTGATTATTTAAAGGAACACATTTCTCCGGGGTGTTATCCGTTTATTTCATAGGCCAGTCTGTTTGGCCGAAAGGTGTCCTCCAGGAGTGGCTTCCATACAAGTTAATCCGCAGGGTTTTCAATGGCTGATTTTTCAAAAGTGGATTGCCAGGCCTTTCTTCTGAGACTCCTCTGAGTAGACCCAAACCTCTAACCTTTCAGTTAGTAGCTGAGTGTGTTTATGGTTGTGCCATCCAGGGACCTCCCTCTTGTTTTTAGAAATAGAGAAAACTGAGACTACTTGACCAGCTTTAGAAGACAAACATGATCAGGCAAACTTCCTAGGAGTCTCTCCAACCCTGCCCCGGAAAATCAGCACATTTCTGGTGAACAAGCTCTTTCCAGTGTCTGCTTCCTTGCTGTCCTTGCTCTGGAGCAGCCCAGTGCTGTTCTCCAGGTTAAGTTAGCAATCCCCACACCGACATCTCCTTCCTCCTCTGGGGTACCCAGTTCCTCCTAGACTTTAACAACCATCAACTTAGGAGGGGTGGAAGCTGGAAATGGAGATGATAAGAGGCATGTTCAGGTCACCATATTGCCGACATCATCCAGAACACTGCTTGGTTTTGCCAGACACATTCCTTCTGCCATTTTTATTCCTCTAATTTAATTAGTATGTTTCCCCTCTCCTCATCATCTGCCCTGTATTTTGTCTTCTCTCTTTTTTCATGATAAGGAAATGTTTATGAAAACCACCCTTACTAAAGGAAACTCTTTTATACATTTCATTCATTGTATTTCTTTCACAGTCCCACTCTGACAGGCCTGCCCACTGTTGTGAGGAGGATTTTATCATCTGTATAAAACAGACTGTCTTGCTAATAAACTCTTTCTAAAGTAGGAAATAAAACAATATTAGTAGTGTGAACACAGTGGGTTTCTAAGCATTTTTCCTGTTTCCTTCCATTATGTTGGAGGATAAATTCCTGGCTCCAAGTTAAAATAATCCCTCCAAACTAATAGGAAATTCAGTATGACTTATTCAGTGAAGTGTTGGAAATAAAGTGAGCTTTTCACATGTAAAATTGTGATGCATTTTATAAAAAGTGTTACTTAAGATTAGTTTGAGAAGCTAGGTAAAGACGGAAAAGGAAGAGATACTACTTTAGTGATATAAATGTAAGCAGGTAGTGTGCAGATTGCTCACACACACACATACACACACACTCCCTGTAACTTTAAAGCTGTCTGTTAGAAGGATGAGATGGTAGTTGCTAGCCAGACCATGTTGGTTTGGACAGAAATTCTTACAGAATTATTAAGCCTTAAAAAAAGCAAAGGAGATTTATGCATCTGCATTTGACCAATTTGGTTTGGAATAGATTCATAATGGAAAAGTAATAAAACCATAAGAGACAGTGTCTTCTGAGTACAGTCTCACTTTTAAAAAATCTAAACATGGTCTGCCCCATTTTGGATGAAATGACTGTAGAAAAATTTCCCATTGGTAATTTTGGTAGGATTTTCTTCTTGTTGTTGTTTCTTTTTCATTGATTATTAGCCAGTATAAACTTTAAGTTTTCTGTCAAATATTTTTTCTGGAGATGTCAATCTTAGGAAGAAGGAATCCTAAAGTGTTATCTGTGGGAGTCTGCGTCTTCCCTTCTTGTTACCCCTACTACACACACACACACACACAGTGGCACACAGTGTTGGTTCAGCTATCAGTAAAGTCTTTTTCCTGTGGAACTGGAGAGGTATGGATTGTTGTTTTTTGTTTTTTTTTTCCTGAGGGGGTGGGGTGGTTAAGTGTGAGAGAAGGCTCTCCCTGTGACTGCCAGCAGCCACAGAAAGGCATGAAGAGGAAACGCATAACAAGCATCACCTCTAAAACATTGGAACTAATAACTTTGCGAGTTTCTGATTTCAACAGGGAAAAAAAAAACTGCTCCATGTATTCTCAACTGCTTCCAGTCATGTGGTTGTTGTTAGGTACCCTTAAGTCAATTTCGACTTACAGCAACCCCATGTGACAGTTGAACTGCCCCACCGGGTTTTTAGGCTTTAATCTTTACAGGAACAGATCACCAGGCCTTTCTCTCTTGAAGCAGCTCTGTAAATTCAAACTGCCAACCTTTCAGTGGGCCACCAGGGCTCTTGCTGCAGTGATGGCGTTGATAAATAAATCCTTAGGGATATAAACATAACAAATGAACATTAGGTGCTTGAGGAAAGGGTTGGTGGGGAGTGTGCGTAAGTGTGCTGGAGTGTTTGTCACTCCAGGCAAGATATTCATGGCTGGGTGCCCCATATAGGACAGTGAAATAGCTATTTTATTTCATTTGATTCTTAACTTTCTTTCCCCGACCAGCAGTTCAAAGCACAGTTATTTTTATATAGTGAGAATGTATGTGACCAGACTGAGCTGGTGCTGTGTCTTTCCTGCAGGTATGCCTGCGGCATCTTTAGTGACCCCTGCTGATGTTATCAAGACGAGATTACAGGTGGCTGCCCGGGCTGGCCAAACCACTTACAGCGGAGTTATAGACTGCTTTAGAAAGATACTGCGGGAAGAAGGCCCAAAAGCTTTGTGGAAAGGAGCTGGTGGTATGGAAATAATTTGTTCTTAACTAACCATTTGGTATCATAAATTTTTTAGAAATCTAATTGTATTTGTTATTTCCCCTTTTATTCTGAAGCTCGCGTATTTCGATCCTCACCCCAGTTTGGTGTGACTTTGCTGACTTATGAATTGTTACAGCAATGGTTCTACATTGACTTTGGGGGAATGTGAGTATCATCCTAAATCTGAATTTCTGCTGCTCCATTGTGACTGAGAAAGGCGCATCAACCTATAAGATAGAAAAGATTTATGAAAACATTAGAAACATGTTAATAAGTTCATTTCAAAGAAAAACCCACAAGTGACTAAAATTGAACAATGCCTTTGTTTTGTTTAACAGTTTTGGTAAGTTGTTTGTACCAAGTTAAAAAATAATAATAAAACAAAACTGAGATTCTCACTCTTTTCTCTTCCTTTAGAAAACCCATAGGATCGGAGCCAGTTCCTAAATCCAGGATCACACTGCCTGCTCCCAGTCCTGATCACGTTGGGGGCTACAAATTGGCAGTTGCAACTTTTGCAGGGATTGAAAACAAATTTGGACTTTACCTACCTCTCTTCAAGCCAGCAGCATCTACCTCCAAAGTTATCAGCGGAGGCCCGTAGGAGGCCCAGCAGCAGGAATTGCTGTGGCATTGTTGTTACAACAGTCAAGAACACCTCACCTCGGATTTAAGCAATGTCTCATCCCTTTTACTTCCATCTCTTGTTTAAATTCTAGTTGAGGCTTTTTATAAAGCGAAATCATTCATTTTCTGTGTTTTCTTAACCAGATCATTGTGAAATTATTTATAATTATTCTTCGGGCCTTAGCCTTGTATCTGACATGTGTTAGAATTTGGTCAACACTGCATGATTTGAGGAAAGGAGCAAATAGGAATAGAAATTCAGGCCGTTCTCCTTGGACTGGCATTAGAATCCCAAACAGGCTCCTGAAAGGCAATCATGGTGCTTAGAGCAAAGTGTTTCTTGTATGTTTAAACTGGTAGTAAGCTGAGTACATATTTATAAAAGTAAAAAACACTGGAAGAAATGAAAAAATTATCAGAAATAACCAGCCTGGCTTCAAATCTTATACACACACAAATTCTGTCTCTGGATTATATTATGAAGCTTTTATGTGAAACATGTTTTTTTGTAATGAAAACCACATTGAAGATGTTTAGTAATCGTATTCTGTTACTGGTACCAAGGCTGCTAGGGAAAAGTCTTTGTGCTTTAGGGAAGTACTTTTGGCATTTTATTATATTGACTTAGAAACTGGTGGATGCAGCACTTCTCCTGGATGTGCTAAATTTGGGTAACTGTCCCTGTGATGCATATATGTCTATTATTGCCTATTTCAATAGACACTGTAGAAGAAATGTATTACCCTATTGCAGATACCTGCCCTAATCCCCCTCCTCATAACTGGTACCCATTTGCTATTAAAATCTACTTTATCTTGAATCATGTAAGACAAATATATTCTAATGTAAGTTTTTATTTAATTTCAGGTGCCTTGCATAATGTTCAGAGGCTCATGTGTTTGTGAAGGTGGAAATAAACTTTTTAAAGTCACTAAATTGTTTGCTATTGTGCATGTCATATGGTGAATGACTAACAATTATCATTATTGGATTCCATGTTTTGTCTTGAGTGGGTTTTATTCACACTGGCATGGATATATGCTCATAATCTTTCAAGGTAATGTGTACCGTCATTTTCAATATACCATGATTCAGAGTGAGTAAGGGAAACTACATTTAACCTAAAGTAATATAAAGATTCATTGGAAGTTGGACATGAAAACGGGTATGATGTGGCAGTGTAAATGTTTTCTCACCGTCTCTGGCTCTTGCTCACACCAAAACCATATAACATAGTAATCTGACATAAGCTAATATTTGGTCAGCACTCTAAGTTAAGAGCTCCGCTGCTAACCAAAAGGTCGGCAGTTCAAATCCACCAGCCGCTCCTTGGAAACCTTGTGGGGCAGTTCTACTCTGTCCTATAGGGTCGCTATGAGTCGGAATCAACTCGATGGCAATAGGTATAATTATTTGGAGAAATAAGCTAGTCTTGAACAGAATTTAGGACTCTTCTTCTTAATGCTCCTGAAGAGGCTACTCATCAATCTATTGGTAGTCAGTATGGATGAACATCACATCTCTCATTTTGTTGTATTGTTGTGGCTTGAGTGTTGCTGTGATGCTGGAAGCTATGCCACCGGTATTTCAAATATGAGCAGGGTCACCCATGGTTAATAAATTGGCCAGTGAAAACCTTATGAATAGCAGCAGAACATTGTCTGATACAGTGCCGGAAGATGAGTCCCTCAGGTTGGAAGGCAATCAAAATAGGACTGAGGAAGAGCTGCCTCAGAGTCAACCTTAATGACGTGGATGGAGTAAAGCTTTTGGAACCTTCATTTGCTGATGTGGCAGGACTCAGAGGAAACACCTACAAACATCCATTACACAGTGGCTGCAACAACAGACTCAAACATAGCATCGATTGTGAGCATGATGCAGGAGTGGGAGGTGTTTCACCCTGTTGGGCATGGAGTCACTATGAGTGGGAACTGACTCCATGGCACCTAACAACAATACGAATGAACATTCTGTGTCACCAAAATTCCTTCCATAGGAGAGCTATTGAGAAGACAGTCTCTGTGTTGTTGTATGACATTGAAAGTAACACTTTGGAATTGGAAAGAATTAAATCTCTGGTTTTTATATTTTTTATCTGAACAAAATTTTTGTTATCTTCAGCAGAATGGGACGAATATATGCAAGGCTTCTTCCATGTCTGTTTGGCAAAAACCGATGAGGCAGTCCCATTCCCATTCAATGTGTTAAGTGACAGAAGCCTCTAACTACAAAAAAATATCTAAATTTTCCTCTTACAGAGGCAGGTTATCCAAGAGGTAAGGTAAACATGGTGCTTACCTTGCTTACGAGATCATCTGAACAGTTTCACATTTTTTCACCACATCAAAGATTCTGCTTCTCGATATGACTGGCATCTGTCTCTCTCCCAAATCCATAGCACCTTCCTACAGAGTCGAAGCCTCTTTTTAAATTTACAGTCCCTAGAGGGTGGATGACCCAGTAAGCAATATAAGCATGGGTTACTTGTGCTTACTTACTAATCTATAGTTAGCTGGTGCTTTACTTTGCTTACTGAGTCATCCACCCCTGGTCATAATGCTATAAATATGTCTTAGAAATGTAGGTGGTCTTATAATAACAGCACTCCAGCTTTGGTCTTTGAGTGTGGAGAAAAGTCACTGAGTGTATATCTCTGCATTCCTTTTCTTCACGTGCTTGAAACTTTATAGAAGATCAACTTTCTGTAGTAAAAAATATTGACCAAAATCTCATAAAAGGTGCACTGCCCTGGCAGCTTCTCTAAGAGCTGTTATATTTGATGGGAGAGTGTCTTGGCTTCACTTAGACTTACACGTAGCTGGGGGCGATTCTCTTTAGTACTTAAGAGAGACTGGAGGAGACCAGTGGAGTAAGGGTCACATGTCTGTATTTAAAATCCTTGGCTTACTCTGTTCAGGGGTAGTCAGTGACTTGAGACACTTTGAAGGAGGTCTGATTTCCATCTGAGTTGTGCTCAGTGGGTGGCGGGACTGTGACATCCCTCGAATAGGACTGCAATCACTGCACAGTGAAAACCACGTAAAATTTGTTCTGGGCTTTTCTTCCTGAAGTGACAGCACAATACATCGTCAGTGGTGTGGCTGCTGTTCCTGCAGTCAGCTGTTTCCCTCCTTAACTGAGGGCCAGAAAGACGGGTAGTCCCCACCAGCATGCCTGCCCACCCAAGGGGACCAGCCTTCAACTGCTCTGCCAGCCTGGGTGTCTCAGCTGCCCTTGGTCCACCTCGTGATGCCTGAGGGGTGGGGTGGGGGGAAGGCCTGACTTTAGTAGCAGCTTTTTTTCAGGGAGGGGAAAAAATGTGAAGCTGACCACAAAGTGAACACACTGATTCTTGGGTTCCAGTCGTGGCTGGGTTTCTTGAGGCTGGGTGGCACGCTGTCGCCAGGCTCATGCTACACCTCATAACCCACAACCATTTGCAAAGCTCCCTGGGGTCGCCTTAATCCCAGCAGCCAGGGTTGCACAGGGGAAAATAAGAATTCTGGCATAGAAAGGAGTCATTTAAATGCTTATTGCATTTCAAGCTTCAGTTTTTACTTAGCTAAAATATTTACCATTGCTGGAAAACAATGTTTAAAATTTTGTGCTTATATGTTGTTTAATGGTGTGGCCTATGTAAACCTCAGGATGCTTACATTTTGACAGCCTTCTGGAAATATTTAACAGCACATAACTCTGAGCGGGGAATAGAAACGGGAATAAATTGTGCTTGAAACTGTTTGAAGCCTACTCCTGACTAGGTAACCAGCAAGTCACGTTGAAATTCTTCAGGTAGAGGGAGGGAAATCTTTAGTGATGGAATTTCATCAATCCTGTCTTACGGCCCTGTTTACTGCCCTTCTAGATAAACTCCTAAAAGTTATCTTGAATCTTTTACCACAGAAGCCATGCTTGTGGGGATGAATTTGTATTCTTGCCACTGAACAAAATCCTATTTTAAATTCAGGGTAATCAAATGCTTTCAGGATGTGGATTTTTCCAAAGATTTTTAAAAGACACGTTTCCTGGTCAGGGCAGTGAAATGTTCTCTCCACAAATGGTTCTTCCCATAAAGGAGGTGTGCCTTTCATTTCATCTTTTGGGAGTAACAATCCTCACCAGCGTTCTACCTTCAATATTATGAAGACCACAGGGAGCTCACTGCTTCATTATGAAGTCTGAGGTCTCTAAAAGCATTGTCAGCTCTGTTAGGGGCGGCCTTCAGTTAAAAATCTAGACTGGGCTCCTTGAAGGTAGGGACGGTGTCTTTGATTCTAGTTCTTCAGTGCCTGGAACTTAGTAGGCCCAGGGCTATGTTTTCGAAGGATGGATGGGTGTGTGGAAAATGGATGAATGGAACGATGAATGGATATATGAATTTTGAGAAGTTATTTTTTTCCGATGAGTAATCTCCACTATTTTCCTACTTTACATGACTTCTGCTGCTGCTGGAGTTAAGACCATAACTCCGGTTCTGGAGAATCAGCCTTATTTATTGATTACTTATTTTAGAAGTTATAAATAAATCTTTTATTAAAACAAATACAGCTATTTAAATTTGTTTTTAATCACTGGTAACTTTAAGCCAGGAACTAGCACATAAACTAAAAGATATTTACATTTCCTGGTCATTATTAAAATAAAGCTTTTTTAAAAATAATTGCCTTTGAGAGTAGTGTTACATTAGGTTTGAGGAGTATCATTAAAATAAGTTTTCTTTATCAACGAATGGATTATTTGCAACTCATTCTTTCCATTCATGCGCCCCTCAGAGCGCGGTGGCAAACTTTCCTTTAGAAGCTGCTGAGGAGATCGGGAATGCTCAGAAGGGTTTGTTTTTTAGCAAATGCATTAATTGACTCCCAAAAGGGCCCAAATGGAACACTCTGCTTTCATCTGCTGGGGTAACCTAATAAAATAATGTTTGTTTTTAGAGTCCCGGCTGTTAAGGGGGTTTTGCTCAAGGCAAAACCACAGTCCCCTCGAATAACTTAAAAAAACTTTAGAAGGAAAGTTAAAAAGACACACTAATTGTACTTGTGTGAAGCTTGCTTCTCCTGGGTCACAGACACACCTCCAGCACACTGGTCTGGCCACCAAGGCTCCGGTGTCCAGTGCTGCTTTGATTCCATCGGACTGGCCTCTTCAGAGATGCTTGGTTTTGCAGCAGAACAGTTCTTAAGGTAATTTAAAAATGGACCCTGGCTCTCTGGAAAGACTTGGGCAGGCATGCTATAATCTGTTTCACAAGGTGGGGAAAGGGAAATACAGTTTAATGCATGAAGGCTGATTAAAACACTCTTCCTCATCTCTCCTTACCCCCTCCATCATTTTAAGTCACTTATCCAAGCTCTTACTCCGGTCCATTCACGGGCTGTTTGCAGATGAGAGAGCGGCAAATAATTCTGTCCCCACCAAGGTGTTCTTTTGCCAGTGAAGACTCAAGAAGTATGAGCTATTAGATGCCAGACATGATCTCATTTAATCCCCCCCCCCCATCACCTTAATGGATTAAGGTACTGTTCTGTTCCTCACATTTCAAATGAGGAAAACGAAACACAGGGAGGCTAAGTATCTTGCCCAACGTCTCTCAGCTCTCAAGTGGGGGAGCTAGGATTTGAACACAGGTGTAAGAAGAGCCCACGCCCTGTTTTCTCTCTACTAGGATTGGTGAAAAAAATTCAGTACAGAAAGTTCTCATGCTAGCCCATGATTTCTAATGATCCCCAGTTCTCAGTCTCGGATATATCATTCCTCATTTAGAGTAGAAGGAAAGGTCGTTCTTTGATTCCTTACTAAATAGTAAATGCATTTGCTATCTCAAAAATTCCAGAGCTTGTGGACCTGGTGAATCCTGACAAGCTTTTTGAGGTTCCTCTTCAAACTATTTTACAGCCTCTTAAGGTCAGTACGGAGAGGATTAGGTAAACTTGAAGCATTTGCCCCACGGGTTTGAAATTGGAAGGTAACATGGAAAAAGCAGAGGTAAATTTACAAACTGTTAGAATGTAACACGATATGATGTGAACTGAATTGGGTCATCTTAAAAATCTCTACTATAATTAGAAATGCCGTTCTTCAACAAAAGTTGGAAATAAGAAAACCAAATTAAAAGTAAGTATCTATGGGTATTTGGCTTCAAGGCCTGTCTGGAGGGAGTGGAGACAGCTTACAAAATGTGGGATTTTCTGGAATTAACTCTTGGACATGAAATTTCTGTCACCACTAATGGTGGAAAAGTCTTACTTGATTCCCAACAAGTTTCCGGCTATCCCTAAAGCTAAAGGAGAGGCTATCTACCCTTGCATTTTGCAACCGCCTCCCACATTCATATATAAATGAAAGCAGTTTACTGACTTACCCACACCAAAAGTTACATTTTCTTCCTGGGCAAAAGAAAAAAAAAAAAAAATGTCATATTCTTATTCCTTTCTCAGAAGCGTATATTTCCGAGTGTGAACTTCCATTTTGAAGCAGAATTTACCTACATAGGTTGTATGTCTAGAAATACGCTTAATCAATTTGAGAATAAAACAGAAAGAGAAAAAAAATCGTAAAAATGAATAGAGTGTCAGTGACCTGTGAGACAATATTAATTGGCCACTCCACAGAAGAGCCTACTTTTTATGGTACTCTCTTCATTTGGGCCAGCTCCGGTCTTATAAAAGGCTGACACTCTGTTGTAGTAAAAACAGAAAAATAAAAATTTGAGATGAAAAGTGAAAATTTGTTTTTTTCTTCTGAAGATTGATGTCACTGACAATGTTCATTGAATTGATGGAACTAGAGCTTTCTCCACACCTTCTCTTGAAGAATTTGTCCCTCTTCACTGCGTAATGTGTGCACTTCACTCCTCCTGAGAAGCAGTTCACACTTAATCTGGAACCTCAAGTTACTCTGTGACCATCGCTAATAAAGTTGTTGGTTCCTTTCCTTTCTTTTTATTAGTTTGGCTGTATACGAATGACTGTCAAGAAACAATTCTATCTCTTTTTGATACTTCAGGTTGTTGCTGTGTTGCTCATAGCTAGCCTATAGCATGAAGTAGTACTGCCCCATAGAGTTTCTAAGGCTGTAATCTTTACAGGAGTCCAGCAGTCTCCCCAAATTGAAGAGATGAAGATCAGCGATTAGGGAGGCCACCATATCTAAAATTTGTAAGACAAAGTATCAGACAGGCAGGAGCTGCTTTGAGAGATAGCACTGGAATTTTGATTTCTCAAGCCTTTGGCTGAGTACTGATCTGTGCATTTATGAGAGGAAACTATCTAACACTTGTTAAGAAACCACTAGAAGGGAGGAAACAGAAAAATTCTGTGGCTCCCACAGAGAGGATAATTTATGTTTCCACCAGCCAGAATCGAAAGTCCTTATAATACACAAAACATCAGGTAGAATCCTCACAAGAAGAAAATACAGCCCAGAACAAGGTAAAAAATCAATCAATAGGGACAGACCCAGAAATGACAGATTATGGAACCAGCAACAAGACCATTAGAACAGCTATTATAAATAACCCATATAGTGAAGGAGATGGGGGAAACATGATGTAGAGAGAAATATAAGACATAAAGAAGATCCAGTGAAAATTACAATAAGTGAAATGAAAAATACAATGAATAGGAATAGATTAAACGCTGCAGAAGTAAAGGTCAGGGAACTTGAAGGCATAGCAAAGGACTAATCAAACTGAAGCAGAAAGAGACAAAAAAAATCTTAAAAATAAACAGAGCTTCAGTGACGTGTGAGACAGTATCAAGCAGTGTGGCATATGTATACCTGCGGTTCCACAAAAAAAGAAGGGGAGAAAAAAATATTCAAAGAAATAATAGCTGATCTCTCCAAATTTAAGGAAAACTATACACCCACACATCCATGAAGCTCATTGCACCCTAGCAAAAGAAACTGAAAGAAACGACACCATAGTACTAAAAATGAAATTGATGAATGCTAGTAATAAACAGAAAAATCTTTTAAGCAAACCACAGGGAAAAGAACACTTCACTTACAGAAAAAGATGATAATAAGGGAAGATTTCTAGCTGGAAACTATATAAGGCAGAAACTATATAAAGCGGATAGAGTGACATCTTCAAGTTACTGAAAAAACACTGTCAACCCAGAAATCTATACCCAGCAAAAATATCTTTAAAAAAAAATTAAGGCAAAATAATACAAACAAAAGCAGAGAGAATTCACATTGTTAGTAAACTTGCACTAAAAGAAATGTTAAAGATAGTTCATCAGGAAAAAAAAAAAAAGACACCAGACAGAAATTTGGATCTATATAAAGGAATGAGGTGTTCCAAAATTAAAAATAAATAAGTAAAAAAAAATTTAAATTCTTATTGTTAAGATTTCTTTGAAAGGTATTGAATATTTAAAGCAAAAACAACAGTGATGCGGAACCATTCCCAAAGCCAACTCTTCAGACAGGGCTTAGACTGGACTATAGGATAGAAAATGATACTGATGAGGAGGAGTGAGCTTCTTGGATCACATAGACACATGAGACTATGTGGGCAGCTCCTGTCTGGAGGGGAGACGAGAGGGCAGAGGGGGACAGAAGCTGGCTGAATGGACACAAAAATAGAGGGTGGAAAGAAGGAGTGTGCTGTCTCATAAGGGGAGAGCAACTAGGAGTATATAAAAAACCCACTGCCGTCGAGTCGAGTCCGACTCATAGCGACCCCATAGGACAGAGTAGAACTGCCCCATAGAGTTTCCAGGGAGTGCCTGGCGGATTCAAACTGCTGACCTTTTTTTTGGTTAGCAGCCGTAGCACTTAACCACTATGCCACCAGGGTTTCCCAAGAAGTATATAGTAAGGTGTATATAAATTTTTGCATGAGAGACAGACTTGATTTGTATACCTTCACTTAAAGCACAATAAAAATTAAAAAACAACAACAATGACACGTTGTGAGGTAGACAGAAAATCAGTAGCTATATAGAACACTAGAAAATCGTTATCAAATAATTGACCTAATTTATGTTTGTAGAACACTCCACCCGACAACAGAATACCCATTCTCCTCAAGTGCAAATAGAACTTCACCAAGGTATACAATACTCTTTAACAATTTAGCAATTTAAATCCAGCAACATATAAAAGGGATAATGTGTTTGACCAAATGGGATTCATCACAGGAATGCAACTTAAGTTTAATATTCAAAAACAATCAGTGTAACACACTGATTTTATATATATATATATAGACATGTGATTTAAATTAAATTCATAAAAAGCATTTGATGAAATTCAAAACCTACTTTTAAAAATGTCACAATCCAGAAATAAAAGGAAATATTTTTTTAATAAGATTTTATTGTGCTTTAGGTGAGAGTTTACCCAGCAAATTTGGTTCCCCTTTAACCATTTTTATACAAATTATTCTGTGCCATTGGGTACAGTTTTTACAATGTGTCAGCATTCTTATTAATTCCATTCTGTTTGTTCTGTTTCTATTGATCAGTGAGTGGTTAAGAACTTGGCTACTAACCAAAAGTTCGACAGTTCGAATCCACTAGCCACTCCTTGAAAATTCTATGGAGCAGTTCTACTCCGTCCTGTAGGATTGCTATAAGCCACTGCCATGGCAAAGAGTTTGGGTTTTCTTGTTCAGCTTCCCTTCACCTCCTTGCCTTCTTATCTTTGCTTTCGGTTAAACGTTGACCATTTGATCTCATATACGTAATTATTTCAGGGAGCAAATTATTCAAGGGTGATACTGTTTATTTTATAAGCGAATCTATTATTTGGCTAAAAAGCAACCTGTAGAAATAGCTTCAATTCTAAGTTCAAAGGGTAAAAGGAAGCATTCTTAACCTGACAGTGGGGCATCTACAAAAACCTACAGCAAACATCGTAGTTTATGTGAAAGACTGACAGTCCCAAACACTGCATTAAGGGCAAGAGAAAAGAAACAGATTGACAAACCTTTAGCTAGACTGACCAAAAAAAAGAAGACTTGAATTATTAAAGTCAGGAATAAAAGAGGGGACATTACTATTGACCACACATAATGCAAAGAATTACAAGAAATTACTATGGACAATCGTATGCCAAGAAGTCATGTGACCCAGATGAAATAGACAAATTACAAAACTGAATCCAGAAGAAATATAAAATCTGAATAGATGTATTAGAAGTAAAGAGATTGAGTTAGTAATCAAAAAACTTCCAACAAAGAAAAGTTCAGGACATGATAGCTTTACTGGTGAATTCTACCAAACGTTTAAAGAATTAACAACACTTTTCAAATTCTTCCAAAAAATAGAAAATCAAATAACACTTCATACCTTATTCTGTGAGACCAGTATTACCTTCCTACCAAAATCCGATAAAGACATCGCACAAACAAGTCAATATCCCTTATGAAAATAGATGCAAATCTTCAGGAAAGTACTAGCAAATAAATTGAGTATACAAAGAATTATACACCACAACCAAGAGAAATTTATCCTAACAATGCAAGGATAGGTCAACATACAAAAATACAATTTCAACATGCAAAACTCATAGTAGAATAAAGGGGAAAAAAGATCCATGATCATCTCCACAGACACAGGAAAACTATTTGACAAAATCCGACATTCTTTCATGATAAAAACACTCAGCAAACTAGGAATAAAAAGAAACTTTCTCAGTCTGATAAAGGGCATCTACCCACAGCTAATGTTGTGCTTAATGGTGAAAGACTAAAGGCATTCTCCCCTAAGATCAGGAATGAGACAAACGTGTCTGCTCTCACTGTTTTTATTCAGCATTGTACTGGAGGTTCTAGCTGGGGCAATTAGGCAAGAAAAAGAAATAAAAGGCATCCAAATCAGAAAGAATTTGGATGCTTTTTTTTGTGTTTCAAGTTAGAAAGGAAGTGTTGGCAAGTGAATTGGTAACTCTCATACATAATTGGTGGTACTGTAAATTGACAGCTTGAAAAAAGAAAAACTGTAAAACATGTTGAGTTAGAAAGCACATTTAAGAAAAATATACACAGAATGAATTGATGTTTGTAAATTTTAAAACATAAAGAGCCCCGGTGGCACAATGTTAAGCACTTGGCTGCTAATCAAAAGGTCAGCAGTTCAAACCTACTAGCCACTCTGAGGGAGAAAAGACCTGGCAAATTGCTCCCATAAAGATTATAGCCTAAGAAACCCTATAGGGCAGTTCTATTTTATCACACAGGGTCACTATGAGTTGGCATAAACTCAATGGCACACAGCAAGAACAACATTCAATATTGTACTGGAAGTTCTAGCCAAAACAATTAAACCTGTTGCCTTTGAGTCAATGCTGACTCATAGCAACCCTACAGGACAGAGTAGAACTGACCCATAGGGTTTCCAAGGAGCAGCTGGTGTATTCAAACTGCTAAGCATTTGGTTAGCAGCCGGGTTCTTAACCACTGTGCACTGGGCCCAGTCAGAACAATAGTCAAATAATAATAATAAATAAATAAAATAAACAATAAAATGCATCCAAATCAGAAAGGAAGAAGTAAAACTACCTCTATTTTCAGATGAAATGATCCTACATATATAGAAAATCTGACTAAATCTATGAGAAATCTACCAGAGCTAATAAACGAATTCAGCAAATTTTCAGGGTACAAGATCAACACACAAAAATCAGTCTGGTTTTATACATCAGAAATGAGCCATCTGAAAAAGAAATTAAGAAACAAATCTTTTTACAAGAGCATCTAAAAGAATAAGCTATCTAGGAATGAATTTAACAAAGGAGGAGAAAGGCTTTTACACTGAAAACAAAACATTGCTGAAAGAAACTGAAGAAGACCTAAATAAAAGATTTTCCATGTTCACGTTTCAAGGAGCAGCTGGTGGATTCAAGCTGCTAACCTTTCAATTAGTAGCCCAATGCTTAACCACTGCACCACCAGGGCTTAAAACTGTTAAGATGTCAATATTACCCAAAGTGATTGACAGATTCAACGCAATTCTGATCAAACCTCCAACAGCCTTTTTTGGAAAAGCCAATCCTCAAATTCATATGGAATTGCAAGGGGTCCTGAATAGCCAAAAACAATCTTGGGGGAAAAAAAAAAGTAGGAGGACTAACACTTCCCAATTATGGTAATCAAAACAGTGTGGTACTGGTGTAAAGATAGATACATAGAATTTATTCAGTGGAATAAAATTGAGAGTCCAGAAATAAAGCTGTACATTTATGGTCAATTGATTTTCAATAAGAGTGCCAAGTCAATTCAATGGGAAAAGAATAGTCGTTTTAGAATTTCCACATGCAAAAGAATGAAGTTGGACCCCTACCTCACAGCATATATATGAGAATTAAGACAGATCAATGACCTAAATATAAGAACTAAAATCATGAAACTCTTAAAAGAAAACATAGGGGTAAAATTTCAAGACCTTGTTTTTGACAACAAATTCTTTGGTATGACACCAAAAGCACAAACAACAAAAGAAAAATAGATTAATGGAACTTCATCAAAATTTAAAACTTTTGTGCACCAAAGGACTTTATTAACAAAATTAATAGACAACCTACAGAATAGAAGAAAATATTTGATAACTGTAACTGATAAGGGTTTAGTATTAGAATATATAAAGAACTCCTACACCTCAACAACAAAAAGACAATCCAATTAAAGATGGTCAAAGAACTTGACTAGACATTTCTACAAAGAAGATATACAAATGGCCAATAAGCACATAAAAAGATGCTCAACATCATTAGTCATTAGGAAAATGCAAATTCAAGCTTCAGTGAGATACCTCTTCACACCCAGCAGGATGGCCACAACAAGATAGTTGGCCCAAACCCAACCCACTGCCATGGTGTTGATTCGGACACATAACAACCCTATAAGACAGAGTACAACTGCCCCGTAGGGTTTCCAAGGACTCCTGGTGGATTTGAACTGCCAACCTTTTGGTTAGCAGGGTTTCCGAAATAGTTGGCAAGGATATACAAATATTGAAAACCTCAGACATACAAGAATACTTATTGTATGATTTCATGTATATGAAGTTCAAGAACAAGTAAGACTAATCTATATCGATAGCAATCAGAACAGTGGTTGACAGAAAGGGCCAAGAGAAATGTTCTGTACCTTGTTTTGTGTGATGGTTACACGAGTGTACACAATTGTCAAAACTTGTTGAACTTAACCTTAATTTCTGTGCATTTTATTATATGTAAATTGTATTTCAGTAAAATACAAAAATTATTTCTCTCATTTTAGTTATATGATATTTTCATAAGTATGCTATGCTAATTTTTTTTTTTTTTTTACAGCAACATCTAAAAAAATTGGCATAGCAGCACTTATGAAAATACCTCGTGGAAGGAGGGTGCAGTTGGCAAACACACATGGAAGCCATGCATTATTTGGGTAAAAATACCGTAATAAAAAGTATAAAATAAAATGTTCAATTGTCTCTCTTTTTCAGTACTCTCTATCAACTGATGAGGAAACAGAAGTTTTAAAGCTCATTTTCTGTTGTTGTCATTGCTTTTTTAAACTATGGCCTCTTCATGTTAACACTGACCTTAGGCCTTTTGGGAGACTGTTACTCTCACGGATGAAAAATTAATTGAAAAATCAGCCAGAGAAATTACCTTAATTATATTAAAGGGTGGAATTTTAAAATATGGGCATGCAAGCTTTATACACTCAATGGTTTCAGCATTCTAAATAGAAGAAACAATGAAAAGGCCTTATGGTTGGATGTCCTTGGCGTGTTAAAGGAAGAGTGAGAAGACCAGAGTAGTTGGAGAGGATAAATCAAGATTAATGGGATAAAAGTTGTGAGACTAATTAGGGTCAGATTTATATGTGGAACGCTACGAAGACTGACTTTTATGCCAAGTAATGTGGAAAGCCATTGGTGTGTTTTGTTCTGTTTGAAATTTTTGTTGTGGTGAAATCTATATGACAAACATTAGCCATTTCAACCATTTTTACCTGTACAGTTCAGTGACATTAGTTATGTTCACCATGTTGTACAACAATCACCATTATCTGTTTCCAAATTTTTCTTCACTTTTAACACAAACTCAGTGCCCCTTAATCAATAACTCCCCTATTTTTCTCTTTTATTTGCCTCTGGTAACCATTAACAAACTTTGGTGTCTACATTGATGTTGTTGTTAGCTGCTGTCAGTCAGCCTCAGTTAATGGTGGCCCCATGTACAAGGGAACAAAATGCTGCCTGATCCTGCACCATCCCCATGATTGCAAATCAAACTGTTGTAATCTGTAGGGTTTCCATTGGGTGATTTTTGGAAGTAGATTGCCAGACCTTTCTTCGGTCTTAGTCTGGAAGCTCCAGGGAAAATGTTTAGCACCTTAGCAACATGCAAACCTCGACTGACAGATGGAGGGCAGCTGCTCATGAGGTACACAGCTAGGAATCAAACTCAGGTCTCTTGCAACGAAGGCAAGGACTCTACCACTGAACCGCTAATGCCCTGCTTGGTCTCTATTTTTTGCCTATTCTGGATATTTCTTATAAGTGAGATCATACAATAGTTGTCCTTTTGTGTCTGATCCATTTCATTCAGTATAACGTTTTAAAGGTTCATCAATTTCATACCATGTATCAGACCTTCCTTTCTCTTTATGGTCAAATAGTATTCCATTGTATGGATAGACTACATTTTGTTTATCCGTTCATATATTGATGGGTATTTGGGTTGTTTCCACCTTTGGCTATAGTGAATAATGCTGCAATGAACACTGGTGTACAAGCCTCTGTTTGAGTCCTTGCTTTCAAGTCCTTTGAGTATATACCTAAGAGTGGAATTGCTTGGTCACATGGTAATTCTATGTTTAACTTTTTGAGGAATAACATTGTTTTCCACAGTGGCTGCACCGTTTTACAATCCTACCAGCAAATGGATGAGGGTTCCAATTTCTTTACATCCCCACCAACACTTGTTATTTTGTGTTTTTCTGATAATAGCCATCATAGTGGTGGTGAAGTAGTATCTCATTGTGGTTTTGATTTGCATATCCCTAGTGACTAATGGGAGTCCTGGTGGCGTAGTGGTAAAGAGCTCAGCTGCTAAGCAAAAGGTTGGCAGTTCAAATCCTCCAGCCCTATAGGGAAGTTCTACTCTATCCTACAGGGTCGCTATGAATTGGAACCGACTCAACAGCACCTAACAACAATGACTGACATTGAGCATCATTTCATATGCTTACTGTGCATTCATATATCTTCTTTCATGAAATGTCTATTCAAGTCCTTTGCCCATTTTTTAATTGGGTTGTCTTTTTGTTGTTGCCATTTGTGTGTTTGGAGCTGAAGAGCTGTTCATTCTTACAGCACCATTCAGGTGGCCATATTGTGAAGAGATTGAAGGGGTCAAATATAAAAGTAGCACCACTCAGGAGGCTATTGCAAGAATTCATGGGCAAGGCGATGATGGCTTGGGCTTGAATGGTAATATGTATATATATTAGTCTAGACACTTTTTCTTCTACACAAAGTAGATGGCTAGGTGTACAACTCATACTATCTTTCAAGGTCACCCCTGAATGTGGCTATAATACAGGGGACAACCATTTTCAATTTCCACCTACGTACTGAGCCAACCCACCTGTAAGCCTGGTTGTGACTTTTTCCTCCTCTTTTAGCTGGTCACACAAGTCACACAAGACCCTCCCTCCTCCATACAACCATAGTTGCAAGCTTGGGGGAGGGGTATTCATGCAATTCTGCAGGATGATGCAGGGCTTCTAGGTTACTGGCTCATGCAACTTGTTCTTTTCCCCTGGTCCTGCTCAGGCTCAATTCCAGATATACAATTTCCATTTTATGAGGGATTTCTCCTGAGTCTGTCCAACTTTTTGACTTAGCGGAGTTGACAGTACCCAATACATGATGGGCTCTTTTGATGCATGATCACTTCATATTCCATGATGAAGAGCTCCATCTCTACAAGGATCTAGTAACATGCCAGGAGACCTTTCTCAAAAGGCATGTAATTCTTTCCTATAGAAGGCATGCCCTTCCTCCAGAATTCCATGGACTAGTATTGTAATGGGAAATCATCTATACCACATCTTTTCCCACTGTTGACATCTCCAAAACCACAGCATCTGTTGGTTGTATGGCCAAGCCTCTTGTACTGCAGTTTGGACCTGCTGCAAAATCCTTTCCTGTTCTGTGTACCACTAAAAGCCTTGCATGCCACCTACTATACAGATCAGAACAGTACTCCTAGATGTGGAATTTATTGCCTTCAGAACCTAGAGAGACCTACCAAGTGCTATGCTTCTTTCTCTCTGCTGGGGCATCAAGCTTTGGTAATTTGTCTTTTCCTTTGAAAGGGATATCTTGGCATGTTTCTAACCACTGGATTTCTAAAAACTCTACTGAAGTAGCAGGTTACCACATCTTCATATATTTATCTCCCACCTTCTGTAGTGCATATATCTTACTAAGACTTCCAGTGCACTAGTTAACATGCTTATCTTGCTCAATCAGGTAATGCCATCGATGTAATGAATCAGCGTAATATTTTGTGGGATGCTCAGGCTGTCCAGACCTCTTAGGAGTATGATAAAGCACAAGAGAGCTCTGAGACAAAACTGAAAATGAGTAGTGTTGTTCCTCCTAGGTGAATGCAAACTGTTTCTGACATTCTTCTGTAATGTGGAAAGGAAAATAATGCATTTGTCAAATCAGTGGCTGCATACCATATACCTGAGGCTTTCTGCTCCCACATCTTGATACAACAGCGTCAATTAGAGCTCCTCTTGGTTGTGTTTGCAGTCTCTTCAGCTAGTCTCCAAGATCCATTTAGGTTATAAGGGGCCAGACTGGTGTATTAGATGAAGATATTGTAAGGACCACCACTCTGTATCATTTAGGCTCTTGATGGTGGCACTAATCTGTGCCATCCCACAGCCCTACCCAGGATGTGATATTGTTTTGATTTACTATGTGGGCAAGGGGAGGTGGGGTTGGGCAGTGTTATGGGTTGAATTGTATCCCCCCAAAATATGTGTTGGAATCTTAACCCTTATACATGTGGACGTAATCCCATTTAGGACTAGGGTATTCTTTGTTCTGTTAATGAGGCCATATCAATGCAGGGCATGGCTTGAACCTAATCACTCTTGAGATATAAAAAGAGAAAATTAGGCACAGAAGCAAGAAAGTACAAATGGAGGAAAGGCAGATGCCACATGAAGATCGCCAAGGAAGCAAGGAACGCTGAGAAGAATGCCGGAAAAGCTGAGGCAAGGATTTTCTCCCAAACTGGGCACAGCGGACTAAGCCAGTGGCCTGAATTCAGAACTTCTAGCCTCCTAAATTGTGAGAAAATAAATTTGTTTTTGAAAGCCCCCACTATAGGGTTGCTATGAGTCAGAACCAACTCGACGGCAGTGGGTTTTCCACTTGGGATATTTCTTGTACAGCAGCACTTGGTAACTAACAGGCGGTTTCAGAGATTTCTATTTGGCCTTCCCTATTTTTATTATGATAGTTTTTACTCTACAGGCCAGCAAACCAATGCCAATTACATCAATTCTAATTGAACACTCAGTGATTGGAGATAAGACCACTGTGTTGTTCCATGTCCCAATGAGCTCACTGTGACTGTAGACTTTAGTAAGGACACCATTATATTACCTGGTTACCATTAGCCCCCACTCTAACAGGGGGACTATGAGGGAAACTTTAGGTTTCAATCGGGGGAACTCAGAACCTGTATCCTATAGTCCTCCAAGTGTTTGGATTTTCTCATATTCTACCTTGTATGCTCACCTGAATAAATGGGCATAAATTCTTTTGGGGAACTACTGAGGGAATCATCACAATATATATTTTCCATGGTATCCTTCCTCTTATGGACCCAGTCACGTCTTCAGTCAATGGGTTCTGGATCTGAAAATTGGATCAGGTCTGGGTAGTGAGGAAAGGACCATGACTTTTTATTGGGATAACTGCCTTCATTCTCCTGCTCCTCCATTCCTGCCTTCATGTTTTAGTTATAGATGTTAAGCAACACCCTTCTTGGGTTTTTTTTTCTATTTTGCCTCGAATGATGCCACATTCTACTAAGCATTTCTATAACTTCCTATGGTTAAACCCTCCTTGGCTGCCCTTCTAACGTAGCTGACCGTTATAGTAATTGTGGCCTCCTGGTTTCTGGCAGGAAAGTGCCATCACCTACCCACAATTACTCCGGGGTCTCATCATCCCCATAGATATTAACAAGCCCTGCTCTGTGATTGCCTTCCCTACCATCATCCCAGCCTTGCAGAGGAAGCCATGAAACTTTCTAGCGATG
This sequence comes from Elephas maximus indicus, assembly GCF_024166365.1. NCBI lineage: Eukaryota > Metazoa > Chordata > Mammalia > Proboscidea > Elephantidae > Elephas > Elephas maximus. Next base: position 66,083,114 of record NC_064826.1, on the reverse strand, counting down.
CTTACGACTTTCTCAAGCTCGTTCTTAATAGACTTGTTGAAGAATATGTACTCTGGGTACTCCTGTGAAACAAGGATTGCTTTTAAACCTATTTCAGACTCTTAACTTTTTATCTTTAAAATTTTAAATCTCTGCTTACAAAGAATTTCAATATCTAGATACTACTGGGCAAAAAAGTGTATCACTATTTTTAAAATAAAAGGAATCTTATAGTTCAAGGATGTCCCTATCAACGAAGCACCAAAAGAAATTCCTTTCCTAAAAAGCCAAAAGCCTGCCTTCAAGTATTTTTCATGACTCAACCACTATTTATTTTAATTCTCTCTAGGCATGAAATGACCACTTGAAATAGATTATTAAAGTTGTTTATAGACATATTTTTTAGTCCAATAGTAATAAACATCATTTTTCTGGTGTGAATAAAAAAATGAAATGGGTAGAACATTTGGTATTTGTTCATCTTAAGCTGTTTTTCTTACTCCAGTGTTTGATATAGTTTTTGGGCAAAGGCGGTTCTGGTGAAGGAGACAAGAGAGAGCGTTCCAAAGAACCATGTATGTTTCCACATAAAAATAAAACTTGGAGTCTTGGTTTAAGTCTAGCCAGGCCGGATGCCTATAAATTCATTGTCAATCTTGAACATGGCTGTAGATTCCCTGGGATTAATGTGCTCAGCTGCTAACCACAAGGCTGGTGGTTTGAGTCTGCTCAGAGGTGCCTCGGACGAAAGCTCTGGGGATCTACGTACAAAAAATCAGCCATCGAAAACCCTATGGAACATAGTTCTGCTCTGACACACCTGGGTTCTCCATGGATCAGAGTAGGCTCAACAGCAACTCCTTTTTTAGTATGGTCATAATGTATCTCCCCTGCCCCCATCTCAGCGGAATTCTGAGTCAGGCTTTCCCCAGGCAAAGGATTTACCCACCCTGGTGCAGGCCTGGTTTGGAACACTTTATTGGCAATATGAGTGTCATATTTAGGAACCACAGACTTTTGTCGGACTGTATTTGCTTGAATGACAAGTATCAATTGTCAACTATATTTGAAATATTGTTAAAGTACCTAGAAATAATAGGCATTAAAAATCCTTCCTTTCACGGCAGCAGACCTTTAAAGATTTCATGTCCTCAGTGGAACTGGCATACTGTAATTGTTATTTGGAACTTAATGTAACCTCAACTGCAGCAGAGAGACAATGCGGTCCTCTCATTATGCACATGCTCTAGGATCGTTTATTTTAATGCTTTCAAATAAATACATTCCATGCAGCACACCACAATAAATAAGGAGCAGCAACGTTCTTATAGTAAATCCGTTCATAATGTGAGTCACCATGTGAAACACCACATCTCAAGTCTTTGGCCCTGTCCCATATCACGAAGCACACCACATCTGCACCTAATCATATCTGGCTTCATATGGATTTAATAGGACTATGCCATAAGTGCATGTAAGCACAAAGTTAACCAGAGGTTTCCAGCTATTAAATGCAGCTAGTAAGTAGTTAAAAGGCAACAATTAAACCCATAAAGGTCCCCCCTCCCATTTTTGAGACAGAAAAGATAGAAATGTTCTGGCGAGTTTCAGGTGGAGAGCACAGCGGGATAGATTTGGAACACTTGGAGCAAGGCTGGCACCACGTGGCACCCAAAATGTCATGGCAGTACTGATACTGAATGGACACTGAATACAAGCAGATGAGAGGACTGTGAATGCTGGGCTCCAGGGCTGGGAACCAGCGGACTGGAGCAGTGGCGGCTGGTTTCCTCTAGGCAGCTAACTCAACGGTGCCTTCCTCCTCGCTATCGGCTCTGTTAGCGCGAATCTCCATGAGGGTCCTGGCGAATCGGGTCCACTCATCGGTGTGGGGAACTGCAAGCTGCAAAGCAAATCAATAGAGAGGTGATGAATAAAACCAAACCCACTGCCGTCAAGTAGAATGTGACTCACAGCAGCCCTATGAGACAGAGTAGAACTTCCCCATAGAGTTTCCAAGGAGCGGCTGGTGGATTCGAACTGACAACCTTTTGGTTAGCTGCAAAGCTCTTAACCACCGTGCCACCAGGGCTCCATGGTGAACAGGATAGTATCTTTCACATCTGAAAGCCTGCATGCTCCTCACAAAGGAGACTTGGACTATAAACAAGATACTCTTCTTCCTTGAATCAGCTAGGTCCCCAGAAGTGTTGCTCTTAAACTAACAACATAAGAGAACAGACCAGTGTGGCTCTCGGAAGCGAAGTCACTGATGGAATTTACAAAACTTTTACCACTTATGTGTAAACTACCTAATTATTAGCAGCCATGTTAAAGTGCTCTTAGTAAGGAAAATTCCTAAGGCCAGACTTGAAAATGAACACAGCAAGTAAAAACTGCAACATTGACTTAAGGATTCTGAAATAACTCTTGTTATTTTTCTTTCTAGTCAAGGCTATTGATTCTAAAGTGTTTATCTAAAGTGTTGTTAATGTGCCCATATACACAGCAAGTGTATACTTTACATCTGCAAAGAAATCTTACTAATTTGAGATAATAATTGGGCCTTTTCAGCAAGATCTTTTACGCTGGTACCTATGAATAATCATAGCAGTAGCTAACACCAAGGGTTCTGTTCTAAATACTTTACATGTATTAATTCATCCCACAAAAGTCCTATATAAAGTAATATTACTATTTCCATCTTACAGAAGAAACAATTGATACATAGAAAGATTAAATAATCTTACAAAAGTGGCACAACTAGCAAACGTCAGTGCCTGTGTAACCTGGTTCTGGTATTTGCATCCTTAGCCGGTATGCCATACTCATTTGCCAAAAAAAGGGATTTATAAAATATCCCAAATAATATCTTTTGTGCATAATTCAATGAGGAGGAAATCAACCCCACTCCCAATATGAATTACCTGTATGAATTTTCATTAGCGGTTTTTAAATGATTTCTTCATGTAGCATCTAAAAATGAATTGTTTAAAGATATTATGCAAGTGTTTGGAATAGAAAAGAGAATTATTTGAAGGTGAGACACATAACTGAGTAGAAGTCTGAACGGTTTTCACACAGAACAAAATCAGTGTAGACTTGAGAGGTATTTTCTGGAAGGATTACCCTATAAGATGGTGAAATCCATCTATAGGTACTAGTGATACAAACGCTATTCACATAGTCCATAAATATTAAGAACCACATTCATCCCAATCAATATACATTTTTAAAAATAAAAATATAAAGCAAATAAATCTAAGCTTTGTTAACAATTCTACAGCTGGAAAATTACCCACTACTCAGAGCCAAATGGCTAGAACTTTAAATTTGTATTAAACCAAAACCAAACCCAGTACCATCGAGTCGATTCCGGCTCATAGCGACGCTATGGGACAGAGTAGAACTGCCCCACAGAGTTTCCAAAGAGCGCCTGGTGGATTTGAACTGCTGCCCCTTTGGTTAGCAGCCATAGCACTTAACCACTACACCTGCAGGGTTTCCATTACAAGGCATAATATTGCCAGATACTATCTGTCCAAGACTGGTTATTGGAGGGTGGCATTGTCATTCTACAAAGTAAACGCACAGACTAGTGTTCTAGTAACCAAAACCAAACAAACATATTGCTGTCAAGTCGATTCTGACTCATAGCGACCCTACAGGACAGAGTAGAATTGCCCCATAGAGTTTCCAAGGAGAGCCTGGTGGATTCCAACTGTTGACCTTTTGGTTAGCAGCTGTATCTCTTAACCACTAAGCCACCGGGGTTTCCAGAACTGCCCTATAAGCTACATCTTTCTCCCGCAGAGCAGCTGCTGGGTTCAAACTGCTGACCTTTTTGGTTAGTGGTAAGCACTTTGTCACTGTGTCACCAGGGCTCCCCAAACTCATTGCTGCCAAGTCAATTCCAACTCATAGTGACTAAAGTTAAATGTTTCAAGAATGTAATTCTGGAAATGGTGTACAGATGGGGGAAGTAACTTCTTAGACTTGTTTTGGGAAACAGTACCAGTGGCACAGTGGCTAAGAGTTTGGCTGCTAGCCAAAACGTCGGCAGTTTGAACCCACCAGCCGCTCCTTGGAAACCCTATGAGGCAGTTATACTCTGTCCTAGAGGGCCGCTATGAGTCGGAAATGACTGGATGGCAAAGGGTTTTTTTTTTTTTTTTTTTTTTGGTTAGTACCCATAAGAATTCTCATTTAGTCATCTGAATGAGTTTTTCAGTGGTTAAATATTTCCCTAGTTATTGAAATGAATCCAAGTATCTTTTTAGGCAACGACACAAGTTCTCAATAGTATCGGATGATGCTGTTACCGCTTTGCTCAATTCACTTTCTCTACTTTGAGCTCTTTTCTGATACCCCACTATTCTTCACTTTTCTCTTCAATCTTAGAAAATACTGCACTTGGGAAATGAGGCCCCCAAAGATACAAAAGAGCCGACAAAAAGCATAAAGCAGCAAACGACTGGCTTCCTCCTCTGAGCTCTGACAAGTCCATCCAAAAAGTACACACAACAGAAGCCCAGGAAGAGACCCAAGTAAAATTACAAAAGCCCAATCATGATACCACCCTTATAACTTACGGATATAACACTATTATCTTTTTCTTATATAAGGTAAGACTCAAACTAAAGCACCCTATAACTTTGTATAACTTTAGATACTGGAAAAAGTCAGGTGTTACCAATAACACATAATATATTGGTTATAAAGAGCTGAGTTTGGCTCTCAAACATAAAGCTATATTATTGGTCAAAGTGGTACAAACTTAAGTTAATTACAATACTCAGTAATGTTTTATAGGCTTCCCTGGTGGCAGAAATAGTTTGTGCTTGACTACTAACCAAAGCTTGGTGGTTCAAATCTACCCAGTGGTACTGTGGAAGAAAGGCCTGGCAATCTACTTCCATAAGATTGTTGTTGTTGTGTGCCATGGAACTGATTCCAACTCATATCGACCTTATATGGCACAGCAGAACTGCCTCATAGGGTTTTATAATCTTTACCAGAGCAGACTGCTAGGTCTTTTCTCCCACTGAGCAGCTGGTGAGTTCGAACTGCCTACCTTTCCATTAGCAGCCAAGGGCTTAACCATTGCACCACCAGGGCTCCTTATTACTGCCACGGAAAACCTTATGGAATGCAGTTCTACTCTGAAACACGTGGAGCTGCTCTGCATCAGAATCAATTTGATGGCAATGGGCTTGGTTTTTGGTTATTTACTGTTTTATTGATATATAGAAAAAATAAACTAAAATGAGGAAATAGGTAAATGCGTTTAGTTTCATGTAGTAATAATGGCAAGACTGTGAAGAAACAATTCTAGTAAAGATCATGTAACATTAAGCTTTGAATATGCCAAAATAGAGTTTGAGACAGAATTGAATATCGTTTGTAATATATAAAATGGCACACCTAACTTTTCAAAAGTGAATTTTATCAAATTTAAATGTGTCTGATAAACAAAATAACCCCACAATGACCTCTTCTATGGGTGTGTGAATAACAGTACTGTAAGACTAACTGACACCAAACCATACCCACTGCCATAGATGCCGACTCATAGTGACACTACAGGAGATGGCCTGCAGGGTTTCCGAGGCTGTAAGCCTTTATGGAAGCAGACCACCACATCTTTCTCCAGAGGAGACGCTACTGGGTTGGAACTGCCGATCTTTTGGTTAGCAGCCAAGTGCTTATACCACTGTACCACCAGGGCTTCTATGTAAGGCCAACACTTACCCTTAAAAATGCAGATTCTTCCTCAGAAAAGGTTTTACACTATTCTAACATATCATCACCCCTTTTTGATCTTCTAAAGTTCTATTTAGGTTGGGAAAATATTAGAAGCTTGTTTGTAAAATTTTTTTTTGCCAAGTATTTTCCTCTCTAGAATATCGTAAATATTATTTTTGAAACCCTGGTGGCGTAGTGGTTAAGGGCTAGGGCTGCTAACTAAACAGGTCTGCAGTTTGAATCCACCAGGCACTCCTTGGAAACTCTATGGGGACAGTTCTACTCTGTCCTATAGGGTTGCTATGAGTTGGAATCAACTTGACAGCAATTTTTTTTTTTTAATTAATTTGCTTTGGTTCTAGAGTAGAACATGATGAAAACACAAATGCTTCTAGAATCTTAGAATAAATTTACCCACCTCATCCTATTAAGACTTTTTCATCTCGTTGACTGTAAAAATAACCCAAGATGATTAGATGATTGTGACATTAGATTTAGAAGGTGAACTGCAGACTGCCCCATTTTTAGAACTAAATATCACCATCAGGAAGCACTTGAAGTATAATCTTAGCTTGAATGTGTGAATGTGTATTCACAGCCTGTTTCCACACCCAAAGTAATAGTTTTTGACATCTGAATTACTTGTAGGTAAGGCCAAATAGTTTTCCTTACAAATAAGAAGACCACTCTTTTTATTTTACTGTACTCTATTTTTTTTTTTTTTATAGCTGATGCCTACTGCTAATAACAGGATCTACATGGACAAAACTGTTCTTCTCACATGCGACAGTCCAAGGCTCTTCTCACCTGAAACTCTCTGATCAGAAATGACTAGAAATGTGGCTAAGGAGCATAAATGCATCTGAGACTTTCTCCAGGAGACTTCTAGTCCAGTAAACCTCAATTACTTAATTGGGAAAACCTTTGTTCAAGTTTCATAGTTAAAGGATAAGACTGCTCTCATGTTCTTTTATCTAGCATATACATTTATTCAATACTCATTTCATCAGGACTGGCTGGGCACCAATTACATTCCAGGCACTGGGTTAGGGGTTAAAGATATAGCAAGCAGTCAACCATTTTGGCATAAGAAGACTATGAAATTTAGATTAAAATTGATGTATTTTCTAAGGGCAAATGTGTGGGTATTGTTTTTTTGTGTGTTTGTTTTTTTAAGTTCACTGATGTTCAAAAAATGAGTAGCCTAAATTTTACTTTCTTACAATGACAACTGCAACATTTGCTGGAATATGCTGTGTGTTAAGCAAGTAGCAGAGGAGCAAATGGTACTTTAATCACATTGCTTCAGCATCTTTTTAAGTTTTTGGTAAGGTATCAAAGCTAAATCTGGAGCACTGACATGGATTTATTTTTCCCTGAAAATAATGATTTAGAATAATTTCTAGGCAATTGACATTTGTGATAGGAAAAATATTCAGAAGTTTCTAATGGTAATGAGTAAGTTCAACTAAGTTAACATAGTTAAATTAAAGGAACACCATGAAGAAGGACTCATGAAAATTGTCCCGTATTTGTGCTGAATCAAAGCTGATTTGGAAACATTTTCTGCCTCCCAATTCATCCACTGAAGGCCAAGTCACAGATCAGGGATGATTCAGATTCTCCTACTACTTCATATACAGAGTTCATCAATAGCCAGTCCACTCCAGGTAGATGATTGTTTTCTAATTTTTTTTTTTTTTGTTAAATTGATAAAGCATTTTTATGCCCAAAGCACTCGCTTGGGCAATTGTTCCTGAGATAATAAAATCTGAGCTCTGGAAGGGATCATCTTTTATAGACCTGATATGACCTTATTTTTATAGCCGAGGGAACTAAGGCCAAAGACAGTTACCGAGGTAGCAATTTGGTCATAAGAGGAGGTAAAACGAACTTCAGATTTGGACAGGAGACTTAAGTCCTGGGCTCATTTTGGTCACTGGCAATGGTCAGGCACTTAACCTCTCATCGCCTCAATTGTAAAATGGAGACGATGATGTCTGACCCGTTTATCAACAGAGATGTGAAGACGAGAAAGGTAATCTAAGTGAAGAAAGTACTACGAGTTCTTCATGGACTGGTCATGCATTCTTTTTCTTTAAATTGTCACTTTAAGTGAACACGTTCCTAAAGATGTATATGTGGCATACATATCCATTCTACAGGACTTTTGTGTTTTTAAAAAAATATTTTATAGAGTTAATTCTGCTGAGTGCTCTGTAGGATGTCACAGAACAAGGGGTAGTCCTCTCTGTAACAGATAGGAAGCTGAGTACTGGGAGCTGAACGGTTTGCCAAAGACCACAGGCTTTCACACCTCTGTGGGGCAATCGGGAGGCCTCAATCCTTGAAGAAACGCCAGCATATCAAGGCAGACTGGTAATGTGTTTTGAATCACCTGCTAGGAGAGTTTAAAGATTGTTTCTAAACTACTAAGGTTCTTGAGAGACAAAAGATCAAAAACAAAAAAAAGCAAAAGTGCAAATGTAAAACTGTAACTGAGTTCAATCACGCCCACTTCCACCACCGGCAACACACAAAAAAAACAAAAGCCCACTCCCGAGGCCAGGCCGGGCCATGAATTTGCCCCCTTCGCCTGAGTGAACTGGTATGTGCCTCTGTACCCTGCCTTACCACGCCCCAAAATCAGCCATCAGTCTAACCATTGAGTATCTGGCCCAGACTACCTGTGTGGCACAGATTGCGGAATAGTTAGATATGGAGAATGGGGGCCAGAGTTGACTTTTTCCTCTTCGGTTATCAGTCAGATCAGGGGTTCAGTCCCAACTCTGCCACTTGTTTGCTGTGTGTTCTTAGGAAATTTATAGTCTTAGCCTCTATGATCTTCACTCCCCCATTTGTGAGAAAGGAATTTTAAGACACATCTCCTAGGACTGCTGTGAATATTAAGTCAGAGAAATATAATGAGCTTAGCACTGTGCTTGGCACATTATAAACCCTGAATAATGATGTTGTTTTTCTATTTTTCCTTCTTAATGCTGATCCCCTCTCCTCTAATTTTTTTCCCTCATTTTCTTGTTTCCTTTCCCCTTTTCTTCCATTTTCTTCTTTTTACCTATATAAAGCTGCTTTTTTTTTTTTTTTTTTTAGTTTACCTTATAGTTGACCACATTTGATTTCTTAAACACTCACACGAATTGTTTCTTAAGTTTTTAAAATAGCTAACTTTGATGGGCTGGGTGGGAGGAAAGAGTTCTTTCAGATCTCAGAAAAATTCTCAGAGTATTTTTATTGCTTCTTTAAAAAAAAAAATTTAAACCTAATTGTTCCTTATAAGACATGCACACACACACACTGCTGACATACACATCTTTTTTTTTTTTCTTTTTCACATATGACCAATACAGCTTTATCTAGCTATTTCCCTATTATGGCACTTCCTGCACTGGGATCTGACATTGTTACCTCCAGTTGTAAGGCTTTGTAACCACTAAACATGCTGTTATAAAAATCAAATGGTTTTTTATAACCAGGGTTAAACATACAAATATCATTCATGTGTCCCTCTTCATAAGCACATGGCTAACCATTCTGAACAGCCCTCAGTCAAGCCTCCCTCATTTGTTAGTAATTTTAAAGGGTTTATAGTACCTGGCAGCTGATTTTAAATAACTGCCTTATCTGCAGTAACTCTGACCAGCCCAATATGATACACATACTTTTTTTATGGTAAAAATACCTGTCTCTGACATTACTTAGTGTAAAAATAGGTTAATTAAAAAAAAAAAAAAACCTGGTTGAAAAACACATTATGAAAGTAGTAATTTCAGTTTGGTTTCTCAGATACATTAAGCATGGCAAACGAATTAAAAGGAGTAGGACTCTAGGTTTTGGGATAAATATTCCATGGGTGTGTGGTTCATCAGCATCTTTGTAATCTTTCAATTAAATGGAGTCATTAAAAAAAGAGTCTGTGGGACTATTATGCTAACCATTGATTCCAAACAGATATACGATATTCATCTCCTCTATTAACTTAAAAATTAAAGTTTTCTGTTAAAAAGACATCTTGTAAATTTTCACTTGAATATGCATCAATTGTTTGAATGCATTTGCCGAAATAGTAGAAGTGTATGTTGGTTTCCAAAGAAAGACTGGCCAACCCCTTTAAGCTCTAAAAGCATTTTAAAAACTACAATTATTAATGGCACCCATATTCATGAGATTGTGGGCTTACTGGTATACAAATCCACATTTGTGTTGAGGAAGTCTATATTTTTTAGGACAATTCCCTTTGCCACACACACAGATGGAAGCAAAGTGGGAGGTAATAAGCAATGAAACAGCCACGGGAACGACCAAGCATACCCGCTTCAAATAAATACAGCTCCACTGTACTTAACTCTCTGGAGAGTCTAGCATCACTGCTAACAATGGATGAAACCACCGACCAGCATTCTAAGCCAGAATGAAGTATACAGAGGGCGTAAATACACTACAGCACTCTACCACAAAAAGATATACTGTGTGGTAACTTAGTATTTAGAGCAGTTTCAGAGAAGTAGAAAGTAGAAGTTACATTAGTCTCGGTTCTCTAGAGCCTGCTATTACCAGTCAATCAGTTAACGTTTCTGTGAAATTTAGCAGCATTCTAACCTATAGTATCTGATGGTATTTGACAAGTTTTGCTTAAGAAAGAACAAATTTCTTTTCATCTGAAAATCCCACCGAAGGGAACCCTCATCCACCCACGCAGCTTGACACCTTTCTGCCAAAGGTCTCTTCTCCATATGGTTAAGTGACTGGTTTACTTTTATAGCATACTTCTGAGAACAACACTTTCTAAAAAATCAATTACCACCTAATTAAAAAATGAAATAAATGGGGGACATAAAATTCCAAAGTAAATAGTAATATGGGTCTGTATCAATTTTAACAAGTCAGCAAATATAGAAGGGAAGAAATAATTTATTTTAAACATTGTTCTTAAGAAATGAACATTTGAAAATGAAAAATTACTCCATGTTAAATTTCAACAACATTATAAGAACCACGGCAAAATTCTGAAGTTTTAACCTGTGTCTGTGTGGTGGTGGGGAGGGGGGGGCGACCAAATAAATGAAGACGAAAGAGTTAATTCTCTAAGGCCTAAAGACGACTTTGCTCATACATGCATTAAAATCTTATCATTCTCCTTTCTTCAGAAATCTTTTCAGTGTTATTTTTCTCTTATTGGAACACTCAATTTCTCTGCCTAAAAGATGGAGAAAATGCTAAAAAAAAAAAACCATTGGCTGATGGGCAATAGTGGAAAATAAACTTTTCAACTTAAATTACCACTCTTTTTCCATAACACAAAAGCTCAAGAAAATGATAGGAAAAAGGAAAAGCATGAGCTACTCAGGGTGATCTGTCATATTAGCTGGCTAAACATACATCCCTTCTTTTCTGATATTATTAACTATAGGTTTTCTAGTAAATTTCTAGCAACCATTGCATCCAAGCAGTTTGGACAAGAAAGAAAACTTATTGCTAAACACCTTAAAAACATTTATCAAGGTAATAAAAGAAATGTCATTCCCTCCTACTGAATGTTTGGGCATAAAAGAGGTATTTTTATAATGCAGTTCATGATTTACCATATCTATAGTGTCCAAAAAAAGCACAATGAAAAGGAAGCATTTTTCCAGTGGTTTGACAACTATTTGAATCAACTGTTATACTTTCATTACACTAGTGGCCAACTGCTCAGTTTTAAAAGCACAAGAGAGGAGGGGGACTGGGATAGAGATTGGGGAGGAAAGATAAGCAATCTTTTCTAAGTATATTTTCTAAATATCCTTGTCCATGCAAATATATAAATGGATTTTTTCCCCCTCATCAATCTACAGCTAACTTAGAGGCTGTATTCTGAACGCTTTGCACAATCAAACTTTTCAACTAACTCCCCAACTTTCACACGTGAATCGTTCATTCACTCATCAAGTATTTATTGAGCATCTAGTATGTGCCAGCCACTGTGCTAGACAAGGTTACTCTGTTCAAACAGAATAATTGTCAAGTATCCACTTGATGTATGTTTCTGTGGGCATAGCTTTCTGAAGAATTTTCCAAAGAAAAACCCTACCATAAAAATATAATCAGGGATTTGAAACGTATGTGTTTTTATCACCCAAAGGAGGGTGGCTAACCTGTTTTTTTTTTTTTTTCCTCTAAGTCAAAAGGATGGCTAGTCTTTATAATAATAAGAGGTATTTACTTTCTACCAAAAGGCCCTTAATGCTGAGACAAAAAAAAAAAATCAAATATTTAATCTAAATGTTGAGAAAATACTTGCTGGCCATTAAGAGAACTTAGACATTGACCACTTATCAGTTTTATATACCAATATAAGAGTACAAATCTTCCTTCTACAATATTAAGCTTTGATATTCCCTAAATGATAAATAATTCATTTTTTAAAATTTAAAAGAGTTTCTGATAGTTGACATTCTCAAAAATTCATGCAAACCTTCCTGGAAATTGGAATATAATGATTCATTCACTTCCTCATTTTGCAAGTCCAACCTCCGTGGTACATAAATATTTACACAGAAACATGCAGATATTTGATTGCATATTATATTTTAGATATACAAATAGAAGCACACATACACATGTAAGAAACAAATAACTTTCCATTTCTATACAGGAAAGTATTAATCTAGATCACAGATGACTGGAGCAGCTTCACACCCGGCTGGTCTAAGCTGTCATTTGAGACTACTGTTCTAAGCAGCAATTTCTCAAGACAAATTTAGCAGTTTTGAAAATCTGAAACTAAACACAATTTTTTTAGCCATAAAAAAATTAACACTATAATTAACAACTGCTTCAGAATCCAAACTGCTATTGAAGATGACAGTTGGAACCCACGGAAGAATCATAAAGATGATTAATTATACAAACTGGTTCTTGTTTCAGAAGGTTTGTATTCATAGACCATTTATCAGCCAAATGAGAATATATGAATTCCACTGACGATTGCAAATTACTATACACATATTAATTTGATTTTCACAAAAGTAGATATTAGGGTTTTCTTCTCATTTAAATGACTACTCCACAGTGCATAAAAGTCAGAAGTATTTTCTCATCAATTCAGAAAAAAAAAGTAGCTTGAAAAGATATTAATCATATTAAGTCCATTTTCATAAACTATGCTACCTGAATAAGCACATTACATAATAAATTAGTTTAATTGTGGCCTTTTACATATATAATTATCAAAATGAAAGTCACTCCTGTTATGCTTGCTATAAGATGAATAATTATAATATTAATTTAATGGAATTAAAAGTGCCTATTCTTTCCAAAATTAAGTACTTTTCCTAGAAGAAATCAAGTTACTACTAAAATTACGATCATACATTTTACCCAAATTATTTTA